>NC_132930.1:12267926-12951676 GCF_047675955.1 Chlorocebus sabaeus | reverse complement strand
GAAACTTACAACCATGGCAGAAGGTAAAGAGGAAGGCGAAGAGGAAGGCGGCATGTGTTCATGTGACCACAGCAGGAAGAAGAGAGAGAGGAGCGGTGCTACATACTTTTAAACAATCAGATCTTTTGATAACTCACTCACTATAATGAGAATAGCACCAAAGGGGAAATCCACCCCCGTGATCCAATCACCTCCAACCAGGCTTCAACTCCAACACAGGGGATTACAATTTGACATGAGATTTGGGCAGAGACACAGACTCAAACCATATCAAACACAATGGTCGTTTAAGAATTTAAGGCTATATGATCCACCTTAAATTATGACTTGTGGGTTATCTTTCACACATAAGTTTGTTTGAGGCCAGTATTTCTTTTAAGAGTACACCTAGGTCTCCTACGTAATATTGTTCATTTCAGGAAATACAGACTAAATTCCATATGAATGCAGGTACAATTAGAAACGACAGAGGTGAGAAGGTGGTAGATCAAGGTAATTTTGATGAAAAAGAACAACACAATGGATCAGGCAGCTTCATCTGGAGCACAGCAGTTTATACAGTGGCTGCCGAAACAGGCTAAATATTCAGTTTCCAAAACCAGGGATGTTTCAGAAACCTCAGGAATTATGTGGTGCTCAGGAAACAAAACAAAACAAAACAAAATCCAACTTTCCCTTCTTGCGAAGTCTCTTAAATTTAACTCTTTGCGGAGGTGCTAAAAAAAAAAAAAAAAGGGGGCCGGGCTCAGTCCCAAGCTGGAATGAGTATGCTAGCACTTTAGAGGGTGCTGAAGTCTTCAAACACAAATCTCTTACACGGCTTTATCCTCGCACATTCTGAGGACGTGGTTGGGGTATCTCTCTGACCAAGGCAGAAACTAAAGCACACAGCAATTCAGTGGCAGTGCTTCTCTATGTTCACCAGCAACTTCATGCCTGGTTAACTACTCAAATGCCCCAGGCAAAAGGACACAATGATGCTTAACTGAACACCAACCCCCTAATGAGAATGAATGACTCCTGCCCTGAGAGCTGGGGAGAGGTGGTGGGTTGTGCTGGACAAGCAGACACTGGCAGGAGGAAAAAGAGAAGAGGAAGGTGAAGTCAAGGATCACAGACCAGCCCTGGTGTCGAACTTTTAATATGAGAAGGCCTAGTGACAGTTCAAGTGCAAAGAATTATTAAAATTAGTAATGAGAAAAAATCAGACAATTTCATGAATTTAAGGAAAATAGGCATAAATAGGCCGGGCGTGGTGACTCATGCCTGTAAACCCAGCACTGTGGGAGGCCGAGGTGGGCGGATCACCTGAGGTCAGGAATTCGAGACCATCCTGGCCAACACGGTGAAACCCCGTTTCTACTAAAAATACAAAAATTAGCCAGGCATGGTGGCGTGTGCCTGTAATCCCAGCTACCATGGCCATGGAGGCTGAGGCAGGAGAATCGCTGGAACCCAGGAGGCAGAGGCTGCAGTAAGCCGAAATCGCACCACTGCACTCCAGCCTGGGTGACAGAGCAAGACTCCATCTCAAAAAAAAAAAAAAGGAAAAAGAAAAAGAAAATAGGCATAAATAATAGATATTTTAAATTTACACTGAGAAAGACCATGAAACTCCAGATGATCTGCCAAAAAGATTTGCTGTTGGTGTACTTTGAGTTTATGGCCAGTAATGAGTACACCGATAAAATCTCCTGGCACAGTATTTACTCATTTTCTCATCAGCCTTCAAATTAGAACACTGAGATCGTGGTGACGATACATTTTTCTTCGTTAAATTCAGAAAGGTTCACTTGTTTTAGAGAAAAGGTTTGTGTAGGTTTCATACCTGTGTCTTATATTATTATTATTTTCTATGTTTATTTTTTCTTTATGAGCATAAGGGACCCAGTGATTCATTCTTCAACAAATACTTACTGAACATCTGCTACAAACCAAGCACTGTTCTGGGTGCTGAAGGCTGAGTTAGGGGAAAAAACAGCAGAAAAGACAGTCAATATTTTTTAAATCAAATTTATAACAGCATGGCAGCGAGTGATAAACACTTTGAAGAAAAACAAAGTAGGAGAAGAGAGTGGTGAAGATCCCATTTTAGGTACGGTGAACAAGACAGTCAATGGTATATTGGCGACAGCTCCTCCTGATTCATGAGAGCACACTCTTCAATTTTTAGGAATTGTAATTGTGAGAGCAGATGTTAAACACAGACATTAGTGGGGTTTGGATCCGTGTCCCCGCCCAAATTGCATGTCAAATTGTAATCCCCAATGTTGGAGGTGAGGCCTGGTGGGAGGGGATTGGATCATGGGTGGGGGGGGGTAGATTTTCCCCTTGGTACTGTCCTCACAACAGTGAGTGTGTTCTCAGGAGATGTGGTTGTTTAAAAGGCCGGGCGCAGTGGCTCACGCCTGTAATCCCTGCACTTTGGGAGGCCGAGACGGGCGGATCACGAGGTCAGGAGATCGAGACCATCCTGGCTAACACGGTGAAACCCCGTCTCTACTAAAATACAAAAAATTAGCCGGGCGCGGTGGCAGGCGCCTGTAGTCCCAGCTACTCGGGAGGCTGAGGCAGGAGAATGGCGCGAACCCGGGAGGCGGAGCTTGCAGTGAGCCGAGATGGTGCCACTGCACTCCAGCCTGGGCAACAGAGTGAAGACTCCGCCTCAAAAAAAAAAAAAAAAAAAAAAAGGTGTGGCACTTCCCTGCTCTCTGTCTTCCTCCTGCTCAGCCCTTGTGAAGTGCCAGCTCCCTCTTCACCTTCCACCATTGTAAGTTTCCTGAGGCCTCCCCAGAAGCTGAGCAGGTGCTGGCATCATGCTTCCTTCAGAGGCCGTGGAACGTGAGCCACTTTTCATCATAAATTACCCAATCTCAGGTATTTCTTTACAGCAGTGTGAGAACGATCGAATACTGCCATTATTGAAAATTAAATTATATAAACTACAAAGTCAACATATTATATTAAAAACAAAGCTAATAAATACTCAAACTCAGCATCTTCTGTGTAGATTACTGACTATTATCATGATCTATGTCCTTTAAGTTATTTACATCTATGATACCTGTGTATTGGAAATACTATATAATGGTGTACTGCTCCAATCTCTTCCCAACTCTGTGTCCAGTGATATCACATTGTAGTTTTAAATCGACCATGATGGATGTATTTACACTATGGAAATTGGCAAATACTATAGGTCAGGGCTTTTTATCCCAGGGAGCCAGTTGTTAAACATTTACCAGCATTTTACAGAAGAGAGATCTTTCTGACGAGTTAATATTTGAGGAGAAGCCTGAATTAAATGTGGGAATATCTGGGGGAGGGCAATGCAGATATAGGCCTTAGACTAGCACTTGCTTGACATGTTCAAGGATCAGCCCAGAGAACAGCACGGTTCTGGGAGGTAAAGATAAGTAAGATACCATTTCTGTCCTCCAGGAAGTCAACCCAGTGAAGGAGAGACCATAAAGGGAAAATGATAATGAAATGAGCTTACAGGAAAGACAGAAGGGAGTGGAACACGCTAAAGAACACCAGAGATTGGCTGGGCGCGGTGGCTGACACCTGTAATCCCAGCACTTTGGGAGGCCGAAGTGGGTGGATCACTTGAGGTCAGGAGTTTGAGATCAGCCTGGCCAACATGGTGAAACCCCATCTCTACTAAAAAAATACCAAAAAAATTAGCCGGGCATGGTGGTGTGCGCCTGTAATCCCAGCTACTTGGGAAGCTGAGGTAGGTGAAGTGCTTGAACCCAGGAGGCAGAGGTTGCAGTGAGCTGAGATCGCACCACTGCACTCCAGCCTGGGCAACAGAGCAAGACTCTGTCTCAAAGGAAAAAAAAAAAAAAAGAAAACACCAGAGATGCAATCAGTAAAATCCAGACTGGGAAACCCTATAGGACAGACAACCTAGTTTCTTCAACAAATAAACTGCAAGGAAATTGAGGCAGAATCTGTAAAATAAAAAAGACCTCAAAGACATATGAAGCCATGGCAAGATTATTTGGCTCCTGATTCAAGCAAACTGCAAAAAAATTATAAAATTAAGATTTAAATTAAAATTATAATTAATATAAATTAATAGATACTTGGAAATTTAAACATTAAAGGGACATTTGATGGTATTTAAAAATTACTACTTTAATTTGTAAAATTTTAGGTGAGATAATGGTTTTGCGGTTATTTTCAAATGTCCTTCTGTTTCAGAGATACATGCCAAAATACGTATAAGTGAAATGATATGATATCTGGCATCTTCCTCCAACTAACACAGGAAGGGGAAGTGGGTAGATGAAACAAGATTGGCCATGAATTGATCATTGTTGAGCTGTGTGGTAGTTACATAAGGATCAATTTCGTAAATAATTAAAACTTTCCAGAATAAAAAGTTTTGGAAGAGCTTTTTCTGGACTGGATACCAAGGGACTGATAGAATTGCTGACCAGGTATTTGAGGACATTGGGAAGACTTCCAAAGAAATTGGGACACTCATGTGAAAGCGTTCCCAGGCAGCAAGACAGCATGAACAAACAAATGAAGTTATTTTAAGCATCACCTAACATCATCGATATCAAACATGGTTAGGATTTGGTTTTCACCAAGAGCAGGCTATTATCACATGGAAACAGGTTGCCAGAGTTCATGGAACTTCCTTTGAGATGGATATGTGTAGAGATGGGCTGAGTGAAACAGGAGAGGGACTGAACGTTTGACTGGGATATCAGGAGACCCAGAGTGACAATCCTGGCTCTGTCATTAACCAGCCGTATGTCTTGGAGAAAGGCTCTTAAGTTTTGGGTGTCTCCATTTCCTCGTTTACAAAACAAGAAGGTCTGACTTATTCCCTGAGAACCCTTCTTCAATCTACTATTCGATGTGGGTTTCCACAGATATAAAATGATAACTGCGGGGTCATATGTAAGAAATTATCAGCTTCAGGTCTCTGCAGTGTCACTGTCAGAACCTCCAACATCAGCAGGTGACCTCAGAAAAGTCCCTGACACAACCATCTGCTTCACATGAGAAGCAGATGGGAGGAAGAGAGCGTGGCTGTGTGCATTGTTTTCCAACGCAGTAACTAAAATCTTGGTGCCCTTCTCAGTAAGAGAAAAGAATTTATTTACCATTTGGCAACTTACTAGTTAAAAGTTCCTCTCTACTTGGAAACTACACTTGCTTTCTTTCCTTGTTTCTATAAAGGAATATTGAAAAATCTGCTCCTTGGTGTCTCAAATGAAGTTAAAATAGTTCTGATTGGATATCACCCTGGGCCCACAGTTTCCAACATAATAAAAGGTGCCTGGCTGGGTGTGGTGGCTCACGCCTGTAATCCCAGCACTTTGGGAGGCCAAGGTGGGTAGATCACGAGGTCAGGAGTTCCAAGACCAGCCTGGCCAACATAGTGAAACCCCATCTCTACTAAAAACACAAAAATTAGCCGGGTGTGGTGGCACACGCCTGTAGTCCCAGCTACTAGGGAGGCTGAGGCGGGAGAATCACTGGAACTCAGGAGGCAGAGGTTGCAGTGAGCCAAGACCATGCCACTGCACTCCAGCCTGGGTGACAGAATGAGACTCCATCTCAAAAAAAAAAAAAGGTGCCAAAATAACTTCCTTAGACACCACTCCCCACATGTTTTGAACCATAGTAGAGACTCAGCTGCAACCATCAGATATGAACTCTAAGGCCCAGAACTGCTGGATATTTAGAGACCCACCAGCCCCCCTCCTACCTTGGCAGAAGGCTGAAGGCTGCACAGACTCGTCTCGGAAAACTGGCATTTGAGAGGAAAACAACGGTGAGTGAGATCTGCCTGGGTCTCTGATTCTCCATGTCCTGCAATTTTTTTCCAGAGCATGACTGAGAAGAAGACTTGTCTGGTGCAGAGAAAAGAAAGAGCCTGAGTGTGGTGGACCTGCAGACCACCTAACATTTGGGGAAACTGAGGCAGTCTGTCCTTCTCTTCTTCTCTGTGCTCCAGTCTCTCAGGCTTTGCAGTCAGGGGAAGGACCACACTCTCACATTAACTACATCCTTCCCTCACATCTCTCTTAAGCTTCCAGTGCTCAGGCAAGCTTCCGGACTGAGGTGGCCTCTGTTAGCCTGCAGCCTCATGACATCTCTCTGCTTTCCCTCCAGCATTTTATCAGTTTGTAATTATGTATTAACTGCTGTGATTACATGTTTAATATGCCTCCCCCATGACATTAAACAGATATCATAGATCCTGGATATATATTTTTTCTTTTTAAAATTGAAGAACATACTAGCTGGGCGCAGTGGCTCATCTCTGTAATCCCAACACTTTGGAAGGCCGAAGTGGGCAGATCACTTGAGGTCAGGAGTTCATGACCAGCCTGACCAACATGGCGAAATCCATTCTCTACTAAAAATACAAAAAAAAAAAAAAAAAAGGCTGGGCACGGTGGCTCACACATATAATCCCAGCTACTCGGGAGGCCGAGGCAGGAGAATCACTTGGACCGGGGAGATGGAGGTTGCAGTGAGCTGAGATCCCACCATTGCACTCCAGCCTGGGTGACAGAGCAAGACTCTGTCTCAAATAAATAAATAAATAAATAAATAAATAAGCTGGGCATGGTGGCACGCCCCTGTAATCCCAGCTGCTCAGGAGGCTGAGGCATGAGAATCTCTTGAACCCAGGAGGCAGAGCTTACAGTGAGCTGAGATCGTACCACTGCACCCCAGCTTGGGTGACAGAGCGACACTGTGTCTCAAAAAATAATAATAATAAAAAAATTGAAGTACATACAGAAAAGGCACAACTCATAAGATTGCAGCTTAGCGAATATTACAAAGTGAACACACCTGTTGACCATCGTCCAGGTCAAGAAACAGAATAGTCCCAGAACCCCAGAAGGCACTTTCCCTCCTTCCCAAAGCTACCACTCCCCTGACATCCATAGATTAGTTTTGCCTCCTTTTTAGTTTTTAATCTTAAAACTTAAGAAAAAAAGATATAAGTTACATACAGTGAACTTTACCCTTTATATCCTAGTTCTATGAGTTTTGATAAATGTAAACCCCAAACTCAATCAAGATACGGAGCAGTTCCACAACTCCCTCAAATTCCGTTGTGCCCTTGGTAGTCAACCCCTCCCCCCACCCCCAGCTCTTGAAAATCACTGATTTGTTCCCTCTCCCTATAATTTTATATATTTCAGTTGTTTTTTTTTTTTTTCAGTGTCTCCCTCTGTCTCCCAGGCTAGAGAACAGTGGCATAATCAGAGCTTACTGCAGCCTCGACCTCCCAGGCTCAAGTGATCCTCCCTCCTCAGGACTCCCTCCAGCTCCCCCATCACCAAGTAGCCGGGCTACAGATGAATGATCCAGTATTTTGGGGTGGGGAGGCGGGTTTTTGAACTCCGTCACTCAGTGTTTGTGAGATTCATTCATGATGTTGTGTATAACAGTAGTTCACTTGCACTGCTGTATCAGTGTGCCATGATTTATTTATATGAGTTGGTATGGATATACTACCAAGTATTTATCCATTGTATTGTCGATGGTCATCTGGGTTGTTTCCAGTTTGAGGCTTTTACAAATAATGCTGCTAGAAATATTCCTGCACGTGCCTTTTTATGCTTATGGGTATGCATCTTCTTTATGGCTTGGTGATACTAGCGTCAGGAAGATGTGCTCCTATGTTAGTTTCCATAAGTTTCACGCTACCTTTCACACTTAGAGCCACAATTGATCTGGAATTCAGAGCTGTGTGTGATGAGAGGTAGGGGGCCAATTTCTCTTTTTTCTTTTCCCTACGTGGATATCCCGTTGACCCAGCACCATTAACTAAAAATAGTTTCCTCCTGTGCTCTGCAGCCCCGCCTCTGAAATAAATTGTCCGTACACGTGTATTTTTGTTTCTGGTCTCTATCTTATATTCCACTGGTCTTCCCACTTTGTTTTTCTTTTTCAAGATTTTTTTCTGGCTGTTTTTGACCCTCTGAATTTCTACATAATCTTCAGGCCCCTATCTGGGTGCACTTCCTAGTATCCCAGCATCTGACATGTGCCTGGCGCGCAGCAGGAACTCACGGCTGGCTGTAACCTGGCTGCATCAGAGACCATGGCAAAGCCTTTCATTCGTGCCAGGTTCCCGCAACTCACTCCAGCCGCGCAATTCCTCCTGGCTCACTCCCACCCCCCGTGGCACACCCACAAAAGGCAAGGAGGCGTGCCCGCCGCGGCGCACGTCACTTTCCCCAGGACCGGCTGGCTGCGCCACGGCTCTCCCCGCCCCCGCCTCCGCCTCCGCCTCCACCTCTTGGGGCCGGGCCGGAAGAGTAACTTCGCCGCCTACTTCCCTCCGCCGCGCAGCACAAGCTCAGCGATGGCGGCTTCAGAAGGCGGCGGTCTAGGCGAGGACGCCCGGCTGGACCGGGAGACGGCCCAGTGGCTGCGCTGGGACAAGGTGAGGGGCGTCAGCAGGCGGGGAGCACCCGGAGCGGGGCCGGGTGCTCCGCCCTCCCCAGGCGCGGCGCTGCGTGCGCTGCCTGAGCTGCCTTCCCGCCCGGTGCACCCCTCTTCTCTCCCGGGAAGACCCAGGAGGAGGGTGCGGCCGCTTCTAGGCTTCCTTCGGCCTGGCAGGCATGTGGCACGGTCGGAGTTAGGCCGGGAAAGCTTGTTCCCGGACGAAACCAGCCAACCGGCCGGCCGGACTGCAGGTTTGGAGTAGAAGAGCGAGCCAGGGTTGTCTAAGCGCGGCCAGACTCTGGACGCCCTCTAGCTGAGGGGCGCACGCCTGTCACTCAGACAGTTGGCTCGTGGTCCGTGGTCTGCTGTGCATCCCCATGGACCCAGAATCGCTCCGTCCCGCCTATTCCTTTGGCCGCTGAGACCTTTGCTGAGCAGCGTTGTGGTCCGATCCTCCCATCCCGAGGGCTTGGTTACAAACCAAGGGTCTTCCTGGGTGGGCCCGCCTGGCTTCAGGAGTACCCCTTAAAACTTTGACTGCCGAGGAGGAACCCTTTGGACACAGCACGGTTTTCTGTCTCTTCATTCCTTTTCTTAGAGAGAATCAGGAACCCAGCTCTGGACATCACTCCCTCTCTCCTCTCTAACTTGCGTCTCGCCCTTCCTACCTGTTCTCCTGCTTGCTGTTCGGTTTTCTCGGAATGTCCCTAGCTGCTCTCCTCTGCCGAAATTGTTTCTCCCGTTGTGACTCATTTTGTGCCTGAACTTAAATGTGGCTTACGTAGAGAGTCCTTCCTTGGCTCCGAAGTGTAAATTATTTCTCCCTAATATTCACTCTAAACGGTCTGTTATTTTCCTTTCTAGCTCTTACTACAAATGGTAAAAACAAAAAACTCCAAAAACACTTGTTTGTGGGTTTGTTTAATGTCTGTCTCCAGGGCCGACTTCAGGGGCGAGAGACCCCTGCAGTCTCACAGGACTCCCGCTCCTGGAAGGGCCCACTGTTGTTTTAATGTCCTGCTGTCCTGTCTTGAAAATCTTAATGGTAAAAAAAGAGGTCACCCATTTTCATTGTGCACTGGACCTCCATAGATTATGTGGCCAGGCCTCTCTGTTCTCACTACGTTGGTTTGTAGTGCCTGGCATAGGCATAGTGCATGACGCGTCGTTGGTCACTGAAATACTTGAATGAACAAAGCAGATTACAAGGTCAGTAGGGGTCAGGTCTTTGTCTTTATTTACCATTCTCCGGCCCCTACAAATAAAATGTCAGCAAATCCCATTTCCAGGATGCTCTTGGCAACTCCTTGGGGGCGTTTTTCTTTTCCTGGGGAGATAACCTTGTGATTCTCAAGGGAAGTAAAATGTTTCCATTTCTGATAACTTGCAATTTGTAGAGTACAGAATTGTTTTGAAGTCAGAGTTCATAATGCACTTTCCCTAAGAAGAAAAAGGAGAAGAAAGCAATCTAATTTCTACACAGTGTTGCATCTGTGTATAGAAAGATTGTATCTCTCTGGGTAGAGATGAGATGTCCTTTTTTATTTATTTTTTTTATTTTTACCACTTCTCATGTTCTATCCTCTGTTAATTTCTTTTTTTGCTTTGAAACTGGCACCTAACTTAGAAGAAGCCCGTTCATGTTCCAGTGAATCTCCCACCTCTAGTCTGACTACCCTCTCGCGGTTGGCAAGGCACCCTGGCAGGTGCCCTCTGTGTTTCCACCGTGCCCTTCATCCCTGCTCTTTTCTCTGTTGTCAGTTTTGGTCACTGCCAGGGCTGATTTTGATCCTGCTCTCCTCTTGACTTCTCATTTGTATCTGTCCGTCTCCTTTGCTTCTCTCAGGCTACTTTCATATATATCAAATTTCATATATATCATATATGTCAAAGACCATATATATAATTGGTCTTTCATATATATCAAAGACCAATTAAGATTTTCCAGACCTACACTGTGAACAAGAGAGAATCACTCGATATTGGGTGTGGCAGTGAAGTCCGTGTTTTCTGATTCACTCCACGAATATTTATTGAGCGTCTTTTATGAGCCTCTTTTATGTACCCGATCTGAGCCCTTCTTTGGGGGCATCTGACAGTCTAATAGGTAAGACTGTGTTCTGTAATTAGTGTCTGAATCTGATAGGTAAGACTGTGTTCTGTAATTAGTATCCGCTGCTTTTCACCAAAAAAGGTGGGGTTTACTTGATTCCTATTGAATCTGAAACAATCTGGAAATGTGGGCTTAATTCCAGAAAGCCAAGGTTTTATTTGCAATAGTATTTCAAAGTTCAATTACATGGCCATGTCCTGCATGAGTGCTCATCTAAGTGGATAATGACTATAAAACAGGAATATAAAGTACTTCCTCTGTTGTTTTCCTGAATTCATAACTTAAAAGGCTCATATGAAATTAATGTGATTGTCATTATTTTTCTCCAACCTTAACATTTTCTGCAACTACCATACAAAAAAAAAAAAAAAAATAGAGCAACGTATGATGAACTTAAATGAATCATGTTAGCATCTATTTGAAGCAGTTAATGTTATAGAAAAAGCACTAGATTAATGTTTATCTTTCTATTTAAGCAAGTCACTCAATCTCTGAGGCTTCCCCATCTATAAAATTAAGTTTCTGTTATTTGTCTGCTTCTTGGAGATGTTACAATGTTCAAACTTGACCAGGTATGTGAATGCCTGGTATGAATTATAAAACATTACAAAAGTAAGGTTTTCATTTAAATTGTGTAATCTCTCTGGAAAATTAGAGGGCATTAGGGAGAAAAATGAACATTTAATCACAACTAAGTGCCAGGTAGAGAAAGATGTTTTACACTAAGGTGAAGTAAACCGCCTTAAAACCTTAAAAATCGAGTAAGGGAGGTTCTAGATTATTCTCATTTTGCAAATGAGGAAACAGAATTTGAGAACTGAAATAATCTGCACAAGCACTTAGAGTTGGCAAGTAGTGTGCTGGGATTGCATTCTGGGGGTTAGACTCATATGGTAAAACCTCTTCTGTTTCTCCGAAAGTGCTTACCTTGACAGGAAAGAAAAGAACACTTACATTATAATGTCAAACTGACTTCATATTTCAGATTTCAAAAGCATCAGAAAATTGAAAGGTCTACATATATATATATATATTTTTTTCCATGGGTTAGAATAATTGTGGGTTTTTTTACATTTCTGATTTTTCATTCACTTATGTGTCTCGCTGTATCTATACATTTTTGTTTTGCAGAATTTCTTAACTTTGGAGGCAGTGAAACGACTAATAGCAGAAGGTAATAAAGAAGAACTAGGAAAATGTTTTGGGGCCCGAATGGAGTTTGGGACAGCTGGCCTTCGAGCTGCTATGGGACCTGGAATTTCTCGTATGAATGACTTGACCATCATCCAGACTACACAGGTACCACATCTTTATAATTCTTAGTAACTCAATGTATCCCCTAGCTCATTTTCTATTTGACAGACCTGATTTGTTCTAATTATGGACTTGTCTTATCAACTTGGCTAGACACAGGAAGTCGCCACCATTTACTCCATAAAGTAAGTTGGTCGAAGTAGCACTTGATCAGGACTCATATAGCCATTCATTCATTCAACACACTTATTGAGTGCCTACTGTGTGCCAGTCACTGGGGATGTGAGAGTGACTCAAACAAACAGATTCTCTCATGGAGCTTTCCTTCCAGTATAAATGCACCAACTAAACTGACAACTTTTAAGGTTCTATTATTTTTGCCATGGTTACATAGCAAGTGCTAAAAAGCTTTTCTAACTGCTGGAATTACCAAGAGCCTGTTCTTCTTTGTTTTATAGTCTGGATTGAGTCTGAGTTTCCTTGCCTTAACTTGTGAATGTTTTTGTCAGAGTCTAGACCCAGCTTTTAGGAAAGAGATAATTTGACAAAGCAGAAGACTTCCACTGGGTATTGGCAGTACTGTTTATGAGGGAAATGAAATAGAACAGATTATTCTTATCAGTATTTCTTCAGCTTAGACCTGTTAATGATGAATGTCACTTTAATTCTGGGAAAAGAAAGGCTAGAAAAAATTGGCTAATAGTGATTACATGTGCCTCACATATACATCCCAGCATAAAAGGCAGAGCTGGACATGTTGTAACAAAACTCCAATAAAGAAAGCTCATCTAAGGGTATAGATTTACCATGAGGGCCAGGCACGATGGCTTACACGTGTAATCCCAGCACTTTGGGAGGCTGAGGCAGGCGGATCACTTGCGCCTAGGAGTTCAAGACCAGCCTGAGCAACATGGTGAAACCCTGTCTCTACCAAAAATACAAAAATTAGCCAGGCGTGGTGGTGTGCACCTATAATTCCAGCTACTTGGGAGGCTGAGACAGAGGGATTGTTTGAACCTGGAAGGCAAGGTCGTAGTGAGCCGACATCATGCCACTGGACTCCAGCCTGGGCAACAGAGCAAAACTCTGTCTCAGAGAAAAAAAAAAAAAAAAAGATTTGCCATGGGAACTCCTGGTCACAAATTCTTATTAAGCAATAGGGCTCCCTAAGATGCTGGAGGAAAGACTTAGAATGGGGTAAGTTTGGGAATCCTATTCGATTTGTGGATAACATAGGAACTGTGCTGATGAATAAGGTTGCCTTCTGTGCCAGTTACTAGGGCTATACAACAGATCACTGAAAACATAATGGTTTAAAACAACAACCACATTTATTTTGCTCACAGATCTACAATTTTGGTAGAACTCAGTGGGGACAGCTTGTCTCTGCTCCACTCAGTACCATCTGGTCCAGTTTGGAGGCTGGAATCATTTGAAAGGACCTTCATTCACACATCTGAAATTATTACTGGCTATTGGCTGGGATCTTAGCTGGGGCTGGAACCCCTTCATGTGGCCTAGACTTCCTTATAACATGGTAGTTGGCTTCCAATGGAGTATCCAGAGAGGGAGAAAGAGAATGTACCAGTTGGAAGCTGTGCTGAGTTTTATGACCTAGCTTTGAAAGTCACACAGTGTCACTTCTACCACATTCAGTTTGTTAAAAGTGAGTCAGTAAGGCTGTCTCATATTCAAGGAGAGGGCACACAGATACCCACTTCTCACTGGAGGAGCATTAATGTCACATTGTAAGAGGAACACGTGGGATGGCTTATATTACCGGGGCCATCTTTGGACAATCCAGTTGGTTACACCTGCCATTGGGCCTAATCTTTAGGGATTTCTAAGGGATTGTAGATTAACCTAGAGCTTTTTCCCATGTATTTTTCTACATCTAATTTCTGAGAATAATGAAATGTATTCCCGTTAAGGACTATCTTACCCATTTTTCTCCTAGAATTGGTCTTCTCTGGGGGTAAACCCTGTGGTAAAGAAGATGATCAGTATGCTAAAGGTCATGTAATTCAACCAGACACTACTTGGGATCATTTTCTCCACGACTCCACCACTCTGAAGTGCTCATTCAGCCTATTCTTGGATACTTATAATAGGGGACAGAGAAATGAAGAGTTAAGAAAGTTTTGGCTGAGCAGCTGGTATATCTTTAAAATCTTAGGAGTGGATTCAAAATTAGAGGCAAGAGGATTCCCAGAACAAACAGCCCAGGTTTCTACCCCATCTTGGGTAGTGTTCCCTGGCAGAATGCTGATAGACAAATATATTGGTAATTTTTCACTGATCAGACTTTCTTGGTGGCATAGGTGCCCTTCCTGCTGGTCTCTGGGTGTGGAGCCTCATTCTGAGGTACCCCAAAGTTTGCCTGGTTCGTTTAAGAAGCAGATGCATGTGATTCAAAAATATGTCAAAGGAAACAGGACAGAGAGACTGGAGGAAACTTTTGTATTGTTTGCCTCATTGATAGAGGTTATAATTTCCTCCTGCCAATTAATTTATGCTGTGTTTATGCTCTATTTTGGATTCTGTGTTCTTCGATTATTTAATTTAGCCATGGCATACCAGTGATGGGAAACTCACTGTCCACTGCAAGAGGCCATTCTATCTTTGGACCATTCTCATTAAAAGATGGTTTCATAATTTTAAGCCAAAATCTGCCTTTCTGTAGACTTTACATATTGGTCTTAGTTCTACTTTTTGAAGTCATACAAATAAACATGCTTCTTATGTTTTATAATAACATTTTATTTCTGAAAACCTCCCTCTTCCCCCCACTGAGTCTTTCATCTAGAATAGGAATTCACTTTTCTCTTGGCCATTCTTTCAGGTCCTCATCCTCAGCAGGCCTCTGAGATTTTTAGAGAATCTGGAGGTGTGAATGCTTTTTGCCCCATGGAGCATTGGGGCCACAGCTCAAGGGTTGAGCGGGAAGAGGGGAACTGTCACTGTTGTAAGTCTTAGAGTATCAGGCATGTGGGTACCTTCTGGGGAACGCATGAAGCCAATACATGTGGCCTTTTTTCCTTGTATCACTCAGCCTCAGAAGATAATCCCAGTGCAATGTATTTGTCAAGGAAAAGCTAGAGGCATTCTAAATTAGCTTTGCTCTGGCAACAAGGCTGTGATGTATCCCCTCCTACCCAAAATAAAAGTAACGGGTTGGGCATGGTGGCTCATGCCTATAATCCTAGCCCTTTGGGAGGCCAAGGCAGGAGGATTGTTTGAGCCCACGAAATTGAAACCAGCCTGGGCGAAACCAGCCAGGGCAATATGGCAAGATCCCATCTCTACATAAATGTTTTTTAAAAATTAGCCAGGCATGGTGGCATGTGCCTGTAGTCCCAGCACGTCAGGAGGCTGAGGTGAGAGGATTACTTGAGCCTGAGAGATTGAGGCTGCAGTGAACCGTGATCATGTCACTGCACTCCAGCATGGGAGACACAGTGAGACCCCATCTCAAAGGAAAAAGAGTTACGTATATTTTAATAAGACTTTAGCAAAAGTGAAATAAATAATGTAAAACCAATCATTATTTTTGCCCAGTCTACCAGAGTTTTCTTTGTTTTATATGGCTTTGAAGGAAAATAACAACAAAAATAATGCTTACAACAGCAAACACTTAATATAGTACTTAGTTGGTGTTGAATTCTCAGCCCTTTGCATGTTTTCATTCATTTGCTCCTTATGAGGTAGGTATTGTTATTCCTGTTTTACAGAAGAGGAAACTAAGGCACCAAGAAATCAAGGAACTTGTCATTTGTTTGTAGGTGGCAGCGTGGAGTACCGATTCACAGATTGTGCTTCTAGAGTGTGTGCTTTTAGGCCCTACACTGAAGCACCTCTCACCAGCCCTGGGTACAAATCCAGGCTCTGCTACTCGAATATCTGAAACAGGACAAGTCACTGTGCCTCTCTGAGCCTTATTTTAACCATCTATAAAATGGGATTTCTGGTCAGGGGCAGTGGCCCACACCTGTAATCCCAGCATTTTGGGAGGTGAAGACAGGAGGATTATTTGACGATAGTTCAAGACCAACCTGGGCAACGTAGCAAGACCCTGTCTCTACAAAAAATTTTTAAAAATTAGTTGGGCCTGGTAGCATGCACTTGTGGTCCTAGCTTCTCAGGAGGCTGAGCTGGGGCAGCGGGGAGGATTGCTTAAGCCCAGGAATTCAAGGTTGCAGTGAACTTTGATTGTGCCACTGCAACTGCAGCCTAGGCAACAGAGCAAGACCCTGTCTCTGGGGGAAAAAAAAAAAAAAAGTTTTCCTAACAAAGTCGATCTGGGGTGAGAGATAACAGCTACTAAGTGATCAATGACTAACATAGTACCTAATACAAAAACACGTAGATAATAAACAAAGCTGTTATTTTCTTATTGTTCAGTTTGCTTTCCTTACTGAGTGAATTTTCTCCCCTCTGCTATAGTGTTCTATGAAATTTGAGAAAACTTAATTTTTGTCCAATTTTTCTATGTGGTATATATAAAAATATGTTAAAGCGTATACTTTTTAAATCTATGGCGTATTTGTAGGGATTTTGCAGATACCTGGAAAAACAGTTCAGTGACTTAAAGCAGAAAGGCATCGTGATCAGCTTTGACGCCCGAGCCCATCCATCCAGTGGGGGTAGCAGCAGAAGGTATTTAAACATTTTTACAAAATGATGTTTTTATAATTAATTTTGCAGTTTTATTTTAATCACCATCTCAATTACTTGACTTTAATATATTCATTAGCCTCATTGTTTAACAATAAAAACAATGGATAATTTCTCTTGGCAACTTTTAAAGATTCTGGTTTTACATTGGGTTGAGGAAATAAAATTATTTAGACAATTTAGAATGTAATACCTATCTAAACAAAAATTTCTTAAACTGGCAGTATTATTTCTCCCTCTCATTTGCCTTGTTATACATAATTTTTTTTAATTTTTTAATTTTTTTATTATACTTTAAGTTCTAGGGTACATGTGCACAACGTGCAGGTTTGTTACATATGTATACATGTGCCATGTTGGTGTGCTGCACCCATTAACTTTATACATAATTTTTACCCTGCTATTCATAAACCTCCTGACCCCCTTCCCACTCTTGAATGCCCACGTCAAGCTGCATTTCTGAAACGTTCTCAAAGCAGTGGGACTCTGTTATGTAGCTGTAGGCATATGATGCTGATGGTGATAATGATAACAGTAATAGCAGCAATCATTGGAGTGCAGATTATGAACCAGACACTTACGTATTTACTCATTCTATCCTCACAGCAACCTGTAAGGTATGCACTTTTATCTCTTCACCCTGAGATGATAATGTGAAAGCAGGAGTCGCAATTTAAACCTAAGGAGGCTAGTACCAGGGGTCAGCAAACTTTTTCTCTAAAGGGCAAATAGTGGATATCGTACACATTGCGTATCACCTGATTCCCATCACCACTACTCAACTCTCCCATGAAGCAGAGGAACATCCATAGACAATGCATAAACACAGGAGCATGTCAGTGTTCCCGTAAAACTTTATTTACAAAATGGGCTGTATTTACCAACCCCTGCCCTTAACCGTGTTACATAACCCTCTTTTTCACTTGAACACTTCCTCTGTTATGATGAATTTTTAATCCTTCCAGAGTATCAGTATTAGTAGTATCTTAGAATTATACGTATTGAATATTAATGAAAAGTCTCATTAACTTTACAGAGCTGGATGAGTTTATAGAGTCCTATATTTGCCCACCAGGAGCTTCCAGTCTAAGATAGAAGCACTCGTGGGGACAAACGTGTGGCCGTGAGGAAGGGTGCATAGCCAGAGAAAATCACCAGGCGGCATCAGCCCCAGGTTGAACTCGGGGGCATACAATTTTTAGTCTTTAGCTTTGCAGCTCAAAAATGTGGTTTTTGTCAGTAAAGCAGAGAAAAGTTATAGCTCTGGGGGATAGATGCACATAAACTACATTCACAAGAGAATGATGTGGTATAAACTAGCATATCAGCTTGTCATTTACAGTTAGTGGATGTCCAGTTAGAACTAAATCGTGACCATGTTCCTCTGCCGCCCCAGGGCAGGTCAGATCCTTTGCTCAGAGCGTGCACAGTGCTTATATGTGGCTAAATCTGCCTGCTGAGCTTCTTAAATTTCTTCATTTTAGGCTGACTGCCCTGCTTCTGGTTGATACAACCTTCAGAGATATGTTAACATTATCAATTAAGGTACAGATTTTTTTGCCCTGGCCTTAGGGCCCTATCATTTCCTTAAAGTGAGTGATGTTACTGATTTAAGCTTATGGTTCAAGTCTCAGAGTTTGATGGGATGGGATGGAGTGGAACTCAAGGCTACTCTCTATTACCTACAAGGCGTGAGACATTTAGAGATCATAACATAAGTGTTTAACCAACACATGGTAAGATACTCATAATGAGTGAATGGAACCTTCGTAAGGAGTTGGAAACTATTGCAGTTTCTGAATTTCGCCCAAAGAAATGTTTAATCTTCCAACTTTAAATATCTAGTGGGGAACGTAAGCAGTAACTGTTAAGTATATGCAGAGAACGCATTGCATTTTTTTGTGCACGTTTGTAACAGAGAGAGAGAGAGTGGAGATCTGCTCTTTGTGCCCCAGGCAGCCTTCAGAATACTGTTCGATGAAGCTAGTGCTCAAGAAGTATTTGGGGAGAGGATGAATGATCTGATTGTTTAACCCACAAGGATGGTATAATGTTGTTCATTCTGAGTAAATTGCTCATTTATTTGTGGTAATATATTTTACACCAGCTTGAAGGAAGATTTGATGCCATTTTCTGTGTCTTGCCCTGAGCAAGTTTCTGTGGAAGTTGAGAAAAATGTCAAATAATTAAGTTTTCTTTCAAAGGCTGATTGGAACCAAGATGTATATATGTGTATGGGTGTGTGTGTGTGTGTGTTTGTGTGTGTATGTGTGTATATACACACATGCATACTCCAGGATGTCTTATATTTCAAATAAAGCAATCTCTAATCAATTTCCAGTCTGTGTGGTGTACACTGGATTGTGATAGGCTTAGGCGGGGATTTTCAGCCTCTGCTCTGTTGACATGTGGCTGGGAGATTTTTTTGTGGTTGTAGGGCACATTGTAAGGTGTTCAGCAGCACCCCTGTCCTGTCCCTACTATCTGCCAGTAGCAACTCTCTCTGTTCCCCAGTGTGACACGCAAAAATGTTTCCAGACATTTCAGATGCCTCAAAGGAGAAGGTGCAGACTTGCCCTGGCTGAGAACCACTGAGATACATGGAGAGCTGAAAGGCTGGGATGCAGCCTGGCTCCGCCGCTAAGTGGCTGTTAGACCCAGGGAAAGGGGCCTGGCCTTTCTTGACTTTAGTGCCATTTCTGTAAAACAAAAGAGTGAAATGAGATGACTCCTGAGAGTCAGCTTTACTGTCCCATGCCAGGGTTAAGATTGTAATAAATGCTGTCCTTGATCTGGCTGCTGCATTCACCCTAAAGAACATTCAGCATTCATTCCCTTCTTTCCATCTCTCACAGTCCTGATCACTCAACTCTCCTTTTCTTCCCTGTCACTCTGCATTCGCAGGTTTGCCCGACTTGCTGCAACCACATTTATCAGTCAGGGGATTCCTGTGTACCTCTTTTCTGATATAACGCCAACCCCCTTTGTGGTAAGTAGCCATTTCCTTTCATAATTTCCTGTCACATGATCAGGGATGGGACTTGGCTGAATTTGACAGTCTTTAGGGCTATTGGGATTGGACTGTTTGAATGACAGAGGAGCTCCTTGGCATGTATGAGGCATTTTCTTTTCTCTCCTGGAATGTTTCTCCCACATCCTGGTAATATTTCTCTGGTATTCAACTTTTGATTCATTGAAATTGGTTTTTTTAAAGTGCAGTTCTCCTTTTGTTTGCATTCTAAGGATATTTGAGTGAGTTAGCAAAAAAAAAATTTTTTTTTTGAGACAGAGTCTCGCTTGTTGCCCAGGCTGGAGTGCAATGGTGCAATCTTGGCGCACTGTAACCTCCATCTCCTGGGTTCAAGCAATTCTCCTACCTCAGCCTCCCAAGTACCTGGGATTACAGGCGCCTGCCACCACGCCCAGCTAGTTTTTGCATTTTTAGTAGAAATGAGGTTTCACCACATTGGCCTTGCTAGTCTCGAACTCCTGACCTCAGGTCATCCGCCCGCCTTGGCCTCCCAAAGTGCTGGTATTACAGGCGTGAGTCACCGCACCTGGCCTTTTCTCTGTTTTTAAATTTGGTTTGTAGTTCTTTTTCTCAGCTATCACAATTAAGAAACTTCTTGGGTCGAAATCTGAATTCACCTCAAACCCTGTCTTGTCATGAATATTTTTGACAAGCTGGCGCACCCCTGTTTTATACAAATGTTTTATTCTAAATACTATTCATGGCTAGTACAGAGAGCATGCTCGGCATGTTTGAGTAAGACTCTTATCAAATCCTTTGTGTAGCACAATCTAAAGAAAAGACAGTAGGGACTAAGACAGCTGTTGCTTTGACATAGACAAAACTTTTAAGAGCTGGGCCAGATGCTGAAAATACGTTTTGAAAACTGTGATTTGGATGCATTTACTCACATCTAGTAGAAATGAGACTGTATCGCTACAGAAGGAGACTCCAACTCATTTTGTGTTTGCTGGCTCTAGTGCCCTGACAGGTAGATGCAGCACCCCTAGGCTGTAAATAACCTGGTACACACTCTATTCACATCTAAATGTAGTTCAAGTTTCGTTGTTTAATGGAAAAATTGTCATGTATTCAAGCATCCTAATTACCTTCTGTACTAAGTGTTAATAGCTATTAATTTGTCATGATCCTTTGTCCACACTGAGGAGTCGTTCTCCTCTTTTCTTTGGCCCAGGACACCTGAGACATGTGACATAACTTCCAAGGGGTTGAGTGACTGCAATGATTCTTGGTGGGAGGGTGGAGGGGACAGACAATTTAAATCTCAGGTTGCCTGTGTATAATCAATGTCATTTACCATAATGGGGGAATAATCCAGCCCCTCCTCCCATTTTGGGAAGTAGTAGAGATGGGAGCTAAGTTGAAATATAAATAACCCTGGAGTGAGAGATAAATGAGCAACGTGTAAGAGCATTCTCCATTACCTCAACTTTTTTTTTGAGACAGAATTTCACTTTTGTCTCAAAAAGAGTTAGGGCTGGAGTGCGGTGGCACGATCTCGGCTCACTGCAACCCCCGCCTCCCGAGTTCAAGTGATTCTCCTGCCTCAGCCTCCCAAGTTGCTGAGATTACAGGCGCCTGCCACCATGCCTGGCTAATTCTTTTGTATTTTTGGTAGAGACAGGGTTTCACCATGTTGGCCAGGCTGACCTTGAACTCCCGACCTCAAGTGATCCACCTGTCTCGGCCTCTCAAAGTGGTGGGATTATAGGCGTGAGCCATCACCCCCAGCCCCTCAGTGTTTTTCTCAGCCTTTTCCTTAAAAGCAAATGAGAAAGAGGAGAAGAGGGAGAAGCGGTTGGAGGGAGTAAACTGAATCCACAAACTTCTGTCTCAGGTAGAAGCCTTGAAAGTGTTGGAATGGAGGCTTAGACCGTTGTTGTGTTTGAAGAATTTTCTAGCTCAACCAAGTAGAAGATGGAATGAGAAGGCACTGAGGAAATTATTCACCTTTCTTATTAGGAAATGCATCCTGAAATTTTGAGCAGCCAGTTAGTTCTAAGGGTAGTTGCATACTGCTGGGGTGTGGCTCAAAAATATTACGCTATTTATATATTATGTTTATTAAAAGGGAGCAAGTTGGCATGAACAATATAAAATAGACATTTTAAGGATGTCTGCTTTTTTTGTTAAAAACTTTGTTCTTGTTTCCTGCTATGTTACAGCCCTTCACGGTATTGCGTTTGAAACTTTGTGCTGGAATCATGATAACTGCATCTCACAATCCAAAGCAGGATAATGGTTATAAGGTATTTTCCTTTTTCTTCTCCACACATACATCTTTCTGTAGGAATCCTGTATCTGTATTCTTTGGGACCGTGGGTAACAGGTGCCTTATTTCCATTAACTGTAAACCTTCTGAATGTGTTCCTGGGTTCTCTAGGTCTATTGGGATAATGGAGCTCAGATCATCTCTCCTCATGATAAAGGGATTTCTCAAGCTATTGAAGAAAACCTAGAACCGTGGCCTCAAGCTTGGGACGACTCTTTAATTGATAGCAGTCCACTTCTTCACAATCCGAGTGCTTCCATCAATAATGACTACTTTGAAGACCTTAAAAAGTACTGTTTCCACAGGTAAATGAATTGTGTCTTCACTGGCCTTGAGTGAGTTAAGTTTATGTGATTCAGCCAAATTCTATCAGTGTTCGTGAAGTTTTTCTCTTTAACTGGTTCATATACTACAGCTGCATCTGATTTTATTTTATTTTGTTTACTTATTTTGAGACAGGGTTTCACTCTGTCACCCACGCTGGAGTGCAGTGGCACGATCTTGGCTCACTACAACCTCTGCCTTCTAGATTCAAGCGATTCTTGTGCCTCAGCCTCCCAAATAGCTGGGATTACAAGCGTGAGCCACTGCACCCAGCTAGTTTTTTTGTATTTTTAATAGAGACAAGGTATTGGCATGTTGGCCAGGCTAGTCTTGAACTCCTGGCCTCAAGTGATCCACCGGCCTTGGCCTCCCAAAGTGCTGGGATTCCAGGTGTGAGCTACCGTGCCCACCCAGCCGCATCCTATTTTAGAGGCTGTAGATCAGGCCTTGGCAAACTTTTCTTAAAGGGACAGATAGTAAGTATTTTTGGCTTTGAGGGCCACATGGACTCTTTCCCAACTACTCAACTCTGCTGTTTTAGTACAAAAGCCGTCATAGATGAAATGTCAGTGAAGGAGTGCAGACGGAAGTGGTGGCTTCCCATAGGCCTTAGTTTGCTGACCTGTTGTAGATTCCATACATGTATGTGATTCATATATATTCATACATGTCAGTGTGTGTGCGTGTGTGTGTGTGTGTACATATATATGTATGTTTTAAAAACTTACTCAAAAGTCTTGAATAGGAAACAGTGGTATTTTTCTATCTTTCCAAAAATTTTCTGTGCATGTGCAAGCATATATATATATATATGTATAATATACTTCAAAACCATAAATGGGAATATAGTGTGTGTGTGTGGTTTGTTCTGTGCCCTTTTCCCCCCAATTAATTTGTCACGGACACCTCCTTATGTTAGTCCCTATTAGTCCCGACTTTCTGTCTTAAAGGCTGCTGCACCGGTGGGTTTAACTCAGTGACACAGACTCAGTCCTTACCATCAGGTAGGAAGTGGTCTAGCAGAGTGACAGTAGTGTCTTCTTGAGTATGCTGTAGGTCCTACCCCTCCTGATTATCTCCCTAGCAAGAAACCATGGATTCAAAGAAACTGAACTTGTAGGTGTCTTTGATACTGTATTTGTTGGATCAGCTGATGGTGTCCACTCCAGTGCAGAGTATGAAAGCCCAGTCCCTCCTAAAGGGAGCAGCCACGCCAGCCAAGTGTTGCCCACATGAAAATATAGGTCCCAGATGCCATATCATCTGAGTTCTCCTCTTCCCAAAAAAACCGGAAACCTGCATTTTGTGTGTGAAATCTCCTAATTCCTACATGTTGTACCATTTTTTTCAATGGTGTGTAGTCCAGACAAAACACATCTGTGAACTTTCCCTCTGCCCCTCTCATTTAACTTCAGGAAAAATGAAGCATTTCTGGTTTTCCACTCCCAGTAGCTCAGGAGTCAACCCCCCTTGTGAACAGTTGCTTGAGTGTGTGTGTGTGTGTGTGTGTGTGTGTGTGCACGTGCATGTGTGTGCACATGCATATCCATAAGGTAACTTTCTGGCATCAGAATTGTCTATGCATTCGCAAAGTTGATAGTGCTTAGCAAATTGACCGCCAAAAATATACCAGTTGGGGCTCCCACCAGCAGTAGATGGTGACAGCATATGATATCTACGTTTCCTCCTGCGCTGTGATCCAATTTCTCATTTTTCCTGATTTGCTACTTGAAAGTAATAGCTCACTTTTATTTGTATTCTTTAACCTATATATTTCTATGTATTTGTTCACCTTTTATATTTATAAACATTTTTGTTTATAATATACATATATACATATAATATATATATAATATATGTTTTTTAGATGTTTTCTCTTCTGTTATCTTTGTAATTTTTTATTGAAACTCTTTGCTGAACTGTTTACAAATTTGTATAATATTTATTACTCTTATTTTATAGCTTCTGTGTTTTATGTCATGCTTAGGAAGACACGCTCTATAACAAAATTATTAAAGTAACACAAAAAATTTCCCTTGTTCTTTCTCTAGAACTTTCATGTTTTTTATAATATTTCAATCTTCTGTTTCATTAGTGATTTTTAATTTTATATGGGGCATGAAGTAGGAAAGCAGATTATAGGTTTTTTCCTAAAAGGTTTGCGGTTGTACCAACATCAATGGAAGAATCTTTTTTTTTTTTTTTTTTGACTAATTGGAAAGGTCACCTTTATGAAACAATTTCTAACGTTAATCAAGTGCTTATTACATATCAGATAGCTGCTGGAGGCCCTTCACATGTAATTTTTTTTCTTTTTTTTGAGACAGGGTCTCACATTGTCACCCAGGCTGGAGTGCAGTGGCATGATCTTGGCTCACTGCGGCCTTGACCTCCCAGGTTCAGGGAATGCTCCTGCCTCAGCCCTCCAAGTAGCTGGGACTACAGTTGTGCACCACCATGCCCTCCTAATTTTTTTGTATTTTTTGTGTAGATATGGGGTTTCACCATGTTGCCCAGGCTGGTCTTGTATTCCTGAGCTCAAGCAATCCACCAGCCTCGGCCTCCCAAAGTGCTAGGATTAGAGGAGTGGGCCACTGTGCCCGGTCAACATGTAATTTCATTTTAATCCTCAGAGTAATGCCAGTAAATTATAGTATATTATCATGCATGTTATAGATGAGAAAACTATAAGGAAGAGTGGTTAATAGCCAACAGTCACACAGCTTATGGATGGCCGAGCTCCAGGATTTAAATTCAGACTCTGACTCCAGAGCATGTTAACCACTTCTGTGTTCATTTCCCATTTCAAATTAGATTAACTTCTGAATTCTCTATTCTGTTCCTTTAATCTGCCTTTTTATATCTAGTACCAAGCTGTTTTAATTACTATAGGTTTATTATGTATTTTAAAATCCAAGAGAGTTGTTTTTCCAGATTTTTCCTCCCTAATCTTACGTGTTTATTTTCCCAGATGCATTTTATTTTCAGGGTATGCTTGTTTTAAACCATGATTCTCTTAGATAAGACCGTGTTCATTTATTCATTCCCAAAAGAAATGGATAGTAATCTAAGATTCCAGTCATCAGAGCATTGGAATTTTTTAAGCCTTTTATTTTTTGCAACTTCTCTTGTTAATTTTGATATCTGTTGTTAGTCTGTATGAAGTCCGTAAGTCATGGCATGGTATCAAACAGGATTGTTACTTGGCAAACAAAAAGTTTTATTTATTATTATTATTTTTTTTTATATTTTTTTTCCTGAGATGGAGTTACGCTCTTGTTGCCCAGGCTGGAGTGCAATGGCACAATCTCGGCTCACTGCAACCTCCGCCTCCCAGGTTCAAGCGATTCTCCTGCCTCAGTGTCCCAAGTAGCTGGGACTACAGGCATGCGCCACCATGCCCAGCTAATTTTGTATGTTTAGTAGAGATGGGGTTTCTCCATGTTGGTGAGGCTGGTTTCAAACTCCTGACCTCAGGTGATCTGCCCGCCTTGGCCTCCCAAAGTAAAAGTTTTATTTTTTATATCTTTATGTATGGGATAACCCAACACATTTTGTTAAAAAGGACATTTTAAAAATCATTTCTGAAGCTGATAAAAGACATTTGGGAACATGTCGCTTTGGGGATGTATGGGTGTGTGGAGCCCTGGAACTGTCCCGGGCTGGCTCTGGCACTGTCAGGGCACCTGTCAGGCCAGCAGTGAGTCTCGTGTAGGAACATGAGCTTGAGGTTCTTCTTTGTATCTCACTCTAGATGGGATACATAAAACCTGAAATAATCAGATTTGCTGAAAATAACTGCGGAGTAGAATTTAAAACTTGAGTATGTTGAGGGAGGGAATATATATATCTGGGAGAGAATGGATACGTTTTGTTTTTTTGAAATGGAATTAGAAAGATATTCAGTTGTCTTGTACATTCTTGCAAACCTTGCCGTTTTGAGAGCCCTGTTTCTACCTTTTATCATTTTACACGGTGTGTCTGATTCTAGGAGCGTGAACAGGGAGACGAAGGTGAAGTTTGTGCACACCTCTGTCCATGGGGTGGGTCATAACTTTGTGCAGTCAGCTTTCAAGGCTTTTGACCTTGTTCCTCCTGAGGCTGTTCCTGAACAGAAAGATCCGGATCCTGAGTTTCCAACGGTGAAATACCCGAATCCCGAAGAGGGGAAAGGTGTCTTGGTAACCTAATTTTTTTTTTAATTATGAAATCTGCTTTTATATTCAAAACTATTACTGTCAAGTAAAATACATTTTATGTTTTTTCATTGTGCTGAAGAAAAACTAATTTCAGTGTGGAAATATGTATATAGGGCTGGGTGCAGCATCTCACGCCTGTAATCCCAGCACTTTGGGAGACCAAGGCAGGCGGATCACTTGAGGTCAGGTGTTCGAGAACAGCCTGGCCAACATGGTGAAACTCTGTCTCTACTAAAAATACAAAAATTAGTTGGGTGTGGTAGTATATGCCTGTTATCCCAGCTACTTGGGAGGCTGAGGCATTAGAGTTGTTTGAACCTGGGAGACAGAGGTTGCAGTGAGCTGAGATTGTACCACTGCACTCCAACCTGGGTGACAGAGTGAGACTCTGTCTCAAAAAAAAAAGGAAATATGTATATTTGTTAGTCATTAATTTCTTAAAGGATCTTTCTATTTTTTTTTTTTTTTTTTTTTGAGAGGGAACCTCCCTCTCGCCCAGGCTGGAGTGCAGTGGCTGGATCTCAGCTCACTGCAAGCTCCGCCTCCCAGGTTTACGCCATTCTCCTGTCTCAGCCTCCCGAGTACAGGAGCCCACCACTACGCCCGGCTAGTTTTTTTGGTATTTTTTTAGTAGAGACGGGGTTTCACCGTGTTAGCCAGGATAGTCTCGATCTCCTGACCTCGTGATCCGCCCGTCTCGGCCTCCCAAAGTGCTGGGATTACAGGCTTGAGCCACCGCGCCCAGCCTAGGATCTTTCAAATTAAACACCCCAGGATCAGGATATGAGAACTGAGCTCTCAATGGTGCTTCAAATTCAATTAATTTAATTTAATTTAATTTGCCATGTCTCCTGAATGCCAAAAAGAAGCAGTAATAGAGTGAAATTTTATCAGGTTATGATTTTTTTTCTTGTCATTTTTCTGATATGAAGAAATGTTGCTTACAGTATGGTTCCTTTAACATTTTTAAAGGTTGGGGTAGCAGTGGTATTCAGAGAATCAGTTTATTTTGTTTTATTTGTGAGGCTGATCACACGGCAATGCCCGGAAATACCAGTCCCACCACACACCTACTGGCACACGCGCAGCGGGCACACCAGTAGGCTTGGTTCACACACCGACGTTCCCATTATCTGACCTCTGACTGAGGAAGATACTATGTGGCCAACCAGGACCAGCTGTAGCTTTTGTTTGCTAAATTTCAGTTCTGGAGCTGGTCTTGGTTGGTCCTATATTATCTTTCTAAGAGCGGAAAGACCTCTTGAGTTCTTAAGGAACTGAATGTTTTTAAAGACTACCATGTCCTCGATTCTTGATTAAATAATCTTTTATTTTCATATTCTTCTGCAGACTTTGTCTTTTGCTTTGGCTGACAAAACCAAGGCCAGAATTGTTTTAGCAAATGACCCGGATGCTGATAGACTTGCTGTGGCAGAAAAGCAAGACAGGTAAAATTAATTGTGGTTACCTGTATTATAGAACATATGAAGGATGATCTCTTCATTGGTAAAATGTTCCTGGGGAGACAAGACCTATTTGGAAACATTTCCCATTTATTTTGCAAATGATCGTTTCACTGAACCTCCTGTGGAGTCTTCTGATGGAGAGCAAGATAGAGATCCAGTGTGGGGGGAGGTTACGTGATTGGCAAGCATAATGCAGAGTAAATCAACCCAGTATGTGTTTCAAATTGAAGCTCCTATTTGGGAACTTCTCATTTTATAATGGAGTTTATTATAAGTAATGTCTCAGTGTCTAATGAGGGTAAAGCACTTTGGAGCTAGCTGTGTGCTTCAGTATTTGCTGAGGGGTTTAGGAGGGAGCTGTATCTTCAAGGAGATGCTGAATTTAGTTTGGACAGACCAGGGAGGAATTCCTGTGGGGTATCGGCACGGTGTTTAAGACAAGTCTGACCAGAGTGTTTGAACAAAGGAGAAGTAAGTACGTGGGGGCTAAAGTTGAAAGGTAGGCAGGGCCCAAGCTATTTTGGGTGTCGGGTAGCCTATGTGATGTTTTGGGGGCAGGAGGGTGCTGCTGCTGAAATGGCAGGGTTTTTAGATTGTGATAAAACAGACTGCATTCTATGTCAGTGTTGAGAAAGTTAAGCTAAGGTGATACATCCTGATAGATGAGATTTACTTTTAGCCATCTGGACTGCCAAGAGAAGCAGAAATCGCACACCTTTTCTCTGATGTTCTGACCGTTTAGGACTGAGCTTGATCTTAAGTGGTACTGAGCTGTCCCGTCTCAGAATCAGCAACACTAACCAGTCCAGAAATTGAGATACTTACTCTATATATGGGGGATCTTGCCAGCATATTTGTTATATTTAAAACCAAAGGCTTTGCCAAAGATTAATATAGAGCCATTGTATGTCATGTCTGACATACTTATTTTATACAGTCTTCAAAGACAGGATGTCTGTTCAGGCAAACTGGCTGATATATATGGTAGCTGCTCAGATGTTTGTAAAATGGCAGTTACATTTCTGACCAGTTATTTAAAGATGATGAATAACAAGAACAGCCTTGCAGAAAATACTTTGAGGCTTTGTTTGCTAAATTGTTTTATCCCCATGACACTCTAGAGTCTTCCTTAAGATTATGGAAATGAATAGTTGTTTTTTTTCTTTCAGTGGTGAATGGAGGGTGTTTTCAGGCAATGAGTTGGGGGCCCTCTTGGGCTGGTGGCTTTTTACATCTTGGAAAGAGAAGAACCAGGATCGCAGTGCTCTCAAAGACACGTACATGTTGTCCAGCACCGTCTCCTCTAAAATCTTGCGGGCCATTGCCTTAAAGGAAGGTTTTCATTTTGAGGTAAGTTGTTTCTGGGATTCACTCATTTTCCTTTCATCTGCTCTGCAGAAGATCTAAGGCATGTCTTTCTCATTTTGATTATCCCTTTAGGAAACATTAACTGGCTTTAAGTGGATGGGAAACAGAGCCAAACAGCTAATAGACCAGGGGAAAACGGTCTTGTTTGCATTTGAAGAAGCTATTGGTAAGAAGTGATCATGTACATTAAGGAATTGGTTACAAAGCAAAAGGAAAAGTTTGCATTTGGATTCAAAGATCCACAGTGAAACGCGGTTTATTTTGCTTCTCCAGCACTCAGGTTGAATGTCGAACTGTCCTACTCCAAAATTGACATCTCAGATGATTTACAGCAAAAAGTAATGTCTTAAAAACAACCAAGTCATTCATGTCAGAATCCTTGGCCTGAATGACTGAGAACAGTGATATTGTATGCATGACTGCCAGTATATGGATTTTGGGAGGTGTGATGTTTCCTCCACTGTGGTGTTTAATATCCAGGCCTAAACCCTGTGGTATTTAAAGTCCATCCTCCTCCAAAAGTGCTAATGAGGATCTATGCTAGGGTCTATGCAGAGGAAGGAAGAAGGAAGGCATGGTTTGCTGCTGTCATCAAAATGATAATCACCCAAAAGGACAAACCAGGTCCAGCCAGAATGACAGAAAAACCCTTGTCCTAAACTGTCAATATAAATGAACAGAAAGGAGAGCTAGCTATAGAAATTCGAAATTCACATTGTACCAAATGCTTTTAAGCTATTAATTTAGTAAAAACTATTATGCATTAGGTTTATTTATATTCATTTGTGTGTTCTCTGCGACACTAACACACGATTTAACTGATCGAAGAAAGTGTCATCGCTCAGATTCTGCTCGTTCATTGTCAGATTTGGCAGACTTGTCTTTCCATAGATTTTTATTTTAGAAAAGGTTTTCTTACATTCATTTATCAAGTATTAATTGCATGTCTATTACTCAGTGACTCTAAAAGAAATGATGGCACTGACCTTAGCCTACAGCAGCTTAGACAGATTTAATTAAGTAATCACACACAAGAGTATAGGCCAGATGTCAAAATGAATAATGTAACTAACTGATACTACTGGGATTCAGAGAAGAAAGAGATATGTATTGACCAGGACAATTAGAAACAATTTCATGAGCTGGAAGGAGTTTCTTGACTCTAGTGATTGAGCACCATGTGGCCAGGAGGGAGAATCTTGCAGGTTCTTCAGCAAATACTTCTTGAAGGCCTGCTGTGGGCTAGGCAGTGGGCTAAAGTCTTAAACATAAGGTAGTTAATGAGAAACGAGCATACACGCAACACTGTACAACCTCTAATATGCAGTAGCCAGGATTCATACTCACATGTGGTTTGACATTGTATTGTATAGAGGTATGTATGACGTGTGTTTCTGCAGGATACATGTGCTGCCCTTTTGTTCTGGACAAAGATGGAGTCAGTGCCGCTGTCATAAGTGCAGAGTTGGCTAGCTTTCTAGCAACCAAGAATTTGTCTCTGTCTCAGCAACTAAAGGCCATTTATGTGGAGTAAGTTGTTATTGACTCTGTTGGATCGAAATAATATTTTGAAATGTTCCGTTATATACTTATGCATGAGATACTAGTATCCTTTCTAATGCTCTTATTTTGATGATGAATTCTATTTCGTATAAAAATTAAATAAGGCAGGGCACAGTGTGGCTCACGCCTGTAATCCCAGCACTTTGGGAGGCTGAGGCGGGTGGATCCCCTGAAGTCAGGAGTTTGAGACCAGACTGGCCAACATGGTGAAACGCCGTCTCTACTAACCATACAAAAATTAGCTGGGCATGGTGGTGGGCCCCTGTAATCCCAGCTACTCCGGAGGCTGAGGCAGGAGAATTGCTTGAACCTGGGAGGCAGAGGTTGCAGTGAGCCGAGATCGCACCATTGCACTGCAGCCTGGGCGACAAGAGCTAAACTCTGTCTCCAAAAAAAAAAAAAGAAAAAAACTAAAGAGATCACCTTTTCCTTTTGATACTTAACCACTTAGTAATTACTATTCCTGATTGCGTTAATTCTTAACAAATGACAACATGAAAGAATGTGATTTTAAGTGTCCGATGTCCAAAAAGATTAAATGTCTTCATAATACATCTATTTATTTTTCGTAGCAATTACTCAACTCTGCCTTGCCTGTGTAGTGCATAAGCATCCAGAGATAATACAGAAAGTGATGGGTGTGACGTGGCTGTCTGTGCAAATGCAGGTGGAAGATCAGGCAGTCATTTGGTGATCCCTGGGGTAGATTGTTGGACCTGTCTTATTTTTTTTTTTTTTTTTTGAGACGGAGTCTTGCTCTGTCACCCAGGCTGGAGTGCAGTGGCATGATCTCGGCTTACTGCAACCTCTGCTTCCCAGGTTCAAGCAATTCTCCTACCTCAGCCTCCCGAGTAGCTGGGATTACAGGCATCCCCACACCTAGCTAATTTTTTTATTTTTAGTAGCTGGGGGTTTCACCATGTTGGCCAGGCTGGTTTTGAACTCCTAACCTCAGGTGATCCACCTATCTCAGCCTCCCAAAGTGCTGGGATTACAGGCATGAGCCACTGTACCTGGCCTGGCCCTCTTTTTTAATGGTCTTTTAAAAATTATTCCTTTGGAGTCAGTTATGGGTATTACATTTATTTTATTATTTTTTATTTTATTTTATTTTATTTATTTTATTTTATTTTTATTTTTATTTTTATTTTTATTTTTATTTTATTCTTTTGAGACGGAGTCTCTTGTTGCCCAGGCTGGAGTACAATGGTACAATCTTGACTCACTGAATCCTCCACCTCCTGGGTTCAAGCGATTCTCCTGCCTCAGCCTCCAGAGTAGCTGTGAGCGATTCTCCTGCCTCAGCCTCCAGAGTAGCTGTGACTACAGGTACCTGCTACCATACCCGGCTAATTTTTGTATTTTTAGTAGAGACTAGGTTTCACCATGTTGGCCAGGCTGGTCTCAAACTCCTGACCTCAGGTGATTCGCCCGCCTTGGCCTCACAAAGTTCTGGGATTACAGACATGAGCCACCACGCCCAGCCATATTTATTTTAGAATACACTGGTTGGTACATGTTCTGTGTCCACCCTACAAAAGTATTTGTTCCTCATATGCATGAATTTGTATTTGTTTGATAGGTATGGCTACCATATTACTAAAGCTTCCTATTTTATCTGCCATGATCAAGACACCATTAAGAAATTATTTGAAAACCTCAGAAACTACGATGGAAAAAATAATTATCCAAAAGCTTGTGGCAAATTTGAAATTTCTGCCATTAGGGACCTTACAACTGGCTATGATGATAGCCAGCCTGATAAGAAAGCTGTAAGTAATGTCTTCTCTTTTCTATTTACCTTTTAAAATAATTTGAACAAATTATTTAATCATACAATTAACTGAAACTGATTTTAGGCACTTAGGTATGATTATAAATAAGCTATAAAAAATATACGGAAGCCGGGTGTGGTGGCTCATGCCTGTAATCCCACCACTTTGGGAGGCTGAGGTGGGCAAATCACTTGAGGGTCAGGAGTTCGAGATCAGGCTGGCCAACATGGCAAAACCTGGTCTCTATTAAAAAAGACAAAAATTAGCCGGGCGTGGTACGTTAAAAACCACAGGCTAGAACTAAAAAAGATTCTACTAGGCCGGGAGTGGTGGCTCACACCTGTAATCCCAGCACTTTGGGAGGCCGAGGCAGGTGGATCGCTTGAGGTCAGGAGTTCAAGGCCAGCATGGTGAAATCCCATCTCTGCTAAAACTACAAAAATTAGCCGGATGTGGTGGCATATACCTATAATCCCAGCTACTCAGGAGGGTGAAGCAGGAGAACTGCTTGAACCTGGGAGGTAGAGGTTGCAGTAAGCTGAGATTGCACCACTGTACTCTAGCCTGGGTGACAAAGCAAGACTTCGTCTCAAAAAAAAAAGAAAAAGAGGAAGTAGTCATCAAAACCTTCGTGGTCATTTAGCATCTTAGGCAGTAAGCAATAAGTGCTCAGCAGTGTGGAACCTGTCTGTGGTCACAGAGCTTAGTTGGGGGTGGTCCAGGGAGAATCTGGGTTTTCTGTCTCAGGATCCAGCATTCTCTCCCTGTCAAGAGTTCTCGCACTTGCAGGAGCATCAGTAACCAAGAAGGCTGGCGGAAACAGTGCTGGAGCCCACACCTGCACTTTCTGATTCAGTAGGTCTGGGGTAAGAGCCAAAAATGTTCATTTCTAACAAGGTCCCAGGTGGTACTGATGCAACTGGTCCTCACTTTGAGAACCACTGTTTGTTTTCTAGTTAGTTTACTCTGTTCTCTGAGTGTGTGGGAGCTGTTGGCTGTAAAGCCTGAGTTTGCATTCTTCACACCATGCGGATCCTACACTGGAGACAAAAGGACCCAAAGGTAGCAGAAGAGTGTTGCTAACTATGTCAGGGGGTTGGGGGAATAAAGTAAGAATATTCTTATGAGATGTTTAGCACATTCTTTGATATTTACTTTGTTCTGTTTTTCATTTTCATCTGCATACAGCATATTTTAAAAACAGAAATAATGTGAAAACGCTTATGATGAAACATGGCAGTCCCACCCCTGCCACCTCATTGCCATGCCAAGACCAGATTTGTAAATCATGTGTTCATATAGTGATGTTTTGATACACCAGTGTTACAATTTATTGATTTTCTGTTTTTGAGATAAAGATTTAGTTCTTACACTTTCTACATTCAATGATCATCTTCTCCCCATCCTCACAGTACGTTTATGCCACACCTTTTGGTTAAATCAGATTCCATGCTTTTGTTATTATGACTAGTAACTGCCATTGCCTGCTAGCTAAGTAGTGTATTTTGGTTAGGTTTCCCCAATTTGTATAGAGAATTGTATTTCCTGTACCTTTTTTTTTTTCCCACGGAGACAGGGTCTTGCTGTGTCACTTAGTCACTTAGGCTGGAGTGAATGGCATGATCACAGCTCCCTGTAGCCTTGACCTCCCAGGCTCAAGTGATCCTCACACCTCACCCTCCTGAGTAGCTAGAACCAAGGGTATGCCATCATGCCCAGCTTTTTGGTTTGTTTTTTTTTTTTTTTGGAGAGATGAGTCTCTCCCTATGTTTCCCCAGGCAGGTCTCAAGTGATCCTCTTGCCTTAGCCTCCCAAAGTACTGGGATTACAGGCGTAAGCTACTGCACCTGCCTTAATTCATGTAGTAATAGTTGCTTTGTTCTTCCATTTGCCTGGATTTCTATCTACCTGTCAGTAGTTTTTCCCAAATCCTTCAAATGCCTCTCAGTAGGGTTTTCCTGGTCCATGTCCAGTGGCCACTCTCCTGGTTCCTCCACCTGGCTGGGCCAGCTGCTTTCTTGGTTGGGTGCACAGCTGTCATCCTGGGAATGCCCTTCTCCAGGGTTGTATCCCTTGCTCCTAGACGTCATGGCTTCCTCTTTCTATATTTATTTTCCTAGATCACATCTTCTAATAGCTTTCCGAGAACAAGTTGTTGGGTAGTAAGTTTTTGGTGGCATTTAGGTCTGAAAATGTCTTATTCTGTCCTCACACTTCATTGACTCACAGTTTGAAAGCATTGCTCCATTATTGTTGGGCTTCCAGCATTGCTGCTGAGCCTCCCGTCCTTCCTTTTTCAGCAGATAGTTAAGGCCTACTGTCTGCTGCATGTAAGGATATTGATGCCATACTTATTCAGTCCTTATCATGCAACTTGTTTTGTTTGCTTTTTCCTCTGGGAAGATTTTAGGCACTTTTCTCTAAGCTTCAGGTTCTAAAATTTCACAGTGATATGCTATAGTATGGGTCCCTTTTTATTCATGTTTCTGGATACTTGGTCTGTAGAATATTTTAGTTCTGAGAAGTTTTCTAGATTATGTGTCAAGAAAGGGAGCTAATTGGTTGTTTTTTGAAATAACCACCTCCCCTGTATTTTCAGTTTTTCGTTTCTTGAAAAGTTCTTAGATGCTGGCTCTCGAAGACTGATGTTCTACTTTTCTTGCTTCTTTCTTTCTTCTTCTGTTTTTTTGGGAGATTTCCTTAGCTTTAGCTTTCAGTGCCTCTGTTGGCTATTTCAGTTATAACTCTCCAATTTATTAAAAATAGTGTCCTATTGAAACAGGGTCTTGCTCTTCCACCCAAGCTGGAGTGCAGTCACGTGATCATAGCTCAGTGCAGCCTTGATCTCCTGGGCTCACGCGATCCTCCTGCTTCAGCCTCCTGAGTACCCGGGACTATAGGTGTGTGCCACCATGCCCGGCTAAGGTTTTTAATTTAGAAATACAGGATCTTGCTGTGTTGCCCAGGGTAATATTTTTTTTAATGTAAACAATATCTTACCTCTCTAAGGATTATAGACCTAATTATAGTTTTTTAAAAATATACATCTTCTTTTTCCCCTACATTTTCTTTATTTCCACCAAGTTCTTTTTATTCTGTTCATTTTGGACTTTGTCTTTTATCTGATGTCTTTCCCCAAAAGTCTGATGATCCTTAATTATCCTTTGGGCACCTAAGAACTGATTGGAAGCTCTGTGTACATATGCAGATAAAATGACATACTTAACTCAGAGGATATTGGTAGCAAGTTAACTTTATAAGGGGATCCCCTGTCTGATTTAATGAGACCTTAATCACCTACCCAAGGATTATGAGATGCCAAGGCCCTGGAGGCATGACTGGGGCAGAGCTGGGGTTGTCAGCCTGAGGGCTTCTACTTGATCCCTCTGTTTTCATCATGCTTTGCCCAGGTTCCCCAACTCCTGAATGTTTCTGATTTAATCTGCAGAGAATTTAAACCATCTCCTGCAGAAATAGAGAAGAGGTGGTTCTGTGACGGTGTGGGCTCAGGGCAAGGAACCAGAGTCTAAGAGCTTCTTTCAGACGCTGTTCCTGCTTTCTGCCCCTGCCTCACATCTGCCTTTTGTAGTACCTGGTGCCTCTGGTGCTTGAGCTTGGCCAGGATTTTGCAGAGCGCCTCGCCTTGGTTCTCACCCATGTCTCCTTCCGCAAGTACTCAGATTTCCTTCTCTGGGTCCCACCATACCAGTTCTGTGCCTCCATCTGTTTTCTGACTTGTGTGCTGGGTTGGCAGCCCCATCAGCTGCTACCTCCTCTTTGTCTCTTTGCCTGTGTGTTTCTGCTATTGAAAGTACTTCTGTAGTTTTAATGGAGTTTTGGGACCTATCAAATATAAATAAACCATTTCCTCGAGACCATTTTCTTTTCTAACCACTAAGTTTATATGGCATTTATTTTCTTATAGAAGCTTTTTTTTTCCTTTCCTTTTCTTTTTCTCTTTCTTTTTCTTTTTTAACATAGTTTCCTCTGTTACCCAGGCTGGAGGGCAATGGCGCAATCTCGGCTCACTGCAACATCCGCTTCCCGGGTTCGAGTGATTCTCCTGCCTCAACTTCCTGAGTAGCTGAGATTAGGCGCCTGCCGCCGTGCCTGGCTAATTTTTGAATTTTTAGTAGAGACCGGATTTTGCCATGTTGGCCAGGCTTGTCTCCAACTCCTGGCCTCACGTGGTCCGCCCTCCTTGGCCTCCCAAAGTGCTGGTATTACAGGCATGAGCCACCACGCCCAGCCTGAAAGCTTTATTTATTTAAAAAAAAAAAAAAAAAACAAAAAACTCCTTATGGAATTTTCTTTGCGAAGATTCACTTTGTAACAGTAACTATGATCTAGTTTGGGTTTTTTTTTTGTAGTGTATTAATCTATTTAAGTCTATATCTTATGAAATGATATGTTTTAATAAAACTTTAATAACCAATAGAACTAGGGAAGTAAAAGCTAATACACAAAGTTACTTAATTTTCTTTATTTAAAATTAATTTAGTTATGTTAATTCACAAATAAAAATTGTATACATTTATGATGTACAATCTGATGTTTTAAAATAATGTGTACATTGTGATGGCTAAATCAATTTAATTAGCATATATGACCTCACATACTTATCATGTATTTGTAGCGAGAACACTTAAAATCTACTCTCTTAGCAATTTTCAAGTATGTAGTGCATCATTATTAACTATAGTCACTGTATTGTACAATAGATCTCTTGAACTTTTCTTCTGTCTGACTGAAACTTTATGCCGTTTGACCAGCCTCTCCCCAAACTCCCCCTCCCTTACCCTCACCTCCCCCAGTCAGTCCCTGGTAACCACTATTCTGCTGTCTGCCTCTGTGAGTTCAACTTTTTTGGATTCCACATGTAGGTGAGATCATGCAGTATTTGTTTTTCTGTGCCTGGCTTGTTTCACTCACCATAATATCTTCCAGGTTCATCCATATTGTTGCAAATGACAGGATTTCCTTCTCTTTTAAGGCTGAATAGTATTCCATTTAGTAGACCACATTTTCGTAAATTACCATCATTTAGTATTTCATTCATGCGGAGTACATTTTCTGATTTCCTCCAAAATGTTTTTCTTTTCTAACCAATAGAACAGAAATGTTTGGCATTTATTTTCTTACTTATGCAAGGGAAGATATTGGTTAGGCCAGAATGTTACTATTTAAATTTATAATGTGTGCATTAATTCCTAGGTTCTTCCCACTAGTAAAAGCAGCCAAATGATCACCTTCACCTTTGCCAACGGAGGCGTGGCCACGATGCGCACCAGTGGGACAGAGCCCAAAATCAAGTACTATGCAGAGCTGTGTGCCCCACCTGGAAACAGGTATGATGTGGATGGCAGCTGGTGGGATTTTTATCCCCCAGACTTCCTAACTGGTTCTATTCAAATGCCAAGTAAAATGTTCCATCTTCCTAATAGGTAATTTAATTAGAAATCCTATTTCAGAACCTGCCCCAATATTGTAATATTAACAGTTGGTCTGAGCATCCAGGGAAAAGCTTACTTTTTACTTTTGTCCTAAATTTCTTTGTATGAGAAAATTTTATCCTTATTTCAGTATAGTAATAAAAGTGCCTTTTTCTAAACACTTTTCAATTAGTGGCTAACACCAATGAGATTTTCTCTTTTTCTCAAACTTCAGTCTTCCCATGTCTCTGATAAAATAAATTATAATCCATTCCACATGCATTCAAGAAGTCTCTCTGAGTACCCGTTGTACACAGGTCTATGCTGGGTTCCGGCGGGGGCGCAGAGAGCCTCATCAGAGAGAGCCCTTGCTGCCGAAGAGCTGACGGGCTGGTAGCTTCAGGTTCAAGTTTCTGTGACCTCGGTAAAGTGTTTGAGTTGGTCACTGTGCAACAACTTAACATTTTGCACCTTAACAAGCTCAGTGCATGTCCTTAGTGTGTGTCAGTGTGATATTTCATGCCTATCTAACGTGCAGTTAACCAGCATTTCCCTATTCAGAATACAGTTGAAAATCAGGAAAAGGTTTTGTAAAAGGTGAATTAAGTCTGTGCTGTCCGACAGAACTAAAATGCAATCCACAGGTGCAATTTTGATTTTCTGCTTGTCACCTTTTAAAAGAGTAAAAAGAAACAGGTGAAATTCATTTCAATAATATATTTTACATAACCTAGTATATTCAAAAATTATTACAACATGTAATCCGTGTAAATATTATTTATGAGATGTTTTACATTCTTTTTTTTTTCTTTGGAAAAAAGTCCTCAAAATGGATTCAGTAATTTTACACTTAAAGCATATCTCAATTTGAATGCTCCATTTTTATCAGAAATACTTGATCTGTAGAGTTAATAAAATTTAGAGTGGACAAAGTAGATTTTAATATGCAGCTTATTCCAAACATACTTGTTTTCTAATAACTGGATCAAGTGTCAGTTTTAAAACTTGAACTCAATTAACTCAACTTCATAAAATTAAAAATTCAGTTCCCCAGTGGCACTTGCCACATTTCAAGTTCTTGATACCCACATGTGGCTAATGGCCACTGTAGTAAACAGCACCCGTCTAGGTAATTGTGACAACATAGACAAACCAAAGCTTTGCTGGTAGAAGAGTTTTTCCAGCCTTGTGAATCAAACTTGAATTTTATGCAAATAAAAGCAGATGAACATTCCTGAGCATCTTAAATTGCCAAGCTAGTAGCAGATTAAATGTAGCAAATTAGAGGAATGGGAAATTATGGCAGACTTTTCTTAGGCAAGGAGAAGTGACTGCTGATAGCAAGAAAGGAAATATTAAAACAAAACAAAACTATGAAACATGGACACAAGGACTTAGAAAACTCACCATTCCATGAGTTTATCATGAGGGAAACTGCATTCTACACCCAAATGAGCCCAGAATACAGCTGTAGTCCAACACAGTCATGCTTATGGCTCTCAAATGTCAAGATGTTCAATAAAGAGATATTTAAGAAGTCATGGGACTGTGTAATATATTTTCACTATGGATTCCCATTCAAAACCCTTTTGTGCTTAAAGTGCAAAAACTCAACTATTAAGTGGACATATAAAAGCTCATTTTCTAAGAATTCTGGATTACCAATATTTTATTGTAATATTATGCAAGAACCTTGTTTTCGTGTGCATTAGGTAGTAAGCTCTTTGCTGCTATATTGCATATAGTTTTTGGCAAACTTTTTTTGTAATTCTTTCTTATTTAGTGTTTTCTTGTTTCTATGTTTCGTTCTTTTAAAAGGAAATGGACGGTCCAACTAAACAGTCCAACTTAAGGATCTGTTTTTTCTATATCTTGTCCACTGCTTTTCATTATCTGATGAAAATATATCTTACATTTCGGAAAGCTTTCCTTTGTAATAATAACACTATTTAAATGTTTAAGGCTTTATGATATTAACATTTTTCACATGGCTTATTGAGTGGACTTAAATTCAAATATTAGCTTATAAATTCGTGAAAAAACCTTGAAAGTTTGTCCTTTTATTATATTCATTGAAACATTGTTTCCATTTATTAAATGGGATATTCAGCACTATGTCAGTCGATGGATATGTGGTCAGGGCTTAAGCAAGGCACCAGCATACCTAACGTACAACAGCAATAAAGTTTTTTTTGTTTTTTTGGTTTTTTTTGAGACTGGGTCTCTCTCTGTTTCCCAGGCTGGAGTGCAGTGGTGGAATCTTCGCTCACTGCAAACTCTGCCTCTGGGGTTCAAGTGATTCTTGTGCCTCAGCCTCCTGATAAGATTACAGATACTCACCACCACACCCAGCTAATTTATTTTTATTTTTATTTTTTTAGTAGATACAAGGTTTCATCATGTTGGCCAGGCTGGTCTCAAACTCCTGGCCTCAAGTGATTCACCAGCCTCAGCCTCCCAAAGTGTTGGGATTACAGGCGTGAGCCTTAGTCTTGACTAAGATTTCCTTCTTTCCTGAAAAGCTTAAATATTATGAATATGCCTTATGTCATGGATTTCAATTATAGAATTTCAACTAAGATGAAAAATCCTATTCAAGTATGTGCTCCTTTAAAAATATTTTTTTTCTTGGGGGAGATGTCTTTAGTTTTGTCCAACTTTTTATTTTGAACAGTTTCAAACCTACAGAAATGTTGGAATAAGAATGCAATGAATACCCACGTACCCTTCCCTCAGACCAAACTTTTTATGTAAAGAGCCAGATAGTAAATATTTTAGGATTTGCGGACGTGGGGTTTCTGTCGCCACTGCTCAGCTCTGCTAATGTAGTCAGACAGCAGCCATATGCGTATAGGAATGGGCATGGCTGTGTTCCAGTAAAACTACATGAACCACAGTTTCTTGACCCCAATCCAGACTCAGCAATTGCTAACATTTTGCTATATTTGCTCTCTCACCGTATATGTTACGTATTTGAGATTTTTCTGTACCATTTGAAAGACTCTGTGATATTTCATGACACATCATAAGACTTCATGATACTTCACTCCTAATATTTCAGTATGCATCTCTTAAGAACACTCTCTTAATATTAAGGCAAACAGATAATAATGGTACTAGGTAGGGTTCCAGTAGACCAACAGAAGCAGTAGAATGTATCTATTAAGACATTGTTTGCAAGGAATCAACTTGTGCAATTGATTATGGGGGCTGGCTCCGCAAGTCTGAAATCCAGAGGCTGTCCAGAAAGGGAGCCTGGAACTCTCAGGCATGGGTTAAAGTTACCATCTACAGGTGGAATTCTTCTGGAAAACCTCAGTTCCATTCCCAGTGCCTTTCAGATAGAATCTAGCCCATCCACATTGTCTAGGATAATCTCCTTTACTTAAAATCAACTGATTATAGGTATTAATCACACCTACAGGATACCTTCACAGCATCCCAACATTAGTGTTTGAATAACTGGAGACACTATCCGAGCCAAATTGACACATAAATTCAGACATTCCCAAAAGTCCCCAAAATAGCTGTTTTCTCTGTGTTTATAATCAAATCAAGAACACTCCATTGTATTTACTTGTCATTTAGCTTAAATGGTTTTTCGTGATTAGAGAAAAATAAATGCCTAATTATGCATGATACTTTCCTAAACGTTCCGATAAAGAGATCCATCTAGATTTAGACTTTTCAGAAACAGGAATCCCTGGCTTAAATGATTATAGGATGTGTCCTGTTATTTTTAAAGGTGTTATAAAGTGTTTTCAAACATTAATTTAACAAATGAAACAGTTATTGACTAGGATGGAGAATAGTAACACAAAACTTTTGTTTTAAGAATTGTACCACTGAATTTTACACTGTAGTCCTGATTTCTTTTTCACACATAAAATGCAATATCAAAAACATTATATCAGTATATACATGAATCATGTTCACTCATGTCGTGATTAAGAAATAAACTTGAATACTAAATTAGTAATCAGTAATTTCACTGAGTTTTAGTTTTAAGTATACTTTTAAAAAATGATTAGCTTACATGCCTTCCTGAGAACTGTTATTTTCTTCAAAGCACATTTATAGAGAAGGAAAAGAAAACTGATATAATTCATATGTACTTAAAAAGCATAATTACTTTATATGTTGCCAGTAGGGATAAAAATAATTATAATGATAGCTACGTTTATTGAGGTCTTTGGGCTGGGTTCCGTGCTAGTTGCTTTATATAATTTATCGCAATCTGTACAGCAACTCTCTTGAGAAGGTAAAGTCTTTATCCCAATTTTACAAATGAGGAATCTGGGCCTTAGAGAGGCCCAGCCACTTGCCCAAGGGCACAGAGCTAGTAAGTATAGAGCCAGAATTAATGTCTACAATGAAATGGATTGCTTTAGCTGTTAAAATGCTGTTTAGCTATTACAATGTTGAAATGATTTTAACTAATTGTAGGGATTTCTATTAAACTCTGCATATGTTAAAGATGGTATGAAGAGTGTGAAGTAATGGAAAGTACAAAGGATTTAGTTTTTTAAATTTAACTTTTTGGTGTTAAGTACTTAGAGTACTCACACTAGGCTACTGAAGATGCTGGAAACCTCTTTAACTGCAAGTCAGTTTTATCTGTCACTTACCTTTCAAATGTTTGTATATGAATGAATGTTTCCCACAGCCCTGAAAACTTGATTTTCTTGGAGGGATTTATCTCCCCAGATTTTTGTTTATACTTTAGTTGTGACTGTTTGGTTCAAGAAATAGATTCTTTATGATATGATCACAGGGGTCTGATTTCTTGGTGTTTGACTCCTCAAACCCACCCGGAGGCTCCCCATTGCTGTTCACTCTAGAAAGGCCTTATAGACAAGGCTGTAGCTTAGATGCCAGTAGTTTGAGAGCAGACATCATCATGAATGTCTGTGTTCTGGGAGACTGAGGAGTTAACACAGATGTTTGTAAAAGTTTAGCAGGATTTAATGGCAACTGACATCATGAAAGTTTTCTCTACACCCTTAGGTACGAATATTACAGATCTTTTAGGGATGCTAGGCCAAAAATTGTGTTACTTACAAATTCTTATGAGAAGAGCAAAGGATAACTTTGTTTGTGGTTCAGACCTTGGAAAAATCTTTGGGGATAATAATGCATATTGTCTCACGGGGTGTTTTGTCTAAGTCAACAGATATGTTCCATGCTTAAGTCTCTGGAGTTCTGTTTTTTCCTTTTTAGTCCTCTTCTTAAGGTTGTATTTTCGTGTCACTTGATCAGTGTTGGGGGAGCATTTAAACTGTGCTTTGGAACAATCCCTTGACCTGGATTTTTTCCCCCTTATTTTCCAGTGATCCTGAGCAATTGAAGAAGGAACTGAATGAACTGGTCAGTGCTATTGAAGAACATTTTTTCCAGCCACAGAAGTACAATCTGCAGCCAAAAGCAGACTAAAATAGTCCAGTCTTGGGTATACTTGCATTTGCCTACAATTAAGTTGAGTTTAACTTGTTACGCAATATTTTTAAGGGCCAAATGATTCAAAATGTTACAGATATTTATGTGTTTTACAAAGACCTACATTCCTCATTGTTTCATGTTTGACCTTCAAGGTGAAAAAAGAAAAGATGGCCAAACCCAACAAACTAACATTCCTACTAAAAAGTTGAGTTTGGACATATTTTGAATTTTTATAAATGAAGATTCTTAAACTAACTTAAATAGATTGTAATTGATGTGCCTTAATTTGCATAAATCATAAATGTATGTCCTCTCTGTAATTGTTTTAATGTGTGCTTGAAATATCCAGAAAACCTATGGAGTTAGTAAATTCTGGGCTGTCCTATGTAGGATAGCCACTTTTTAGGCATATGTACATTTATATTTCTATCAATTCCTTATAAAGTAAAATAAATGAATAGATCAAATGTTGTGTTCATGTTTGGGGAAAATATAATTTGCAGAAACCTATGAAGTGGAGCAAAAGATGCTTTAAAAAGGTACGTTTTTTTGACCTAAATTTTTTTTAGTTCTAATAATACACATAGCACATTAGTACATCGTACATGTGCTAGGAAAAAACAACTTCACTGTCTTTGTGTAATGTGTTGAAACTCATTTTATCTTTTTAAATCTTGAAAAACCAAACAGTTGTTTACTTGAAACTTGAAAGTAGCATATTTTTCTGGTTTTTTTGTTTGTTTGTTTTTCCTTTTCATTAGCCCAATTTAATGTAATTCCTGGTTTGGAGGCAGCAAGACCTATAAGCAAGAACTGTTTACTTGACACTGATTTTTTTCTCTTGTTCTTGTGTGGTCTAAAATCTAAAACTAGATTTATATGATAGATTTCCTATAAGCCAATTTCTAATAATAAATAGATTTATTATTTAATCTGTACCTTCTATCTTCTCATAATTCGTGGTCTTACAGCCCCCTAAAATGACTCCAGTTGGGCACCCATGAGCTAGGACCAAACTTCCTTTATATACTTTACATTATTTCTGATTTTTAAAGCAAATGATTGCCATTATTATGATTACAGTTAACCTAAATGGTTATGAACAGTTTCAGAACAATGAAAAATGACAATACTATGTGATAGTATTATAACTGTTTTTCTATTTTAGTCATATGTAGCTTATGTCCTACCAGAACTCTTAAATCTATAATATTCAATATATTCTACGAACTGCTTCATTGTAGAAGCCATATTTATGTTTATTTTACAATGTTTTCTAGTGTCAAACTGTACTGTGGGAAAAGAAATGTTAGATCTGTGTTCTGTCTGCATTTTTTTCTTTCTTTTTTTTTTTTTTTTTGAGTACATACCTTTCACCCTCTCATGGAGTTTGTTTCTGGAAATACAAAGTTGATTATGACCCAATCCTGCTATGATGGAAGTCAGTCTAATTGGAGGGCTAATAAGTAACAGCAGTACTTACAAATTCTATCATAGTGTTTTTTACAAGCATTCAGTGTTCAGAAATCTGAGGGAGGGATTCATGCTGCCCAAAGAAAGCCTCATAGATGAGGTGCTGAATGAGCTGCTTCACCCTTAGGGATGAGGAGCAGCTGGAGATGGGAGAGAAAGCCTTCCGAGCACAGAGCACAGCACGGACAAAAACGTGGAGGTGCTGGCAAGTGGGGCTGGGGGAAGCAAGGGGAGATGATGAAAACAGAAGCCAAGATGGAAACTTTAGAATGCATCGCACTCCTCTGCCACTCACTTGAGCAGATGATTTCACTGGACCTAGAGGGGATGCACCCGAACTCTATTTGTCACCTGTATTTCTAAGAAATAGCTCACCATGGCTGTTCATTAGGTATTTCTCAACTTCTTCCTGTTATGGGATGTAGGGTAGCCCACCTGGCACATAAAGCTGGCAACAATAAGGCCACTGGGTTTTAATCTTGGCCTATTTTGAACCAGCTCTGTGACCTTGGTCACCTCTCAGAGTCTCAATTTTCGTCATTTTTTAAAAAGACTTTTTAGAGGGCGGTTTTAATTTCAAAGCAAAATTGAGAGGAGGGTACAGAGAAATTCCATAAGCCCCCCTACCCCCACACATATGTTGCTTCCCTCTATGTCAACAACCCTCACCAGAGTGATACATTTGGTATAATTGATTAACCCACACACATCATTATCACTCAAACCATGGAGACAGGAAAAAGATCAGGGATTGGGAGGGAGGGATGAATAGGCCAAGCACAGAGGATTTTTAGGGCAATAAAAATACTCTGATACCATAGTGATGGATACATGTCATTATACATTTTTCCAAACCCATAGAATGTACAACACAAAGAGTGAACCCTAAAGGAAACTGTTGACTTTGGGTGATAATTTTGTCATTTTTAAAATGAAGATATTGGCCGGGTATGGTGGCTGACACCTGTAATCCCAGCCTTTTGGGAGGCTGAGATGGGAGGATCACTTGAACCCAGGAGTTTAATAACAGCCTGGGCAACATAGTGAGACCTCATCTCTACAAAAAGTCAAACAATTAGCTGAGTATGCTGGTGTGTTCCTGTGGTCCCAGCTACTTGGGAGGCTGAGGTGGGAGGATCACTTGCGCCTGGGAGGTCGAGGCTGCAATTAGCTGTGATGCACCACTGTACTCCAGCCTGGGTGACAGAGCGAGACCCTGTCTCAAAAAAATAAGATATTTTACTAAATGGTCTCTGAGGTCATTTCATCCTACAGGTCTCTACATTATATGAAAATCCGTAAAGGGCAATTATAGTAACAATAAATCATTGGGAATTCTGGGAATTCTCTTTGGCAGAATTCTTAGGTCACCCTCTTTTTTTTTTTTTTTTTTTTGGACAGAGTTTTGCTCTTATAGCCCAGGCTGGAGTGCAATGGCACCATCTAGGCTCACTGCCACCTCCACCTCCGGGGTTCAAGTGATTCTCTTGCCTCAGCCTACTAAGTAGCTTGAACTACAGGCATGCACCACCACGCCCAGCTAATTTTTTTGATTTTTAGTAGAGACAGGGTTTTACCATGTTGCCCATACTGGTCTCAAACTCTTGACCTCAGGTGATCCGCCCACCTCAGCCTCCCAAAGTGCTGGGATTGCAGGTGTGAACCACCGCGCCCGGCCAGGTCACCCTCTTTTAAGATCTAACATCTCAGACAGGGGAAAAATACTTTGTACGAAAGAAGGCAGGCTTATGTTCCTATGTTGCTTTGCCTTGAAGCCTGAAGGGGATGAATGGGGACAAGCAAGACAGAAGCACATGGCATGCAGATGCTGGGAAAATGCTTTGCAGGGGCGTGAGACATGCTCACTGGCCTGTGATCAGGACTGAGAGCTGTCACAGCAGCCCACTGTGCCTTCTAATTGCTGAACTTATTTGGGGAAGCCTGTTGATTTGAGTGTAGAACGGGCAGTCCATTTTTTCTTGATGCCTTGGAAAGAACAGGCCCCAAGTTAAGTGTAGGAGACAGACTTGCAGGAGGAAATAACTATTTTTACTTTTCCTCTTTCTGAAATAGCAGCTGTTCCTCTTTCCATTGGGGAACACTGGGAGTACTTCTCATTTATATATATCATTGATTTCCCTCAATCATGATGCTAGTAAGAGAAAGTATTGCTATTTCAATGACATTAGAATCCCATGTGGTTTTAAAAACAAATGCTTTAAGTGATGAAATGAATATGTGTGTCCTATTTTGAAGGGATTTTTGAAAGGATGGCCTGCATTTCGGTCATATTTATGATTTCTGGATCCTAAAAGACTATGTCTTCAAAGCTATTTGTGCTTTCATTTAGGTGTTTACTGATTGGGTCATGTTGGACCCTGTGAGGAGCCAGGCATTTTTCTGGGAACTGGCAATAAACATGTAGTCCTGATCTAAAATATAGCATAGCAAGAGAAGTATATATTTACACAGATAATTCTAATATAGTATGCTGCATTGAAACAGTCAAGTATTTGAACTATGGGCAAGCAGTTCTGTCATGTCCCCTTCTGTGCTTGTCTATTTTAAGACTACTAAGTTCAAATTCCTAACCTTTGTGTTTAAAAACCACATGGCTCTGGGAGGCTATTTGCATATCATTCCCCTGGGTTATCCCTTTGTTCCATTCTTGCTACAAGCACATTTGTGTAGAGTAACTCAACCGTTGAAAGCAAGATGTGCAGTCTTAGGCAGATAACAATCAACTTTAAAATAACATCACTTCTTCTATAGATTTCTCCAGGCACACAAAGCATGGTGACTACTCAGATTAATTGGAGGAGAAAGAATACTGGAGAGGCGAGGCCCTCCAACACCATCGTGCTCATGCTCAAGGTCATCAGGATGGAGAAGAGTATTGGAGAATCTGGTGTTTTCCCACCTGGCTCCCTTGTGTAGATTCTTGTTGAGAAGCAGAGCTGTCGGCCACCTCCTGCTTGAGTCCATTGAAGGCCACTTTAGTGTTTGGCCCAAACCCGGTGTGGAATGAAGTTGGGCACACAGACCAAAGAGCCAGCTTCAGGTCTAAATAGCTTTTGAAACCATTTCAAAATAGCATTGCGCAACTTCCAAAGGGAAGTTAGGGTTGCAAGTTACAGAGATGCCAGAGCCCGATTATGTCCTTAAAATGCGTTGTTCCGAACTATTTCACCTTAACTGGAAAAAGACAGTTTTGGTTTTTTTTTTTTTTTTTTTGAGACAGAGTCTTGCTCTGTCGCCCAGGCTGGAGTGCAGTGGTGTGATCTTGGCTCACTGCAAGCTCCGCCTACCAGGTTTACACCATTCTCCTGCCTCAGCCTCCCGAGTAGCTGGGACTACAGGCACCCATCACCACGCCTGGCTCATTTTTTGTATTTTTAGTAGAGATGAGGTTTCACTGTGTTAGCCAGGATGGTCTCGATCTCCTGACCTCGTGATCCACCCACCTCGGCCTCCCAAAGTGCTGGGATTACAGGCGTGAGCCACCGAGATTTTTTAAATCTCTAGGTGGCAAGAGTGAAATGGAGCTCCATTTCTGAGAGGTGTTTCTTGGTTTACTAAAACAAAAGTAAACTGGAGATGGGAGCTTGGGCTAATTATCTCCTTTATGAGCTCAACAGGCTTTCTTTTTTTTCCTTTCCTAGTTGGTTCATTCCCTATGGTGTAAGGGTTTCTCTGCCCCCTGAACACTTCTTTATGTTTGTGGCTTTCATTATCCTAAGTGCAGGACTACAGACGTCTCTGCCAAGCTCCATCCTTGTATCACCATTTCCCTACTTGGACTTTCCCACTCTGAAGTCCTCAGATTGCTTTAAATGTAGTCTGGCCTCAAGTTAGGTTTTCCCACTCAGTTCCCCACCTCCCTACCCTGCAGTCTACTCTGTACGTCCACACTTCAAAACACATGTCCAGGACCTTTGGTGATTTTTTACTTGTCTTTTTCTGATCTTGAGAATTTCTTCTTACTTATCCATCTTATGGAGAATGTCAAACTTACACAAACAATAGTACGGTGGACACCCAAGTAGCCATCCCCCAGCTGTAGCAAAACTCAATTCATGACTAATCTAGTTTCACCTATATGTTCCTTGCTCCCCATCTTTCACTGGGCAATTCTGGAGCATATCCCAGGCCTGTCATTGTATCTGTAAGTATTTCAGTATTTATATCAGTAAATATTTCAGTATATATAAAAGATGAGGACTTGTTTACACACACTGATAAAGGCAGGCAAATGCCTAGGCAGATAGGGGCAGGTTCCCAGTGAAACCCAACCTTCAAGCCGGAAACTGTCCCAGGTAAATCCTCAGACTGGATTGAGAACTCGCCTTCCCATTTGACGTGCTTTCCTCTTATTGATCCCTATCTTTCACCTATTTTACATATACCTACTTTTTCTTAATTTGGTTTTCTACACTGTTGTTCCCACCTTTGAGTAGAGTCTTCGCTTTGACCTTTTTTGCATACTCACAAACCAGTCAGCACACGCTCTCTATTCTGGGCCCATAAAAAAACCCCGGGCTCAGCTATATTGGGGGGAACTTTCCTGTCTTCAGATCGGAGAAGCACCCCCGACGTCCCCTCTTTTTCCTGAGAGCTTTCCTTTCTCTTAATATATTCTACTCCACTCACTCTTTGATGTCTGCATGCCTAATTCTTCCTGGTGAGACAAGAACCGGGATGTGGCCGAGCGAAGAAGCAAAAATCCTGTATCAAGACAACCATACTACTGTTGTCACTCCTAAAAAAGTTGACAATTCCTTAATATCAGTTATTCAGTGTACAAATTTCCCCATTTGTCTCATATGTTTTGTTTACACTTTGCTTGAATCAGGATTCAAATAACATTCACTCATTGCATTTGATGGATAGCCTCTGAAATCTCTTTCAATCTAAACATTCTTCATCTCTTTAATTTTTCTTGTAGTTTATTCCAAACTACCAAATCATTTGTCCTTCAGAGTTTCCTGCATTTTGGATATTGCTGGTTGTCTCCTCATGGTGTAACATGCTCCTACGTGCCTTGGATTTCCTGTAAACTAGTACAACTAAATCAAGAAGCATGATCTGATTCAGGTTTGACGGGGTTTTTTGTTTTTTTTTTTTTTTGTTTTTTTTTTTTTTTGGCAAAAATACTTGATGGGAGCAGAGGAGGGTGGCACTCCCACCATCCAGTTGTTTTCAAAGTACCAAGGATAGTTATTAGTGGCCAGTGTGCCTTCTCCTGCTTTGCTCTGCATAATGAAAGGGGAGTCAGGTCAATGCCAATGGGAATCAGTTAAAAAGAAAACATGAATCGATGCGTCCTGTGTCACTCACACAATACTGTCAGACTGATGGAGGCAGGTCACCCTCAGAAGCAGGCGGAAAGGACTGGTGAGCTATTTCAAGCAGGCTTGGTAATTTACGTCAGGCTTGATGAATGAGTACTTAATGCTCTCAGATAGCTCCTTGGGGCTTCAATAGTTCAAAGAAAGTGATTTCTCACACCTTAGGCCCTTAGAGATTTGTTTTCGCTGATTATTTGTTCTAGAACAAAATACATTTCTGTGTCAAGTGATGAAGATCAGCACACAAAGGAAGAAATGTGAGCACGTTGTGAGAATCCACGAAGAGATCTGATGAAGGCTTTGGTTGAGTGGATCCGCTGTGTGCTGGATGCAACCACAGGTCAGAGGAGACAGGGCAGTCTTCCTTCAGATGGCATGTACTTTGGTGTGCTGCCTGGAACTGGAACCATTACTTTTGTTGATAAGACACCAAGAGATTTAACTGAGGATGAGTTTGTGGTGCTTTTGAGGATGGACCCACTTGAGATCCATGTCGTGTGACTAGTCCGAACAGAAAGTATGCATTTAGGATCTTGTGGATCTTCTGTGAAAGGACACTGCACTGTGTGATAGCCACAGAGTTTGCCCTGGAGTCTGCATTTCTGTGGCAAGCAACAGGCTGGAGCGAGTCCACAATGTAAGACAAAGATTTCAAAAGACATCTGTGATGTTACACAGTTTGGTCCGGGTTATTCTCTATCATCTATTTTCTATCATCAATTTCTTTTTTCTTTCTTTCTTTTATTTTTTTTTTAAGATGGGGTCTCGCTCTGTCACCAGGCTGGAGTGCAGTGGCGCGATCTCGGCTCACTGCAACCTCTGCCTCCCTGGTTCAAGCAATTCTGCTGCCTCAGCCTCCCGAGTAGCTGGGACTACAGGCGCGTGCCACCATGCCCAGCTAATTTTTATATTTTTAGTAGAGATGGGGTTTTGCCATGTTGGCCAGGATGGTCTCGATCTCTTGGCTGTGATCCACCCGTCTTGGCCTCCCAGAGTGTTGGGATTATAGGCGTGAGCCACCAGCACCCGGCCCTCTTTGTTTTTTTGTTTTTTTTTTTTTAGATAAAGTCTCCCTCTTGTTGCCTAGGCTGGAGTGCAATGGCTCGATCTCAGCTCACTGCAACCTCCACCTCCCGGGTTCAAGCAATTCTCCTGGCTCAGCCTCCCAAGTAGCTGGGATTACAGGTATATGCCACCACGCCTGGCTAATTTTTGTATTTTTAGTAGAGACGGGGTTTGACAGGCTGGTCTCGAACTCCTAACCTCAGGTAACCCACACGCCTTGGCCTCCCAAAGTGCTGGGATTACAGGCATGAGCCACCCCGCTCAGCCTCTATCATCAATTTCATCTCTCTCATCAATAACAAAAATATTTGAGGCTTCTAGTTCTTTGAGAATTGCCAGTTAGCTGCACAAGCCAGAGCCTAGGTAATGAGCGAAAACCTAAAATATTAGTGAAGTGTACTTCAGATTGAATGAACTAACCCTGTAGACCAAAGAGACCCAGAACTTGTGGCCAAGGTATCCTTTTATTTGGGAGAATCTTGACTATCACGGTGATTAAAAAAATATATTGAATGTACCATTTCCTGAATTTAGAAAACTTGAAAGGATGAAGAAGTTGAAGTATTACGCATTTGCTCACAAGTGGGAGCATACTGTACACACTGTTCTGCAAACACTTTTCAGTCCCTTAGTCAAAAGATAGACATTTATTTCCAATCTTTTGCTAATTCATTGTTGCTATGAATAACATTGTATATATGTCGCTTTCCTCCCATTTTCCTAGAGAACAAATGTTATTTTAACAACTGAAATATCTTTTTGTTGTAGGATGGCATGAGATAATCCATATGAGAGCAATTTATAAATTGCTAAGTATTAATATCATTGGACAAATGAGCAAATTAGATTTCTAAACCATGTTTCATAATCTCCCCATTTAGTGTGTGCAGCTCTGTTTTCGAAAACTGGTGTCTTTTCACTGCCTCGTTTACTAATATTGACAGTAATATGTAAAAGAAAAGAATGATCAATATCATTTCTAGTATTTGCAAACCATATATCTGATAAGGGGTTAAAACCCAAAATATATAAGGAACTCATATAACTCAATAGCGAAAAAGAGTCAGACAGGCAAAATTCATGAAATGAGTTTTAAAATGTTTTATTGATATATAATATTTATACATATTCATGGGGTAGATGTGATATTTTATAACATGCATACAATGTGTAATGATCAAGTCAGAGTATTTAGGGTATCCATCACCTAGAGTATCGATCATTTCTATGTGTTGAGAACATTTCTTCTTTCCTAGCTATTTCGAAATCTACAATACATTGTTTTTAACTATAGTCACCCTACTTTGCTATCAAGCATTGGAACTTATTCTCTCTATATAACTGTGTGTTTGTACAGTTAACCAACCTCTTTTCATCCTCCACTGCCTGCCACCTTTCCAGCTTCTGGTATCTCTCATTCTACTCTCTACTTCTACGAGATCAACTGTTTTTTTTTGTTTTTTGGGTTTTTTTTTTTGAGATGGAGTCTCACTCTGTCACCTAGGCTGGAGTGCAGTAGCGCGATCTCGGCTCACTGCAAGCTCCACCTCCTGGGTTCAAGCCATTCTCCTGCCTCAGCCTCCTGAGTAGCTGGGACTACAGGCGCCCGCCACCACGCCCAGCTAATTTTTTGTATTTTTAGTAGAGACAGCTTTTCACCATGTTATCCAGGATGGTCTCGATCTCCTGACATCGGAGATCAACTTTTTAAGCTACCAAATATGAGTGAGATACATGCGATATTTGTCTTTCTGTGCCTGGCTTATTTCATTTAACATGACCTCCAGTTCCATTCATGTTGCTGCTGCATTTGAAATGCAACAGGCATTTCATTCTTTTTTGTGGTCAAATAATTGAATAGACATTTCTCCAGATACATACAAATGGCCAACAGCTATATAACAAGGTGTTCACTGTCACTAACCATCAGCAAAACTCAAAACCACAATGAAGTATTATCTCACCTGTTAGGGTGGTTATTATCAAAAAGACAAGAAGAGATAACAAGTGTTGGCGAGAGTGTGGAGAAAAGGGAACCCTTGTACACTGTTGGTGGGAATGTAAATTGGCACGGCCATTACCAAAAACAGTATGAAGGCTCCTCAAAAAATTAAAAATGGAATTACCATATGATCCAGGAATTCCACTTCTGGGTATATATTCGAAGAAAGTGAAATTACTATCTTAAAAAGATATCTGCACTCCATGTTCACTGTAGCATTATTCACAGCAGCCAAGACAGGGAAGCCACCTAAGTGCCGATGAATGATGGATAGAGATACTGTGATAGATGAATGATGGATAGAGATACTGTGATATACTATTCAGCCTTAAAAAAGAAGGAAATCCGGCATTTTGTGATAACATGGATGAACCTGGAGGACATTATCCTAAGTGAAATAAGCCAGACCCAGAAAGACAAATACTGTGTGATCTCAAATGTGGAATCTAAAAACAGTCAAACTCATAGAAGCAGAGAGTAGAATGGTGGTTACCAGGAGCTGGGCCATGAACGGATTGGGAAGATGTTGTTCAAAGGGTACACACTTCCGCTTATAAGATGAACAAGTTCTGGGGGTCTAATGTACAACATGACAGCTATGGTTAACAATACTGTATTGTATACTTGAAATTTACTAACAGAGTAGATCTTAAATGTTATCATCACATAAAATGGTAACTACAGTGATTAATGTGTTAACTGACTTGACTGTGGTAATCATTTTACAATGTATTTGTATACAACTCATCACATTGTGTATCTTACATTTATACAGTTTGTCAGTTATACCTCAATCAAGCTGCAAAGAAATACCATTTCTAGGTTGTGCCCATCACAGCCTGTAGGAGTTAAGATTTCAGCCTGAGTTACCGTTCCAACACCACTACTTTCTATGTAATACTGAACAAGTTTCCTAACATCTCTAAACTTTAATTTCTTCCTCTATAATGGGAATAAAATCAAGTTGTTTTTTCAAAATCATTGTGAAAACCATTTTTTTTCCAGTTGTGTAGAGGACACTAATCAGTGATTAGGGAAAAATGTAAGATCATCAGTAGAAATGGATTCTCTACTGGAGAAGACACACAGGAGGTATTAGGCCCCATAAAAGACATGCAGTTGTACTCAGTATTGTTTCTGCCTACATAAAAGTTTCCTGGAGAAAACAATGAGACTCATACAGGAAGTATTGAAAGACAATATTAGATAATTATTTTATAATCTTAAAATGGGAAAGGCTTTCTAACTATGACTCAAGTTATTTTTTTAAAAGACTGTAAAATTCACCTACATTCAATAAAATCCCGCAACAAACTAGGAAAAAATATTTGCAACTGTGTCACAGACAAAGGGCTTATCTCCCTAATGTAAAAGGAGATCCTAGATATCAATGGCAAAAAAAAAAAAAAAAAAAAAAAGTAATAACCTAATAGAAAAAGGGTCAAATGAGATGCAAAGGTAGTTTACAGAAAAAGAAACACGAATGACTCTTAAATATATATATATATATATTTTTTTTACATGCCCAAGAGAATATTTTTACCCCTCTTTTCCTGTGCCATTTTAGTTGTATGCTCAATTCCAATTCTTTCTGTGATTACTCTTAAAATCTTACCATCTATACACTTAAAATCTTACCATCTATTTAGATCAAGTCTAAAGTTGTTATCTCTAGCCTCCACCCAAACAATACAGGAAATTTAATTTTTTTCTTAGATAATATATTCAAATGGCATAAAATTCAAAAGGTGCCAAGGGTAAACAGTGAAATAAGTCCAGCATATCCCTAGTGCAGCCACCTAGTTCCGATGCACTAAAGCAGCCATCTTTGCCAGTTTCATGTGTATTCTTCCAGAGATCTTATATGCAAAACAATTATATGATGAATTATTTTGGCTCGATTTCTTTTATAGAAATGGTAGGACACTGTACACACTGTTCTTCACTCTCATTGTTTAACCTAGCAATTGTGAAATCATGTTTGATGTTTGCAATGATTCACTTTCTCCTCCTGGGTAGATGGAGTATATGAGAAATTCATGTTCATTGTTATAACCCACTGAGATTTTGCAGTTGTTAATGCAGAAAATCTAACTCATATAGAAATATATTTATTCTATATCATACTCAAAAATATATTTCATTATTTTTAATCCCTAAATGGTATTCCAATATATGGGTGTAATCTATTTAATCCGTTCCCTTCTTGATGAATATTGAGGTTGTTTTTAATTTATGCTGTTTCAAACAATGCTGCAATGAATACTCTTCCCATGCATCATTTCACAGCTCGCTCTCTCTCTCTTTCTCTCTCTCTCTCTCTCTCTCTGGGTGTGTGTGTATGTATGTGTCTGTGTGTGCATGCAGGATAATTCAAAAACCCTTCAAAATTATAAAAAAATTTTTGAGTCAGGGTTTCATTCTGTCACATCGGCTGGAGTGCAATGGCATGATCACAGCTCACTGCAGCCTCTGCCTCCTAAACTCAAGCAATCCTCTCACCTCAGCCCCCCAAGTAGCTGGGACTACGCACACACACCACTACATCTGGCTAATTTTTGTATTTTGTTGCCCAGGCTGGTCTCAAATTCCTGGGCTCAAGCAACCCTTCCACCTTAGCCTCCCGAAGTGCTGGACTACAGGCATAAGCCACTGCATCTGGCCTATAATTACAATTTTTGAAGGTTAATGCTTATATAGATTCACCAGCCTGTTGACGTTGTTTTAGTCTTGGTCTGAAAATGTCTTTAGTCACCTAATAATAGTTCTGTTAGGTAAAGGACCTAAGTTGATGCTTATTTTCCATGGCATTTTGAAGTAACTATTGGATAACATTCTGGACTTTTTTGTTTCTGACCAAAGTGGGCTGCTAATCCAGCTGTTACACCTTTATAGGTAGTCTTTCTTTTTTTCTGATTACTTTTTTAAAAGTATTTTTATTGATCTATAATATACATTTAATAAAGTGCACAAAGTCTTGCAGGTACAGCTCAGTGACTTTTCACATATTTATACAGCATGTAACCAGGAAGACATGAAACAATCTCAGCATCTCAAAGGATACCCTATGCCTCTTCCCAGTTGGAACCCTGCCCTTAATCACCAGAAATAACCACTATTCTGACAGCGAACAGATAGATCAGTTTTTGCCTGATCTTGAACTTCACATAATTGAGGTTGTGTCTTTTGATCACTGTGATTGCTTTTAAGACTTTTGTCTTCGGTATTTTGCAGTTTCATTGGGTACATATTTATTGTTTTCCACTACTTTATCTCTGTGCTACTTTCTTAGCAACTCCATTGGAGCAGTATTCTAGTTTACTAATCTCTCTCTAGGCCTTTTTTTTTTTTTTAGATGGAATCTTGCTCTGTTGCCAGGCTGGAGTGCAGTAGCACAATCTCGGCTCACTGCAACCTCCGCCTCCCGGGTTCAAGCGATTCCCCTGCCTCAGCCACCTGAGTAACTGGGACTATAGGCGCGTGCCACCATGCCTGGCTAATTTTTTGTATTTTAGTAGAAACAGGGTTTCACCACGTTGGCCAAAATGGTCTCCATCTCCTGACCTCAAGTGATCCGCCCACCTCCACCTCCCAAAGTGATGGGATTAGAGGCGTGAGCCACTGCACCCAGCCTCTCTAGCTGTTTCTAATCTGCTAACTTTTCTTGGGAGTTTTGAATTTCAGTGACTTTTTACGAACTCCTCAAAGTTCTATTCACTCTCTTTTCAGATCTTCCTTTTCTTTTCTATTAGTGCCCAAATCCATTCTTGCGGTTCCTGTTTTTGCTTTCGGTTTTGGAATAATTTCTAAATACTTCTTTTATTCTTTCAATTTGTTCTATAACCTAAAGTTCTTGAAATGTTATTTCTGCACTTGGGTGTGCGTGTTGACTGTCCCTCAGAGTCAGTTATTTGTTAGTGTTTTGAGCTTTCTTGTTTTCGATCTTTGGCAGAGTGTTTTGTTTGCTTGTTGAGTTGGTGAGAGCTCTTTGTGCCCTACCCTGCAGGAATGCGATTACAAAGCAATTTTAGGTTTGCTTCTGCAAAGTCTCAGGGGTTTTTCCAGTTTGTTTCTGTTGTGACTGTCACTGTTTTGTTTACTTTTTTAAAACTTTTTGTTTTGTGGTCTTTTTTAAACTGTTAAAATTGCTTTATATACCTACAATAACAATTATAAGATACTATTTACATGTGGTTGTAAAGAACACATTTAAATAACTTAACATATGTGAATTTAAATTATAAATTTATATTTAGCAACATAGTGCTACTTCAAACAACTATAAAAATTGATCTGTGTATTCCTAAAGAAGAGTAAAGGACCAAAACAGGCAAAATAATACAGAAAAAGAGTAAGTGTTAGGAGACAATTCTCCATTGGTCTCTTGTATTTCTGCACATCTCAGCAGAGGCATTGACAGATGTATCTCTGTGTGTGTGTGTGTGTGTGTGTGTGTTTCTGTACTATGTTTCAAGGGTGTTTGTACAGAAAACAGCTTGGGAAGGTAGAAGTAGTGTCTCCCTCCAGGGCAATGGCAGATTTGTTTGATGTCCAGGATAATGAAGAAATGGCTTCCTCTTGGATAAAGGATTGGCAGATTTGCTAGCAAGTGTGGGGTTTCCTACACCTGAGTTCTTCACTGTATTGTGTGTGGCATCCTCTTAGCCCTTCCATGTTACACATAGGACTTGGGTGCAAGGGTACATGGGGTGAACATGAAGCTTAGAATTGCTGTACTCTGAGCAACAAAATCATTTGCTTCTGACTCACCAGTCCCATATCTTTTTATTGTATCCATGACAGGCTAACTTGTTAGTTTGCAAGTGGAATACATTCTCAGACCCTTCACAATTCTTCACAATAAGAAGAGCGAAATTATACTACCAAACAGTAATATGTATTATAAAGGTATAGGAAGTAAAATTGGCAAATAAATGGGCAAGTAAACCAATAGAAAAGAATAACGAATAGGCATATGTATGAAAGAAAAATGGTATAAGACAAACACAGTATCATAGGTCTATAGGAAAAAGAGCTATTGAATACAAAAATCTGGGGCAATTAGCTATCCAAGTGGAAAAGCTAGAATTAGATCCCTGCCTCAAGCCATATCCAAAACCACATCAAAAGTAAAAACCTCAGGGCTGAGCATGGCAGTCATGCCTGTAATCTCTGCACTTTAGGCCTACCTGGGAGGATTGCTTGATTGAGCCCAGGAGTTTGAGACCAGCCTGTGCAAAATAGTGAGACCTTGTCTCTGCCAAAAAGTTAAACAAAAAAATTAGTTGGTGTGGTGGCATGTGCCTGTAATCCCAGCTACTCGGGAGGCTGAGGCAGGAGGATCATTTGAGCACAGGAGACTGAGGCTGCAGTGAGCTGTGATCATACCACTGCACACCAGTCTCAGTGACAGAGAGAGACCTTGTCTCTAAAATAAATAAATAAATAAATAAAATTCCAGTTAAATTCAAGATCTAAATATGAACAACAAACTTTAAATGTTTTAGAGGAAATTGTAGGAGATTGTCTTTAGGATATGATGGTAGAGAAAGATTTTTCAAGACACAAAAAGCCTAAGCCATAAAACAAAAGATACAGCCACATTAGAATTTAAAACTTCTGTACAACAAGACCGTATAAACATTTAAAACACAACTGACAATCTGGGAGAAGATATTTATAACTTTTCTAACTAACACAGTTACTGGTGCATTTTTACATAGCTTTATTAGCTTAGGATTCTGGCACTAATTTGTGAGCATAAATCACATGTTTTGCTTCTGTGTGACACAGGCTTGGAGTTTTTATTTCTGATCATGAACTCCCCCCAGCTTGGCTCACTCAATCCCTACCCAGAGTCTCAAGCAAAGTACAAGCTTCTCTAGTCCTGTATCAGGGAATCCAGGATCCCTTTTTCATAAAGTAGGCAGTCCTCTCAGGTTTCTAGCACTCTAGGGGAAAGAACAGGACACCATGAATAAGAACTGGCCACCTTAATATCCAGAACCTACAAAGAACTCAAACAAATTTACAAGAAAAAAGCAACCCCATCAGAAAGTGGGCAAAGGATATGAACAGACACTTCTCAAAAGAAGACATTTATGCAGCCAACAGACACATGAAAAAATGCTCATCATCACTGGCCATCAGAGAAATGCAAATCAAAACCACAATGAGAGACCATTTCACACCAGTTAGAATGGCAATCATTAAAAAATCAGGAAACAACAGGTGCTGGAGAAGATGTGGAGAAATAGGAACACTTTTATACTGTTGGTGGGACTCCAAACTAGTTCAACAATTGTGGAAGACAGTGTGGCGATTCCTCAAGGATCTAAAACTAGAAATACCTTTTGACCCAGTCATCCCATTACTGGGTATATATACCCAAAGGATTATAAATCATGCTGCTATAAAGACACATGCACACATATGTTTATTGTGGCACTATTCACAATAGGAAAGTCTTGGAGCCAACCCAAATGTCCATCAATGACAGACTGGATTAAGAAAATGTGGCACATATACACCATGGAATACTACACAACCATAACAAAGGATGAGTTTGTGTCCTTTGTAGGGACATGGATGCAGCTGGAAACCATCATTCTCAGCAAACTATCACAAGAACAGAAAACCAAACACCACATGTTCTCATTCATAGGTGGGAACTTGGACACAGGAAGGGGAACATCACACACCAGGGCCTGTTGTGGGGTGGGGGGAGGAGGGAGGGATAGCATTAGGAGATACACCTAATGTAAATGATGAGTTAATGGGTGCAGCACACCAATGTGGCATGTGTATACATATGTAACAAACCTGCACGTTGTGCACATGTACCCTAGAACTTAAAGTATAAAAAAAAAAAAAAAGAGAAAAAAAAGAACTGGCCACTTGAAAGAGAATCCAATAGTAATTTTCGATTGAAGAAACAGTAACAACTGAGTTAGTTTGAATCCCCTGCCTTTTAGCAGCCCCGGGGCCAGTTTCCAGTCGGGTATGAATGTTAAACTCCTAGTCCTAGAGGCCACACTTGGTCTCATACATTCGCAAGGCTGTGGGCACTTCAGCTGCTGCTTTTTTCTCTTCCTCTTAGTTCACACTTTTCAAAAAAAAATTTTTTTTTCAGACAGGGTCTCACTCTGTCACTCAGGCTAGAGTGCAGTGGCACTATCATGGCTCACTGCAGCCTTGACCTCCCAGGCTCGAGCCATCCTCTCACTTCAGCCTCCCAAGTAGCTGGGACTATAGGCATTCACCACCACGCCTGGCTAATGTTTTGAATTTTTTGTAGAGACAGGATTTCACCATGTTGGCCAGGCAGGTCTTGAACTCCTGGGGTCAAGAGATCTACCCGTCCCAGCTTCCCAGAGTGCTAGGATTGTAGGTGTGAGCCACTGTGCCCGGACAGTTCACACTAGTTTAAGCACCTAGGAAACATCTTTTTCTTTGGGGGTATAACTATGCCTCTTAAAACATTTTGTTGGCTGGGCACAGTGGCTCAAAGCCTGTAATTCCAGCACTTTGGGAGCCTGAGGTGGGTGGATCACTTGAGGTCAGGAGTTTGAGACCAGCCTGGCCAACATGGTGAAACCCCGTCTCTACCAAGAATACAAAAATTAGCCAAGCGTGGTGGTGTGCACCTGTAATCCCAGCTACTCAGGAGGCTGAGACAGGAGAATTGCTTGAACCCAGGTGAAGGTTGAAGTGAGCTGAAATCATGCCACTGCACTCCAGCCTGGGTGACAGAGCAAGACTCTATCCCGAAAAAAGAAAAAAAAATTGTTATATTTTATTCTGCACTATATGCATTTGACTTGTAAGTCTTCTCCACACCTGCTAGTCTGCTTCTTGCCGGAACTGCCTGACCCTGACCGTGCTTGCCCGTGGACCTGTTAGCTCCCTACAACATCTCATCGTGGGAGGGGAAACAGGGTTTGAAAGACTACGTACATTGTTAAATTTTAACTTTAAAAATGTTACTCAGTTTGGATAAGCTTCCCCTGCCCTCCCTGGCAAAATGTTGGCCATTTAAAGCGGGAAGAATGTTCCAAACTTTTTCCTTAAAGCAATCATTATAGCGTTTCTGCAGCAGCACAACCACTGAATTCCTGAAGTCTTAATTTTCCAAAAGATTGAAGGGTTTTTTGTTCTGTTTTGTTTTGATACGGAGTTTCGCTCTTGTTGCCCAGGCTGGAGTACAATGCTCGATCTTGGCAATGCTCAATCTTGGCTCACTGCAACCTCCGCCTCCCAGGTTCAAGCAATTCTCCTGTCTCAACCTCCTGAGTAGCTGGGATTACAGGCGTGCACCACCACACCTGGCTAACTTTTGTATTTTCGGTAGAGACAGGTTTTCACCATGTTGGTCAGGCTGGTCTTGAACTCCTGACCTCAGGTGATCCACCCTTCTCAGCCTCCCAAGGTGCTGGGATTACAGACATGAGCCACTGCGCCCGGCTGAGATTGAAGTTATTTGAATTTTTACCTGAAAGAAAACATCCTCTTGGGTTAGCTTCCTGTTACCCTCTGCAGAAAGAGGAAGAGAAGAGAGAGAAGTCTACGTGAAAGAGCTGATAGCATCCAGAGAAGGAAGAACAAGAGAGAATTACATCACTGAAAAATGACAATGATCATGATATGCTATACTGCGTGCCAGTTCTGTTCCAAGTGTTTTACATTTACTAACTCATTAACCCTATCAACAACATACGGTAAGTACTATTATTTTTATTCCCATCATCTTAAAGTGGGGACACATAGACACACCAGAGTTCAGTGAAAATAACTTGTTCAAGTTCATGTAGCCAGGAAGTGGTCTGAGACCATCCGATGCTGGTCAATGAGACAAGTATGAGTTCTTCCTTTCAAGAAATGTTCAAATCTAAAGAGGCTTTAGCCTCTTGTGGTTCCAGAACATTAAGGAGGGATTATGCACAGATGTAGGGAGTCTTGTCACTGATTTCTCATGGGTGCTTAACCTAAGATCAGAGGTTCTCTCTGATGGTTCTGTGCATAGACTCCAAGGGGTCAGTGAACTTGGATGGAAAATAAAAATACATTTTTTAAGTTACTTCTAGCAGTTCTAATCACAATTTAGATTTTTCTGCCTTTACAAATTTAGATAACAAACCATAATAGTATTATCACTCCCCATGACATTGTCATCAACAGAAATCATTGATTTTCACGTCACATTTTGGTTGTAACAAGTATCTCAGCATATCATACATCTTTATCACTATCTCAAAATCATGGTAGTTATTACACCTGTAGGCAGATCTTGTTATTTAATACATTAATAATAATGTCCATATATTACAATATTATGCTTTTAAAAGTATATGTTGATGTCTGTATTTCCATGTAATTGGTTACTTAAAGGAGAACTTTATATAATTTGTTACATAATTGGTTACTTAAAGAACTTCTCGTAAAGGAGAACGTCATCCCACATTTTATATTTAGCAACAGGAGAATGAGAAGAAGACTGAATGTCTGTAACTCAGCCTTCCATATACTTTGTAGTCAATTACATGGAAATACAGATATCAACATATATTTTTAAAAGCATGATATCATAACATATGAATTTCATTATTAATGTAGTTTATTTTATCTTAGGCATTTACAAATATTATTCTGAGGAAGGTTCCATAGGCTTCATTACACAGGCAAAGAGATCTATACCACAAAAACAGTTAAAAACGCTTGCCCTAGAGCAGGGTTAGCAAAGTATATCCTGCTCGCCAAATCCAGCTGCTTGGTTTTGTATGAGCCATGAGTTAAGAATGGATTTTACATTTTTAAATCGTTGGAAAATTTTTTTTAACGAATATTTCATGATAATGTGAAAATGCATGAAATCCAAATTTCAGCATCCATACTCACTAGAACACAGCCATACTCATTTGTCTGCGCGGTGTTTGTGGCTGCTTTTGCACTGCAACGGATTTTTTTTTTTTTTTCTTGAGGCAGAGTCTCACCCTGTCGCCCAGGCTGGAGTGCAGTGATGTGATCTTGGTTCACTACACCCTCTGTCTGCCGGATTCAAGCGATTCTTCTGCCTCAACCTCCTGAGTAGCCGGGACTACAGGCATGCGCCACCATGCCTGGCTAATTTTTGTATTTTTAGTAGAGACGGGGTTTCGCCATATTGGCCAGGCTGGTCTCGAACTCCTGACCTCGTGATCCACCCGCCGTGGCCTCCCAAAGTGCTGGGATTACAGGCATGAGACACTGTTCCTGGCCACTGCAACAGATTTGAAAGGTGGGACAGAGATGGAATGTCCTGCAATGCCTAAGATATTTAGTAAATGCGCCTTTAGTAGTTTGTCAACCCGGAATTAGAAGAGAGTAAGGATGCTGAAGACAAGGAAACTGTCTCATATTTCTCTGCATCCCTTTAGTGCCTAGTTCAGGGCCATGGAATGAATAGCTCATCTATGAATCTCTACTGGTTGAAAGACTACTAAACCCTTTGTGGTACCTACCTGCCACTTTGGAAATCTTGGTAAATTCTACCTCCCCCTTAATGATTTCTCTAAGCTTCCTATCCAAGGACCCACACTCTGTTGAGTAAAGGAGAACTTCATCCTACATTTCATCTTTAGCAACAAGAAAATGAGAAGAAGGCTGAATGTCTCTAGCCCAGCTTTAATGTTCAAAGAAATCATGAAGTAATGAAGCAAGCTCCCACTATAATGCTGTGGCACAATGTGAATTATTATGCAATAGAAAAAGTGAGCAAAAAGAGACTGCCCTGGAGCACATTTCTTCAATATGTGCTGATCAAGAAAACCTTGGTTCTGTGGATGCTCCCGAGAAGTTAAAAGGGTCAGAGAGCCCCAGCTGAAGTGCAGCCCAACCAGGAACACCTCGCAATAAGGAATGTTATTCTGAAAGCCAAGGAAATAACCAGACTCTCCTTATTCCCCCCTGCCCAACAAATCAAAACACTTCCAAACATGATCATCCTCAAAAACATTAGCTTGAAAGGCGGTAATATGGTATAGACGAAAAGAATTAGGCTTGCTGACAGAATATCCAGGTTAAAACCCTAATTTCTCCCCCACAGGTTTTCTGCCTTAGGACAACTCCAACTCTCTATAATGAGGGAAAGAGAGAAATAACATTTACCTCTGAGGGCTGCTGAGAGGGTTAAATGATATGAGATCTGTAAATTACAACACACTACACATACTATGCAAGTACCATGCAAGGTGGTGATGAGTGAGAACATTTGATGCAGTGTGGAGCTGCAGGCCACACGAAGCGAGTTGGCATGCTCTTCACCTGTACAAGTATGTTCATTCATTCATTCATTCACTCGTATTTCTGCCACATCCCAGGAATGACTGAAGGTGGCTTAAATGTATTCACTTTTTTTGTAAACAAAAAATGATTCAAAGTGAATAAGAAAACAGGACAAAAGGAAAAGGTAGTAGGTGACATAGAATGAAGCTAGGAATTAGGTAGAAACCACTGCTTTTAGACTTTGGATTTTCTGAACCAGTAACATTTCTCCAAACACTAGGAATTGACAAAGGGGCGCTATAATGTTCTTTTGTCAAGTAAAGAAAGACATTATAAAATAAGCACAAAGCAATGGATCCTGCCATTGGTTCTCACCATAATTTCATAAAAGAAATACTTATTTGTTAGTACCTATAAGGTAGGAAGAACATGATCTCAGAAGACAGAGAAATTCAGTTTGGTTTTATGAAATTACACATTGTTATTTATAGTTTGTCTTGGATAGATGACAAGTGGCACAAACTGGCAATGGCTTAGAAAGGGCATTTGTGAATCACTGACTTAGCACACAAAATGTCCTGAGTGCCTGCCAAGCAGTGAACCCCACACGATCAGTGCGAGGATGGAGGTATAATCAGTTGCACAAGGAAAGAAAACTTTGTCTTAGTAGAGTCCTAGGAGAAACTTTTTCCTGGATTCCCTTTAAAAGAACGTTGTATAAGGTATTAAGAAACACCCTCAATGATATCTTTAGACTGAATAGGGAGTTTTTATAAATGCGTTCCCCCAATAGGGACCAACAGAATAACATCGAAGTGAAACTCAATAAAAGAAAATTTTCTAGATACACTGCAGGCAAATGGATCTTCACTTGGGTTGATCTGATAAAGAACTGATTTAAGGGGACCAGATTTTAGAGGACGAATTGGACTGGATATCTTTCATGCTGGTCTCCAAGATCATACTTTTCTCAACCAAACTTCTAACGAATGTTGACTGCTGATGAGTTATCAGTTGTTCCTGACTGTAAAGTCCTTCTATAGTATATCTGAAATTAGAGTCTATGTTGATGGTTAAACAAGGAGTCACATGCTTCAACATTTAGCTCACCTTGTAGGGAAGTACTGACATACCTCTTAGGACAGTTGAGAAATCTGATGAGCTCTCAACAAGAGGAAAACCTAGAAATTCTAATCTAATAGACAGTACTTCTATAGATAGTATTTCTAATCTAATAGAAGTACTATCTATTAGATTAGAATTTCTAGGTTTTCTTCTCTTTCTATATAAAGACATGCATTGAACTCACAAATGTTATATGTTACAAATTAGTTTTTTCATTCATTCATTCACTCAGCACATATTCATTGGATGCCCACTATGTGTTGGGCTCCATTCTGTGAGTTGAAGTTACAGCAGCAAATAAAACAGTCAAAATTCTCTGCTCCCATGGAATGGGGAGGGGGAAACAGATGACAAATGAGATATACAAGTAACCAATGTAGTACATTAGAAGGTAAGTACTATGGAGAAATATAAAGCAGGAAAAGGGATAAGGTGTGTGTGTGTGTGTGTGTGTGTGTAGCTGTGGCTTCCATTTTCAAAAAGTTGGTCAGGAAGGCCTCATGGAGAAGGTGACATTTAAACAAAGTGAAGTAAATGAGGGGCCAATGTGAATCTCTGTGGGAAGAGTACACTTAGCAAAGGGAAGAGTAAATGCAAAGGCCCTGGGACAGGAGTGTGCCTGGCAGCTCTGTGTAACTGCAAGACCAGTGTGGCTGGAGCAGAGTGAGTCAAGGCTGGGAGCAGGGGATAAAGTACAGAGGTAGTGGTGTGGGGGTTGGGGGAGAAGATCCTATAGAACCCTCTAAACCATTATAAGGACTTTGACTTTTACTTTGGGGAATCTGGAAAGCCATGGGAGGATTCCAAGCCAAGCAGTGACATGGCCCAAATGATATTTTAGTAGATTCACGTGGCTGCTATGTTAAGAATAGACTGCAGGGTGGTGAGGGCTGAATCAGGGAAACCAGTTAGCAGCTCGTGCATTCTAGGTGAGATTACACATTAGGTACCACCAATGGCATTCGGGGTAAAATGAAGTGGGGTTGCTGCAGGGTAGAGAGCTTAGTCAGCTTACCCAGTCTGAGTAAAATCATCGAGATCCATAACTAGCTCTGGCAATTTACAAAATTTCTCATTGACCTTAGACAAATTTAGATATCATAATTTTAAAATGATGTGCCATCTAGCATTTGCCAAACTTTGTACTTGGTGCCCGGACCCACGGAACCAGCTCAGGTGGAAACTGAGAACCCCAAGTAGAGGCTGGCCATCGTCCGAGAGCTGCGTGGAGCAGTTGCTTGTGTAGAGCACTAACAAACAGGAGAGGCTGCTGGAAAAGGAAGTGGAACCAGTGCCCAGAGTTTTATCTGCTTTGTCCATAAAAGGAGATTAGATACTTCACAGAAGCCTCCTCTGGGGCTTAAGTATACAGTTCACCCATTCTCACACTGCATTTACTGTTGTCTCATGCATTGTAAGCCTGAGTTCTTCATGCAGTAAAAGTTTTTTTATTTCGATTGCTGAAATTCTAAAATCTATGTTGGCTATCTGCTTATTTTAATTTTTTGCATCATTATATTTTATTAATCTTACGACTTTCGGAAAGCAATTTCAGGGATCTAGTATTGTAGACAAGTCTATGTAATATAGTCTCTGACTTTGATTTTCATTTTCTTGTCATGAAGAATATTTCCTATAGTTAATTAAGGTATTTGGGAACTGGGTGCAGTGGCTCTCTTCTATAATCCCAGCACTTTGGGAGACCAATGTGGGTGGATTGCTTGAGTTTAGGAGTTTGACACCAGTCTAGGCAACATGGTGAAATCCTGTCTCTACAAAACATTTAAAAATTAGCTGGGTGTGGTGGTGTGCGCCTATAGTCCCAGCCACTCAGAACACTGAGGCAGGGGAGAGCTTGAGCCCAAGAGGTTGAGGCTGCAGTGAGGCATGAAGGCACCACTGCACTCCAGCCTGGGCAACAGAGCCAGACCCTGTCTCAGAAAACAAAACCAAAGGAAGGAAGGAAGGAAGGAAGGGAGGGAGGGAGGGAGGGAAGAAGAAAAGGAAAAGAAAAGAAAAGAAAAATGGAAAAGAAAAGAAAAAGGAAAGGAAAAGAAAAGAAAACAAGATATTTGGGCAGAACTTAACAGGCTCTATGTTATTATCATTATTATTTAGAGACAGTTTCTCACTCCTACACCCAGATTGGAGTGCGGTGGTGTCATCACAGCTTGCTGTAGCCTTGACCTCCAGGGCTCAAACCATCCTCCCACTTCAGCCTCCTGGGTAGCTTGGACTACAGGTGTGCACCACCAAGCCCAGCTAATTTTTTTTTTTTTTTTTTTTGTATTTTTTTGTAGAGGTTTTGTGGTGTTGCCTAGGCTCATCTCCAACTCCTGGGCTCAAGTGATCAGCCCACCTCAACCTCCAAGAGTGCTGGGACTATAGGATGAGCCACCACCCCAGCCTTCACATATTCTTTCGATCTGTTATGCCTTGGATTGGCAGGGTTGGCAAATTTCCTGGCATTAGTGCTGCAATGCTGCTTCCTCCCATGCCTGAGGCAGGTGCTGCTTCTCAATCTTGCACCATTTCCTGCTGAGCATGGACTTGCCTTACAAGCCTTGTCCACTCAGGGCTACAGAAAGTCACTATCAATCAATGGGAACAAGCATACCCAGTGAATCACCTTACTGTCCTAGGGTTCTAGCCAGTATGGTCTTATTTTTTGCCTTTATTGATGCCATTTTTCAGAAATGGACCCAGTAGTTAAGAACTCTTAACCTTATTATGCATATTTTGAAATTAAGTAAAAATATATAATAGCAATAATTAGTTTGGATTCCTAACTAACATGAACATTTAAATACCTAACTGACAGATTTAACGATGAATAATTTTGTTAAAGGTCTTTTTTCTACATCAACCGAAGATTTTAATTCTAGATGTACACATGGTTCCCTTAACTCTTTAAAAGTAAAGTGGCCTCTGTTTTCTTTCCGCCTTGGAGCTTCTCATGTGATTTAATAGCATCGATGGTTCACAATTTTCTAGAGCTCTGCAGCCATCTTAAAGCTGATATTAATGTTCCTGGCTTTGAGCAATGAATAATTAATTATGTTGCAAATAGCTAAATTAGGAAAGAGCCTATGGGAGAAGCCCTAAAAGAATGGTCCATGGCAGGATTTTGGGAAGAGCTGGAGGTGCAGAAGTTGTTCAGACAGGAAAAGTGCAGCAACCATGACTGTCCGTGCCTTCGCATCAGGGTTTTCACTCGCTGAGCCAATGAGTCGGTAGCCAATGTCAGCTAAATGCCCCTGGTGGTGAAGAGCTCCACACTCCTTGTGCCCCTGGGTCATACTCCGTCAGGAGAATCAGAAGTTGAAGCAGAATCACAGGAGCATTTGGCCCCATTCTCTACTTAATTTTGTTATCGGTGACTTAAAGAGGGACCAACAGAACACCTTCCTGGGCCTTGAGGGAGCTCTCTGTTGCCATCACCAAGGCCCCATTGGCCCACACTTCTGCCGCGGTGTGTACCAGCTCTCCTGGGAGTCACATGGCCACATATCAAGGGGAAGGAGCTACTTCCCTCCTAGAGCAATGGCACCTGCAGGTAGGAGCTGAGTGGTGAGCTCTAACCTCTGCACTCTGCACTGGGCCAATACGGATCTCCCCCTCCACATCTGACAGGCTTCATCCTGCCATACCAGGTATCACCATCTGCTTCAAAGTCCCCTTTACTATTTTTTCTACAACTGCTAGAAAACCTAAGGCCAAATAGGTCGATAGTAAGCTGTCCCCTAATTTCTAAGATAATGTTGTACAGCTTTAAAAAAGAAGTTCAACAATCCTTATTGCATACTATAGAGGGAGTTCTGCGTCCCGGAAGTTGAAAGTATGGTAAAATCCCTCCTTATCATTCTTAGGGTGCTAGCTGTCCCGGGAGCTGGAAAGGTGATGCAGAAATTGCTGCTTCTTACAAGGCCATGACCTCTCCCTAACCCAGGTGAGGGTCAAGGCAAATGGTCATTTGCCACTAAGTTATAAATTTCTGAGCTGGAACTTGCTGGATGTCAATGCTTTGAGAGATATGAGGCCTGAGCCTGCATCTGGGCCCCACTCATTCACTTCCTACATCTGTATTCTGGTTAGGCACTCCGCCTGGCTGCCTGCTTGTACTTCAGCCCTCCTGTACTCTGGGACTAGGGGTACGGGTGAAGAGAGGGTAGAAGAGGTGAGTGAGTGAGGGAAAGAAAAGGTAGTGGAGTAGCAGGATGGGAGGGGGCTCTGGCCAGGATGTTGTGTAAGCAGAGCCCAGCAAATTAGCTCTGTTCCCCTTGGCCTGACCCCTTTTCCCAGGAGCAGGGCCTGGCAAGCAGGGTTGTTAGGTAACAGTTTCAACCATCCTCTGGTGGGTTACATACAAAAAGCAGTTCAGAGTGTCAATGAAATGAATGATAGTGTACTTTTCTCGCTATCCTAGCACTCTGGAGGTAAATGTGCAGCGGTGAACTGCAGACAGGGAGAGAGAATTCTACAACAGAGTTGAAGGTTAGAAACATGAAACAATTGGGGTATGATCCAAGAGATAACAATATGGTTTAACTGGTTTACCTCGTCTTGTAACCTAAAGAATAATTTCCATAACTCAGTTAACATTCTACTCATTACAGTATTTATGACTGTATATTTCTTAAAGAAGAGGTGACGCTACGCACACAAATAACTATTCAATGACGAAGAATGAGCTGAGGGCTGCACAGTGGCCAGAGAGCGAGTATATTATAAAAGGGTTTGGATCTTGGAGATTCCAGCACCCACTAACCCTGTAGGCACTAACCGCTTATTTTTCTCCTTAGTCAAATGGATTTAACAATCTTTGCCCTGCCGTTTTTGAGCAAATTAGCAACAATATATAAGGGCAGTATCTAGCACAATACCCCAAATCGCCTAACACCTCCATAAATAATAGCTACCACTATTGTAAGTCAAGCTGTGAATAAAACTCTTGTGTCCACTTAAATATACCTGCCCTGGATGTAAGCATCCAGAGAAATCAGGCAATGCCGTAAGACAGCCCTATTCTAAAAGCCTACAAGAGTGTCAGTGGGCTTCAAGGAACACACTGTTCTTGGTAGAAGGAACCTTAGCCCTCTATTTGCCTCCTGGGCCATGGTAATATTGATAATAGCTGCTGCCTTTAGTTGAGGACCATGTAAGTCTGTGTCACTGCACTGGCCACTTTACTTACACTTTCCTGCTTTGTCCTCACAAAAATCTTGTGTGTACTGGTCCCATTTAGCAGGTAAGAGAACAAAGACCAGAGGTCCAGCACCTTGCCTAAACCACACCTGCTGGGATTTAGACTCAAGTCCAACCGTAGAGCTCAAACTCTCAGCCACTTCCCTAAAGTCCACCTCCAGCTACATTAAGTAAAAAAATCCAGAAAGACGTCACCTGGGTGTCTGGAACTGCCTCCTCTGAGCACCCGGCTCTCCCCTCCCTGCGGACTCTTCTCTAGAGAGGATGTGATGCTTCTTACTTTTCTCAGATCCCTCTCCCCACCCTGCGAGTGACGTTGCGCCTATGTGCCTGGTGGGATAGGGATCTGGGAGCTTTGCCTGTTTCTTGCACACTGCCATCCCCTAGTCCTAGGGAGCGAGCTCTGTCCCCCTTTTCACATCTCCTCCGCGTTCTCCTCTCCTCCTTGCACTCTACAACACCCCTGGGAATGTCCTCAAACCTGATCGGGGCATGCACACCGCGGTGTGCGTGTGCGTGTGTGTGTTCCTGCGCGTGTGCCGGGCGCGCGGGGCAGGAAAAAGCGCCTAATCCAGGCTCTGCGTCACTCCCGCAATTGGTTAGAAATGGAGTTTCCTGGTGTTTTAATCCCGGGAGGGCACTTCGCCTTCGCTGTTTCCCAGAGTCCCTGATTTTCCTGCCTTGCATGCCTGCACCCCATAGGGCATCCGTGCCTCAATTCATCCCCTGCCATCATCCAAGGAAGGGGTGAGGAGTAAGGCGGGGGAGAACCAGGTGGCTTGGTCGTCCCCCGGCCTCCGCCTCCCATGTTGTGTGCAGTTTCCACCACGTCCGTTTCGGAGGGAGAAGGGGAGGGTGCAGATGAGGCGAGGCTCCTTCAGGAGCGCGGAGAGCGGGCAGGCAGTGCCACCTGCTGAGAGCCACTCAGGCCGAGCGAGCGGCGGGCAGTGCCACCTGCTATAAATAGGCCGCCAAGGACAGGGTGTGCGACTGCACATCCCGCCACGAGGGCCTGCATCACGCGCGGGGCCCCGCGCCCCCGTCTCCCCAGGGAAACGTTGTGCCCAGATCCTGCGCAGGCGGCTGGATGGGGCGGCGGCCCGAGTACCTCCCCCCATTTCCCCTACAGACACTGGCTGAGGATGGCCCGCGGGCTTGGGGGCGGGGGGTGGCAAAGAGGGGAGGGAGGCCGCGGCGGACCCGCAGTGCAGCAGCTGTTGCTCGCGTGTGACTCGCCCGTCCGGGCCGTGGTGCCCGGGCACAGTCGCACGGCGCAGTGGGGAGGAGGAGGACACCGAGTCCCCCTCGCAGCTCCCCGGGGACCGAGTGGGGAGATCCCGGCTCTTGTCCTCTCCTCGCCTCCCGCGCGCTCGCCCAGGCTGGGAGGAGGAAACGAGAGCCGCGCGCAGACACCTCCTCCTCCTCTCCTCCTCTTCCTCCTCCTCCTCCTCCTCCTCCTCTTCGGCTGCTGCTCCTGGTGCCGCCACAGTCCGCCGGTGCCTGTTGCTGCCGCCGCCGCGGGACCCGCTGTGTCCTCAGCCGGGTGGAGAAGAGACGGGCGCAGAGCCGAGGGGAGCCCCTTTCCCGGCCCCCAGCGGCGGGAAGAGCGCAGCCAGCCCGGCACGATGGACGCCCGGCCCGCCCAGGCAGTCCCCAGGATGCCCCCAAGCACCTGCGCGTCCCGGCCTGGCCCCGGGCTCTGAGCGCGCCGCGGCACAGGTAAGCGCCTTCCGGGGCTTCGACCTGGCCACCCCGCTGGCTTCTCTTGGGGCATCGCGGCCGCCCCCGCCCCCAGCACGCCCCTGCCCCGCCTGGCCGCGGAGGGAAAGGCATCTGGCCGTGCACGGACGCTCCTGCTGGCCTCGCCAGCGGGGTCTCTCGGGGGAGGAAGTTCATTGCCATCTCGTTGTCCCCCAAACCCCCCCCCCCCCCGCCCTTGGGCGAAAGCGAAACCTTGATGTTGGTAGCGACCCGAGAGCTCCGCCGGCTTCTCCCCCAACCCCCACCCGCTCACTGGTCCGCGCATCTCTCCCCTCCCCCCTCCCGCCAAATATCTCGAGGGCTAGCGTGTTTGCAAGGCGACCACATTGGGAAGAGTGTGGTCAGAGTGACCCCAAGCCACCCTTTAAAAGTTCAGGGTACTTTGCAGTTGTAACTTTGGCAGCTCCACCAGTGCGCGCAACATTTCTTTCTATGGGCACATCCTGTACCAGTCATTTTGAAACCCTTCTGAATTGTTTCTAGCCGCTTCCTGACGGCTCTGTGATTATGAGACCCCCTCAAACTTCACCAGGCATTAGGTTTTGTTTTTGTTTTTTTTTTTTCAAAGAGGTATCATTTTGTTTGAAATCCACCTAGATGTGACTTTTCCTGTTTTGATTTTACTTAACATAGGTTATTCTCTGGAAGTTACTTTAAAACTAAATTGAAAGTGATGGTTGTTCCTTCCACCAAACAGTTTAATTTTCAGGATGCCCCATATTAATGGATATGTTTTCACTTCATAGATTTCTCATTGTTTCCTTTATGATGGGATGATTTCATTTATTAATAAAACCAGACTTTGAAAGAGCATTTAAAAATGACCTGGTTTAAATAGGTCACACCCAAGAAACTCAGCTCTCCGTACAAGTTCAAACTTCTGAACTTTTTGCATTGGACCTAAGCTGAATGCAGAGGCCCTGGTCCAAAACCCTTGGTTAGGAGGGCAGAAATTTCTTCTCTAGATGTGAACTGGGATTGGTAGGAGTTGGAGAATGGCCACCTCTGGTTTTTGTTGTGTTTTGGAAGTCAGCTGTATGTGGGAGGGATTGGGGTGGAAGAATGAAAGGAGAGCTGCTCCCAGAGACTGAGAATCCACCTTGCAGAACGACTTTTTACATTTCTGACTCTTCGTGTTCTGTCACTCCCGTGAGTTAGGAATACCTGAACAGGTGAGTTCGGCACCTTTTTCTAGAGTTGAGATGGCTTCTCTTGGTCGGGAAAGAAGTGTGCATCATCATCAACTTCCTAGGAGCTGTCTTAAGGAATAAGGACATGGCATAAAAGAGTTTACATAGTAAAGGTTTAACTGCTTTTGTAAACAGGTGTTTTACAACGATTTGAAATTGGATGCTATCATAGTCTCACAGTCTGCCTGTTTCCTGTTATTTTTTTCTGGCATGTTATAGAAAAATAAGACCCCAACAAGTGCTTTCTCTCCAGATTTATCTATAAGTAACCATTGACATAACATGTCGCTACTGGATAGTAGCCACAGCTGTGAGTTAAAAGGTATCATATAAAATGTTTAGGCCAGGAGCAGTGTCTTACACTTGTAATCCCCACACTTTGGGAGGCTGAGGCAGGAGGATCGTTTGAGCCCAAGAGTTCAAGAAAGATATTGAGACCTCATCTCTACAAAAATTTTTTAAATGAGCTAGGGGTGGTGGCACCCACCGGTAGTCCCAGCTACTTGGGAGGCTGAGCCAGGAGGATCACTTGAGCCCAGGAGTTCGAGGCTGTAGTGAGCTATGACTGTGCCACCTCAGTGGAGCCTAGGTGACAAAGTGAGATCCCATCTCTTAAAAAAGAAGAGTTTAGGGGATATTTTCTGAAGTGAACACAAGTAGAGTATTCTAACAATATTGAGTGCAAGGAGACATGGAAGGGACTAAGTGGTTCAAAGCAGGAAATAAAATCATCAGGTGATAATTAAAATCATTTCTTTGATGTGGATTTGTCCAGTCATTTGCAAACCAGGAGAACAGGAAAAAAAATCACTGGTGTAGTTATAAATTATTACATTATGTTTTCAAAGGAAAATGTTGCAAACGTGTCTCCTTGTCATAGTCTATTGTTATCTACCCCACTGAGAGTGCTGGGGCTTCCCCTTTTCACCATGACAACATTTCTGGTTGGGTGGCAGTCATGCAGTGTTGACCTGGAGTCCCATAAGGCATAGTTTGTCAAAACACTAGTGGGTATTAGGAGGAAACGTGCAAGTCGGAAGCAATAGAGCTTGCCCCTTCTTCCTCATTATCCAGCTGATAATAATCCCTGTCCCCCACTTCCCTAGAAGGCAGCTCTGACAAGGAAGTCTGCAATCACAATGAGATGTACCCCTGTGCAGAGCCAGATGTGGGTGGGTGGCTCCTTTGTGGTCCAGATCTTCTAGGATCTTCTAGGATGTACCATGGCAAGCAGTGGGGAGCCTGAACCAAGCAGCATGGCTGTTACCTCTTCTGTGTTCACAGCAGCATTTTCAGTTGTCTTGGTGCCTGGAGTAGGTACCATAGCTGCCTGCTTTGTTGGCCACCAGTAGGTCAGGAGTTTGAGAGCAGCCTGGCCAACATGGCAAAACTGTCTCTACAAAAATATAGGTATACAAAAACTAGCCTGGCATGGTGGTATGTGCCTGTAGTCCCAGCTATTTGGGAGGCTGAAGCAGGAGAATGGCTTGAAGCCGGAAGGCGGAGGTTGCTGTGAAACGTGATCGTGCCACTGAGTCCATTCAGCAGCCGAGTAGTGCTGGGGTTTGTATCCCTGTAGTGGTGACGAAGGATTTAGGTTTTCGGTTAGAACCATTACCTTACAATTTCCTTCACTGACTTTTCTTCCTTTCCAACCCCATATTCCAATAAAAAAGATCTTTAAACCAGATTCTTCATGAAAGACATGAAGGTTTTCATCTTCAAGATTTTTGACTTTTTTTTTTTTTTTTAAATGGAGTCTTGCTCTGTCGCTCAGGCTGGAGTGCAGTGGCGTGATCTCGGCTCACTGCAAGCTTCGCCTCCCAGATTCAAGTGATTCTCTGCCTCAGCCTTCCGAGTAGCTGGGACTACAGGCGTACAGGCATGCTCTACCACGGCCGGCTACTTTTTGTGTTTTTAGTAGAGGCAGGGTTTCACCATCTTGGCCAGGCTGGTCTCGAACTCCCGATCTCGTGATCCACTGCCGTGGCCTCCCAAAGTGCTGGGATTACAGATGTAAGCCATGGCACCCAGCAGGTTTTTGACATTTCTAAGCCAAAAGTTCCATTTGATGAGGTCTTAGATGCAGGGGCAATATGTCCCTTTTCAGATTTCAGATGTTTAGAAAAAGATTTGTCATATTTGGGTCAACTGAAAAACTCTTGATATGAAGGTTTCTATGAAACTGTGCAGAACGTAGGAAATGCATTGTAGCACCAACAAAGAGGCATTTAATTTTGAGTGTGCTTATCTCCTTTGAGATGAGCAACAGCTATTTTTCTCTTAAAAAGACAATGCATTTATTTAACAGCACATTTTATATAATCAGCAAATCTAAACTTCTGAATTAGGTAAGCCCTATGGGTTCGTTGTCAGAATTAGTGAATTTACATATGCGAAGTGCTTAGAAAACAGTGCCTGGTACACAGTGAGCACTCAATATTATTTATTGCTATTATTATGTTTGTTTATTTTATATCTTTAGAGTATAATTTGATGTTAGGTTTAGATTGCTGAGGCCAAGCAAAATTTAGATAGAACAACCTAGCTAATCCACTAGAAAGATATTTGAGGGTTATTCCCATCTAAAGATCTATGGGCTCTTTGGATATCTATGGGAAACAACAGAAGTATGTGGATAAGACAGATACGGATTCAAATCCCACCTTCACAATTTATTAGTGAGGGAACCCTTTGGTAAAATGAGGATGACAAAACCTACTTCTCAGCATTGTGAACGTACAGAAGATCATGAATGTAAAATGTCCATGAAGTGGTAGGTGGTCAACAGATATTACTCTAGCAAAGAGGTTAAGAGCAAGAAAACTCTGGAGCCAAAGGGCCTGGGTTCAAATCCCAACTCTGCCACTTCTTATAGTATGGCCTTGGGCAGGTGACCTCACTTCTCTGTGCCACTATTCAATGATAATATTCCTTATTGTCCAACATTTTGTAAGTTAAATCAGTTAATAAACACACGATGATAATGTGCTGCTAACTATTCTTTTTACTTTTAGCAGAATAACTTAAAGGAACCCTGCAGGTGGGAAGGTTATACATAATCTCTGAGGGCCAGCTAGGACCCTCCCCCATTTCCCACCCTTTTTCCTGTGCAATGAAGAGAATATAAGAAGTGACAGTGCCATTCTAAAGGACTAGCCTCGAGTTGGCTCTAATTTATATGACTCGTGCCTGTAATCCCAGCACTTTGGGAGGCCGAGGCTGGCAGATCACTTGAGGTCAGGAGTTGGAGACCAGCCTGGCCAACATGACGAAACCCCTCTACCAAAAATACAACTGGTACAACATGGTAGCGCACACCTGTAATCCCAGCTACTAGGGAGGCTGAGGCAGGAGAATTGTTTGAACCCGGGGGGCGGAGGATGCAGTGAGCTGAGATCACGCCACTGCACTACAGCCTGGGTGACAGAGTGAGATTCTGTCTCAAATAATAACAATAATTTACATGAGAAAGAAGTCATTCAAAAGCATCATTACTTTACAGGTCAAATCAGAGGGGCACACCCCAGTACTAAAGCATCCTCGACGATGAAAACATTTAGAACCACCGGTTTCAGGAGCTCCATGCGATGGTGAAACAGCCTCTGCTCCAAGGGTGGTTGCTCCCTGCAGGATTCCTGGGTGAGGAACACGCTGCTCCCACTGGGGTGGCATCCTGTGGAGGAAGTGGATGAAGAGTGTAGCCAGGCCAGTGAGCCTACTGCATGGGATTAGAGCACTTCAGGTTGCAGTATAATTCTGTTCAGGTGCCTGCCCACTCCATCTGGCATAAAGAACAGAGAAGTTAAACCACTGATTCACAGAGCAATGTGAGTAGCCGCCTGGGGACTTTCTGTCCATTCTGGTGTCCCCAACAGCTAATCAATATTGGCCAGTTCCTAATCTGGCCTAGAGCTAGAGGCCACTAACACCCCTCCATTCATCCTTTCTTCTCTCCCTCCCCGCTGCCACCAGGATTCTGAGAAGGTGAGGGCTGAAACTGCACAGGCTGTTGTATTGTTAGTTACTGGAAAGTCCCCATCCTGCTCTCTGTGGTTTGCTGTGAAGGAGTGGAGGGGGGGTAGGAAGAAAGGGGGTTCCCAATAAGCAGCTTACTAATGCCTACCCTTGCTTCTCTCACTTCCTGATCAATAAATCCCATCCTTTCTTCATGTACCTCCCCCACATTTTTGTTCTTGAAGGGAAAATGGGAGCAGCTTTCTATCCCCACACAATGTTGGGGACATTTGGTATTATACATTATGAAAATAAGATTTGCCAGATTTGAGAGATGGAAGAAAACTTGGGGATGATCTTGTTCCATTTTCTTATAAGAATAAACAAGATTTGGAGAAGCTGAGTAACTTGCTTTTTCAACTTTACACTTGAAAGTGTTTCCATGAGGAAGTTGGGGTTCTCTGCAGCACTTGGATGGGAGTCAGGGACTTGGATTGTCCCCATTCTGTCACTAAATTTGGACAAGCCACTTAACTTTTCCAGAATCCAGTTGCCTCATTTCAAATATTAGGGAAATTTCTAAATGGCCTAAAAAGGACCTTGTTAACTTTAAAATTTTATGATTCTAAGTGTATGCTGCCAGAGGTATGTAGCATAGCAGGACACATTAACAAGATTATTGAAACTGTTCTAATAAAGGACATCTTTGTGTCTTGGGTAGCTACTATGTTTAAAGACTGTGCTAGGTAGGAGTTGTGCAGAATACAAAGGTTCTCTGTAGAGGGATAGGGCATGTATACAGACTACCCTACTAACAAGAACATCACTAGAAGCTCATTGGAATCACAGTATTTCTTGCTAAGGGTATGAGACATAAGAGTTCTTGGAATAGGAGGTTCTATTTGGGGCTTAAAGAATGGTCAAATGCTGAGTACAAATAATGTGGATTGAGATGGCTTTAAAAAATAATCGAATGGTTTGTTAATATTAAACTGGTGTAGAAGTAATTACAGTTTTTGCCATTCCTTTTAATGGCAAAAATTGCAGTTACTTTTGCACCAAATCCCTAATATTATTTACATAGTTTATCTCTGTTATGGAACTTTTTATTGACAAGTAATGTAGAAACTCACCGGATGGATCTAAGTTACCCTGAATCTTATATTAGCAGAATCTGAATTGCTTATAAATAATTATGGCTATGTTGGAGGTAGAACCTATTAGTTGATAGTTTATGAACAGTGCTAAGGTCTAATCTACCTTTTACAGAGAAGCTAAGAACATGCTACAGCTGGTTGAAAAGCAAAAACTTTAGGCATTCAAATAGTTTCGTCAGTGAAATGGCAGGACTCATTTGATGACTGATTATTATCAACTGATTTAAGTGACTGAGTTATTTTTGTACTGTGTACATCTATACTCTAAGAAGGAAATTGAATGTAATTCTGCTATGCTTGTTGCCACTATATTAATAACTGCTTCATCTAAAATAATTGATAGAGCTCAGATTTATCCTTTGTAATAATTCTAGTGCTTCTTTAAACATGTTTTGGGATTAGCAGCTGTCAACAGTTAGAACATGAAACAGATTCTGTTACAGGAGTAGAAGTTGATCCAGACATTTAATGTCTTTTTCACCTGTAAGTGAGAGAGAGGATAAAGAGAAAGAGAGATCATTATTTATGGGATTATATGAACTTCAAGTCCGTTTTCATTATTAGGAGAAGCTGTGCTTTAAAGTGTTGTCAGGGACTTTAATTCCATGAAATGCCTGAGCTGTAAATAAAGTATTGCTTTATTTTTTATTTCTTGAACATTTGGAAAAAAAATTAGCTATGAATTATGTTCACATTATATTAAAAAATTTGTTCTTAGCATTGTGCATATATATTATACAGAAAAACATAGAGTAAAAAGAATAGACTTCAGTTCCAGTTCAGAAAAGGTTTAAAATTTGAGTACTGATTTTGGAAACCCCAAACCTTAAGAGTTCAAGAAGCTTATGGTCTTCTTGAGGGACACCTATTCAAACTCTCAAATATGGTGGTTGGGTAGCAAGTTCAGAAACGCCTGCTGATGCGTGCGCTAAAACACCTTGGAGAAAAGAGGTGGTAGTTGCCTGAAGTAGGACTTAAGTACCAGTTGGAAATAGAAGACAAGGATGGGGACTGTTGGGAGATGACTCTCCATGGGTCCTTCCTGTTTCTACCACATCTTGTGAGCAGGGCATTGAGTGCCTGTATTCCAAACTACCTTTTCCATCATGTTTCTACAGCAAACAGTCATGGAAGATAGAAATAGAGTCTTCTCTGCAGCAAAGGGCAGACATGCTTGCTTCCTGTACTTCCCACTGTAAAATATTCCGGCTCCCTAAACTCAGCTTCCTTTCCCGTAACCCGCCATGATACAGATGTCACCTGACCTCTGGGAATTGGGTGTCAGGGAACCAACACAAATGCTGACGGTCTGGCTACTGTGACTGCTCCGAGTAATAAATTGTCCTTCGTCTCCAACCCAGGAGTCTCATGTTTTCTACCAGCAGGCTAACTTGTGGCAGGCTAACATGTTAGTTTGCAAGTAAGGTAAAATTTCAGACCCTTTGCAGTTTGTGGCAGGGATTACATTCTGAGGAGAGAGGAACAGTACGCTCCATGGCTCAGAGGCATGAGAAATCACATTTTATATGGGGAACCATAACTAGTTATCTATCTTCAGAGCCAAAAGGTGCACCAAGGAGGTCATTTTAGGGGAGAATATAAAGTTGGAGATGTAGACAGAGCCAGATTCCTGAGAATTGTATGCGGGGAGTTATTAGAGACTTTTTAGCAGTGACATGATAAATCTTGTGTTGATTAAGTTACTCCGGGAAATATGTGATGGGTGGATTGAAGGATGGGCCACCTTTTCTCTAGGAGAAAAAAGAAAGAGTGGATGGTGGAGTCAGAGGTAGCAATAGGATGAAGAAGGAATCTGAATGACCCCTTGGCGATTCAGTGAACAGTGATGCTATTCACCTAGATACAGCATATAGGAGGGGAAAAAAATTCTGGGAAGGAGGGAGATGAGACTGAGTTAGCTTTAAAAATAACTAAATTGAGACCTAGGAGCCTATAGGCTATCCAGATAGAAATATTTAATGGCCTGTATGCATCTGGAACTCAAGAAGGAGGCTTCCGTGGGAGCAGAACACTTGGGCACCATTAGGGTGTATGTGGTAGATGCATTCTTGTGCAGCAGTCAAGGGGATGGGCTTTAGAGTCAAGTGCAAATTGCCCCCCATCCCCTGTGATAAGTGACTCAAGCTCTCCAGGCTTCAGTTTCCTAATTCATAATAGTGGGCTCTAGTGGATGAGGCTGTTATGAAGGTTAAAGGAGACAACATATGCAAAGTGTGTGGTAGAAGTCACACACTGATCAGCAGCAGCAGGATGATCAGAGTGTGGTGCTTGACACCAAAAGATTAGGTGAGATTGTCCAAAACAGCAGGTAGAATGAGGGGAGAGGATGAAACATAGGAAGAAAAAAAGCCTTTGAAGTATGTGAAAAGAAACAACCAGAAAGGTAAGATGAGAACCAGAAGAGTTTCAAGAAGGAAGGCGTGACCAAGATTGAGAAATTCATCAGTGCGAATGGCAGTCAGGGACTAAATAGCCCCCTTTAAATTTTACAACCTTGAGGACCTAGGCAACCTTAACAGAATTTCAGTGGATCCCTAGTGCAAACCAGGCTTACAAACCAGGAATGGATGGTCAATAGGAAGTGGAGACAGTAAGTGTAGACCTTACCTTGGAGGGAAGGGAGAGAAAGAGCCATGGCCAAGGGAAGTTTGAAATCAAAAGAAATATCTTTTTTTTTTTTGATTGGAGAGACCTCAGTTATTCTTTTAAAATACTTATTGAATCCCTTCTTTGAGTCAGGCACTATGGCAGACACAAGGGAGATAGCAGTGAATCAGACAGATGCAGTGCCTGCCTTCGTGGAGTGTCACCTTAGCATTTGTCTGTATGCTAGGGGAGTGAGGCAGGCGCAGGGGAAGGGAGTGGATACAGGAGAGACTAAAGATCCAGGGAGCAGGTGAGTAAAAGAATAGGGCTTGAGATCCCACAGGCAACTCAGCTTTGAACAAAAGGGTTTTGTCATCCAATGGGACAAGAAGGCGTTAGGATACATCAAACGTGGTTGTTGAAAACAGAGAAGGGCTGGGCACTGTGGCTCATGCCTATAATCCCGGCAGTTTAGGAGGCCAAGGTGGGCAGATCACTTGAGGCCAGGAGTTCGAGACCAGCCTGGCCAACATGGTGAAACCCTGTCTCTACTAACAATACAAAAATTAGCCAGGTGTGGTGGTGCATGCCTGTAATCCCAGCTATTTGGGAGGCTGAGACAGGAGAATTGCTTGAACCCAGGAGGTGGAGGTTGCAGTGAGCCACGATCATGCCACTGCACTCCAGCCTGGGCAATAGAGCGAGACCCTGTCTCAAAAAGAAAGAAAGAAAGAAAGAACACAGAGAAATGTAGTTGAGGGAGTTTGGGTTTGGGTTTGGTAGAAGCAGTTTTTTTTTTTTTTTTTTTTTTTTTTTTTAGAGAGTCTCACTCTGTTACCCGGGCTGGAGTGCAGTGGAACAATCTCGGCTTGCTGCAGCCTCTGCCTCCCAGGTTCAAACAATTCTTGTGCCTCAGCCTCCTGAGTAGCTGGGATTACAGGCACCTACCACCACACCAGGCTAATTTTTGTATTTTTTGTAGAGATGGGGTTTCACCATGTTGGCCAGGCTGGTCTCAAACTCCTGACCTCAGGTAATCCACCTATCTTGGCCTCCCAGAGTGCTGGGATTACAGGTGTGAGCCACTGCACCTGGCCTAACATTGATATCTGTTGATGAGAAGAAGCCAGGTCTTGGGGTGATAGCTTATAGCACATGAATTGAATAAAACAATGTTTAAGACAATGTTTGCAACATAATAGGCAGTGAATACATGTTAATGGAAGGTGGATTTGTGATTCAGAACCTCTAGACTACCTGGCTGAGTCTTTTAAAATGTAACTAATATCGTAAGTGATATTACTTGTCCCAGATCAGTTGTTTAAAACTGATCTGGTTCAGTAGACTATGGTGATGATAGCAGCTATTTCTTCCCATAAGAGTTATTTCTTGGGGAAGTCACTTATACTGAATTTGACTATCTTTTAAAAATTTATTGAAATATATGTTAAATAATACAACGAGGTTTAATGCTCTCAGAGTAGCACTGTGTCGTCTTCTATCACGGGGGCCTTTGTTGGCTTTAGGAGGCTTATGTTTCATAATAGTTTCCCAGTGGACTCTTTGTTACCTGTAATGAGTGTGACAGTTATGCCGTGATCAGGTTTTATATGGAATACAATTTTGAGAAAGCTCTTTCTAGGCAGAGGAGCTTATTTGAACCTCTTATTACATTTGGGTTTCAGACTTTTGAGTTCTTCTGAAATAATAGCCCTTTGAAGGTAGCTATTGCTATGACTTCATTAAATTCTAATGCCTCTGGTTTCCTCCCCCAGGTTTCTGCATATGAAGTGTGTAAAATAGATTGCTTGATCTAAAACAGAAAAACAGTGGTAACTGTTTTGCTGAGTTCCCAGACCCTTCCCAAGATGGAACCAATAACATTCACGGCAAGGAAACATCCGCTTCCTAACGAGGTCTCGGTGGACTTTGGCCTGCAGCTGGTGGGCTCCCTGCCTGTGCATTCCCTGACCACCATGCCCATGCTGCCCTGGGTTGTGGCCGAGGTGCGAAGACTCAGCAGGCAGTCCTCCAGAAAGGAACCTGTAACCAAGCAAGTCCGACTTTGCGTTTCTCCCTCTGGACTGAGATGTGAACCTGAGCCAGGGAGAAGTCAACAGTGGGATCCCCTGATCTGTTCCAGCATCTTTGAGTGCAAGCCTCAGCATGTTCACAAACTGATTCACAACAGTCATGACCCAAGTTACTTTGCTTGTCTGATTAAGGAAGACGCCGTCCATCGGCAGAGTATCTGCCATGTGTTCAAAGCCGACGATCAAACAAAAGTAAGTGAGATGGAGATCCAAAAGACTAAGGTGTGGCTGGCTGGTTTTTAATTGTATGGGGGTCAGAAAATTTATTTTAAGTATGCTGAAATGAATAAGGGATTAGTCCTGCAGTTATAAATTGATTACTTAGCTGAATTTTTTGTTTATGGTGCTAGTTTATAGTTTTGAAGCACATTTGAAAACAGATATGAGAAATTGTCAGTTTTTGAGTTCAAAAATTCAAGAGAAATCAGTCTAAAACTACTAATTAAGAGCAGAAGTGTTAAGATGTACATTATTCCAGACAAATGTTCTAAAGCCATGCTTCTCAAACTGAAATGTGCTCGTGAGTCACCTGGGGATCTTGTTAAAATGTGAATCTTGATTCAGTGGGTCTGGGTGGACCCCAAGACTACATCTGTAACAAGCTGCCAAGAGGTGCTCATGCTGCCTTTTGCAGGTCGCACTTTGAGTGGCAAAGTTCTAAATCTCCATATTTGCAATCCTATTACGAAAAATATAGTTATTTGCCCGGCGCAATGGCTCACGCCTGTAATCCCAGTACTTTGGGAGGCCGAGGTGGGCGGATCACGAGGTCAGTTGATCGAGACCATCCTGGCTAACACGGTGAAATCCCGTCTCTACTGAAAATACAAAAAATTAGCCGGGAGTGGTGGCGGGCGCCTGTAGTCCCAGCTACTGGGGAGGCTGAGGCAGGAGAATGGCGTAAACCCGGGAGGTGGAGCTTGCAGTGAGCCGAGATCGCTGCCCCTGCACTCCAGCCTGGGCGACAGAGCGAGATGCTGTCTCAAAAAAAAAAAAGAAAAGAAAAGAAAAGAAAAGGAAAATATAGTTATTCGTAAACTGTGTAAAAATGCTACTGGCCAGTTTCCCAAGGCATAATGTTCACTTACGCAAAGGTCGTTGATAAGAACGGTGGATATATATCTAAGTTTTGATGCTATTAGGTGTTCTTGGTGTTTTTCTCTTTCGAAAACCTCAGGTCAAATCTGATTAGCTTGTTATTAGCCCATGATGTGGTTGAAAAAAAATATGAGACATGGTAAAAGCTCTGCTCTTTTCTTGTTCATTTGTGCTTGCTTTGTTATTAGCATTCGTTGTAGTTCTGGGCAGGACTCATTTGAAGATGCTTGTCCATTTTATGAGAATTAGCTGAGATAAAATTGAAAATACAATGCAAATAGCCACTTTCTCAGTTGAGCTCAGGGCTCCACGGCTAACCCCATGGACTGTGGCGTCTCACCGTTATTTTGGGTGCCAAGCAAGGCAAGTCACATATGACTCAAGCTTTCTGCCACATGTACAGGGTGAGGATGCAAGTGTCAATTCACATGTCAACTGTCAGTGAAGCCTTGAAAAGTTCTCTTATTTTCAAGTTTAAAATCTGAATAGTTTCAAGTTTAAAATGCTGAAGTTTTCTCTCTGCACTCCATTATGTTATTTTATATACTCTCTAGGATATAAGAAACTTATTTAGAAATTAATGTTCTTGGTACCAAGTAGATGCCTTTTTGCTTGTTCTTTTGTTGGTTCTTCTAGTTATTCAGAATTGCTGTTGCACGTGCTGTTGGAGATGATATTAGCAGAGGTTTGTAGGCAGGCAGGAGCATTAGTGGGGAATAGGACCACGTGATCCATGTATAGAACATAACAGAAGGACTGAGAAGAGAGCCTAACACACATCCAAAGTGTAGAGAAGGCTTTGTGAAATAAAGACTAATATGGAGCTCAAAACCACCATTTCGCTCACAGAATCAAACTCTCATACTATAAATCATTTCGTGTTATTGTCCATGCATCCATCTCAAGTGGGCGTGACAGCATTAGGCTTGGTGATTCAGAGGGGCTAACTTCCTGTATTCTAATCCTACTTCTGCACCCATAAACTGGGTGGCCTCAGGCAATTGAGTCTGTTTTCTTATCTGTTAAATGGGAATAATTACAGTATTTATCCAACAGAGTTGCTGGAAAGACTAAATGAGGTAGCACTGGACCTGAAACTTAGTAAGCATTTATAGCCATAAAAACATTGTTATTCAAGAAAATTTTACTAGAGGCAGATTATATGCTAATTTCATTTCACGTCTTAGGTAAAAAGAAACAGATGAGTTTCTTCAGCTTTCAAAGATGAGATTCTGGTCATCTTTGAGGAACATTTTAAAAACGACATGTATAACTTAATGGCTCCTATTATTTGGACAAATTCCAGAATGAAAATGAGAGGACTGAACAGCCTGTACCGCAGTCCAGCTCTATATAGTATTTGGACTGAGTTTCCTTGGGGAGTTTTTGCATGGAATCATTGTTCAGCACTTTACACATTTGACTTTTTCCCAAAATCTTTTATAGCCATCTGAGAACAGGCTTCTGGCCAGTCATTCGGATGCCTGACAAGAGAAAGAGATTTATAACCAAATTCTGTAACTGGGACTTCCAATCTTTCCCCAAGTAGAGAATTGGACTTACTCTATATTCTAAAAAGCCATGGTTGAAATATGAATTAGTTCTTAAGTTATTTTTGGCTTGCATACCATTTTTGTAAACACAAATTGTCATTACTCTGTTCATTTTATAAAAGAATAATTTGTAGCATAGGTATGTACCTCAATCAGTGATTTTGTTGTTGGAAACAGTAAATCACACTGGCCATGATGCTAACAGCATGATAGATTTTCTGTTCTTGGAACACCACTGTCACTGTATCTCATAGCGAAGGATTATCTGCTGTAGGAGCATTCTCTTGACTAATTATAACATTTGCTAGGTGAAATAATTCTCCAGGTTAAGGCCTTTTCTAAAGAGATGAGGTCAGCACCAACTGCATTTGCCAGAGAAGACATATGCATTTACTGCCAGCGTCATAAACACAAAACTATAGTCTGCGAGGAAACCCTTTGATCAGCATCTAATTAATTCACTGGGTAATGTCTTGGGAGAAGAGGCACATGAAAGAATAATTGTATAAGCATGCCATGAGATTGTGTTTTCTATTGTATGTTCCATAGAATATGAGGAAACTTCAAAACATGTTGTGGAAAAATGGAATTAAAAAGTAAAAAACATATACACACATGAGCTTTATTTCTCAACATACACTTTATCAAGTTCAAGACACTTTTGTAAGCAATGTTAACAGCCATTGAGTCCATCTCTAAAGATCTGAGGGTCCTGGGAATTTAACCATGTTTATGCAGTCTTTTTTACATTATTAACTGAAGAAAAAATGGTGCTCTTTAAAGATTTTTTAAAATTAAGAAGCAAAAAGAAGTCAGAAGGAGTCAAATTAGGCCTGTAAGGTGGATGCCTCATGATTTCCCATGGAAACTCTTGCAGAATTGCTCCTGTTTGATGAGAGGAATGAGCAGGAACATTGTCATGGTGGAGAAGGACTCTGGTGAAGCCTTCCCAGGCCTTTTTCTGCTAAAGCTTTGGCTAACTTTCTCAGAACATTCTCTTGATAAACAGATGTTACCGTTCTTTGGCCCTCCAGAAAGTCAACAAACAAAATGTCTATTTTGTTTGCAACCATTTGCCCTTGACCAGTCCACTTTTGCTTTGACTGGACCACTTCTGCCCTTGGTAGCCATTGCTTGAATTTGGCTTGATCTTTAGGATTGTGCTAGTAAAATCATGTTTCATCACCTGTTACAGTTCTTTGAGGAAATGCTTCAGGATCTTGATCCCACCAGTTAAAAATTTCCCTTGAAAGCTCTGCTCTCACTGGCAGCTGATCTGGGAGCAATGGTTTTGGCACCATCTAGTAAAAAGTTTGCTCAGTGTTAATTTTTCAGCCAGGACTGTGTAAGCTGAACCAGCAGAGATGTCTGTGATATTGGCTATTGGTTTGTTTTATTAATTGTTGGTCGTATTCAGTGAGGGCATGAACAAGATGAATATTTTCCTCAAAAAATTATCTGGATGGTCTGCTGCTGCAGGCTGCCTCTTCAATGTTGTCTCATCTTTTCTTCTTCTTTTTTTTTCTTTTCTTTTTTCTTGAGACTCAGTCTTGTTCTGTTGCCCAGGCTGGAGTGCAGTGGTGCGATCTCGACTCACTGCAACCTCTGCCTCCTGGGCTCAAGCGATTCTCCTGCCTCAACCTCCCAAGTAGCTGGGATTACAGGTACACACTATCATGCCCAGCTAATTTTTGTACTTTTAGCAGAGATAGGGTTTCACCATGTTGGCCAGGCTGGTCTCAAACTCCTAACCTCAAGTAATCTGCCTGCCTTGACCTCCCGAAGTGCTGGGATTATAGGCATGAACCACCGCGCCTGGCCTCGTCCTTTCTTAAAATGAGTTATCCTTTTGTAAACTGCTGATTTCTTTGGGCATTGTGCCTATAAACTTTTTGTAAAACATCAGTGATTTTGCCATTCTTCCACCCAAACTTCACCATAAGTTTGATGTTTCTTCTTCTTCTTTTTTTTTTTTTTTTTGAGATGGAGTCTCGCTCTGTCGCCCAGGCTGGAGTGCAGTGGCGCGATCCTGGCTCACTGAAAGCTCCGCCTCCTGGGTTCACACCATTCTCCTGCCTCAGCCTCCCAAGTAGCTGGGACTACAGGCGCCCGCCACCGCGCCCGGCTCATTTTTTGTATTTTTAGTAGAGACGGGGTTTCACCGTGGTCTCAATCTCCTGACCTTGTGATCCGCCCACCTCGGCCTCCCAAAGTGCTGGGATTACAGGCGTGAGCCACCGCGCCCGGCCAAGTTTGATGTTTCTTCTTGCTTCAATTTTAGCAGGATTCATGTTTCTCTGATAGGGGGTCTTTTCAAACTGATGTCTTATCCTTCTTAGAGCCTCAGCCTAGATCCTGTTCAGACATGCTACAACAAGTTAGTACAAGTTTATTTGTTGCAAAAAAAAAAAAAAAAAAAATAAGGAAATCCATGCATAGTTTTAAAATAATATGCATGTTTCCTGAACTTTTTGAAGACGCCTTGTATACTTAAGCTGTTCCACGTGGAAAAGCTTCCATGATCAAATGCAGTAAGGCAGCATCTCAAACATTTTGTTCGAAGGATTTCTTCTCACTCTTCAAAGTTGTTAAGGATCCGAAAGACCATCAGTTTATTTGGGTTGTATCTACTAATACATACTCTGTTAGAAATTAAAACTCAGATATTGTAAAGATATTAATTTGTTAAAAAATGAAAGTAATAAACATCTACATGTTAACATAGACATTTTGTGAATAACTGTGTCTTCCAAAAAATATTTAGTAATAAGTGTTTTACAGTTTTTTCCAATCTCCTTAATGCCTGTATTCATAGAAGATAACTGGATACTCATAGCTGACTCTCTATTCGTTCTGTTGTGACGGATCGTTTTAATTGAGTATATGAAGAAAATTTGGCCTCACGCTGCTACATAGTAGGAAAATGGAGAACTATATCCACAGTCTTTTTAGAAAATTGTGGCTCTTTTTCTTTAATGCTACAACTCGACAAGTGGTAGTTTTTTAAAGGTTAGCTGTAATTGAAATCTGAAACCGTATCAAAGTATTTTTTGCACTTTGTTATATTAAAATCCATTGATCTGTCTAGCTTTTTTTTTTTTTTTTGGACGGAGTTTTCTTTGTTGCCCAGGCTGGAGTGCAATGGCAAAATCTTGGCTCACTGCAACCTCCGCCTCCCCGGTTCAAGCGATTCTCCTGCCTCAGCCTCTCGAGTAGCTGGGATTACAGGCGTGCACCACATACCTGGCTGTTTTATATTTTTAGTAGAGACGGGGTTTCACCATGTTGGTCAGGCTGGTCTCAAACTCCTGACCTCAGGTAATCCACCCTCCTCAGCCTCCCAAAGTGCTGGGATTATAGGCATGAGCCTCTGCGCCTGGCTTGTCTAGCACTTTAATAAATATTTTCAGCAGCTATGATTCTGTACCATCATGCATCGACAATTTGGAAAATATTGGTTCACTGAGTTATGCATACTGCACTCCGAGAACTGCTCTCCTAGGGAAACACTGTATTTTCTATTTTCCTCTTGAGTTGTACGTTAGTACATTAAAAACTCTGAAAATTCCTATAGCAAGATAGGCTGTTTAACCTTGTTTACACTAACTTTCCCCAAACGTATGAGACCATAGGTTATATTTTCTCCTAACACCCATGAACATCCCTCAGAATGTGTGAACACAGTGGCATAAGTTCCTGGGTTAAAATGTAGTGTGGCCTTTGAGTCCATAGTAAGTAAACGAACGTATCCACTCTGGAAACTGATGGTTGCATGAGTGACCCTGGCTAGATCTTCACCTCATCACATCCCAAAGAAATCAGGAGTCTGCCCAGATTCAGACCTAGCAACATTCTCAAGTCTAAGAAAATCATCTCGGGATTCTTCTTCTCTCCAGTTCTTCAGCCTTGCCTCTTCTAAAAAATCTCTACTCAGAAGGAAATCTGATCTGCCCCTCATACTGATTGTCACTTTAGATCATTTATAAGAGTAATTGCATTTTCATCCTTTTCTTTATCCATGGAGGAAAAAGCTCTGCTTCCTTTAGAGGGACTTTCCAGCACTGAGGAGCAGGTAGCAGAAGTGTTGGGCTGGGGCTTCTGACATTACATGGTGCTGTTTTACATCAGTCAAAGGAAAGAGGGGATTTTGAGTGGGAAATGGCGGGGGTTTTCGAGATGGTAATAGGTGGAGAAGTGCAGGCTGGTGTGTAGTCGAGGGCAATGGGCAGAGTGTGTGCCAGACCCAGGTCAAGTCAGAGACAGTGTACATGGAAGTATTTTTGGTGTAAGCGCCTTTTTTTTTTTTTTTTTTGAGTCTCTCTCTGTCGCCCAGGCTGGAATGCAGTGGTGCAATCTCAAATCAGCTCACTGCAACCTCCGCCTACCGGGTTCAAGAGATTCTCCAGTTTCAGCTTCCTAAGTAGCTGGGATTACAGGCGCCCGCCACCACTCCGGGCTAATTTTTGTATTTTTAGTACAGATGGGGTTTCACTATGTTGGCCAGGCTGGTCTCGAACTCCTGCTCTCAAGTGATCCGCCCCCTTCAGCCTTCCAAAATGTTGGGATTACAGACGTGACACTCTTGTGCCTGACCACGCCAAATGTTTTTTAACCGGCATTTCTTATCGCACTGGAAATATGTCACGGCTCTTCAAGCACTGTTCCCGACTCTAATAAGATTCTGATCCTCTGGATTTGGTGTCCACTCGGAATATGGCGTGGGTGTTTAACAACTGTGATGGGACAGATGTCATTAATGTGAAAATGCTCGCAGGCTTCCCCTTTTCCATTCTGCTAAAAGAATCTGGTAATTACTAACCTGGTTCCTCCCTCTCCCAAAGGGGAAGTCTTATTTCTCACTGGGAGAGAGGCTAAGTTTGAGGGGGAACAGTGCGATACAGGAGCCTGGGGCCTGGGTGGAGCGGGGGAGAGTGAAACAGAGCAGCTGCGTGGGAAACCGACATGTAGAAGTCGACTTTGTTAAACATCGCTGGAGAAGATGTATTTGGATTCCCTTTAATGTCCTTTGACAAAACGGGTTTTCTTTTCTATGATTCTTGGCAACAAAACTGCATTTCTTGAAGGTGACACATATCTGAGACTGAACCGTGTGGGCTCCCATACCACTAATTTTAAGACTACTTGACTCCTTGCAAATTTGATTTTAAACCAATAAATGTTTCCTTTTGAAATTTCCTGTAAGGAACAAGTGTATTCTTGCATGAGACCCTGTAAGCACATCGCCTTTCCGAGTAACGGCATGGGACCTAGTGCCACCTCACCCAGCCTCTCTGGACTGCATACTACCTCGCATATTAAACAAGACGGCAGTCTGAAGCTGTTTTCCTGTCATTAGGAGGAGTCCATCCCCCATATCAAAAGCCATTGTTGCCTTGGCTAAGTTTTATTACTTAAATGTAAAAAAATTTTGAAGCTTTATTTTTGGGTGTCACTTTGTATCAGTTTGTATTTTACCCATTACTAATTTGTGTTTTTTTGTTTTTGTTTTTGTTTTTGTTTTTGAGACAGAGTCTCGCTCTGTCGCCCAGGCTGGAGTGCAGTGGCCGGATCTCAGCTCACTGCAAGCTCCGCCTCCCGGGTTCACGCCATTCTCCTGCCTCAGCCTCCCGAGTAGCTGGGACTACAGTCGCCCGCCACCTCGCCCGGCTAGTTTTTTGTATTTTTTAGTAGAGACGGGGTTTCACCGTGTTAGCCAGGATGGTCTTGATCTCCTGACCTCGTGATCCGCCCGTCTCGGCCTCCCACAGTGCTGGGATTACAGGCTTGAGCCACCGCACCCGGCCACTAATTTGTTTTAATAATTCACCATCTGCTTGGAATTTTAAGTTAGCCACTTAATATATGCACCATTATTTCAGGATTTTCAATAGAGCCTGGCTTCAATTGCATCTCTTTCTTGGCCGTTATATTTGCCGGCTCCTTACTTTCTTTCTTTGCTAGAGTGAAGATGGAAGATTACAGCACTGAGCTAGAGCATTTTGTTTCTGAGGGTGATTATGCTGAAGAACATAATATTATTTTTCAAATATTCTCACCTCTTCCCCCTTCTACATTTGGTCGCAATTTCTAAATTTCAAACATTTGTCTCTTTTGCTACACAGGTAATCATTCAGAGGCGGTCTTGTTAGGTATGTTTTGGAGGACTTCTTACCTATATTAAATTTGCACTGGGCGCCTTTAATCCCATCCTGATTTATTATGTAAAGTTTCATTTAGGGTGCCATGTGGCAGCTATGACTCAGTGCAGGGTTGCCCGGAACAGTGTATCCATGTCAGCTAATCAGCACTTGACCGTCTGTCACACTAGACAGAAGTCGGTTGCTGGGTGCAAGGGCTGGCCGGAATTCCTTTTCATCTATAAAAAGAATGTCCAGGACTGCATGAACTCCGAAGTATTTGTTGGAAGGTTTGGATTCTTAACACCGGATTGATTACCTAATTTATTTTTGACTTGGAAAAATGAGTCTGTGGGCTCCAGAAGCATCCACCTTGTGATAGATGCTTAGATACTTTTTAAAAGTCTTTTTATTGTTTTACACACATGCCTTTATATAACTTTGCATTTTTTACCAAAGGCTTTGAGTTTGATAATTATTTTTTAAAATAAATCCATCCCTAAGAATAGATTTTACAAGTGTCTTGCTCCTAAAGTTGACTTGCATCTTAGGGAGATTTATTTATAGCTTAGACCTTTACTGTCCTGTACAGTAATCAGTAGTCACTTGCAGCTACTGAGCACTTGAAATGTGACCCATCTGAAATGAGATGTGCTGTAAGTATAAAAACACAGTGGATTTTAAAGACTTCATTTGAAAAAATATGTAAAAATCTCAGTCGTTTTTTATAACGATTACATGTTGAAGTACTATTTTGGGTATATTGGATTAAATTAGATGACTCACATTAATTTTACTTATTTCATTTTTACCTTTTAAAAATATGCCTACTAACAGAAAGATAAACTTTGTGTGTTCTCACTTATTTATGGGAGCTAAAAATTAAAACAATTGAACTCACGGAGATAGGGAGTAGAAAGATGGTTACCAGAGACTGGGAAGGGGAGTGGGGGTTGGGGAGTGAGGGGAGATGGTTAATGGTACAAAAAAATAGTTAGAAGAATAAATAAGGTTTAGTATTTGATACAACGGGGTGACTGTAGTCAATAATAATTATTTGTACATTTCAAAACAAAAGAGTGTGATTGGGTTGTTTGTAACACAAAAGATAAATGCTTGAGGTGATGGATACCCCATTTATCCTGATGTCATTGTTCCACATTGTATGCCTGTATCAAAATATCTCATGTACCACATAAATATATGTACCTACTATGCACCCATAACATTGAAAAATTAAAAAATTTTTAAATATAATTTTTAAAAATAAAATGTGCCTACTAGATAATTTTAAACTGTGTATGCAGCTTGCATTCTCTCTCTTCCAGTTGGTCATGGACTAGACTAGCTTCCTAGAAAGTATTTCTGGAAGTAGTAGGAATATTCATCACAGAATGACCCTCGGTTCTCCCCCCTACTTTTTTTTTTTTTTTTTTTGCTGCCTTTCATTTGTTAATGATAGAATTTTGCTCAGAGTTCTTCCATAAAGGTCACATTTTAAACTACAGCCTGTTTTTAAGTCTAGAAATATATTGCAGTGGATCAGAGCCATGTGGGTCACCATTTTAGGATATACTGAAGTAGCTAAATCTCTTGTTTCTCGCTTTTCTCTCTTCTGAATACCTTTCCTCCCTTTGGAGGCTCAGGCATCCACCCTACTCAGTGTGGCCTGTCAGCCTCAACCCACAACCACAGAAGGCGCAGTGCAGGGCTGGCCTGGCACTGGGAGAACTTTAGAAGACACTGGATTGGGGTTGAGATTTGGGGGAGAAGCCTGATGCAGGACCCCAAGGAAAGAGGTGGACTTGAGTGTGGTGGCTGATGTGCATCTGAAGACTGATTTGGTGGCTGCCCATCCTGCAGGGAACCTTTCCTGGCCGCTTTCATTCTGACCATGTATTGGAAGTTGTCATTTCTTAAGATCAGGTAATGTAGGTATTTGAAATTTTGCAGGTTTGGCATTCATTCATTTGTTGGAATACTACCCATGTGTTGGTCATGTGCTTTGCTGTGGGCTGGGGTACAAAGCCAAACAACGCATGATTGTGCCCTCAAGAACTATCATGGTGTTTTATATGCCAAATATAAATTCAGAATGCCATATTTTCAGGAGTTAGCAAACATCTGTAAGTCAGGAAGAAAAAATTGGGGAAAATGGGAGGAGGACTAGTGTAATAAATGCCTGAAGTTGTTTGAAAAGCTTCATGTACAAAAAGCAAGAGACAAACTATGAATTGCTCCAGAGGGCAGAACTAGGAACAGTAGAAATTTGTGGAGAGATTTTTGGCTCTTCATAAGAATAATAGCCAGCTAATAATTAAATAGGTTACACTGAACAGTGGACATGGACGGATCTTGTCTCAGGACCTTCGCAAGTCATTCTCTATTTCCACACTTCGCAGTATAAGGAGCATCCTGCCTGACAATGCTCCCCTCTCTGTTTCAGACAACTAAAGTCGCTCCTAAATTCATTTTATGTTGAAGGGAAGTTGTTCCCTGTAATATCTAGCTGTTCATCATAGATGTATCTTCTGAAAGGACTCAGAGTAAATGTAATGTATTTTCCATGGGACGTTCGAGTGGGTTTTAAAGGCCTACTGGCAGTTTCCCAGGCCAATGGATTGGGTGAGGATTGAATGTATGCTGTAAGTAGAAAATATAGCATGTGCCATGCCATAGCAGGATGGGGAATGATGAGATGCCCACTGTAGCTGGACCTGCTGGGTTAGAGTTTTACAAGTTGTATGGTCAGAGCTGAGATAGGAAGGAGGGGCTAAGGCTGGATTTTACAGGGCTTTGTATGCCTTGCTAAAGGAGTTGGACAGTCCCCTGAGAAAGAAAGTTGCTGCTGTGGTCTGAATGTGTCTTCTCCAATATTTATGTGTTGAAACTTAACGACCAAAGTTATAGTATTAAGAGGTAGGGTCTTTAATAGATGATTAGGTCATGTGGGCTCCTCCCTTGTGAATGCTATTACGACCCTATAAAAGAGGCTTCATGAAACATATTAAGCCCCCCTTCCTTCTCCTACTATGTGAGGATGCAGCAACAAGGCTCCGTCTTGGGAGGAGACACTCGACTCTACCAGACATCAATCCTACCTGAGCCTTGATATTAGACTTCCCAGCTTCCAGAACTGTGAGAAATAAATTTCTGTTCTTTGTAAATTACCCAGTCTCGGGTATTTTGTTATAGCAGCATAAACAGACTAAGACAGTTGCTATTAGAGGCACTGGTCAGGGAAGTGAAATGGTTGAATTTATTTGGAGAATTTGGAGTGAAGGATAGAATAGAGGGATGAGAGACAGACGAGGGAAACCAGTTAGGAGGCTAGCGCAGTTGTCAATATGAAAACTCAAGAAGCATCTTACCCATAGCATAATTAGGAAGTAGCTTGTTCTTGCTGAGTCCATGCTGATGTCTTCTGATTCCTTTCCCCTCAAAACCCAAAGCAGTTTTAATAGTCTGTTGGTCTCCAGTGGAAGAGAAAGTCAGACAGATCCTAATTCTCTGTCCTATTGATGCTTACGTGCTTGGTTCCTAAGGAATGACATGAAAAATAGCATAGAAGTGAAATTCCTAATCTGATTCTGCTCAGCCTTCTAAAAAATATATTCAGGGCCAGGCACAGTGGCTCATGCCTGTAATCCCGGCACTTTGGGAGGCTGAGGCAGGTGGATCACCTGAGGTCAGGAGTTCAAGACCAGCCTGACCAACATGGAGAAACCCCATCTCTACTAAAAATACAAAAATTAGCCAGGTGTGGTGGTGCATGACTGTAATCCGAGCTACTCGGGAGGCTGAGGCAGGAGAATCGCTTGAACCTGGGAGGCAGAGGTTGTAGTGAGCTGAGATCACACCACTGCACTCCAGCCTAGGCAACAAGAGTGAAACTCCATCTCAAAAAAAAAAAAAAAAATATATATATATATATACACACACACACACACACACACACACACACACACACATATATATTGGGATATCTCCCATATCACCCTCCACTGACCCCACATCCCATTCCAGCTCCGTTCAGTTACTGGCCCAATTTGTTTTTTTTGTTTTTTCCTTCAAGAGTTATAGTGGCTACCTTCACCTGCACTCCCTTGCCTTTTCTTTGGTTTACCAGCTGGACTTCTGACCTCATCATTTCACTAAAATTGCTCTTATCATGTCACCAGCCACCTAGAGCTTGTGAGATATGGTAGTCCCTTCTTTGTACCTTTCTTACTCAATTTCTCAGTAGCTTTTGTCATAGTGTGGCAAGAGAATGTTTCTTCTATCTTGAAACACTCTCTTTTGGCTTTTGGAGAACGACACCTGCCTGTTTTTCCTTTCTAGTAGGAAATAACTTTCTAGTAGTTTCTACCCAGTCTCCTTTGCTTCTTCCTCTTCTACTCAATTCTGATTTTTATGCCCCCTGAAAACTTGGCCTCCTACATTTCTCTTCTGGACACCTTTTCAGATGAACTCATCCAGTCTTACAGTGTTAACTACCACCTAATTAATGGTAACAACTCTCGATTGTGGTTTTTTTGTTTTGTTTTGTTTTGTTTTTGAGACAGAGTTTCACTCTTGTTGCCCAAGCTGGAATGCAATGGCACGACCTCGGCTCACCGCAACCTCCACCTCCCAGGTTCAAACAATTCTCCTGCCTCAGCCTTCCGAGTAGCTGGGATTACAAGCATGTGGCACTACACCCAGCTAATTTTGTATTTTTAGTAGCGATGGGGTTTCTCCACATTTGTCAGGCTGGTCTTGAACTCCCAATCCTAGGTGATCCACCTGCCTCGACCTCCCAACCTGCTGGGATTACAGGCGTGAGCCACCAGGCCCAGTCGGTAACTCTCAATTGTTAATCTATTACTTCAAACTCTTCAGTGAGCTCCACAGTTGTCTATCCAACTGCCATTGTGACTTTTCTAGTGTGCTGTTAACTACACATCTCAAACTCAACATGGCTAAAGTAGAATCCTTGATTCCACTCCCCGCAATCTGTTTCTGTCCCAGTCTTCTGTAGCTCTAAGTGGTAATGACTGTTGCTACAGCCAAAACCTAGTAGTCGTCTTCGATTTCTCTTTTCCCATTATCGCTCTTCCAAATTATTCAACCCATTGCGAATATACCACTTCGTTTGCTCCATTACTGAGCCCAAGCCCAAGGCACCATTATATCCCATCTGGACTACTGCAGTGCCTCGTAACTCTTCCCTCTTTCTGTTCCTGCTTTTTCTTTCCAGCGGACATCCAAAGACATCTTTTAAAACCCTGTCAAATCATGCCATTCCCCTGCTCAAAACCTCTCTAGTGGTTTCCCCAGTACTTAGACTAAAGTCCTGTATCTTTGCTGGGGCCTATCATGTAGACTTCATCTCCCACACTCTTTTCATTGCTCTCTGGACTCCAGCCACCCTGTTTATATTCCTCAAACATGACAACTTCATTCTTCACGTGGGATCTTTGCATCTGCTGTTACCTCTGCCTGGAAGCTTGGCTGCTTCCTTAGGTCACTATGGACTCAGCTCAAACCTCACCCTCTGGTCACCCACTCAAAAGTAGCCCCACACTAAGCAATATCATTTCATCCAGTTTTAATGTCTTCGTATTACTCATCATTATCTGAAAGTATCTTGTTCAGATATTATCATGATCCAAATTATCTTGTTCAGAATCATATGCTTCCATGTTAACCACCTACTTAGCTGCCCAAGCTCTAAGAGAGCAAAGCTCTTGCCTGTCTTCTTCACTGCTAGTCTCTGGCTCCTGGAACAGTGCCTGGCACATAGTAGATACTTCATGAACGAATGAATGATTGAATGAATGTTACCTTTTTGTATTCATTCTTGCAGATGTACTCTTCCTTTCTATTTTTTTTTTTAACCTGATATCATCTAGAAGCTCCCGTATTAGTCAGCATTCTCCAGGGAAACAGAACCAATAGGATACACATCATAAAGTACTGGCTTACATGATTATGGAGGCTGAGAAGTCTCATGATCTGCCATTTGCAAGCTGGAGACTCAGGTAAGCCAGTGGTACAGTTCAAAGGCCTGAGAGCTGGAGCGCTGAAGGCATAGATTCCAGTTCAGTCTGAATGCCTGAGAGCCGGGAAAACCAGGTGAAGGGGAAGATCGGTGTCCCAGCTCAAGCAGTCAGGTAGAGAGCAAATTTAACCTTGCTCTATCTTTTTCTTCTATTCTGGCCCTCAAGGTATTGAAATATACCCATTAACATTGGGGAGGGCTGTTGCTTTACTCAGCCTGCCAATGCTAATCTCTTCTGGAAACATCTTCACCGACACACCTCAGAAATAATGTTTAACCAGATATCTGGACATCCCATGGCTTAGTCAAGTTGACATATAAAATTAAGCATCGTGTCCCCTGTGCACCCATATTAATTTATTTCCTCCTTTTTCCTTTCCTCCTTCATCAGGACAGACTCCTGTTGTTCAGCCAGCATTTTGTTCTTAGAAGCCACCCCTCTCTCCCCATCCCTCCTGAGCTTCTTTCTCTTACAGTTTGTTCATGGGGTAATGGTCATCATCTCTCAGCTCTTTGAAATCTGTACCCTTCTCTTCTTTGGTTTTTATGAACACAAACTTTCTTGGCATGTATTGGTGACAGTTGTGGAAGAGATGTCGTGAAGGCTGAGCAGCCTTTACTGTTGAGAAACCCCTTGTGTGTAGATTACATCCTTTTAGATGCAACTGGAGCCCACTTTCTTTGCATCCATCTTTTTATTCTGAAATGCTTTTTCTGATTATACAAGGGTTTATGTTAAATGTAAGAAATAAATTCATACAAAAGAATTAGAAGTAAAAGTTTCCCCTGACTCCCATCTCCTAGAGGGAAACCAACAGTAAGAGACTGGTGTATATCTTTATACATTTTACTGTCTTATTTATAGAAACAAATGTTTCTGTATGAAATCATTTTATATATCCTTTTCTACCATTTCTTTTTTAACTCAGCTGTCTCTCTCGTTCTCTCTCTGTATGTATGTGTGTGTGTGTGTGTGTGTGTGTATATTTTAAAATTAGATTAGAGGCGCATGCTACCACGCCCAGTTAATTTTTGTATTTTTGGTAGACACAGGATTTCACCATGTTGACCAGGCTGGTCTTGAACTTCTGACCTCAAGTGATTCGCCTGCCTCGGCCTCCCAAAGTGCTGGGATTACAGGCGTGAAGCACCACGCCTGGTCTGCTGCTATGTTTTGTATGTTGCTGCAGAGTGTCTGAGTATCTCACTCCCTCCTCTATGGCCTCCCTTTGCTCATTTCCCCAAATGCCTATTACTGTTTACCACATATAAGAAGTTGTGTGGGCCAGGCACGGTGGCTCACGCCTGTAATCCCAGCTCTTTGGGAGGCCAAGGCAGGTGGATCACATGAGGTCAGGAGTTTAAGACCAGCCTGGCCAACATGGTGAAACCTCGTCTCTACTAAAAAATCTAAAAATTAGCTGGGCGTGGTGGTGGACACCTGTAATCCCAGCTACTCAGGAGGCTGAGGCACGAGAATTGCTTGAACCCAGGAAGTAGAGGTTGCAGTGAGCCAAGATCGTGTCATTGCACTCCAGCCTAGGCAACAGAGCTAGACTCCGTCTCAAAATAAATAAACAAATAAAAGGAGTTGTGTGAGCACTATTTGTGAACATCAAAGAAAGGCTCTGTGTGGTGTGTCTGTCCACGGTAGGTGGGGAAGGAGGAGCCATGCAAGGCCACACAGGGAAGAGAGCCAGGATTCACTGGGGCAGGGAACTGGACAAACTATGGACTCCCAAGAACCCCTAGAGAGTTTGGGATGGATGTTGGGCTTCTCTTTCCCTGTGAGAAGGGATTTTGATCCAATATTTAAAATCTTTCGAATGACGGAATAACCTTTGCTGCTCTCTGGACTATATACGTTTGTACTATAATTTAGCTAGTTTCTGTTCATGATCATTTAGATTTTTCCAATTTTCCCTCTTTATTATACTTTTCTCAACAATAAAAATATTGCATCTGCTTCCAAACAGATATAGTCAGTTTATATACATTAATAGATTCAGGGCTCCCCACGTCAAAAAAAGAAAAAATAGATGAAGATATTTTGAAGGTGGTACCCTGAGGAGCCGGCGTGATTTAGAGTCCATAGTTGCCCTGTGCTACTTCTGTGATGCTAAATTTCAAAGCAGAGATTACATTTTAATTATAACAGCATGCTTTAGAGGGATTCACAGCTTAAAAAAACAACTGGAGGCAAACTGTACATGCAAGCGAATACATGTCTTATCCATGTGATTTCCATTCTCAAAGCTTGATTTATAACACTTGGATTCTTAAAATCTGTTCTTGCCTTTTTCTTTCCACCATATTATGTGTTATCTCAGACTGCACATGATAAATGAGGTGACTACCCCTGATTTTTACAATGACAAAAAGAAAAAAATGCATTGTTTCATATCAGAAAGTTGTACATAGCCTTTATGCTTTATGAAGAAAATAAAATTACGCTAAATATGATTTTAGATTTTTCTTTTTTGGCCTTTATGTATGTTTTAAACAGTGAACAAACAAATGTGATCATGGTGTGTTTTGGCATTTTCTTTTCTTTTCTTTTCTTTTTTGAGATGAAGTCTTGCTCTGTCTCCCAGGCTGGGGTGCAGTGGCGCAATCTCAGCTTACTGCAACCTCTGCCTCCCAGGTTCAAGCGATTCTCCTGTCTCAGCCTCCTGAGTAGCTGGGATTATAGACGTGCACCACCATGCCTGGCTAATTTTTCTATTTTTAGTGGAGACGGGGTTTCACCCTGTTTGCCAGGCTGGTCTCAAACTCCTGACCCCAGGTGACCCGCCTGTCTCGGCTTCCCAAAGTGCTGGAATTACAGACATAAGCCACCACGCCTGGCTAAGGTTATACATTTTAATTTGATCAGACAGTTTCTATGCCGTTAACTACTGGGAAAAGCACAACTGCTCCTATTTAAGACTCATATGTGATCACTGGTTAAAAAAAAGAGAAATACATATTTCTCAAAATAAGTAATGTAAATGCAGAATCTGCTGTATCATCTGTTTCATAGTTTAGATATATGAGCTTCCTCCTCTTTTGACACTATCAGTGCTAAGTGATCACATTAAATAATCCGTGCTGATAGTTAAAAGTAAAATGATTTTCATCACAGGCAGAATGTTCTTATTTAGCTTCTCCACAGCTGGCAAGAATTGGTTGAGTTCAGTAAACATTAACTAGCTGTGTGCCAGGCAGTGTGCGAGGCTTAGTGGGTACAAAAACCTAACAAAAAGGCCATGTCCTTGAGGCACTTAGAGTCCGGTGGGCCATGGGGTTGGGGAGGGGTGGTTTGAAGGACAGTCATAGACAGGCGCTTCAATGTAATCTGGTAAGAGGTAGTGAGGTAGAGTTCTGGGCAGGTCACTAGGTGAGCTCTCCTCCACCTGGGGTTCTGCAACACCACCTTGGAGTCAAATCTTTAAGGAGAAATAAGAACCAGGTAATAGGAGAAAACACGGAGCCGGTGTGAGCTGGGGAGTGCAGAAAAGAGGAGGGAGAATGAATGAGTAGGTGTCTGTCCTTTGTGACTGCCTGAGATGGGAAATAGGAAGTAAAAGGACTTGGAGGGGAGGGGTCGATGACTTCCACCGCAGATTTCTGGGGTATTGGAGCCCTTTGAGGGATGTCCAATGGGCTGAAGTTCAGTGGAGTGGGCAGGGCTGGAGCCATGCAGGTGGAGCAATCACATGGGAGTCAAAACGATGAAAGAGGTTAACATTCCTGGAGCAAGGAACACTGGGGAATGTGAGTGTTTTAAGAAGTGGGTAAGGGAAGGGAGTCCAAAAAGGAACATGAAGGTAGGAGGGGACCTATGGGATCACAGTGTTCCAAGACAGCAGGGAGTTTTAAGAATGGAGACAAAGGACAACAGTGTCAAGAGCAGTAATGAACTTTGCAAAGGTAATGGCTGATGGACATCGCACAGATCTGGCAGTGTGAGTGGTCACTGATGACCTTTGGCAGTGGAGTAATAGGGCATAGATGCCAGATTGCAGAGAGGAGTGGATGGTGTCAACGACATGGAGAGGCCATCTGTGACTTCCAACCCAACCCAGGAAAACAACAAAAAAACCCCATAAATATTTATGTTTTATGTGTATTTACATAATACATATATATACAAAATACATATATATATATATTTGTTTTTGTTTTTTGAGACGGGGTCTCACTCTGTCGTCAGACTGGAGTGCAGTGGTGCGATCTCGGCTCACTGCAGCCTCCGCCTCCTGGGTTCAAGCAATTCTCCTGCCTCGGCCTCCCAAGTAGCTAGGATTACAGGCATGTGCCACCATGCCCAACTAATTTTTTTTCTTTTTTTTTAGTTGAGATGGGGTTTCACCATGTTGACCAGAATGGTCTCAATCTCTTGACCTCATGATCCTCCTGCCTCAGCCTCCCAAAGTGCTTGAATTACAGGCATGAGCCACTGTGCCCGGCCCATATATATAATTTTTATTTTGTCTGTCCTGTTTTTTTGTGGCTAGAGTGCCATGAGTTACAAGTGGCACAATCATAACTCACTATAGCCTTGAACTTCCAGGCTCAGGTGATCTTTCCAGGCTCAGGTGATCTTCCCGCCTCAGCCTCCCAAGCAGTGAAGAGTACAGGTGTGCACCACCACACCCAGCTAATTAAAAAAAAAAACTGTAGAGACAGCTTCTTGCTGTGTTGCCTAGGCTGCATATGAACTCCTGGCCTCAAGCTATCCTTCCACCTTGGCCTCCTTAAGTGCTGGGATTACAGGTGTGAGCCACCACACCCAGCCCCTTTTCCTGTTTTTATCTCTACCCTTAAATAGGGATACCCTTCCACTTTTTGTTTTCCTCCTTTTTACCTCCCCTGTCTGTTGACATTAAAAATAATAACCACAACTAATTTGGATGGTTCTTTGTAATTTAGAAAATACTTTCACATATATCACTTTATTTAATATGCTCACCCATCTTTTGTTTTTGTAACATAACTAATTTACAATTGTTTAGGATGGAGGCCCAGACATACAGATTCTGAGGTGCCTTGTAATTCAACCGGTCCTGTTGAGGAAACTGAGGCTCGGGCTTATGTCCTATTTCATCACTATTTAGAGGGGTTCTGGCTTTAGACGCTAACCTCCTGATTTTCATTGTTCTACTCTAATTACAAGGTGGAGACATTGGGGAGGCTCAGGCAACCTTGTTAGAACTCAGTACAGAGGAACTCTGGCCCATAGGCAACCAACAGCCTGCGCCTTCAAGCCGTCCTGACTCACGTCCTAGTTACTGGCAGGCAATAAGCCAGACCACAGACCCTCCACCCTCATCTGTACTTGTCTGAGACTCCCTCGCTTTGTTCCCACTCATGACCTCTGCTTGTTAAACTCAGTTATTTTTCTGTTTCTATGTAGCTTCCTACACTTTGAATTTTGTCTCCTGCTACAGAGCATTCCTCCGTTTTGTCCAATCGACATCCATTCTACTGAATCTATCAACAGCACCTCTATATAGTCCACTGGAGATGGTCCATGGTGAATTAGCCTATTCTGCTGCCCTGACCTCAATGATTGGTTTGGGGGTGGGCTTGTGATCCAAACCAGGCAAATCAGAGTCAATCCTGGAAAAAAAAAATCTCTCACAGGGGACCCTATGGCTGCTGCCTGTGTGAACGAAGCCAATAAAGAGGTGCCACAGCTAATGGATGGGATAGCAAGGTTCTCGCTCTTTTTTTTTTTTTTTTAATTATACTTTAAGTTCTTGGATACATGTGCAGAACGTGCAGGTTTGTTACATAGGTGTATACATGCCATGGTGGTTTGCTGCACCCATTAACCCATCATCTACATTAGGTATTTCTCCTAATGCTATCCCTCCCCTAGACCCCCACCCTTCGACAGACCCTGGTATGTGATGCTCCCTCCCTGTGTCCATGTGTTCTCATTGTTTATTTCCCACTTATGAGTGAGAACATGCAGTGTTTGTTTTCTGTTCCTGTGTTAGTTTGCTGAGCATGATGGTTTCTAGCTTCATCCGTGTCCCTGCAAAGGACATGAACTCATCCTTTTTTATGGCTGCATAGTATTCCATGGTGTGTATGTGCCACATTTTCTTTATCCAGCCTATCATTGATGGGCATTTGGGTTGGTTCCAAGTCTTTGCTATTATGAATAGTGCTGCAATAAACATATGTGTGCATGTGTCTTTATTGTAGAATGATTTATAATCCTTTGTGTATATGCCCAGTAATGGGATTGCTGGGTCAAGCAAGGTTCTTTAATATCCTCTGCATGCTGGGATCCAACTTATTGGAGCTGGAGCTCTCCCTGCACTTTGCAATTGCGCAAACCAGTGAAGTTTCCATGTATGTTTAATCCCATTGAGGTGAGTGGCAGTTGTAACTACAAGAGCCTTAACTATTATTCTCCCCAAGCCCCCCCAACCCCCAATTTTTTTTTTTTTTTTTGAGACAGGGTCTCACTCTGTCACCCAGGCTAGAGTGCAGTGGTGCCATCTCAGCTCACTGCAACCTCTGCCTCCCAGGTTCAAGTGATTCTCCTGCCTCAGCCTCCCGAGTAGCTGGGACTACAGATGTGCACCACCACACCCAGCTAATTTTTGTATTTTTAGTAGAGATGGGGTTTTGCCATGTTGGCCAGGCTGGTCTTGAATTCCTGATGTCAGATGATCCACCCACCTAGGCCTCCGAAAGTGCTGGGATTACAGGTGTGAAACAATGCACCCAGCATAGTCACCTCTTTTTAGCCTCATTTGGCTCCTGTGTCTTGCTGGGACTCACTGGAATTGATCCTTGCAATCTCTAGAATTTGCTTCAGACCCAGTCCTCTTACTCTCGGCTTCCTCAGGTACCCTACACCTTGCTGGTTCCTGCTCCAGCTCCTGGTACTCAAGCCCTAGGCTCTAACTGATATCACTACTGTACACCAGTCCTCTCCTCCCCGACACCACCCCTGCCATGCTCCCTCCCCAAACACTCTCATGGGATATTTTCTCATCACTGTGCTATGAGTCAGTTCAAGTTTATGGGTTGCCTATGCTTTGTTTGTATGAACTGATTATTTCTATTATTAATAATGACAGAAGAAATATCTACCATTAACCCAATACTTTTTTGCTGCGGTAAAATATACATAACATAAATCCATCATTTTAACCATTTTTCGGTGTGCAGTTCAGTGGCATCAGTATATTCACTGTGTTATGCAACCATCACACTACCCATTTCCAGAAGTTTTTCATTATCCCACCAGAAACTCCGTACCCATTAAAAATAACTCCTCACTGCTCCCTGCCCCCAGACTCTGGAAACCTCTTTTATTTCTGTCTCTATGAATTTGCCTATTCTAGGCACCTTATATGTGTGGAATCCCGTATTTGTCCTTCTGTGTCTGGTGTATTTCAGTGAACATAATATTTTCAGGGCTTGTCTATGTTGTAGCAGTATCAGAATTGTATTCTTTCTAAGGCTGAGTATTATTCCCTTGCCACATTTTGTTTATCCATGTATCTGTCAATGGACCTGTGGGTTGTTTTTACCCTTTGGCTTCTGTGAATAATGCTACTATGAACATGGGTGTACAAGTATCTGTTTGAGTCCCTGCTTTCAATTCTTTTGGGTACGTACCAAGAAGTGGAATTGCTGGGTCAACCAAGCGTGTTCTATGTATTTTATGCTCATTATTTTATTTACTATTCATAACAACTCTATGTGGTATTATTATTCCTACTTTAAAGCTGAGGAAACTGAGACTCAGAAATTAACATACCAGGGACACATCCTGTGCTATGCTCTTGCTGCTGCTACTTATAAAGTCTCCAAGCCCTGAAGGAACACACGTGCGGTGTACACTGTCTGCCAGGCCCTGGACTCCATGCCGAGGCACACAGTCACATGTCATGCCTAGTGTTCTCTCCCGTGAATTGGGGGAAAGTGTGATCACCCTGTAGCATGCTGCATGGATGGTGCAGGGCCAGGTCTACGTTTCACACATGGTGTCTTGTCTTTGCCATTTACGCTGCTGGGTTTTATTCTTGCCAAGCCAGTGACCAATTTTACCAGCCTCTTTCATTTCCTAACCTGAACCAACCCTGTCTGTAGGTGGAAGGAACAAAGAAACAAGTGAAGAAAAAAAATTATATAGTACTTCTGATTATAAAAATGATACGACTGGTCGTGGTGGCTTACGCCTGTAATCCCAGCACTTTGGGAGACCAAGGAGGGGGATCATGAGGTCAAGAGATCGAGACCATCCTGGCCAACATGGTGAAACCCTGTCTGTACTAAAAAGACAAAAGTTAGCTAGGCATGGTGAGTCATGCCTGTAGTCCCAGCTACTTAGGAGCGGAGGTTGCAGTGAGCTGAGATCGCGCCACTGCACTCCAGCCTGGTGCTAGAGCTAGACTCCATCTCAATAATAATAATAATAAAAATAAGATAATTAATCATTGTAGACAATTTGGAAAAAAATAGTAACACATAGCAAAGAAAACAGAAACCACCCTACAATCATGCCATTCGAGATAATTGCTCTGAAGAAAAAGTTTAAAATATATTAATAAAATAATACGTTATCATCGATTAGAAAAGATCAAAGTAGTTAGGTATCAATTTACTCAATAAAACAAGAGAAAAATTGGCCCTAAACATTTCCCTGTCTACCTTTGACAGATTTAAATTATTCAATTCAGTTACTGCAGATTTATGTCTTTCTGTTTGAAGGACATTTATCCTACAGAACTTGCCAGATAGTGCCCTGCGATGGCTCTATGATGATCCATCATCATTCGAAGAAAATGCTCTGTAAACTGTGTGCATTAATTTTAACTATTTGGAAGGAACATGTGTACTTTGGAAGAAAGGTACCACATGGAGAAAGTATACAGGAAGACTTTTCTACTACTAAACATTATTTTCTGAACTCGAATGCCAGAGGCAGAGATGATGAAAATGACATTGGATTTATATCAGAATAAGGATTCCCTCCCTTTGTGCCTCCATAGGGTACTCTCTGCCTCCCGTCACTTTAGCTCTGGTTGCTGTGGCTGCTTAATGCCTTAGCGTTGCTCTACAGGGCTGCTCAAGTCATATGGCACCTCTGTACAAATTACAAAGTGCCTTGCTCCACAATTTAGTCAGCAGGAGGGTGGTGAGTACACTCTTCACCTGCATCTTTGTCCAGACACCCTCGTCCAGCAGTCAAAAACTCTATGTAATGATCCTGGCTCTGCCTTTTTGAGGCTTCCCTTCCTCTGCGGGTGCTGATGCTGTAGATATTCTAGATTGAGGTGATGTGGCCCCACTTCTAGGTGAGCCCTGGTTATGTGGCCCTCAATTCAACACATATCTTTTGAACTCTTACTGTCCAAACCTAGTCCCCATGGAAAGGCTACTTGGACCTGGACATCAGTCCTACTTTCTCTTTGGCCACTGCCACCAACTCTGTGTTACACAGGCTAGAACTTTAAACAAAGTCCTCCAAGTCTCAGCTGGATTTATTGGCGGTAGCTTTGTCTGCAGGTGCCTGAAATATTACTGTTATGGCCAGGCATGGTGGCTTACGCCTATAGTCCCAGCACTTTGGGAAGCCAAGGCAGGTGGATTGCTTGAGGCCAGGAGTTCAAGATCACCCTGGCCAACGTGGTGAAACCCCGTCTCTACTAAAAATACAAACATTACCCGGGCATGGAAAAAAATACAGGTGCATGCCTATAAACCCAATGTAATTCTCATGGCTGAGACATGAGAGTCACTTGAACCCAGGAGGCAGAGGTTGCAATGAGTCATGATCACGCCACTGCACTCTAGCCTGGGGGACAGAGCGAGATTCTGTCTCAAAAAAGAAAAGAAAAAAAAAAAGAAATATTACTGTTATAAGTATTAACAGCTATTCAAATTAACACAGACTTCTACTAGAGGCAGGAAAAGATCCCTTAGATCTTCCAAAGCTGTGACCCCACTCAAAACTCTCCCCATTTCTAATTTATTATTTCTCATTGGAAGCTAAAGTGCACTCTCTTTCTACAAAAATGATTTTACAATTCCATTTGTGTGTGTGTGTGTCTTGGTTCTTTAACTTACTAGGTTTTAAGTCTTTCTCTTTTCAGGTACTCCTGAAGAGTCTCTCTTTTTTTTTTTTTTTTTTTTGAGACGGAGTCTCGCTCTGTCGTCCAGGCTGGAGTGCAGTGGCCAGATCTCAGCTCACTGCAAGCTCCACCTCCCGGGTTCACGCCATTCTCCTGCCTCAGCCTCCCGAGCTGGGACTACAGGCGCCCGCCACCTCGCCTGGCTAGTTTTTTTTGTATTTTTTAGTAGAGACGGGGTTTCACCGTGTTAGCCAGGATGGTCTCGATTTCCTGACCTTGTGATCCACCCATCTCGGCCTCCCAAAGTGCTGGGATTACAGGCTTGAGTCACTGCGCCCGGCCTGAAGAGTCTCTCTCATATCTACTGCTGTTTAGCTCATATTTTCTTTGGTCTGGGGAGCCAAGATCCCAAGATCCACGATTCCAGCTGCAGGCAGCTTGGGTTTTTGCTTTACCATGGTGATGTTTTTATAAAAGCCAAAACAGCAATTACAGTGTCTTGGAAGTGGTGGATGAATTTTGCATGTTAGAAACAGCCATTGTGCCATTATGCAAATGAAATGTAATTTTACGGAAATATGTGATGCAGAGTGAAGCTGAGCGGCTTAAGTACAAATCCTTATGCTTTTGTTTGGTTAATGCACTTTCAAAAATATTGTCAGGTTAGCTGGCACAGCGAGCATCTGCAGTCCCAGCTATTCAGGAGGCTGACGCGGGAGGATCACTTGAGCCCGGGGGTTCGAGACTGCAATGTGCTACAGTTGTGCCCGTGAATAGCCACTGTACTCCATCCTGGGCAACATAGCAAGACCCTGTTTCTAAAAAACACAAATTTTAAAAATTGTTAAGTTGAAATTCAGGTCATTATTGTCCCTTCACGATAACAGAAATGACTGACAATGGCAAATGTGATTAAAATCATGCACTCTAGAGTTACCTACTAGCTTAAGGTCCTTGGGAAAAGCACCGAATTTCTCTGCCTTAGTTTCCCCATCTGTAAAATGGGGCTAATAATAGTATCACTATCTTGGGTTTTTGCAAGGATTAAGTGAGTTGATATGTGTGAAGTGCTTAGAATAGGGTCTGGCATATAGTTGGAACTACTTGTTTAAAAGTGTTACATGAACAATAATATGATTATCTTCTGGAAGTCAGATACAATTTAAGTATGCATTTTATAATATGGTATTACTTCTTCAATGCTTCAACCAACCTAATCGTGATGAAGTCCAACAGTGGCAAATATCGATGTTGTTCTGTTTTACACACTTTTGATAATTGAATTACCTATCCCTCTTGGATAGGATATGCTGATATCAGAGTCAAGGTAAGCATAGTAAATAGAACCTTAGTTTTTCTGTTTGTTTGTTTGTTTGTGTTTTGTTTTTTGACACCTGATTGGTGAGTCTGATTCTGTTATAATTTCTTAATTCCCATGGCAAGATCCACTGCTCTGTTTTACTTCTTGAACAGCTTGTCTGGATTGTACTTACTTTCTTTCTTACCACTGTAGGGCAGCCAGCCCTTGTAGTGGGTATACTTTTGAAAATTTGGACCTTGATTTTGCAGCTTGTCTGCACAATAAACAGCCGACCCGTGCCAATTTTCTTTCAGGCTCTCTTTGGCAGAGGAATGATGACTGACTGCTCCTCAGTGGGTGGCCAGAAATTTAGTTAAAATATAAGAAACCTGACTGTAAACGATTTCAATCTTTTGTATTGCAGAAACGGATGCCATTATAACTTTGAAAAATCCATCGTGGCCACTTAATTTCCCTTTTTACATTACATTTTAGACAAGTAATTTTTTGAAATCCAAGGTCATATGAACCACCGGCCGAATTCTCGGGAGTGCTGAAGATTTTCCCTGAAAGGTCTCTAGGCTCGACTTAGGAACTGTGGGTGAGGAAACAAAGAATTTCCTTTTGGACTGCTAGTCTGAGCTAGCTCGTCATTGTCCCTCTTTGTTGGTGCTCTAAATGTGTCATGATGAAATTGTAAGATGGTTCAATGCAAAACTGCAGTTAGTAATCTTCTTAATCTCTTTTTGATGCTTTTATAGTGGCTAGTGGTATCTGTGGTTAAGGGATGCCAGACAGCTTTTTCTTTTTAAATATCTAGTCTAACATTTATCTGTCTATTCATCTACCAGTTCAGCTCTTGAATTGGAAATGAGCATAGGTGATTTATAAGTATACGTAAGATATGACAAGGTACTATGGATTAAAAACTGAGTGACAGAGGAAAGAAACACAATGATAAGATCATAATATTAAGTCAAAATGAAAGTTGAAATGCAAGGTCATGTAGCATTATATCAGCAGTTTCAAAAGTTAGCATCCACTGTACTCCCCATGGGGTATTTGTTAAAAATGCAAGTTCCTTAACCTCACCCTGGGACCCCTGGCACCTATATTGTTAACCCGCGCCCCAGGTGATCCTGATGCAGGTGGTTGTAGGACCACACTTTAGAAGCGCTGACCTATTTCCTTGCTGCAGATGGGTCAGTTTGGCTCCAGGTTTTCCGGTAGTCCACATGAAAAAGGAAGGCTGAGTTTTCCTAGTGTGCAGGAGATAACATCCTTGGCATATGGTATCAATGAAGATGTAACTATGTTTATATCAACTTGAATAGCTGAATAGGATTTTGACTTGTATAGGAATTCAGAAAGGAAATGTCTTCTGTAGTCCTCCCTAACATGAAATATGTCAGCGAGTCTGTGGTAGCCAACTAAATGATATTAACTAAACTTTTCTTTTGGTCAGGGGATGCAAAAGCCCCTTAGGGAGAAAGAAAGGGAAGAAAAAGGAGGGGAAAGATGGGAAAATACAAAAAAAGCAGAGGAGTGAGAGAATGAAAAATAACTCTGGCCACACTTTGAACAGTGGTTTGCTGCTATCCACAAAAGATAAGTATAAGCATATCCCGTGACCCCGGCAGTTCAATTCCTAAGAATTTGTGCACACTATTGCCAAAAAACATGAATGGAAAGTTGACAGCAGCATGGTTTACAATAGCCCAAAACTGGAAACAGCCCATCAACAGTAGAACAGTAGAATGGATACATTGTTAAATGCAGTGTAGTATTAAAAAGCAACTAAATGAACTACAGTTATGTGTAAAAACATGAGCAGATTATAAAAACATAATGCTGATCAAACCAGATGGGAGAAAATACATACTGTATAACTCCATGTATCTAAATTTCAGAGTAAGAAGAGAACTGACATACTGTTTAGGACTGCATACTTTTTAAGTTTTTGAGACAGGGTCTCGCTTTGTCACCCAGGCTGGAGTGTAATGGCGCAATCATGGCTCACTGCAGCATCAAACTCCTGGGCTCAAGTGATCCTCCCACCTTGGCCTCCCAAAGTGTTGGGATTACAGGTGTGAGCCACCATGCCTGGCCAACTTTGTGGATTTTTTTTTTTTTAAGACAGAGTCTTGCTGTATTGCCCAGACTGGATTTGAACTCATGGGCTCAAGTGATCCTCCTGCCTCAGCCTCCTGAGTAGCTGCGGTTACAGATGTGTGCCACTGCACCTGGCTAAACATTTTAAAGTCGGGATAAACTAATTAAGTTATTAAACTTTTCCTTGAAATGCTGTGTTCTGTGGTTACAGTTTTCTAGAAGGACTGTAACACTTTTAAGCAAATCTACCTTAGCCATCTGAATATTTTATTTTGCATGAAATAAATACTAAGAATATATTTGTTTTCCTAAAGAAATGTTTTCCATATATTAAGATAATACATACTTATTTTAAATGATACATAATGAAAAGGTGAAAAATTAAGGGACATTTAAAAGGTAAAAACTGACAATGCTAGAGAAAATCTTACTGGATTATACTGTTAGTAATGGCCTCTCCCATTCATATGGAGAAAGAATGGATTAGGAGACTTCTTGATACTGAGTTTATGAAAGAACATGTGGTTGTTACCATCTCTTGCATGTCTCCTTTATGCCATTTACCACAATAGGTACTTATGATTTGGGTTTTTTGGTTTTTGTTGTTTTTTGTTGGTTGGTTGGTTTGTTTTTGAGATGGAGTCTCACTCTGTCTCCCAGGCTGGAGTACAGTGGAGTGATCTTTGCTCACTGCAACCTCCGCCTCCCGGGTTCAAGTGATTCTCCTGCCTCACCCTCCTGAGGGATTGCAGGTGCACGCCACCACATCTGGCTAAGTTTTGTGTTTCTAGTAGAGACAGAGTTTTGCTATGTTGGCCGGGCTGGTCTTGAACTCCTGACCTCAAGCTATCCACCTGCCTCGGCCTCCCAAAGTGCTGGAATTGCAGGTGTGAGCCAACTCACCTGGCTAGTACTCATGTATTTTATTTGCTACTATCTCAAAAAATTCCTGAGAATGAAGAACTATTATCCCCACCATTCCCTGACCTTTTTCCGCTCTTTTTTTTTTTTTTGAGACGGACTCTTGCTCTGTTGCCCAGGCTGGAGTGCAGTGGTACAATCTCAGCTCACTGCAACCTCCGCCTCCCGGGTTCAAGCGATTCTCCTGCCTCAGCCTCCCGAGTAGCTGGGATTACAGGCACCTGCCACTGCAACCGGCTCATTTTTGTATTTTTAGTAGAGACGGGGTTTCACCATCTTTGCCAGGCTGGCCTTGAACTCCTGACCTCATGATACACCCGCCTCAGCCTCCCAAAGTGCTAGAATGACAGGCGTGAGTCACTGCGCCCAGCCTTTCCACTCCTCTTATTCCTTTCTTTTCAAATTCATTCACACAAGAAGTTTTGCAAACTCATTCTTCAATATGAAACAATTTTTACTCTTTCTTATGCCTCAAATCTAATTTACTTTGATGCTGGTAACTGAGCAGAATGGAGAAATCAATTTCAAATTAATGAATTAGATCTAAAAGCATTCTATTCTGTATCTCTTTCCCTACCAGCTTTGGTTGATAGGATTTTGACTAACAAATTTGGAATCATCTGAGAAAATCTTGAACTCATCTGTCATTGTTTTTCCCCCAGTAGCAGCTAAAGATGGGATTAGTGGGCTTTTGCCAGAATCAACAGTCTGAATCTTCAGTGAGAGCTATGAAACCTAACTCCCAGTCATTTCTAAAGGATGTGTCTACACGGAGCCCCTTTAGTCGGCCTTTACAAAAATAGTTTCTGTCCATTCTCTAAAACGTATTCCTTTCATGATGCATTGTTTATCCCACTTAACTTAGAGAGGATATACAATTTGATTCATTTTGGGGCTTCTAATTTATGCAGAAAACTAAGAATTACCTCTAATGTTTTATAATTGCCCGTTTTAATGCATTCACTTGACTGGAGGTCATATGAAATTTTTTATTCCTCATTGATGCTTAGAGAAAATAAATTGCAAGGCTTTCAGGATGGAAAAAGACACTAGAAAATTAAAAGTGCACATTTTAGTACCCCTTGTGAGCAAGGATTATTCAACTTTAAATATGTAGTTATTATTTCAAGAGAGATATGATTTGATATTTTATTTCTTCTGAATTGTGTCATTTCAGAGCAGGAATGGCCCTGGTAAGGCATCAAGTCAAACTCCTTCATTTTACAGATAGGAGCCTTTGACTCAGAAGCTACATTCAGGGCAGCGGCAAAGCTGGGACTAGAACCCAGTGCTCCTGGCTTCCTCTCCTCACAGAGCCATTCCCAAACAACTTCCACATTAAAATGTAATTTTAAAAGCATTTTAGAACTTCTGTGGCTGGGCGCGGTGCCTCACGCCTGTAATCTTAGCACTTTGGGAAGCTGAAGTGGGAGATCATTTGAGGTCAGGAGATCGAGACTAGCCTGGTCAACATGGTGAAACGCCATCTCTACTAAAAATACAAAAATTAGCCGGAGGTGGTGGCAGATGCTTGTAATCCCAGCTACTTGGGAGGTCGAGGCATGAGAATTGCTTGAACCTGGGAGGCAGAGGTTGCAATGAACTGAGATTGTGCCACTCCAGCCTGGGTGACAGAGCGAGACTCTGTCTAAAACAAAAAAACAAAAAACAAAAAAAACTTATATTAGAATGTTGTATTATTATAGGTGTGATACCAACTGGTTAAAACTGGATGTATTACCTATTTTCTAACCTAAGATAATAAAATTTTGACCCTTTCAGTTTTATGCACATGTACATATATACTCACAAACACACATATATGTACCTATACACACATATACACACACATATATACCTGCATATACACCTACATATACACACATATATATATACACCTTCACAACATATTTACCTATTTATATACATGTACACAAATATATATATAAATGCACCTACACATATGTTTATATGTACACACACACCTGTGTATATATATTCACCTATATGTATGCACACACATATATGTTTTACACACACACACACACACAGTAGAATAATAAAAAAATAAAGGCTCTGGTACTGGCTGTGTTTCCTTGTCATGTAAACTTTTGAAATCTGAGTTTCACCATTTGTAAACCGGGGGAAAAATAGGTAGTATATGTTAAGTGGTTAGCATGTTGTCTGCCATCTAATAAGCTTTCAGTAACTATGAGTAGCTACCATTGTGAACAACATATACAAAATGTTGAACAGTGATTGAACTTGAAAAAAGATAAATATGATTCATTGTCTTCGCCTCCGTACTGATCGGAATCACCATGGGTAGGCTGGTAGGACCACACCTGGGATGCCTGGCGACCCTCTGGTTTGGGCACTGGGCTTAAGCCAAGGAAAGTGGCATAGTCTTGTTAATTTGGAAAAAAAGAGACACTTTTAAACAGAGCATCAGTCTCATTCCTAATCGATTGTGAAAGGAGAGACACATCTCAGGAGGCTGGAAGGTGGGGGATCCAGGCAGCCTGTTGTTGCAGGTTGAAAGCGAGCAGAAGCACCTGTGTTGCACATGTTCAGAATAAATAAAGACACCTACACAGGCCGTGTGTACTGGGTGAGCAGTGGCCCTCCAGATTGACTGGGAGACAGCTAATAGGTGAGAAGCTTTGGCCGTAGTCATCCAGTGTGTTGTGGTCTGAATGCTGAGGCTGAGGCTAGGGAATGTGGAGGAAAAAGGAGTCAGACCAACTAGAATCTGAAAAGGTCAACTGGCTGACAGCTGTCTGTCTGGGGAGACATCCAGGGACCAAGGCCAGAAGCTCAAGATGAGTCAGAATGGGCACGGACCGCCTGGGTGCAGGGCGTCCCAGAGGCTGTACCCGGGCACGTGGACATCAGGCTCCCCAGACAACCCAGATGCAAGGCTGGGGTCAAGGCCAAGAACAAGGTAGCCAGAAATGCATCCAACATATGGCTTGTAAACTGGAGGGAGCAAAGAGAGTAAGTCACAGGCTGGACCAGGGGAGGGACAAATTGGAAGGGGGGGGAACGGTGGGCTGCTTCTGTGTCATCTGTCCTGGTTGTGCCCCAGGCCTGAGAGATGATGCATATGGCTTCCGACAGAAGAAAAGATAGAAGAGCGGGCAGAAAAAGAAAGAAGGGTTTGCTTTTGATGGAGTGGAAACCTGAATTGGCCAGCAGAGAGCGTCTGCAGGGGTTTCTGTGAGGGAGTGACCGGGGTAGGAGGGGCTCTCTTTCTAGTCTCTGCTTTCCCTGGGGACGCTTCGATGTCATTTTTCCACTTCTGTCATTGGTCCACTTTTCTTCCCACCTGTGTCAGTCAGAGTGGGCTTTGTTTTGCTGCAGTAACAAATGACCCCCAAATCTCAGTGGCTTATAACAGCAAACATTTATTTTTGGCTTTAACTACATGTTCACTGTGAGTTGGCTACAGCTTGCTTCCTCATAATCTTTATTCTGTAACCCCAGCTGACTGAGTGGCCTCTCTCTCTGGAACATTGCTGCTTGAAATAGCAGAGGGAAAAGAGACCACGAAGAACCTTGAGCTGGCCTTGGAGCGTCTGCACAGAAGGGAAGTGACACATGCCATTTCCACTCACATTTCATTGACCAAAACAAGTCTTATGGCCAGACCTGACATTAATAGGGTGGCAAAATCTAATCCTTGCCCAGAAATGAGCAATGAGTATTTGCAGCAATAATATAGTCTGCCACATGATTGCACTTACTGCAGGATCATCTCACTACTCCCATGAGCTCAGTAACTGTCGCTTTGATCCTAGATTCCTTCCTCCAGCTCAGATCTCTGCACCGAAAGCCAAACCCACAAATCCAGCTGTCAATCAGGCAGTTCTCCTTCAAACTGAACATGCTCAACTGAAGTCATTTTCTCTTCAACATTTTGTTTCTTTTTTATTAATGGCTCACTGTCCACCTGGCTATTGACACCTGGGAGTCATCTTTGACTTTTTGCTTTCCTTCATCATCCCATCCAGCTATCCATCAGAAAGTCTTCTTGACTGTATTCAATAAATTTTTCTGCTTCTTTTCATCTCTCCTACCCCTGGTAACCCAGGATACAGTATTTCTCATCTGGCCTACTTTGGCAGGCTCTTCAATAACTTCCATGCCTCCATCTTTTCGCTCTCCAATTCGCTCCACCAGCATCCAGAGCAATCTTCCTAATTTGCAGATCTGACAGTACACCTTTCTGCTGTCTCCCCTGTTTAAGCTCTTGCATGGATTCTGATTGGTCTGAGAATCAAGCTGTGGAAAGCTAATAAGAGTCTCCATTTCCCCTCCAGTCTTACCTTCACCATTATCCTACCCCTCCCAATGGCTTACGTCTCCTGGCCCCACCGTCCTGAACCCCTGCCATCTGCTCTAATGTGCCATGTTCTGTCTTACTTCTAGAATCTGACAGTGCTATTCCTTCTGATCAGAGTCTTCTATATCCTCTTCAGCTGGCTAACTCTAACTCACCCCTCAGATCTCAGCTTACACATCACTTCCCCCAGGAGGCCTTCTCTGGTCCTTCCTAAACTAGGTAAGGTATTTCTGTCACATGCTCCCATGCACATAACATGCTGTCCTTCCTTTCCTCTGGCACAGATCGCCGCTGAAACCTGCAGTAGTCCTCCCTTACCCACGGGAGATACTTTTCAAGACCCCAGTGGAGGCATAAAACTGGGGATAGTACCGAACTGCATACCATATATAGTACGTTTTTTGCTGTACACACATACCTGTGATAAAGTCTAATTTATAAATTTGGCACAGTAAGAGATTAAGAACCACAATAATAAAAGAGAACAATTATAACAATATATTGTAACAAAAGTTATGTGAATGCAGTCTCCCTCTCTGTGAAAATATCGTGCGGTACTGCAGGTCACTAAAACACGAAAAGTGAGACCATGGATAAGGGGGGTGGTTTACTGCAACATAAATGTCTGTTGTCTGTCTTTGTTGCTGTACTGGAATCTGTTTGAGGGCAGTGACTACTTCAACACCGTATCTCCAACTCCTAGCAGAGCGCCTGGAATAGTCTGGGGGCTACTGGATGGAATGATGATGAATGACCCTTCATGGAGTTGAAAAGTTGAATTGACATGACCTCAAAAGCAAGGCCAGAAAGACCCAGAAAGGTCCTCGTTTCCTTTGTGTCAGGGGAGCTGAGAGAGTAGCTTGGATTAGGGCTGGAGGGTAATATAAATTGCAAAGTACAACAGACTTCTGGAGAAAGATAAAGGAAGGACAGGGTCTGGGAAGAAGTGAGATACCCTAGAATAGAACCTCCTTGGGGGACGGGATTTTTATCTGTTTTGTTCACTGCAGAATCCTTGGGCCTAAAACAGTTCTCAACACATAGTAAGCAGCTAATACTTTACTGAATGAACTATTGAGCAAGTGAATGAATGAATGAACAAATTGTAGGTCAGGGTTCTTTGACTCCAAGGACCAACCCTGGCAGAAAGATAATTTATTGGAAATAGATAGGGCAGTTCACAGAATCTAAAAGCCAGAGAATCAAGCCTGGCAAATGAACAGCAACCAAGGGAAGTCAGGCAGATAGAACCACAGCCAAGGTTGCATCACAGGAATACCCTGCTAAGGGCACCACCCTGGCACTGCTGCTGTCAGACACTGCTGTCCCTGGCACTGTCACCACTGCCCTCCTTGTGAGAGTTAGCTCTCACTGACCCTGTGACTCGACATTATTCCTTGGAGACTGAGAGTCCCAGACAGGAATCCCTGATTGTCTGTACCGAGGTGGATTGCTTGCTCATTACTTGCCAGAAAACGGGAGAGTGAATATTTATCCTGTCAGCAGAGGGGGCCATGCTGCCATCTGTTTAGGATTTCTCCCTAAGAAGACAGTCGTTCAATGCTGGGTAGCCTAAAAAGCACTCTAAGTATAATAAATGCTTACAATAAAAATTCAATCAATTCAGAAGGGTGCAAAATATAAAATGTAAATCCACTCTCTGCTTCCCCATCTCTATTCCACCCCAAGAAATAACCCCTGTTATTTGTTGGTAATGTGTTCTTACACACTTCTTCAAGAAACTTCATGAAGTTTATATGTAAATTAGAAGCACCCTATAATAGCTAGGAAGTCCAGCCCTGTGCAGTTTATGAAACAATAAGAATTGTTTCATCAAGAAACAATAAGTATTAAAAACAATAACAATTCTTATTGTTTCATAAACGGCTGGACTTCCTAGCTACTAAAGAGTGCTTGAAAGTTACATATAAAACTTGTAGTTTGAAGTTTTTTGCTTGAGAATAAAGTGGTTGCTTGGGGTCTGAAACCTCAGCCATGTGTGGTGTTGCTGGTGGTTTCTAACTCTCAGGAGGGGACCACCTGCCCAGGAAACGGTAGGCAGACTGGCTCTTGGTGCTGTTTGCTCTGTGTGTTGTGCTAAATATTACCGGGTATTTCTTGCTCGAGATTGATCAGGGATGTAATGACATCTGTCATTGTGATGGGTAAGCAAACCGTGGGTTCTATTGGAGGGAAGGTACTCACTTTGCCCTAATTGATTTAAATTGCTGAAGGGACAGCCTCCTGTTTAGGATGTCTCTTGTAGAGAGTTCTGCTCTTCTTAAAAAACAAAAAATTACTAGGTGCGGTGGTACACACCTGTAGTCCCAGCTACTTGGGAGGTTTAGATGGGAGGGTCGCTTGAGATCAGGAGTTCAAATCCAGCTGGGGCAGCATAGTAAGACCCCCATCTCTTAAAAAATTTTTATATGTATATACATATAAGAGAAAACAAAAATTATCTGAAATAATATTTTTCTGGGATTTTAAAGAAATAAAGTTCTAGAACTAACTCACCCTTAATGGATTGCCAGGAAACCTAGTTCTGGGTGTAATATTCTTCATTGTGTTGGTAGATGTGTGACTTTTAGTGCCCAGGAAGCAGTGCCCAGGTGCCCCACAGTAGTTGGACAGTGTAAACATAAGACACTTTGATAGGAGAGTTTTGCACAAAGAACAGAGGATGGTTGTTCAAATAAGCGATTTGAATTTTAACAAAGTAGAACTAGTGGTTATAAATCTTAGTAGAGTCCAGCCCTGGACTGGACTTTTTGTAAGAAATGTATGACAAACCATATGGTACAGCTATAAACAGAATAATGTACTTCTATGAAGTTGGATAAATGCGATTCAGGTTGCTACAGGGTTGACCAAATCATCGCGATTGGTCCAAGTATAAGGTCTCAGGCTGGTATCCGATGTGACCTCTTAAGAGCCTAGAAGTAGGTTGGGCGCAGTGGCTCATGCCTGTAATCTCAGCACTTCGGGAGGCTAAGGTGGGCAGATCACCTGAGGTCAGGAGTTTGAGACCAGCCTTGCCAACATGGCAAAACTCCATCTCTACTGAAATCACAAAAATTAGCTGAACCTGGTGGTGCACACCTGTAATCCCAGCTACTTGGGAGGCTGAGGCAGGGAGAATCGCTTGAACCTGGGAGACGAAGGTTGCAGTGAGCCGAGATCGTACCATTGCACTCCAGCCTGGGCAACAGAGCGAGACTTCGCCTCAAAAAATAAAAAAAATAAAATAAAATAAATAAAATAAAATAATAAATAAAATAAAATAAAATAAAATAAATAAAATAAAATAAAATAAAATAAAATAAAATAGGCCTAGAAGCGAAAGCCAGCACTTCAGTCCAGCCTGCTTTCCCAGGTTTATGTCAAAGAACGATGTTACTTGGATAATGCTGTATGCTTCTTCTTTACCAAACAACTGTCTGCAGTATTTCTACACAGAAGTGAGCAGATGAGATATGCTTGTAATATCCAGGATTCCCATACAAAGCCTTTCTATTGGAAATTGATGCCATATTAGTACCTAAACTGGTAGCAGTTCTGTTTTACATTCGTGAAATGGAATAAATTTTAAATCTTTTTGATAGAATCTAATGAACAAATATGGGTTAATTTTTAAAATGTGAGTTGAGATAATCTAATTTCAAGTCGCAGCCAAAATAGAAGTCAGCTGTGATTCATTTGAAACTATGTGGACATTCTGAGTGCTGATAACAGAGGAGGGCCTTCCTTTGAAAGTATTATTTTACAAGGTGATGATAGCAAAGCTACAATGAGTATGACAGAAAGCCATAATTTTTTTTTGATACAAAGAAACATTGGCTCTTTAAAAGAAGGTAACAGGAACAGTAGCAACAGTTAAAAATTGGTGAAAGCAATGAACTTTGATATTAAATTTAATTTTCTCTTGCCTTGGTGTCTTGACTGTCATACAAATGAACCTCAGCAGACTAGAAATGCTGGAAAAACCATTATTCTATAACAAAATTACAGCTGACTAGGAAGAATGAATTATGGTCTTCGCAGCACTGTGGGGTGAATATGGTTAACTATAGTTTGTTGTATATTTTCAGAAAGCTAGAAGAGAGGACTTTACGTGCTCCCAACACAAAGAAATGATAAATGTTTGAGGTGATGGATTTGCTAAGTACCCTGATTTGGTCGTTATACATCATACGCATGTATGGAAATATCACTCCGCCTCCCATAAATATGTACAATTATTACACGTCAACTCACACTAAAAGGGAAGAAACAGTATCATATGAATCTATTAAAATAATGTCCTTGTTTTGTTTGAGCAGGAAGTGAATAATTTTATCATGTCCCAAAGAGAAGCTAGATCATGACCTCGGCCTTGAAGGGTCAACAGTGGCCCAGGGAAAAGAACTGCGGGCATGACCTGCAGGAAGAGGAAGCCGGGCTGTGAAACCACAGGGAGGAGAAGGGGAGCTGTGGTGGCAGCAGGGACTGGGGCTGTCTGGAGAAGGCATGAGAAAGTGGGAGTTGCGGCAGTGTCAATGCTAGTTGTCCTGTCTGCCCACATGCCATGAGACATATCTTCTCCCAGGCTATGCCAAATTTCAGGACCGCCTCAGGACTCCTTTCCTTGGTATTTATCCAAGAGAAAGGAATATGCATGTGCACATCGTCTTGTACACTAAGGCTTTTAGCCGCTTTTTATGTAATAGCCAAAAATGGAAAACAATCTAGAAGCTTAAAACAGCCTACATGTCTGGCAACAGGTGGTAAATGGTATGTGACTCAACAATAAAAAGGGATGGACGGTTGATGAACATAGCAGTGGGGAAGATCTCAAAGTCATTATGCTGAGCAAAACAACGCGGACATCTCCCCTACCCGCATTCCCCAAGCAAAGATTACATGCTGCATAATTCCGTTTATTCATTTATTTATGTATTTATTTATTTTTGAGACAAAATCTTGCTCTGTCGCCCAGGCTGGAGTATAGTAGTGCCATTGCTGCTCACTGCACCCTCCACTCCCCGGGTTCAAGCAATTCTCCTGCCTCAGCCTCCCGAATAGCTGGGACTACAGGCGTGTGCCATCATGCCAGGCTAATTTTTGTATTTTTAGTAGAGATGGGGTTTCACCATGTTGGCCAGGCTGATCTCAAACTCCTGACCTCAAGTGATCCACCTGCCTTGGTCTCCCAAAGTGCTGGGACTATAGGCATGAGCCACCGCGCCTGGCCTATTTATGCTTTATTTTTTAGAGACAGGGTTTCTCACTCTGTCACCCAGGCTACAGTACAGTCGTGAGATCATAGCTCACTGCAGCCTCGACCTCCTGGGCTCAAGCAATCCTCCTGCCCCAACCTCCCCAGGTTGCGCCAGGTGAGCACCACTGCACTTGACTAATTAAAAAAAATTTGTTTGTGGAGGCAGGTTCTCACTATGTTGCCCAGGCATAAAACATAATTCTGTTCCTATAAAACTATAGAAGATGCAAACTAATGTTTAGTCAAGAAAACAGATCAGTGGTTGTTTGGAGACAAAGTAGGGGGAAAGATGGATTACAAAGTGACACAAGAATTTTGGAGATGATGGGAAATGTTTGGTAAATTGTGTTGGTTTCACAAACATGTTCATATGTCAAAAGACAAGTGGATAGTTTATGTATAGTTCATTTAAAAAAAAAGTTAAAACAAAGGTAGTACCCCCAAATAAAAGAACAGGGCCTGCTAGATGGTAAGTTGTCAATAAATGTCAGTTAACAATAATAATAATAGGTAGGTACTATGATTATTCCTAGTTTACAGAGTGGAAACTGAAGCCCAGAGAGGTTAAGTAACTTGCCCAAGGTCACACAGTCAGCTGGTGGTGTGTCCAGGATGCAATCTAACTCCAAGACCTGAACCCCATGGTAGGAAAAAGAGTGTGAAAACAGGGCTAGAAGAATGAGCAGGTCCAGAAAGAAGATTATAAGAGGCATCATGTCAGAGGAGCAGCAAGGGGGACGGGAGGGCAGTGGGTATGCGAAGAAGAGCTTCCACTGAGAACATTCCATGGGCATTTTGTATCAAGTACATTTTGTATCAAGAACCTGCCTTTTCTCACTCAGTCATTAATTCACATACCATAAAAGTCACCCATTTGAGGCCAGGCACGGTGGCTCACGCCTGTTATTTCCAGCCCTTTGGGAGGCCAAGGTGGGTGGCTCACTGGAGGCCAGGAGTTTGAGACCAGCCTGGCCAACATGGTGAAACCTTGTCTCTACTGAAAATATGAAAATGTGCTGAGCGTGGTGGCACATACCTGTAATCCCAGCTATTCCACAGGCTGAGGCAGGAGAATGTCTTGAACCCGGGAGGTGGGGGTTGCAGCGAGCCGAGATTTCACCACTGCGCTCCAGCCTGGGCAACAGAGCAAGACTCTGTCTCAAAAAAAAAAAAAAAAAAAAAAACCATTTGAAGTATACAATTCAGTGGGTTTTAGTATATTCACAGGGTTGTGCAACCATCACCACAGTTTAATTTCAGTGTTTTTGGCACTCCCTCAAAAAACCTGTATGTATCAGCTGTCACCCCCTGTCTTCCTCTTCCTCCCTTACTTCTTCAGCCTTAGTTAACCACAGATCTACTTTCATCACTATAGACTTGCATATTCTGAACATTTCACATGGATAGAATCATGCAATATGTGGTCTTTTCTTGCCTGACATCTTTCACTTAGTATAATGTTTTCAAGGTTCATCATGTTGTAGCATATATCAGTACCTCATTTCCTTTTATGGATGAATAATAATCTATTGTGTGGATACACCACATTTGTTTTTACAGTCATCAGTTGATGGCCATGGGCTGCTTTCAGTTTCTGGCCATTTTGAACAGTGCTGCTAATCTCAATCAGTTTTATTTCAACAGCTGATGGTTATTTCAACTGGTAAAGAGAGAGGCATATATCAGTCACAGGCACAGACACGATCTGAGCAGACGGCTCTTTATTTATTTGCAGACCATCTGGTTTATTTTGTATTTAACAAAATATGTGGGGACTCTTTTGACATATTTTTCTGTGCAGTAAAGAACTGAGACTTAGGCTACAGGTATCAGTGATAGGGCTTCCTAATTACTTGTGTTTAGGAAAATTGTTTGCAAAGGAATTGATAACTTTTATTGAGTGCTTCCTCTTGGGTTGATGCATATTTTCCAGTATAATTCTTACACCATTCTGTGTGCTAAGTTTTATTATCCTTAATGTAAATAAGACTTCTGAGGCACATGGATGTTGTAGCACGTACTGAGGTGCCTGCCTCCAAGTTCACCCACAGGTGCATACTGGCAGCTTCTCGTTTTACCCACCAGTCTCTTTGCTTCTTAGCCTGAGGCGTTCTCAGACTGCCTGAAAATCCCTTAGCAGTGCTAGGGATCTAATCACTCCAGGGCAACCCTAAAGAGTTGAAGTGACTACATGCTCAGCTTTCCTTCTTCCTTCCAGATGTTCTACATGACAGGTCAGCAAACTTTTGCTCTTAGGGTCAGAAAGTAAATATTTTCAACTTTGTAGGCCATACGGTCTCTGTAACAACTATTCAACTCTGCCATTTTAGCACGAAAGTAACGATAGATGGTACCAAAATAATGGGCTTGGTTATGTTCCAATAAAACTTTATTTATAAATAGAAGCTGTGTGGGTAGGAATTGACCTGTTGACTGTAGTTTGCTGACACATATTCTCTGCGATTTCTTAGAAGATTCCTAATGGAGTTGAACCCCAGTTGCACCGAGAGGTAACCCGTTCATTACCACACCCTTTTTTTACTGGCTTTTCTTTCTTCCCTGTGTCTTTATTTACATGCCTATATTTTTGCTTCCTGGGGTCTCCAACCAGACAAACTCCCTGTCCCAAATTCCTTCTCTCAAGATCTGTTTTTGGGGAACCAAATTGACAAACCAGGACAATACGATATTACACCAGGCTGAGAACATGCATATGAAGAGATCAGAGGCTGTGGCATGAGTCTGAGCCGCAGTTCTGCACCTGAATGACCCTGGGCAAAAAACCGCACCTCTTTGTGCCTCAATTTCCTCATCGACAAAATGGGTATTGTCACACAACCTACTGAAAAAAGTTGTTAGGAGGATTTTATGTGTTAATCTGTGTAAAACAGAAGCATGCCTGATAATACGTAATTTCTTATTATAAACCATAGAGACTTGTGAATGGCTCATAAAGTTTTTCTTTCATTTATGGAAAGACCCTTTATGCCCTCTTTGCAAAAAAAATAGGATTGAGTTCATGGATTTTTCAAAAAATTCTTAAGACTTCATTTTTTACAGCAGTTTTAGGTTCATAGCAAAATTGAGAAGAGGCTACAGATATGTCTCATATCCCCCTCGTCCCCTGACATGCACAGCCTCCCCCAGTAGCAACACCCCCCACCAGAGTGGTCCATTTGTTACAACTGATGAACCAACATTGACATATTGTTCTCACCCAAAATTCATAGTTTACATTAGTGTTCATTCTTGGTATTGTACATCCTGTGAATTGGACAAATGTATAATGACATGTAGTCACTTTTTTTTTTTTTTTTTTTTTTTTGAGGCGGAGTTTCTCTCTTGTTGCCCAGGCTGGAGTGCAGTGGTGCGATCTCAGCTTACTGCAACCCCCACCTCCCAGGTTCAAGCTATTCTACTGCCTCAGCCTCCCAAGTAGCTGGGATTACAGGCACTTGCCACCATGCCCGGCTAATTTTTGTATTTTTTTTTAAGTAGCGATGGGGTTTCACCATGTTGGCCAGGCTGGTCTTGAACTCCTGACCTCAGGTGATCCACCCTTCTCGGCCTCCCACAGTGCTGGGATTACAGGCATGAGCCACTGCGCCTGGCCTATTCACCATTTTAAATCATTTATTGTGAGAAATATAAGTAGCTGAACAATACAATGTACTTTTTCCCAGTTTGGCTTTGATGATTTGAAAATATATTGTCCTTTGTGTTCAAAAAACACAAAGCACAAAGAATTCCTGTCTTTGGGGGCTATTTACTGTATACTGAAATATTTATGAGTGAAATGGTATATCAGGGATTGTTTTTAAAAACGATCGTGGGAAGACAAGTGGGGGTGGATACCGAAATAAGATTGGGCCCGAGCTGACACTGGTTGAAACTGGGTGATGGAACCTGAGAGTTCATTATAATTTTCTCTCTACTTTCCTATTTGACATTTTTCATAAATATAGGTGGTTAAAAAAAATACATGGCCTCAGAATCTATAAACAAAACTTTGCTGCTATAAGAACTGCATTATAGGAAGGAAGGAGGGGAATTATCTCCAGCTACATCCTGGGGACCACCACCCTAATTTGTTAACATATCAGAACTACAGGCTCTTTTTTATTCTTAAGTATGCCCAAGACCCTCTGCAAGATTTGTCTTCTGTGGTCACAGCAGGGAAAGGAGCCTTGTGACACTCCGCTAGGGAAGAGGAGATGTGGTGACACTCAGCCAAGTTAGTGAAGTGGACCTTCGATATTTGAAAAGGACATTCAAAACAACATTTGAAAGAGGTCAGAGTATTTGTTCAGTGAAACACTTAGGATCTATAAAACGGTTATAGTGTTTGTCAGGAGAATAAACACTGGAAATCTGTAGAGAGGTCACAGCCTTTGCCCAGAGTAGTAAATCATTCAGATACGATTTTTAGCTATTACAATATTGACATGGAGTTCAGGTGATAATGGGTATGTACTTTTACCATGTCCCTCCCTGTGACTGTACAAACCTACATACTGACATCTATGAGTTCTCAGACTATGTATAAGCCTTTCCCTGTATTACAGTGCTTGTCATCACTGTAGGGACCTTTGAAAGAGCTGCAGGAGAAGGTGAGGAAGAAAGCCCTGCCTGGAAAGTAACAGTGAACCACCAGTGTCAGCAAAGTGAAGCTTGTTGCAAGGCCTGCAGTCATTATGCACCCAACAGCTTCTAGTTCATCCCAGTCGCCCTGAGACTATTTATCCTGCGACTTCACACGCGCTTTGTAGTTTTGTTGTGATCTTCACTGAGTCAGTGCGGAAATCACAGGCTGGATTTTAGACTTTTTACTTTTCAGCATGTGATTTAAAGTTCTGTTGACTTGGGGAAAGGGCTGATAATCTTGTGCTAAATCATTAATGGAATTTAAATTAAAATCTCCATCTCCCAATCAACCCAGATGTCCATCAATGGTAGACTGGACAAAGAAAATGTGGTATATACACCATGGAATACTAGGCAGCCATAAAAAGAAATGAGATCATGTCCTCCGGAGGAACATGGATGGAGCTGGAAGCCATTATCCTCAGCAAACTGACAAAGGAATGGAAAACCAAACACCACATATTCTCATTTATAAGTGGGAACTGAGCAAAGAGAACACATGGTCACAGGGAGGAGAACAGCACACTCGGGGGCCTGTCAAGGGGTGGGGTGAGGGGAGGGAGAGCATTAGGAAAAACAGCTAATGCATGCTAGGCTTAATATCTAGGTGACGGGTTGATAGGTACAGCAAACCACCATGGCACACGTTTACCTATGTAACAAACCTGCACATCCTGCACATGTACCCTGAAACTTAAAAATAAACATTTTTCAAAAGGGAAAAATAAAATGTCCATCTTTTGAATCCTGGTTTTTTAGTTATCCCACATGGCCTTGTCGTTTGCACAGATTATGTGACGGTTTTGAGTTGATTGGGGCTGCAGAAAAATTGTGCTAATTTACAGTGAAAATCAAATCAAGACATTTGATTGATGATGTGTGATCATCATTGTGCACGGCTAGATGCGCTGATTGATGACGTGGTTTTGGATGTGCTGTTTACTGTCTCAGCTGCAGGTAATTGGAATCCACAGGCATTACCTCCATTCTTCTCCCACTCCGGCATGCAGACATTTTGCATTCAGAGCCAGTAATTTGGTGCCTTTTCCGACGAGTTCGGACTGAAAGCATGAATGCTAAATTTTGGAATACCACAGTGTGATATGAAAAGCGTATTGCTAATTAATGGAATAGAACCAGGTAGGAATTTCTTGGACAGACAAGAGATAAATGGTGTTTTTAATTTGGAAGTGATCTTGAGTAATTCTTCTGAGCTCAGTTTTTAACTGACAAATCTTAATATCAGACTTTATTAAAAACGTTTTCCAAGTGTCATGTGCAATTAAAGCTTCATCAAGGAGAGGCACTTGCATGTCATTACCGGTAATAGAATCCTGTTCCTGTAGTTTTTAATTCCCACATTACTGAAATGAAACACAACTAGTTATGTAGTATAATATGTAAAATCTACTAGGGAATTCAGTAATTTTGCAATTAAGCTTGAGGTCTTTTAAAATCATTTTGTCTATTAAATATGTCACTATAACTGTTTAATCATGACTTGAATAAGAGACAGGAGAAAACGTATCTGGGAAAACGCAAATGGTTGATGAGTAGAAAAAGTGACTAAGGTTGGCCGGGCGCGGTGGCTCATGCCTGTAATCCTAGCACTTTGGGAGGCTGAGGCGGGTGGATCATGAGCTGGCTAAAACGGTGAAACCCCGTCTCTACTAAAAAATACAAAAAAAATTAGCCGGGCGTGGTGGCGGGCAGTGTAGTCCCAGCTACTTGGGAGGCTGAGGCAGGAGAATGGCGTGAACCCGGGAGGCGGAGCTTGCAGTGAGCTGAGATCCAGCCACTGCACTCCAGCCTGGGCTACACTGAGAGACTCCGTCTCAGGGAAAAAAAAAAAAAAAAAGTGACTAAGGATGACGTGTAGAATAGTGGTAAATTCTACAGAATCTTAGCGCTCCTTCAAGGGAGGGGTAAACATGAGCCATGCCTGGGAGGCAGTTTGTATATTTTGAGAAGATTGGATGGTTACTGTGGTTAGCTTGGCATGTGGCCAGGGACAGTAGAAAATAAGGATGAGTTCAGCTAAAAGTAATAGAACGCCCAATTTATAGCGGCTAGTATCGTCATTTCTCATTTTGACATCCTTAGCAACGTCGCCAGGGAGCCCGTTATTAATGTAGATTATCAGGCCCCACTTAAGCCCTGCAGAATTAATTAGCATTTCCATTGTAAGGAGATTTCCAAGCGATTCATAGGCCCATTAAAGTCTGGTCTAGAAAATAAAGATACTTAGATATCTCACTGAATAAGGATCGGAATGCAAGCAGTTCCAGAGTGGCTGGATCTAGATCGTCAATAACTGGCTTTTGTCTCATTCCACTTTGCAATCCCTAGCATGTTGACTTTGGCCTTTTGTTATGTGGCCTCAGGATTCCAAGATGGCTGCTGTGGCTCCTTGCACCAGTGCGTTCTAGGCAGGAAGGGTGGGGGCAGACATCTTCTAATATCTCATTGGCCAGACCTGGGTCACATGTTGACTTTTTGTTTTTTCTTTTAACCTTTCCTATGGTACTGAACATGCTGACTTTTAGATGACTCATTTGGGAAGGTAAAAGGATTAACATTACTAATTTATACATTCATTCATTCATTCAGTCAAAAAAAATTGCCTACTATGTGCCAACTCATGAGTATTCCATAGGGCTACAGCTGAGATCAAAGGTCTATGTCTATGGTCTCAACAAAATTAGGGTTATTTTAGTGAAGAGGAAATGGGAGAATCATTATTAGGTAGAATCAATATCAGCCACAGGTAGATTGAGGCCAGATTTGGAAGGGTCTTGGAAGTCATGTCAAGAATGGTCTGAGACCAGTGAGGATACCTTTGAGGTGATTCAAGTAAGAGATGATGAGGACCAGCCTAGGACAACAGTAGCTGTGATGGAGGAAGGGATGCTTTGAAGGTCCGCTGTGAGGCAAGTGCCTACTTAGTAATACTGTATGTGGGCGATGAAGAGGAGGGGTGATTTACTGAAACTCTGATGGGATCCTTCGCTCAGCTGTCTAAGACCAGCTGACATAAAAAAAAAAAAAATCTATGTATCGTATGACTCTTAGCAGTGTATTTTTAAAAATTTTATATATTTATTTATTTATTTTGAGACAGAGTCTTGCTCTGTAGTCCAGTCTGGAGTGCAGTGACGCGATCCAATCTTGGCTCACTTAGCAGTGGATTTTTAAAAAATCTATGTATTTAACACATACATAATCAGGTGATAGAAAGCTCTGTAATCTAGATTTTCCACCTAATGTGTCATGTACTGATTTCTGTCAGTGCACGTAGAACTATCTCATCCTTCTTTAACTCAGTTTTTATTTTTATTTGAAACATGTTGTAAAACGTAAGTTAAAAACCATGTATAATAGGCCGGGCGCGGTGGCTCAAGCCTGTAATCCCAGCACTTTGGGAGGCCGAAGCGGGTGGATCACGAGGTCAGGAGATCGAGACCATCCTGGCTAACATGGTGAAACCCCGTCTCTACTAAAATATACAAAAAACTAGCCGGGCGAGGTGGCGGGCGCCTGTAGTCCCAGCTACTCGGAGGCTGAGGCAGGAGAATGGCGTAAACCCGGGAGGCGGAGCTTACAGTGAGCCGAGATCGCGCCACTGCACTCCAGCCTGGGTGACACAGCGAGACTCCGTCTCAAAAAAAAAAAAAAAAAAAAAAAAAACCATGTATAATAAATTTAAGAAACTATAAAAAGTAAAAAAAGAAATCGCCCGTTCATTTTACTTCTGGAGCATGTATCTCCCCTGGTTTTTTTCCAAAGGTAGCACAGACTTAATGAGAGATTCCTGTGAACTGCACACACATACCTCTCTATGTGTATACAGTTGTCCCTCAGTATGCGTTGGGGCAAGGGGTTGGTTCTACCACCCCTGTGGATACCAAAATCCATGGATGCTCAAACCCCTGATATAAAATGACATAGTATTTGCCTATAACCTGTGCGCACCCTCCCATATACTTTAAATCATCTCTAGATTACTTACACTACTCAATACAATGTAAATGCTACATATATAGTGTTATACTGTTTTGTTCAGGGAATAGTTACAAGAAAAAATGCCTGTGTGTGTTCAGTACAGACACAACCATCCTTTATTTTTTCCAAATATTTACAATCCATGGTTGGTTGAATCCACAGATGCAGAACCCATGAATAAAGAGGGTCAACTGTACATAAATTACAGGCGTTACGATGTGCAGTTTCCACCATCACTCTTTTTTACAAAAATTTCTGCCTTTTGTTATCAGCACCTGTGGTCCAAGAATAAGCAGTGTTTAAGAGAGCTTTACCTCAAAGTTTACGCTTTTCATTTTTCTATTATGTATATAGATTATAATACATATCGTCTGGGCTGGCCGTGGTGTCTCATGCCTGTAATCCCAGCACTTTGGGAGGCTGAGGTGGGAGGATCGCTTGAGCCCAGGATTTCGAGACCAGCCTGGGCAACATAGTGAGACTTTGTCTCTATTTAAAAAATAAAAAATAAATATCTTCCCCCAAAATACATAAAATCTGTTTTAAATAAACTTTTTTTTTTTTTTTTTGAAACAACGTCTCTGTCACTGAGGCTGGAGTGCAGTGTCGCGATCTAGGCTTACTGCAGCCTCTGCCTCCCAGGTTCAAGCCATCTTCCCACCTCAGCCTTCTGAGTAGCTGGAATGACAACTGGCTAATTTTTGTATTTTTTATAGAGATGGGGGTCTCCCTATGTTGCCCAGGTTGGTCTCATAACTCCTGGACTTCAAGCGATCACCCACCTCAGCCTCCCAAAGTATTGAGACTACAGGCATGAGCCACTGCACCCGGCTTAATGAACTTATAATACACTATTCTATTTAAAAATTTCTTTCATTCGTTGTCTGACTCTCTCTTCACTAAGATGTAAGTTTCCTGAGGGCAGGGGTTTTGGTTTGTTTTGCTCACAGATGTATCGCCACAGACTACACAGTACCTGGCCCCAAGTAGGTGCTCAATACATATTGAATGTGAAGTGAATAAACTTCCAGCAGACTATCCTCACTGTGCTTTAATACATTTAAAATGACCAATTGACTTTCCCTGTGCTTCCATTCTGTGTCTTTTCCCCTTGACCTCATGTGATATGCTCAGGGACGCCAACTAGTGTCAGTATTAACTTAAGAAAAGTGGAATGTAGCCGGGCACAGTGGCTCACACCTGTAATCCCAGCACCTTGGGAGACTCAGATGGGCAGATCACTTGAGGTCAGGAGTTCAAGACCAGCCTGGTCAACATAGTGAAACCCCATCTCTACTAAAAATTAGCCAGATATGATGGAGCACACCTGTAGTCCCAGTTACTTGGGAGGCTGAGGCAGGAGAATCACTTGAACCCAGGAGGTGGAGGATGCAGTGAGCAGAGATCACACCATTGCACTCCAGCCTGGGCAACAGAGCAAGACTCCATCTCAAAAAAAAAAAAAAAAAAAAAAGAGGGGAGTGCAGAAATGAATTCCCCCAAAGAAGCCACTGATTCATGCCACGTTGAAACTTAAAGGATTACTTTTATCCGGTCTTTGGGATTATCTGCACCATGACTCCCCTCCCCTTACATGAAGGATCAAGGTGGCCACATAAACATTTAGACTCCCTGCGTGAGATGGAAGAACATAAGCACCTGATGAGTTTGTACAATACTCATGGCCACAGTTACACAATGTGGCAGGCATATCCCTTCCTTTCCAAAAGAAGGAAAGAGACAAATGTATGATACCTGATATTACACATTTTTTCATTCTTCACCATCATTGAAGTAATAAATAACACTACATTTTTAGAGACAAGGAATTTATCTGTTGACAGGAATATGTGTTGCTGGGCACAGTGGCTCATGCCTGTAATCCTAACACTTTGGGAAGCCAAGGCAGGAGGATCTCTTGAGCCCAGGAGTTCAAGACCAGTCTGAGCAACACAGCAGGACCCCTCTCTGCAAAGCATAGAAAGATTACCTGGTCATGGGGGTGCATGCCTGTAGGCCTATGTACTCAGGAGGCTGAGGCGGGAGGATTGCCTGAGCCTAAGAGTTCAAGGCTACAGTGAGCTATGATCACACCACTGCACTCCAGCCTCAGCAACAGAGCAAGGTCCTATATCTTAAAATAATAATAATAATAAAAATAAAGAATAAATAATACAGAAAGAGAAGAGAGTTGAGATTTCAAAACAGTCTTTCTGACTCCAAACTCCATTTTTTTCCTACACCACTTTTTCATAAAAGTTCAGAACAGATTGTTTGACGTTTTTCTTATTGTTCATTATTACTTTTTAAAAGGTCGATTCTGACATTTGATGTACATTTCCTGACAAACTACATATCATTTTCCTCTCTCCCTTCTGTCTTTCCTTCCTTTTATTCTTCCATTTATAATGCAACAGATGATAGTTTTTCATGGTGTCCTGTAAGTAGTGTATTTTATTTTAAAATACGAGATAAAATTATCAGCAGCCACTTGTGGAAAGCTTCACCGGAAAATATTACTTCAACCATACTTACGTGTTTTTTAAAATGCTAGTTTTGCTGATCTCCACTTAGAACAACAGAAACACAGATGGCTGCAGTTACTGGATTTGCTGCCAGTTTTTATGCCCCCTTTCTCATATACATTTATGGTGACCAAGTTTACTTTCAAAAACATATGCTAAGAATAGTAACAGATTTTTCAGATTTGAAGTTGTCTAGGAAAAAAGTATGCTTCATGTTAAGAAAGAGTCTGTAAGATCAACAAAGCAGATTCATCTAGAAAACCCATTCTCTGAGCAGGCCATTTTCATCTCTAACCAATAAACACCAGATTCCTTAGCTTGGCAAGTCAAGAACCTTGACCATATCTGGTCTCAGATGATTCTTCATGCTTTTTTTTCTAGTTCCAAGATGCTGTACTCTATTTTCCAGCAAAATGGGACAGTTGATTTTACCTCGTAGCCATGCTTTCCTCTGTTTTGCTTATCGTTATTTCTTTTGCCTGGGGAGATTTCCTCTTACTTCTTCCTAGCTCAGATGCCACCTCCTTCAGAAAGTGTTCTTGGATTAGATGTGCTTTCACACCTCTAGACCTCACTGGTCTTTATTTGTCCCTTCTTTAGGACACATATACAACATCTTTTACTTTAATTATTTCTGCCCCAATTCAAAGAACAATTAGAAGGCTATTAATAAAAAATGAATGTGTCAGAACAGTTGAAAGAAGTTGCTTAACAATAATTCCTCCTAATGATATAATGAGACAGGATTGCAGACAGGTGGCCTGCAATTTTTTTTTTTAAAAGTTGCCTACCATAGTGTTTGAAGAAAAACAATTCAATTGGAATGCCTGCTGATTGGCACACACACTCTACCCCACCAGCCTCCCTGTTCCCCATTACCTTCTACTGGTACATCATATATTTATCATATATTTACATTCCCTGACTGACTCTGGGTGGCACTTGAGTTTACAAGCTCCATATAGAGGTTACATCAATCATTTGATATACCAGATGCAAGTCATGGCTCTGTCACTTTCTAGCTAGCTGTCTCAGGTTAAGAGCAAGGCTTCTAATGATACCTTTGAATGGCCCTTTCTTTTTTGAGGTGGCCTCATGCAAATAAATAGGTGCAGCTGACCCTTGAACAATATGAGGGCTACGGGTGCCAATCACCTGCACAGTTCAAAATCCACCTGTAACCTTTGACTCCCAAAAAGCTTAACCAATAGTCTTCTGTTGACCTCACCAATAACACCGTTGACTAACACACGTTTTGTATGTTATATGCACTATATCCTGTATTCTCACAATAAAGTAAGCTGGACAAAAGAAAATGTTATTAAGAAAAATCATAAGGAAGAGAACATATTTCATTATTCATTAAGTAGAAATAGATCATCATAAAGGTCTTCACCCTCATTGTCTTCACACTGAGTAGGCTGAGGAGGAGGAAGAAGAGGAGGGGATGGTCTTGCAGTCTCAGAGGTGGCAGCCACAGAAGAAAATCTGAGAACAAGTGGATCCATGCAACTCAATCCTGTATTGTTCAAGACTCAACTGTATGTTTTTGCATGTGGGCTCAAATACATACACACACATGGCCATGGGTCAAAGATTCATAGAATAAATTAGACAGCAAGAATATTTATCATTGAATTGAAATGGCTCACTGCAAAACTGCCTTCAACTTATCTCCAGGCCTTAGAAACAGAAGTGACCCTTTGCTGCTGTGAATCAATAGCCTGGACTAGATCGGGGTTGGGTTGGCCAAGGTACATAGTCATTGCCATAGTCCAGTATTCCTGCCCAAGCAGTCACCATTAGTAGTCACATTGTTCAGACAGGGCCTCTCAGCTCTTCCCACCACTGCATACTGGATTGTCTGCCACCAGTAGATGAGAGTTGGCAAAAGGGATAAATCAGGATGAAACATTTGGGCATTTTGCAGTTTAGAGAAACTTTGGGGGTGCTGCTTTAGTAAAAAATGGAAGACTTGCATTCATTAAAGGTTAGTAAGAAGTGAAATCGTGTATGTAAAAGTACATTATAAATTAGAAAATGCAGTAAAGGCAGAAACTATTTATTTATTGGTTGTTCTGCACTTTACCTAAGTGGTTTTTGATCATTTCACAATGTATAAGAGTTGGGTTTTACCTCCATTTCATGGATGTGGAAATAGGGCTTGGATGTTAGCTGACTTGCCCAAATCTTACAGTTAACAGAAAGTGGTACTCCCGAGATTCCTACCCAGGTTTGCCTGACCTCAGGCCTGTGCTCTTTGTATGAGTTCGTGCTGACTCCTAGATGATGTGCTAGGCACAAAAATTAGATATTACACCAATTTCCACTATAGTTAACATTCTATCTAAATGTAAAGTGGGACCACGATCTTAGATGAATGTGGCTGTTGAGAGTAGCAATAATCCAGGATGGCTACTCTGATCTACGTTGATAAGGAAAATGGAGAACCAGGCACCCGTGTGGCTGCTAAGGATGGACTGAAGCTGGGGTCTGGACCTTCAATCAAAGCCTTAGATGGGATATCTCAAGTTTAACATCACGTTTTGGCAAAACGTTCACTGCTCCATCAGCCTTACCTAAAGCTACCAGAAAGGCTTTGGGAACTGTCAAGAGAGCTACAGAAAAGTCAGTAGAGACCAACGGACCCAGCAAACAAAACCAGCCAAGCTTTTCTGTCAGAAAGATGACCGAGAAGACTGTTAAAAAAAAAAAAGCTCCGTTCCTGCCTCAAATAACGCCTATCCAGAAATAGAAAAATTATTTCCCTTCAATCCTCTAGACTTTGAGAGTTTGGACCTGCCTGAAGAGCACCAGATTGCACACCTCCCCTTCAGTGGAGTGCCTCTCATGATCCTTCATGAGGAGGGAGAGCTAGAAAAGCTGTTTCAGCTGGGCCCCCCTTCACCTGTGAAGATGCCCTCTCCACCATGGGAATGCAATCTGTTGCAATCTCCTTCTAGCATCCTGTTGACCCTGGATGTTGAATTGCCAGTTGTTTGCTATGACATAGATATTTAAATTTCTTAGTGCTTTAGAGTTTGTATGTATTTTTATTAATAAAGCATTCTTTGTTTAACAACATAATAAATACATAAATATGAAGTGGGTCATATTCCTCTTTACGTGCATCTGTCTCAGCTGTCCCTTGTTTCTATATTTCTTCAATAGTACGGCCCCTACTCTTTGAGGATATGTCAACATGATTTACTTCTGTAGAGAAACAGGAGACAGGAAATAGCAAAGGATAAAGGAGAAAAGGCCAGGGTCAGGCCAGGAACTTCCTATATCTTTTCTTCTCAGCCTAGTGTGAACCAGATGAAAGCCTTAAAGAGATCCTAGCAGCAAAGGGAGATAATTAAAAGAATGAGAATTTTGTGGAATGCTAAAAAAAAATAGGGAACATATTTGCAGCTAGGACTAACATTGATTATCTTAAAATGTCTGTATGGCTAAATAATATTCATGAAATCCCATGTCTTATGCTTCTAATGTCTTATAACTTAAAGCACTTTTATGTCCATGCCTTGAATTCTGTACAAAGCTTTGATAGAGTCACAGATGTCTGGTGTCAATCCAGATTGCCTGAAAGGCTTCAGGGGTTCCTCTGTGGTTCCTGAATTCCAGGACTTAGTGAGTTTCCTAGACCAAGAGCTGCTATTCATTATACATGTTAGTGGTTTTGCTCTTTCTACTGAAAGTGGGTGGTGGTTATGTCTCTGAACATGTTATTCCACAAAAAGCCAACTGGATGTGGCTATTTAAGAACCATCAAGGGCATGACAGGCCAAAGGTTCCAAATCCCTCCTCAATCAAAGGATGCTATCAGAACTGACCTCCAGAAAAGATGCAAAGTCTCACTCCTAGGCTGTCATACTGGTCCTTAGAGAAGAGTTACAATTTTGTGATCTGCCCCAATCCATTTTGTTTTTTGCTTCCATGCTATTTTAAAACTGGAGAAGGTTTAAGTTTAAAAATTCAAGACAAATCATAAAACATTTGAGAAGTCACTTGTACATTGCCTGTCTTTCCCACTAAATTGTGGGCCCCATGAGGGCAGGTACCATCTCTGTTTTATTCACTATGGAGTCCAAGTACTTACCCTTATCTTGGAGCTGATTCTATGGTGAGCTGCTCCAAGTAATCTTTGTCTTGGGCCAGTAGTCATGCAGGTCAAGGATAAGTTTCCATTAGGTGTGGGCATAAGTTCCTACCCAGCCATTGTCCTCTTCACCAGAAGAGCTAAATTTCATCTGTAAAGGAAGACATCACATTCTGTAAATGGTAGGGCCTCGTTCTCCTGTAAGATTCATATTTCTGCATTTTGGACTCTAGAACCATAGGTGTATCCCATGGCAAGACAGGAAGTATTACTGGAGTCAGACTCCCTGGGTCTTAACCTTGTTTCCTCTATTTAATGGCTATGCAACCTTAGGCAAGCTGATAACGTCTAAAATTTTACTCTTAAAGCTGTTGATAGAGACACCAAACATTTTTAAATTTCTAAATATTTACTGCCATAGTGAGGATCTAAATGACATCAGAGTAGAAATTCGATAAATATTTGTTGGAGGGATGAGTGAATAATTAACCTCTCAGACTTCAGTTTCATCACCTGTAAATAAAGAGGTGCAACTATATGATATCTTTTCAGTTCTAATATCCTGTGGACTTAGTTATGTTAGTAGTTACGATATTTTTTATTCTTAGTAATTTTTTCAGGATTACTATGAGGATAATAAGAAGTCGAATTCTAAACTGAAATAAGTCAAGGGAATTGAATAAAAACTTGGACAAAAAAAGAGTTTTAAAAATCACCCTAAGTCCAATGATCAGATGGCCCTTGCTTTAAGGTGTGTCTGCGGTCAGTCCAGGGAAATAGTCCACAGCTTCTCTGAAACTCTTTAACATCTTCATTACAGTCAGTTTAAGTATTTCCTTGGCAATAAACATCAACTCTTTTTCAGATGTTTCTTTGCATATGATGGCCTTGGCATGAGACATGAAACCATTAAGAAAACACAAGCCAGGTCCTCTGCTACAGTCCATAAAAATCATTTAGTCGAAGCTATGCATATTTATTTATTAGCTTATACTCATTTTTAAACTGACTCACAAAAAGCACAGTATTAGGCCATTCTTGCATTGCTGTAAAGAAATACCTGAGACTGGGTCATTTATAAAGAAAAGAGGTTTAATGGGCTTACAGTTCTGCAGGCTGAAGAAGCATGGCACTGGCATCTGCTGGCTTCAGGGGAGACCTCACAACACTTTCAGTCATGGCAAAGGCCAAGGGGGAGCCGGCATCTCACATGGCAGAGCAGGAGCAAGAAAGGGTTGAGGTTGCGGGGGGAGGTCCAGGCAGGCAGATCACCTGAGGTCAGGAGTTTGAAGCCAGCCTGGCCAACATGGTAAAAACCCATCTCTACTAAAAATACAAAAATTAGTCAGGCATGGTGGCATATACTTGTAATCCCAGCTACTCACTGAGGAGGCTGAGGCAGAAGAATTGCTTCAGCTTGGGAGGTGAAGGTTGCAGTGAGCCAAGATCATGCTATCGCACTCCAGCCTGGGTGACAGAGTGAGATTCCGTGTCAAAAAAATACCCATCTATGACTTATGTACAAAATATTTGAAACTGCTAAGACTGGGTAGTAATTACATGGGTGTCTCTCATATTATGCTATTTAAATGATTTAAAAATATTTAATAATTTTTAAGATCCTAAGAAAAAAGAATACCATAATAAAAAACATCCAATATCAGACTCTACTCCCTTGTAGATTAGGAATAATATCTCTGCTCTTTTTCCCCCTAATGGCTCGTTTGTACTTGGCATTTGGTGCCTGCTTAAAACACCAGGCTGACTATAGGGTCCCTGATGTTGGTTAGGGGCCCTCTCTGTAAGCTTTCATAGCACCCTCTCTTTTCCTTCTCACTGCATTTATCACCCAGTTGTGCCATTTCCTGTTTACTTGCCATATGGGCCTGCTGGACCATAAGACGTTCCTCTAGGGGCAGGTGGCTTGCTTACTGTAGCATCCCTGAGGACTGGAATGTAATAGATAGAGTGGCTGCATGAATTACTGCGATGATGACTGCAATGGCTTAAGTTCGGTGCTCTGCACACACGTGGGCCAGGGTTGGTTATGCGAAATTACCACTTGATAAAATTAGTTAAAGCAGCATTTGTTGGCACAGAGAGGCTGTGTGCCCCTTTCTTGGAGTCCCCTAGGCTTCAGTGCATACACCACAGTCTCACAGTTGGAAAGGAGGGTCAGGACGCTGTGTTTCATGTAAAGTGATTCTAAACCTTGTGTTAGATCCACTGACACATCCAACTCAAGACTCGGGATCCAACTGGACACTCAGGTTCCCATGAGGCTATGGCCGGGGCCAAGCCCCCTGCCACTGAATTCCCTAGGCACTGGGAGGTCAGGGTTTTCCTGTTCACTAGCCTGACCAGTTTTTCACAGAGAGGACCAATGTGCCTGCCTTCCCCAGATCGGGCAGCTCAGCTCCTGCTTTGTCCTGGGTTCAGATGGAGTTTGGCTTGCTGGCCCCAGCATAGCCTGGATGGGCACAAAGGGCAGCTTACTGCAGGTCTCACTTTCTTATTAGCCCCCGGCCTGGCTGTACCCTTGAGAAGGGCCCTGCTGCCTCAGACCCAACAAGAATTTGCTTCCTTTCTCTCTTCCTTCCTTCCTACCGCATTCATTCATTTGTTCTTTAGAATCTGCTGCCATTTCATGTCTATTTGTATCTCATCTAGCTAGCATCAGCTCTGTTCCCAGCCTCGTGAAAAAGGCCAAATTCCTTCCCCGACAGAGCCTGCTGTTGGCAGGAAGCTGCCAGAGCATAGTGGCTGTCTAGAGAACCTCTCTGGGCCATGCCAGCTCCCTGAAATCTTAGAGCATGAAGCCCTGTGTTTGTAGCAGTTAGGACTTGCTTGGAGGGATGCTGACAGGTGGTCTATGAAGACACTGCTTCACTGTGCCTAGGTGAGGCCTTTGGTGAGTTATTTTACTTTCCTGAACCTCAGTTTCCTCATCTGCAAGACAGAGTAAGTAATACCTTGCAGCAGGGTTTTAAGGTAATTAGGGGCTGTGAAGTAAAGTGGTTAAGCTGGCAGAGGGCCTGGGTCTGATTCTGGTTTTCTCCTTTCCCAGCTGAGTGCTTCAGTTTTCCCGTCCGAAAATAGGTATTCATACTCTCGACCTCATGCACTGTAAATGCTTAGAACAACGCCTGGTGCATGATGGATGCTGCCTGAAGGCTTGCTGGTTTTAGCAGTGCCTGGCAGATAGGAAGCACTCAATACACACTATGTTCTACTACTGGTATGATTACTCTTACCATCTAGGGTTGTGAGATAGATAATATATGAAAACATCTGGCATGCAATAAGTACTCAGTGGATATTGTTTTCATCCTTTCTGACCCTTGATCTTGGAGCAGGGGTACCTTGAAGTGGAGGGAGGTGATCCCTGCACTGAGTTGGCATTCTTCTTTATGCTCATCTTGTCCCTGAGAACAAGAACTCTAGATATCTGGAAAAGTTCCAGGAGCATCGGGGCCCTTGTGATATTATGACCTTTAGGTTGGTGAGCAGATATGTTTAGTTCTACATTGACCCTGAGCTAAGGCTGCCAGGCACAAAACTGTTACTTATTTATGTATTTTATTTATTTACCTGAGATGGCGTCTCATTCTGTCACCCAGGCTGGAGTGCAGTGGCATGATTTCAGCTCACTACAACCTCCACCTCCCGGATTCAAGCGATTCTCCTGCCTCAGCCTCCCGAGTAGCTGGGATTACAGGTGCCACCATGCCCAGCTAATTTTTGTATTTTTAGTAGAGATGGGGTTTCACCATGTTGGCCAGGTTGGTCTTGAACTCCTGATCTCAGGTGATTCGCCTACTTCACCTTCTGAAAGTTCTGGGATTACAGTTGTGAACCACCACCCCTGGCCATGGGCATTTAATATAGTGTATATTTCACAACATACCTGAGGGAAGCTTGGAAGGGACCTCGGAGACCGTGGGCCTAATACCCACAATTTACAAGGTGGAAACAGGTTCAGAGAATGTGACATGAACTGTCTGATGTCACATAGCTGGTTGCCAGCAGGTAGAAGCTAGCAGCAAGCACCTGGACAGCCTGGGCTGCCTCACACAGAGAAAGATTCCACAAGTCCATGTACAAATTGATTGACCCACTGTAGATGACTCCTGACCCTCATCTGAAAGCTGAATTTATCTTCACCTCGCCCAGAGCAAAACTTCTGTCGTGTTTGAAAAATTCCAGGTGAGAAGAGCAATGACTCAGATGTCACTACTTAGAAGCGTTTAAAAAACTGAGTGGGATCTCGACACAAATGGAAAAGAGAAGCTAAGCTATTTCCCTCTTACATTTTCTCAGCCCTTACATCTCCTATCAAGATCAATAGAGATTTTCAATTATGTACCTTCTCTAGCTGTGCACAGAGACTAAGATGCAGATGGTGGCTTATTTTATAATCTATGAGTTTCTTTGCTAAGTATAGAGACATCTTTTATCTTTTTATTATTATTATTATACTTTAAGTTCTACGGTGCATGTACACAACGTGCAGGCTTGATACATAGGTATACATGTGCCATGTTGGTTTGCTGAACCCATCCACTCATCATTTACATTAGGTATTTCTCCTAATGCTATCCCTCCCCCAGTCCCCCACCACCCCAGTGTGTTATGTTCCCCACCCTGGAGACACCTTTTATCTTAAGGGTTTTCAGAGGGGCATTTGGGTCTTATATTCTGGAAAATGAGCTGGCTCAGTGCACCTGAAAATTACAGAGTTTTACCAGGAACACTCTTCTTGTTGAGATGCAAGTACATGTGGCTTGGTGGACTTTTTGTAGGAACCTTAAGCTACAACAAAGGAGACAAATTCAAATTGTTCCGTGCACTTCTGCAGAGGTTTGTGGCACCATTTATTTCCAGGTGCTTGCTGTGCAATTCTGATCCAAAGTTCAGTGCTGAAGCACATAAATTTAGGCTTTGAAAAGAGTGAGGACATTCACAAAGAGCTTCATTTGTGTTTACAACTTGGCAATTTTAAAGGAATCTTATTAAGATAAAAAAGAGGGCCAAGGCAGGTGGATCACGAGGTCAGGAGATGGAGACCATCCTGGCTAACACGGTGAAACCCCGTCTCTACTAAAAATACAAAAAATTAGCCGGGCGTGGTGGTAGGCGCCTGTAGTCCCAGCTACTTGGGAGGCTGAGGCAGGAGAATGGCGTGAACCAGGGAGGCGGAGTTTGCAGTGAGCCGAGATCGTGCCAGTGCACTCCAGCCTGGGTGACAGAGTGAGATTCCATCTCAAAAAAAAAAAAAAAAAAAAAAAGAGGGCCGGGCACGGTGGCTCACATCTGTAATCTCTGCACTTTGGGAGACCGAGGCGGGTGGATCACCTGAGGTCAGAAGTTCAAGACCAGCCTGGGCAACATGGTGAAACCCCGTCTCTACTAAAAATACAAAAATTAGCTGGGTGTGGTGGCATGTGACTGTAATTCCAGTTACCTGGGAGGCTGAGGCAGGAGAACAGCTTGAGCCTGGGAGGCAGAGGTTGCCGTGAGTCAAGATCACGCCATTGCACTCCAGCCTGGATGACAGAGCAAGGCTCTGTCTCAGAAAAAAAAAAGAGATAAAAAAGAGAAATTATTTTAGAAGTGGGTAATTATCCTAAACAAAGGCAAACTAAACCACCTTATAAAAAAACCAGAAAATTTTGATTTACTATGGAAGAAGTAGAAAGAGGAAGTTTGGGTCAGATTTTTATTAATGAATAGATTTGATTAGGAAATAGGAGTTGATTCTTTTCAGTCTTATTTTTGAAGGAGAACTAGAACTTTCAGTTTAGAAAAAAAAAGTTATTTCTTGATAAAATTAGTGCTCTGTCGAGTGATGCTTCTAATGTATCCACTATAAATTATAGCAAAATGTCTGAGTTTAAAGCTAAGAGTCTATGTTGAGTTACAGGACAGGGTGTGGGTGTCAAAATCTTTTGACTCCAAATGTTTACAGTGTTTTCTTTTATGAGCTCATGACTGCTGGGTTTTTCCATGAATTTGAAAGGAGTGTACAGTGTTTTGAAAAGAAGATTATTTGCTTAAACTTTATAGACTGAACTAAAAATAGAAAAACACTGATTCTATTTTTGGAATGTCTTACAAGCTAAAAAGTAAACATGATTGCTGTACGTATTGAACAACATACTGAGAACAGATGTTTAAATAGCAAAACATAATAATTTCGCTGTTTTCGAAATATCACAGCATTTTAATGAATCGATTGTTAATGAAGAGAGAGACCTATGTCATAAGTACATTTCTGTTTCAGCAAGAGTGTTACGTACAAGGAGAAAAAAAGGCATCCCCAAGCTTGTGTGAACTTTATTCTCAAGGGACTTTGTTACTATCTTGTCTCCTCTGGGGTTGCAAGTTCGGGGGTTCCCTTTCACCTTGCAGTCTTCTTAGTATTTCTGGTGCGACTGCAGCCAGCTTTTAATTTTGCAAGGCTTTTGGATACGTTTAATGAAGGTGGCTGGGGTCACTAAAACTGTTCTCATGAAGTCTGCTTGCTGTTATTCTGGCTAAAAAGAAACTATGATGTAACACACAAAATCAAAACATAAAGTTGGAGACCTTGATTTAAATGTCGACATGGATACATCAAGGAAGAATGTTCTTGAGGTACCCACCTCAATTTATAAGGTACTCCTCAATAAGTCCTCACCTAATTTGTCCTTCTACTTCTCTACACTTTCTTTCCTTCATGAACCCATTTATTGAGCACCGTTTGCTCTGATGATGATCTTCAAATACTCCATCTTGCCACCTGAAGATTCATCTTGAATCTGGCATGATTTAAAATGTGAGTGTGGGTGTGTCCTCGAGAGAAAGTGAGCGATGTAGACAGGTAAGGAGGGATGGGAGGTGCGGGGCTGGGAGAGCAAGTGTGAGTTCCGTGCGTGAGTGAGCAGGACCCACGCCTGGGGATGAATTTCCAAACTGTTGAAAGTGTGGCAGGCTAGCGATGCTTGTGTGTACCAAGTCTCTGCCCAGCTAGTATGATAGGAATTTACCAAAGACACTTGGACGATTTGTGGCTTGGCTTATGGAGTTAAAGTAACAAATGGAGCACAGTTTTGCTGTTAGACACCGCAACTCATAAAAAGAGAGAGGAAAATATCGAGACACATGCTGCAGGCCCACCATGCTGGAGTGAATTTTGGCTCACACACAATCCCTTCTCTGATCTTAACTGTGTGTCCTGTCCTATTTTGTGTATCTATAAACCCAGCTCTGAGCTTGAGGCCTCCAGCTCATCATTTCTGTTTTACTTCTACATTTAAAACATATAATTCCCACTATTATTACAATACCAATCATTGTTGCTACTACTAATACTATTACTACCACCACTACATTTACAGCCAAAATTTGCTGTGCATCTACTATAGGCCAGTGCTTTATCTGTTTTTTTCTTCTTTTTTTTTGAGACGGAGTTTTGCTGTTGTCACCCAGGCTGGAGTGCAATGGCACAATCTCGGCTCACTGCAACCTCCACCTCCTGGGTTCAAGTGATTTTCCTGCCTCAGCCTCCAGAGTAGCTGAGATTACAGGCATCCACCACCACCATGCCTGGCTAATTTTTGTATTTTTAGTGGAGACGGGGTTTCACCATATTGACCAGGTTGGCCTTGCACTCCTGACCTCAGGTGATCCACTGCCTCAGCCTCCCAAAGTGCTGGCATTACAAGCATGGGTCACCAAAACTAGCCCTTTTACGTGTGGGTTCCATTATTACAAGAGCTCAGCGACTTAACTTACCTAAAGTCTTTCAATCATCATCACATAGAGGGATTTACCAAAATTAAGACATAATTTACAGTCTGTAACATTTTGGTATTTAGCAAATCCACAAATTTTGGTATTTAGTATATTAGTGTAACCATCATCACCATCTAATTCCAAAACATTGTCATCACTGCAAAAAGAAACCTTGCACCCATTAGCAGTCTCTCCCTATTTTCTCTTCTCTCCAGCCCCTGGCAACTACTAGTCTATTTTCTGTCTCTATGGATTTGCCTATTCTGGATATTTCATATAAATGGAATCATACAGTATGCAGTCTTTTGTAACTGGCTTATTTCAATTGGCATAGTGTTTTCAAGGTCCATCAATGCTGTGGCATGTGTCAGTACTTCATTACTTTTTATAGTCAAATAATATTCCATTGTATGGATATACCACATCTTGTTGATCCATTCATCAGTTGAGGGGCATCTGGGTTGTTTCCACTCTTGTGAGTTGTGCTGCTGTGCACATTCATGGACACATTTTTACATGGGCATATATGTTTTCAATTTATGCAGAGGGGTTTTTAGTGTTAGATTTTCAGGATTTGGTATTATCCTTGGCAAATACTAGTTTCTTTGGAAACAAACTTTTCTGTTTGTAAGAGATGACTGCGTATCATCAAACTAACACTAACGTTCCCTCTCCACTATGAAGCTCTGATTTCTCTCCTATCTTCTCCTGTGTAAGGCCTGATTTCCAGAGAACACTAATCCTCTAAGCCTTTCTCCATGCGGATCCTTCTTCCTCTCCACCATCTGTAAAAGGCCTGAAACCAGCCAGGAAGCTGGGTTTTCCTTTGCAGCCTGAAGTTATTTTCCTTTCTCTGGGAACTCATCAAAGCTTCACCTGGGCTTTGAGGGAAAATAACTTCAGGGTTTTATCACTCTTTTCCCTGCCTGAGCTTCCCTGCTACCCTCTATGCCCCTTGAGGGCAGGATTCTGGTCTGACTCAGTTTTTCTATTTCCTGCAAGGAATTCTGTGGCTTTCCACCATAGGTAGTAATGAATATTCATATTTGTGAAGTGAATACATTCCTGATCCATTGCCAAGTGGTTCTGATTCACTTGAAACCTGGCTCTACTTTTAAACAGGTCTGAGGGAGGGGAGGATCAAGCTGGCAGAGTGAGGTCATTCTTTTGCATGTGTCCCTACCTTACTGGTCCCCACACTGGAGGGCAGCGTGCCTGGAATCACCTCCTAAACTCACAGGAGGTTTTGCTGCCCTTGCTTCTTGCTCCTCCTAAATAGAAGAAATTGGCAGAAGAGCTGGGGCAGGAGTGTCAGGGTTCGTTTTGGAGGGCATATGGTCAGGCTTAGTAGGGAAGCAACTGTTTCAGTTCCCAGACTGGCCCCCCTGTCTTTCAAGTCCTCCATTAATATCTCAGGAGTGCTGAGATGGTGATACATTAAAGCATCCTTTTAAAGTTACTTAGAAAGACAACAATTTGGGATTTCTGTAGGGATACTGTATTAGTCCATTCTTATGCTGCTAATAAAGACATACCCGAAACTGGGTAATTAAAAAGGAAAGTTGTTTGACTCACAGTTCCACATGGCTAGGGAGGCCTCAAAATCATGGCGGAAGGCAAGAAGGAGCAAGTCACATCTTACACGGCAACAGAGAGAAGAATTGAGAGCCAAATAAAAGGGGTTTCCCCTTATAAAACCATCAGATCTCATGAGACTCACTCACTACCATGAGAACAGGATGAGGGAAATCACCCCCATGATTCCGTTATCTCCCACCATGTCCCTCCCACAACTTGTGGGAATTATGGGAGCTACAGTTCAAGATGAGATTTGGGTGGTGTCACAGCAAAACCATATCAGGTACTATCATGTTTACATCTCTGCAGTCCTATTTGGATAGCCTATTGCTTTCCACAAAGCAACTATATATATATATTTTAAAGTAAAGGGGCTGGGCGCCATGGCTCACCCTTGTAATCCCAGCACTTTGGGAGGCCGAGTTGGGCAGATCACAAGGTTGGGAGATTGAGACCATCCTGGCTAACATGGTGAAGCCCCATCTCTACTAAAAATACAAAAAAAAAAAAAAAAAAAAAAAAAAGCTGGGTGTGGTGGAGGGCGCCCGTAGTCCCAGCTACTCGGGAGGCTGAGGCAGGAGAGTGGCGTGAACCCGGGAAGTGGAGCTTGCAGTGAATAGAGCGAGATGATGCCACTGCACTCCAGCCTGGGCAAAAATGCGAGACTCCGTCTCAAAAATAAAATAAAATAAAATAAAATAAAATAAAATAAAAGGATCTAAAACTGTAAGAGTGGTTCCCAATCCTGGCTGATAATCAGAATCACTTGTTAGAATATATTTCTAAGCTTCAAGTAAAAGAGTCAACATTATGGGTCAACACCAATAATGACCTCTTGGGCTGAGTTCAGTGGGCTGACACATTTGACTCGGCCAGCTGGAGTGTTTTAGTAATTGAGAATGCATTCTCCAAGATGCCATAGTTCCTTCCTTCTTTATCCTCTGACACCTTGCCTTCTTCACACATGACCTGCCTGCCCTTTGAGGTCTCTGAGAATTTGACCTTTGCTCCAAAACAGTCAAATCATCTGCCCTCTACTTTCCCTCTCGCTCCGCCACCATCCCATTACAGTTACAGGTGACTCTGATAGACAATCAGGGCTGTAAACTATCAGTGTCTTTGAGCAATGACTATTCTGTCTGCAGAGGTTCTCAATTCTGACTGCATGAGAGAACCACTTTGGAGATGTTAAAAATTACTGATGCCTGGCTGGGCGTGGTGGCTTATGCCTGCCATTTCAGCACTTTGGGAGGCGGAGGTGGGCAGATCACCTGAGGTCGGGAGTTTGAGACCAGCCTGACCAACATGTAGAAGCCCTGTCTCTACTAAAGATACAAAATTAGCCAGGTGTGGTGGTGCATGCCTGTAATCTCAGCTACTCAGGAGGCTGAGGCTGGAGAATCACTTGAACCCAGGAGGCGGAGGTTGCTGTTAGCCTAGATGGTGCCATTGCACTCCAGCCTGGGCAAGAAAAGTGAAATTCCGTCTTAAAAAAAAAAAGAATACTGATGGCCGGTATACATACAATCCTTTCATGGTAGCATACGCAGTTCCTTGAGGGAAGGATATATTTTTCAGATGGATGGGAGAGTGGTATTTTATAGAAAATTGTGTATTTGAGTATAGGATTAGATTTTTTGTTAAGTTTCCCTTTGATGGAATTCCAGATTATAACAGGGAATATCTTTGTGCAGTGTGACTGGCAAGCTACATGCTGGTAGTGAATTAAAATAAGAGCTGTCATGTATATTTCTTAAAATATTTGGTGTTAGAGCACCACACATTACTATCAAATCTACCCAGTTCAAAGGCTCCTACTTTCCCATGAGATGAGTGATTCTGCCTACTCTTGGATTAGGAAGGAAAACTTGGATCAGAGAAAGACCTCTGTGTATCTAAAAGATAACACAAACCTTAGACAAATTCTAACCCAGACTGCAGGAGCCTCTACCCTGGATGGGTATATACAGTGAATTGGATCCAGGTTTAAACAATGAAGTCTTCATGTCCTTATTTCACCTGCCTGCATACGTTCCCGCTGTAACTGTTACATTCAGGATTTGGCCTGTTTTTTGCAAGAAATGCAGTTTTTATTCCCCTAAACCTAATGCAATTTCCATTTATTTTTTTGGCATCCCTATTTTTTTGTGGCAGAAAATTTATCTTTGTCATAGGTACTTCAGATTTCCTTAGTCAATTCTGGGTTCTCCCCATCCTTTCCCCAGAGTTGCTTCTAAATTCTGGGCATTTTTGGAGAGTTTCGTGTAGGAGTTGGAGTGACGGAGTATGATGACATTTATCCTGGGTTCGGCTTGTCTAGTCTGGTCCTCAGCTGACCATCCGCTCACATCAAAACTATGTTGTTGCCTGATAACTCTAGGTCGCTCTCTAGTGGAACTGGTTCATACCAGTCCAAGAACACAGGACAATTTTGGCTGCTTTCTCCAGGGCCTATTGGTCAGTACCTTTTAATCATTAATGTTTTAAGAGCAATGTTAATGAATCTCATCTACTAGTGCTTCTCAAACTTTAATGAGTATACCAGTCACCTGGAATTTTGGTAAAATGAAGGTTTTGATGCAGTAGGTCTAGATTAGGGCAGGGCCTGAGATTCTGTATTTCTAACAAACAGCGAGTTGCTGCTGAGGCTACTGGTCTGTGGACCACACGTTGAATAGTAAGGTCGTAGAGTCCAGAAGCATTCTCGCTGTAATGGAACTGTCAGCCTCCATCTCTTCTAAGTGTTTGGGAAAGTGATGTGGTAACGGAAAGATGTGGCTAAATGGCTGCAAATGCACTCCTTTTTCCACCTTCATTAAGCAGGGAATATCACTGCTGAAAAGAATGAGAGAATAGCACTTCCCTAGGATGCTTCTAAGGCCCTTTGCAAGGGTAGCCTCTGTTGGAATGATGTTACTTTTTTTTGAGACAGGGTCTTGCTCTGTCACCCAGGCTGGAGTGTAGTGGCTGAATCTCAACTCACTACAGCCTTGAACTCCAGGGCTGAAATGATCTTCCCACCTCAGCCTCTCGAGTAGCTAGGACTACAGGCATGTGTCACTATGTCCAGCTAATTTATTTTTATTTTTCCTTTTTGTAGACATGGGGTCTCACCATGTTGCCCAGGCTGGTCTTGAACTCCTGAGCTAAAATGATCCTCCCACCTTGGCATCCCAAAGTGCTGGGATTACAGGCATGAGCCACTGTGCATGGCCTGATATTTCTCTTGACTTTCTCCATGGCTTTTTTTTTTTTTTCTTTTTTTGAGACAGAGTCTTACTCTGTCCCCCAGGCTGGAGTGCAGTGGTATGATCTCAGCTCACTGCAACCTAGGCCTCACAGGTTCAAGTGATTCTTCTATCTCAGCCTCCCGAGTAGCTGGGATTACAGGCGTGTGCCATCACACCCGGTTAATTTTTGGTATTTTTAGTAGAGACGAGGTTTTGCCATGTTGGCCAGGCTGGTCTCGAACTCCTGACCTCAAGTGATCCACCTGCCTCGGCCTCCCAAAGTGCTGGGATTACAGATGTGAGCCACTATGCCCAGCCTCTCCATGCCTTTTTGGTTTTATCTATTCCTATGCATGAGATAAAACCACAAGCGTGGAAAAAAGAGAAAACCCTATCATCCCCCATGATCCTCTCCTTTTGATATGCATGCCCTTATATTATCTCCTCCCCTTAACTGTGGACTAGACTTATGTCTTTGGTTTTCACAAACAGTAATGGAGCAAAAGTGTTGGGATGTCATACCTTAATTTATTAAAAAAACCCTCTTTTTGGATTTGTGCGTTCTCTCGGATCACTTGTGCTGGGGGATACAAACTGCCATTTTCTGATTAGCACTACGGAAAAAAACAGCAAGAAACGGGGGCCCTGAGTCCAGCTGCCTGCAAGGAACTAAATACTGGCAACACCTATGTGAATGAGTGTGGAAGTGGATCCTTCAGTTCCAGGCCAGTCTTGAGATCACTGCAGCCTCAGTTAACAGCTTGGCTGAAATTCTGGGGAGACTTTCAGCCAGAGCCATCCAGCTAAGATGCTCCTGGATTTCTGACCCACAGAAGTTGTTTGTGGTTTTAAGCTTCTCAGTTTTGGGGTAATTTTTTATACAGCAATAGGTAACTAATACCCTCACTAAACTCAGTAATGCACAATTAGTAAAAGGAAAAGAGAAGCAGAATTCTTGGGCTGGGTTGGCCATTTGGCCTGAGGAACTCAGTGAGTGGTTCCACCTGACACATACATTACACATCAGCGATTAGACCTTTGGACTTTTTTTTTTTTTTTTCAACGGGGATCTCAGCAGTGGCTGGGATTGAAACTCAGCTTTACCTTTGTAGCCATAAACTGACCACCTTGTCTCACCATCTTGCCTTGGGAGAGAAGAAAACTATGGTGAAATCAACATTTCTCAAGTTGCAAAAGCCTCCTGGCAGGCAGGAGCTAAATGGTTCTTTTCCTCTGCCCCATTTTTGGTCTCAATTGCCGAGTTTTCTGACTCCGAGAAAACCACCTTTGATTATATAAAGGTATTAGGGGCTGGGGAACACTGGCCCTTTTGTTACCAGCAATCTAAAGCGCTTAGGAAGAAACGCCCTGGGGGTGGGGCTCACCCCTGGAAAGTTGGGCGGGCTTTGTGTTAGCTCCAACTCTGGGGCTTTTGTCGAACTTCGGAGAGGGAGGAATTCTTAGATTTCTGAAAGTTGTGCGAAACGGACCCCAGACGCCTGGAAAGGCGCGTCCCCAGCCTCCAGGGTTTCCTGCGCAGCCCTGGACATCTCTGAGGGGGGCGACCCCAGCATGTCCCAACTTCCCGCCGGCAGCGGAGCGCGGGGGTGGGCGGGGTCGGCCGCGCGCCCTCCCCTCCTGTACCCTCCTCCCCCCGCCCACCCCCTCCCCGCGCTCTCCCCTCCCACTTCCCTTTCTCTGCCTGGCCGCCCGGCGGGCGCGACCTCTCGGGGCAGTGACGAGCTGGGTGGAGCCCGCCGCCGCCGCCGCCGCCGCCGCCGGGGAGAGCGATGCCCCGGCCCCGCTGCTCCCGAAGCCCGCCTCCGGCCGCCCGCGGGCCCACGGGCCGGCGGCGGGACTGAGCGGGAGCCGGCGGGCGAAGAGCCGCCGCCCGGCCCGCGATGTCACCATTGTTCAGCTGGGTGGCCAAGGTAGGCGGCGTCGGGCGGGCGCCAGTTACCGGAGCGGAGCGGCAGGCGCGGGGCTGGAACATTTGTAACCTTCGGGCCGGGCTGGGCTGGGCAGCTGGGGGGCTAGGCGCGGCTAGGGGTGAGCGGCGGGCGCCACCGGGTCGTTAGCCGCGCGTTTCTCATTCATTAGTCTCCCAGATCCCTGTGGGGAGGACTAGCGAGGTAACGGCGCCCATTTCACAGTTGGGGAGACTGAGGCTGGACTCGAAGACCCCTTTGGAAGCCCGAACCCAGCGGGTGGCTCCTCCGGCCCCTGTTGCTCCCCGCGCCGCGTAGGTGCGGCTTGGTGCTCCCAGGCACGGAATCTCGCGGATGTGGACCCCGCGTGTCTCCTTCGCGGGTGTCGCCCTCGTGTGTCTCCCTCGTAGATGTCGGCTTGCGCTGGGCCGCCTGTACTGGGCGCCGAGGATGCCCAAAGGCTGAAGCTGGTGCCCGCAAGGGGTGTCTGTCTTTCGTTTTTAACCCTCTGGTTTCAAAGGGCATGTTCTGAGGTCTGAGTTTTAAATAGAAGTTTTTATCTTTCCATTCCCACAAAGTTTTATTTTCAGAACATCAGCGCTTTCGAGATAACTGAGTGGTACAAATTCAGGCCAGTTGCACTGTTGCTAACAGGAAGGCATTAGTGTAGATTTCCAGAGTTCCCACCAGCTCGACAACACGGTAGTAGCATCAATAGCATTCTTTTTATCCACTCCTGCAGTGCCAGGTGTCTGAATGTGTTTTAAAGGATGCGACCCTCGCTGCCTTGAAAGGCTCGCTGATTGCTGGGACATCTTGCTGTCACCCCATGAACTCAGTCCCTTGGCCGGCTCCTTCGCAGGGCTTGCTTCCTGTGTATGGCTGGTTGAGTAATAAGCTCAGAAACTCGTTAGCCATTCTGGGAGCCTTTACCAGTTAATAATTAGGTGGTGGTTATATCTCCAGTTATGCAATGCTTTTACGGTATTATTTAATTACATTTTTATGAGTACCTGTTTGTGAGCAGGTATGGCTTTGCCTGTGATTTAAGTGACAAAATTGGAGACACAGAAACTAGATAACACTAGTTTTTAGATGGGCAAAAGTTTTTAGATAGATTTTCTTACTAGGTAAATAACATTCCATTAGAGTCACTTCCTGAAACATAGCTGGTGGTAAAATGAGATGACTTTCAAAAACGTTTTGAGTCATTAAAAAGCGGTTTCGTACCGAAGAAAAATTGGTAATACCTACACATTTTGGTTTGAACTGATAGCTAATTAGCTTTTATAAGTATCGGTAAATTTAAAAACATTTTTGAAGTTTGAAAAGTAATTCAGTGTGTTGTCTGATTATATTTTACTTCCTCATCCTAGGAAGATTTGAGTCTACTTTTATATTGTTATGCTTTTGTACTGTAAGGCCAAAGGGAGGAAAAAAAAAAAACAACAACTCATTTTATTGCAAAACCAATAAGAAGTAAATGTAAATTTTTAAAAACTTACTGCTAGTACTGTTTAAGTTTTACTTTTCCAGAACATATTTAGTAAGATGCTATTCATTGTGGGAGTGAGATGGATTTTTGTTTACTTTGGTACAGAGGAGACAGTGAAAACGCCCCCAACAAAGCCTTATTTCAAAAACCATCACAGACTTTTAGGACGATTGTTAGCCTTCTCCGAGTGTCAAATCATTAGAAAAATTTATATAGAGGAAATGTAGGCTGGTAGCTTAATTTGGATTCTGAATCTTGTTATTTCAAAATTATTATTTTTGAGACAGAGTCTCGCTCTGTCACCTAGGCTGGAGTGCAGTGGTGCGATCTCAGCTCACTGCACCCTCCACCTCCCAGGTTCAAGCCATTCTTGTGTCTCAGCCTCCCCAGTAGCTGGGATTACAGGTGTGTGCCACCACGCCCAGCTAATTTTTGTATTTTCAGTAGAGATGGGGGTTTGCCATATTGGCTAGGCAGGTCTTGAACTCTTGGGCTCAAGTAATGCACCCGCCTCGGCCTCCCAAAGTGCTGGGATTACAGGTGTGAGCCACCGCACCCGGCCTAAAAATTACTATTTCGATTACAGGACAACAGTGAAAAACTATTCAATGTTTTTGGAGCAAATTCATGTATACCTCTTAGCATAAATTTTTAAAATGTGATTATTTTATATTTCATTTCCTCTAGGTGGTGCAGCCATTACAAATTATATCCTGAAATTGAATGATTTTTATAGATAACATGTTACCCTGTGAAAGATTTTAGAACATGAAATTACTCTTTGGAAGTTCATTTCTTGGAGTTACAGACTAAAAATGATGTTCTATGGAACCAACGTGGTTTACGATGAAGAGGCAAGTCATTAACATACTTTACATTACAAACTAGGTAATATCCTAAAGACAAAGACAAAAGGTGTAGATAATGCACACAATGTGAGTAATCCTGAAGTTGTTATATTTGACTTCAGAATGCCCCTTCAGAAACACACAGCTGCACATGAGCACAGGCCTCACACAAACACCTGCACATCCAGTTACGCAGCTGACTTTCCTTTTCCTTTTTCATTTTGACCTTTGCAACTGCAGCTGAACAGCTGGTAGCGAAGGAGAAGGGCTGGGCGTCAGTTGATGCGCACGGATACCTGAGCCTGGATGTGTTTTTCTTGTGCAATGCATTATTATTGGGTGAATATTGAATGTGTAGAGTGGGCAATTGCGTGACGTAGGAATAAAGCCAAAATGGAAGAGTTTTGTTTTAAAGAGATTATCTCTTAAAGAAGAAAGAAAAACATGAGATGTACTTTTAAAAAAAATTGGACGTGATCTGGAACTTTAGGGCAGGTGTGCATTGTGTCAAGAATGTGGCTGGGCTTTATAGCAGTGTGATTTCTTGATTAGTCTTTCTCTGGGGACACTTGACTTTTTACACAGTTTATACATAAAACTGAACTTTTCAAGCGTTGTGATTTTCATAGTAAACTCACAGATGTCCCCAACAACCCGGCAGTTTTGAGTATATCTACTGTTTCTATGCCTCCATGTATCTGTTAGTCAAAACTAACTGCAGCAGAACTGCCAAGTAACTTTTAGAATTTATTTGGATTTGCACCTGCTTATAAAGTTTGTAGCTAAGATTATTGCTGGTATTTCAAGTTAGTAGATTTTAAATATACATATGTCAGTTTATGAGAAAAAAATGGAAAATGAGAACTAAATATAGCCAAGTTTGCTGTGTTTCAAATCCAAGTTCAGTTTCTTATAGTTTATGGTGTGTATTAAGTATTTAGTTTATGAGTAAAGTATTTAACTGTGTATTTAATGTATTAATAAGGCATTTAACTGTGTATTTTCCAGTGCTCATTCAACAAGTGTTTATTAGTACTTTTTGTATATAAGCAGTGTTTATGTCCTGGAGGAGTTAATTCACTCTCCACAATAGATTATCCTTTAAAAAGTGTGCACCCTGAAGATTTATAAATTAAATATTTAAAGATGCATTAAAAAAGGAATCTTTTTTTTTTTGGACACTGAGTCTCTCTCTGTTACCCAGGCTGGTGTGCAGTGGCACGATCTCGGCTCACTGCAACCTCTGCCTCCTGGGTTCAAGTGCTCCTCCCACCTCAGCCTCTCTAGTAGCTGGGACTACAGGCATATGCCACCATGCCTAGCTAATTTTTGTATTTTTAGTAGAGACGGGGTTTCACCATGTTGGCCAGGCTGGTCTTGAACTCCTGACCTCAAGTGATCTGCCCACCTTGGCCTCCCAAAATGTTGGGATTACAGGCGTGAGCCATTGTGTCCAGCCCACAGAATCCTTTTGTAAAGCAAGTAACTGATTGCTAATTAATATTTTATGTAAAACCAGGTTTTCCGTATTTGGGCATTACTTAAAACGTTGGTTTATAGCCACCATTCATTCAACAGGTCATTTAACAAATGTGTTCAATGCAGATATTTACGGATAACCTATCTATATTAGGTACTATTTGAGGAGCTGGGGATTTAGCAACAGACAGGCAGACCAGGTCCCTGTTTTTATGGTATTCTAGATGGGAGAGATAGCAAAGCAGTAAGCAGATAGATGAACAAGATTATTTGGGATGGTGGTCAGTGCCAGGAAGAGAAGTAAGAGTGGCTCCGGGGTGGGGTGCTGCAGGGGTGGCATTCCATACGACTGGTGAGAGGGCAGTAAACATGCTCCAAGCAGGCCGCAGGGAGAAGGGAGGTGTGGCTGGAATACCTCCAGCTGGGTGCATAGCACTGGCCTCTGGGTGGGAAGGGTAAAGTGGGCCAGGCTGTTTATGACTCCATAGGCTTAGAATGGGGTTTGGATTTGCTTTTAAGTGTAGTCAGAAGCCATTAAAGGTGTGGAAGGGAGGAGTGATGTCAGCTGATGTATATTTTGAATGGAAGCAGAAGGACCACTTAGGAGGTGGTTTTGGTTCCGTCAGGAGGTGATATTGGTAGCTTGGACCTCAGTAATAAGAAAGGAATACCAGTGGATAGTCATTGTCCTTTATATTTTGAAATGATGTGACCCAGTGGCTTTGCTATCTTGTTTGTCTGTGTTTGGTGCAAATAACCGAGTAACTAATTGCTGTTTATATGTTGAGTGTAAGTACAATTTGCCCTTCCATCATCTCTTCCTTCTAAGCAAAGCTTTCATGCAAAGTTCTGTCCTGACTCTGGTCTTATTTATTTACCTTTGAGGTTTCCTGCAGACTGGACCAGCCCACCTTGGGTGCCTGTAGGCCGCAGGAGTTGTCCTTCTGTTTACCAGCACACAGCACAGCAGCCTTCCTATGTAAGGTGTGAATCTGACTATAGCAAATATTTAGGCAACAATTTTCTTGTGTTGCTTGAAGTCAGTCCAATGTTGGTTTATCCTTGATGTGTGTCCTAGGTTAATGTGATGCATTGTTTAAAAAATTTTTTTTCTTCTGTAGACTCATATTACATTTTATTAGCGGATGCTTGAGTTTAATAAGGGAGGGGAAAACTCCTTCTTGTCATAGTCAAACCATTCCTTGAATCTGAAAAATTTGCTGCCTTGGCTAAGCAAAGCTGGTATAACCCTGACCAGGATTTCAGCAGAGTTCCTGTGGAGCGCTTTTTATCTGGTAGTGGTGGCAGCTGTGCTTTGTGCTTTGGGAACTCTAGTTGCTTAGAGTGTGCCAGGAACTTGGGCGTAGGTTGGTTTTACTGAAAGAGAATGGAGGAAAGCAGGGCTAGAAATCCCACCTAATCCACAAATAGAACACAGCCCAGAGCAATGCCCAGTGAGAAAAAAAGCTGATTAAAGTATAATTTGTTTCCTTAGAAAATTCTTTAAACTGATCTTAGCCTATATATGTTTGTCCCCGGTTCTTCTGTTTCTATCAAAACTCTCCTCATCCTTTATTCCTTTCCTGAAGCACCTCTGATTAATCATTCATTCATTGGACGAATGTACTAAGCAGGGCAGAGAATAACGGGAAGGCAGGGTGTGCTGGGCAGTTGGAGTAGCATGTGCTAAGGCTTTGAGCCCCCTTGGTGGAGCTGCAGTCACAGGAGGTTGGTGGGGCTGGAGCGAGACTGCTGGGGGGAGTAGCAGAGGTGAACGGGGACCAGGATGAGCATGGCATACAGACCCTTTTGGTATTTTATTCTGGAGCAATGAAGACCTATTGGGTACCAAAGCTGATCTTTCCCCAAACTCTTATTTTTTTTTTTTTTTTTTTGCCCAGACGGAGTCTCACTCTGTGGCCAGGCTGGAGTGCAGTGGCGCGATCTTGGCTCCCTCTGCCTCCCTCTGCCTCCCAGGCTCAAGTGATTCTTCTGCCTCAGCCTCCCGAGTAGCTGGGATTACAGGCAGGCGCCACCGCGCCGAGCTAATTTTTGTATTTTTAGTAGAAACGGGGTTTCACCATGTTGGCCAGGATGGTCTCGATCTCCTGACCTTGTGATCCACCTGCCTCGGCTTCCCAAAGTGCTGGGATTATAGGCGTGAGCCACTGTGCCCAGTCCTCCCCAAACTCTTATAGTTGCGTATTTTCTTCTGTATGGTGCTTGGTGTGCAGTGACCACACTGTGCCCAACTTCTGCTTCTTCCCTTTTTTTTTTTTAAATATACTTTTTTAGAGCAGTTGTTTTTTAAAGCAGTTGTAGGTTTACAGCAAAATTGAGTGGAAGTTACAGAGATTTCCCACGTAGCCCCTGTCCCCACGCATGCACAGCATTCCCTGTTATTAATATTCATCACCAGAATGGTGCATTTGTTACAACTGATGAATCTATATTGACATATGATTATCACACAAAGTCCATTGTTTACATTAGGGTTCACTATTGGTGATGTACATTCTACAGGTTTGGATAAATGTATAATGACGTGTATCCAGCATTATAATATCATAGAGTAGTTTCATTGCCCTACCCGTCCTCTGTGATCGATTCATCCCTCCCTTCCCATGAGCCTTTGGCAACCCACTAATCTTCGTACTATCTGTAGAGAATGTATATATAGTTCTGCCTATAGAGAATGTCATGTAGTTGGAATCATACACAGTATGTGTGTAACCTTTTCAGATTGGCTTCTTTCACTGAGTGTATGCATTTAAGTTTTCTGTGTGCTTTTTTTTAAAAAATGGCTTGATAGTTCATTTTTTAGTGCTGAATAATATTCATTGCCTGGATGTACCACAGTTTATCCATTCACCCACAGTAGGACATCTTGGTTGCTTCCAAGTTTTAGCAATTACGAGTAAAGCTACTATGAACATCTCTGTGTAGTTTTTTGTGTGGATCTGAGTTTTCAGCTCCTTTGAGTAGATATCGAGAAGTATGATTGCTAGATTGTAATGTAAGAGTACGTTTGTTTTTGTGAGAAGCACTCAACTGCTTTTCAAAGTGCCTGTACCATTTTGTATTGCCATCAACAATGAATGAAAATTTCTTTTGCTCCTTATAGGCATTTGATGTTGTATTCTGGAATTTGGTTGTTCTAATAGGTGTATAGTGGTACCTCATGGATGTTTTAATTTATGTTTGTCTAGTGACAGCTGATGTTGTCCTACTCCCTTTCTTTTGATTAACTTTTAAGGAGTAGAACCAATGTTAGGCTAGGCGTGTTGGCTCACGCCTGTGATCCCAGCACTTTGGGAGGCTGAGGCGGGTGATCACTTGAGGCCAGGAGTTTGAGACCAGTCTGGCCAATATGCAAAACCCTGTCTCTAGAAAAATACAAAAATTAGCTCGGTGTGGTGGTGTGCACTTGTAATCCCAGCTACTTGGGAGGATGAGGCATGAGAATTGCTAGAGTTTGGGAGGCAGAGGTTGTAGTGAGCCAAGATTGTGCCTCTGCACTTTAGCCTGGGTGACAGAGCGAGACCCTGTCTCAAAAAAAAAAAAAAGGAAATGTTAGTGCTTTTGAATTTTATTTTATAATGCACAGTAATATTCAAGAACATCTGTACAACCTATAAGAAAACCTTTATTTGGTTGTATTTATGATATATATATTTTCTTAAGACGGAGTCTCGCTCTGTTGCCCACGCTGGAGTGCAGTGGCGTGATCTCGGCTCACTGCAACCTCTGCCTGCCAGGTTCCAGCAATTCTCCTGCCTCAGCCTCCTGAGTAGCTGAGACTACAGGCACCCGCCACCATGCCTGGCTAATTTTTTTGTATTTTTAGTAGAGCGGGGTTTCACTGTGCTGGCCAGGATGGTCTCAAGCTCCTGTCCTTGTGATCCGCCTGCCTCAGCCTCCCAAAGTGCAGGGGTTACAGGCGTGAGCCACTGTGCCCAGCCTGTATTTATGATATTTATGAATCTAATCTTAAGTATCTGATTTTTCCATTTTAAAATTTCTGTGATTTCTGATTTTGTTATTGGAAGAGTGATGAAAAGTACTCTATGCTCTTTTGTTAAATTTATATGAAACATTTGACAGAAAAATTTCCTTAGTTTTCATGCACTTGGGTTATTTTCCTGTAAATTATTTTTGTATCTGTCATGTTATAATGGGATTAGATTCACAGGCTCTGTTCTTTTACATTGGTGGAAACCTGGCTAAGTTAACTTTGCTGAGCCTGTTTTCTCGTCTCTAAAATGAACTTAATATACTTGTTTTGTATTTATCTTTTTAAAAATAGATCCTATTTTAAAATCCGATAACGTCAAAATCTGCTTAGGAAATTGTGAAGACTATCTTCAGATGTAAACCGTTTAAAACATGGTTGAATGGGCAGTTTAAATTAATGGCATGTGTGGTATCAGGCAGGGTAGATACTGAGATGAGTAGGACATGGGCCCAGCCTTTGAGTAGCTTGCAGTTTAATGGGGAGAGGGAGACCTGTGGAGATAATTTAATTTTAATGTGGTATGTGCACAAATAATCACTCTGCTGGGATTTCGGAGGAGACTAGAAGATGAGGTCTGAGTGAAGTCGAGGGTAATTGTAGGTCATTGATGTGGTAGATTATGAAAAGGAATAGTTAGGAAATACTGGCGGTAGTTTTCTAGCGTGTTTCAGAATGGAGTCAGGGTTGCTTTCCAACTGTTTGCCTTGTTTTTGAGACCGCTGATTTTTAACCTTGGGGAAGGCACATCACTTTAAATAAATTATTCAGACCTTTCTTTCATACCAGCACTGCCTAGGGCCCACAAATACCTGTCGGTAATTGTGGCTTAGGGTGGTGGTCATTCTAGTAGCATTTAGTAATGTAATTATGGTGTAACCAGAATGTCATCTTGAATGTAATTCCATTCGTTCTTTGCTACGTGGGGAACTGACACCCAGAGCGATGAAGTAACTTGATTTGAACAAAATCACACAGCTAGTTTGTGGCAGAACTTAAAAAGTTCTTGGACACCTGTTTTTGATGTATGTTGTTAATATTGCTCTGCTGATTTGTTTGCACTTTCATCTTCAAAATGTTTTACTAAAATCAAAACTATGCACATCTATCAAACAATCTATTGTATTTCAGAACACTATTTATTTATATTTTTGAGACAGAGTCTTGCTCTGTTGCCCAGGCTGGAGTGCAGTGGTACGATCTCGGCTCACTGCAACCTCTGCCTCCCGGGGTCAAGTGATTCTCCTGCCTCAGCCTCTTGAGTAGCTGGGACTACAGGCACACGCCACCACGACTGGCTAATTTTTGTGTTTTTAGTAGAGATGGGGTTTTGTCATGTTGGCCAGGTTGGTCTTGAACTCCTGACCTCAAGTGATGTGCCTGCCTCGGCCTCCCAAAGTGCCGTAATTACAGGCCTGAGCCACTGTGCCTGACCCATAATACTTGATTTAACCACTTGATGAGTGTATTCTTGCAAATTTCAGGTCAAGATACCTGCAGGGAAATGAGCAAAGAGAAGAAGGCTGAGTAGTCGGGTTGGGGTGGGTGGGGATCCTTTGATGTGTGAAGGGTGTCTCTGCAGCCTGGGAGGACCAACCAGTTGTGTTAACTGTGCAAGAAGAAGCACAGCCTGAGTATTTGAAGAGAGTGGAACTTGCCAATGTCTAATGTGGCTGTTTAGCTCCCTAGCACTGGGCTATAGTGACCCACCCATTCACTGAGTGCTTCTGTTTCCGGGAAGGCATCCTCTAGAAGATGGGGTAGGTGTGTGTAATGGATCTCTTCCCTCTAATATGAGAGATTGACTTTGCTCAGAAAAACATCACCTGCAGAGGGCATTTAATAGAAAGGACAGTTATATTAGCATGAGTAACATAAGGGAAGAGATGATTATATTTTTGAGAACTTTATTTGTGCAAACCATTGTGTTAGGAATAGTCAAGTCTCATAATTAATTTAATTCTCAAAATAATTGTGGCAGTAGTAGTATTATTTTCTCCTTCCCCCCTCCCCCCTTTTTTTTTTTTTGCGGAAAAGAAATATGAAGAAACTGAAGTTCAGAAAGGCTCGGTACCTTATCCTAGCTATTAAGATTAAAGCTTGACTTGTTTGGCTCTAAATTCATATTTTATCTGTTGTACCTGCATTATCTCTGTAACAGAGGGATTACAACACATGTTCAGGATGTGAAACAAGGGCAGCAGAGCTTAGAAAAATATCTTGTTCCACTGAGAAACTGAACTATTTTCCCCTTTCTTAGGTGAGAGACATAAAACATTCAACTAATCTGCTTTTAAAAATAGACACACCATATTGAAACTATACAAGAAGTGTAACATTTTTTTTAAAATCCCTGAATTTTGTGATGTTCTCAGTTAGGGAGAGAAGGAAACAGGAAATAAGAGAAAAATCACATAGAAGATTGAAGGTGAAGATTGGGAGGAGGTTCAGACAATTGAATGATAGACTGAAAGAGGTCAGTTTTGAGTGACCACACGAGATTGCATTTCATCGTTGACTTGAGTTGTGGATTTTAGAGTGTTTTCACTTGTTCTCTGACATTCTTTTCAAAGTACCACAGTACCATGTTTCCTAGTGATTCAGCTTACCTGGAAAGTTCTCTGCAGGAGTCGATTCTGCATAGACTCTCTAGAGCATCATACTGTGGATGTTTTATCAGCCTATAGATAGCACACTAGGCAGGCAGTAGCAGTCGTGGGGTGCAGGTCCCGGTGTGCTCTGTGTTTGCTATTTAGCCTTGGCTAGGTGACATGGGAAAGATGATCAGTGCCAGCTGCCCATCAGGTAGCCTTGTTTGGCATCTTAATGAGCTGATGTAAGTGCATGTAAACTGTCAAACACTCTTTAGGATGAGCTTGTCTAGGAACAGCAGGGTGTAGCTACATGTTTCCAATACATTTTTTGGCCTAGGGCAAGTTATGCTTGCCTGGGCCTCAGTCCTTGATCTATAAAATGAGAACATTGTGTTAAATGATTGCTACAGTTGTATTCAATTCAGAATCTGTGTCTCTGTGACTGCAAGTCAAGCCAGCTATCTTAGATTGTCTACCTCTGATAAGGAGGAAAGGGCCCATGGAATCATTGGTCTAGGTCAGATCTCTCCACGCGTTACCAGTGGAGGTATGACCTTAAGTAAGTTATTTTTTTTCTCTAGACATGAATGTGTTCATCCATTAAAAGGGGGATAGTAAATAGCTATCATCCAAGCTGTTGACGATTTATCCACATAACACACTTAGTACCTAGATTAAGCACTTAGTACATGTGAACCATCATCATCATTGAATTTAGGGGTGGAGAAAGACTTTTGTAGTTGTTTAGCTGTATTCCCTCTTTTTAAGGATGAAGAAACAGGAAGCCCACTACAGGTGAGATGTCTTTCCCAAAGCCACAGCTAAGATCCAAACAGAGCTCTTTGCACCACCTGGCACTCATTCAAATAGAAACCAAAAACAAAATTTGAAGCACCCCAACTAACCGATGGACCACCCCCTCCTCAGTCAAGGGCATTCCAAAGAAACCTGAAAAACTCATTCAGGTCACCCGAAAAACTCATTCAGGTTGTGATGGGAAAGGGGACATGCTTCATTATACCTTCCTCTCTCTGGAACTCAGGCACAACTGACCAGTGTAAACATTAAAACAGATCTTAAGACTGCCAAAACAGATCTCAAATTCCAGCCTAACTCGAGTCTAACATCACATGACAGATAGCAGGCCCTGAAAGAAACTGAAATATTTTACCACAAAATGTATTTCTTTGGCATATTTTGAAATGACCCTGGAAAGTTGTCTCTTGTGGGGAAAATCTACATTCTCTAAGGAATTCCCTTCGCTTTCCAGATCTTTTCCCTATACCAGGAGAGAATTAACTAAGAGTCTGGCACATTTTTTGTTAGGTCTGATGAGCTTGCTACCTGGAGGCCTCACCTGCATGATAAAAACCTTGGTGTTTACCCAGGTTATGACCTTGTCTTAACCTACACACTTATTTCTATTGATTCCACATCTTTAAGTAGTAACACTTTCAACTAACTGCCACTCAGAAACTCTTTGAATCCACCTGACTTGGAACTTCCCCTCCACCTTCAAGTTGTCCTACCTTTCCAGACCAAACCAATGTACACTTTACATATATTGATTGATGTCTTATGTTTCCCTAAAATGTATAAACCAAGCTATAGCCCCGATCACCTTGAGCACATGTTCTCAGGACCTCCTGGGGTTATGTCATGGGTCGTGGTCCTCACATCTGGCTCAGAATAAATCTCTTTAAATGTTTTACAGAGATTGATTATTTTCGTTGACACTAATATTTAGATTCTTTCTGTTGTTCTAGCACATTCTGCATGAATGAAACATAAACCCTGGTCCCTAGTACCGAACAAGAGCAAACTGCTTTTTTCAGGCCACAAGTCACTTAGGTCAGTTAAGGGGAAAATGGCGGAGAGAGGATGACATTGGCTTCTGCCACCAGCAGCCTGTGTGACCTTGCCCAAGGTCACGACTCTGTGCCTTTAGTTCCCCTTCCCTGAAATAGGCATAGGGAGGGACTCCTTGACAGTTCCTGGTCTTTTTCATCTCTCAAAGTGCAGCGAAGAATTTCTTCACGGCTAAGGCTGTTAGACTCCAGAAAATAGTTTGCCAGCCAGAGACATAGAGTTTCCAATTTTGGGATACTTTAAAAATAGGAAGGAAGTTTATTTGTTTAGCAGAATTTATAATTGTAGGACTGCCCAAGGCAGAGAATTAGCCAAATGGTATTTTTGCGGAAGTTCTTTTTAAAGGGTGGGCCCAAAGGAAACCAGTCATTAGGTGGAAATAAACTGTCATATTTTTGAGACATTATTTGCTTAGAGACATTTACGCTGGTCTATTGTGACAGTCTCTATTGTGTTAGGCTTTTAAAAGAAATATGTAAGTTTCCAAGTTTAAAATGTTAGAGCAAGTGTCCAATCCACGGCCTGTGGGCTGCATACGGGCCAGGATGGTTTTGAATGTGGCCCAAAAAAGATTCATAAACTTTCATTAAAACATTATGAGATTTTTTTTTTAAAGCTAATCAACTATCATTAGTGTTAATGTATGTTACATGTGGGCCAAGACAATTCTTCCAATGTGGCCCAGGGAAGCCAAAAGATTGGATACCCCTGTATTAGAACTTGTAAAATTTGACTTCAGAAACACAAACCAAAAGCCCGCTTATGAGTAAGGAGTTTGTGGCCCCTTGTGTACTGTTTATTAATCAATTAATTGTATTATAAGCATGAGATATTGCTAGTACATCTAGGGCTAAAGCCTTCTTATGGTTCCAGAAAAAGCTGTCTTCCTGAATTTCCAGGTGAAGGGAAGGGATTCTCCTTCCATTTCCAGAACTATGTGAATGTAATACATAGGGATTTATATTATACTTGTGTTTCAGTAAAAGCAGCCCTTCAAGCCTGTGCCATCCAGTTTTGGTGTAACTGAAAGAACATCGTACCAAAGTTTGATTTTGGTCAGTTCTCTAGTGTGTAAATCAGCTGAGATTGTGGTCTCTGGATCTTTTTCCCCAAGGAAAGAGCTTGATGTATAAGACCACCAGACCACACAACTCTGTATTTGTTTTGCAATAACTACACTATTTGGGGGAGTAGTGTGGTGTTTCCAGACATTCTTGGTCAGGAAATCTGGCCGCTTCAAGCTCGGTGTTGATCACAATCTGTTTCTTGTGCCTCTACTCTGTGTCAGCACTTGAGACACAACTGCCAGGACAAGAGAGACCCAGCTGCTGCCCTGGGGCGGGGTTGGGTTGGGGGAAGGCAGCGAAGGCAGTCACAGGGTCGGCCTGCTGGAAAGCAGGTGGAGAACTGTAAACCTCTGAGTAGCCCCTTGGTATACAGAGGTAATAATTTCCCAAATGTAGTAAATCGCACTTTATAACCTCACTGTCAATTTTGATCAGGGATAAGTAGAACTGATTGTACACTGTTAACTTACTGCCCTTCTCAAAAACATCGTTTTTATTCTGGGTGCCAGAGATTTGGCTTGGGTGTGGGTGTTAAGCAAGGTCCACAGTGTCCTGGAGTACCTCTCCGCCAATCTGGGGGCTCTTTCAACGTCTCTAACAGGTTTTTGTGCTAATCCTGACCAAACAGATGGAGGCAGTGGAGCCCAGCTGGCCTGTCACTATGGGGCAGAGGGTGACTCTACTCTCAAGCCCTGCATGAAGACCCCAGGGTGGGCACCACAGCCATTTACAGTCACTTAGCACCTACTGCTCAACATGAGCATGCAGACCTGGTAAGGCTTGTGAGTTTCAGAGAATCCCTGCCAGTCCCTGGAAATGTGGGCAGTGGTGGCTCTTCTCTCCCTCTCTCTCTCTTTTTCAAATTTAGTGGGCTTAGAGGTTTTAGCCTAATAAGGAAATTTCACACAGGACAATTTTATCCCAATTAAAAGCAAATCATAGGGACCCAGTGTGACCTAAAAAACCAGTCCTTACTGGGGAGGTCTAGTTGTGTCTAGCCTGGCTCTGTGACTAGATACCAGCCATTCCAGCCTCCTGTGGCTGCATTTCATCCCAGACGTGAATAAGTTGAGTGAGTGATTCAAAGGTCCCATCCAGGGGGTGACAAAGAATATTGCAGGTGGAAGAAACTGCATGAGCAAAGGCATGGAGGTGGAAACCTAAATGAACAGAGGCTTATTGAAACATGTTTGGTACAAACGGAACTTACAGAGAAGCCAGCTGAAATAAGGCGGGAAGAGTTGAGTGGAGCGCCATCGGTGGGAGACCCTGAGGGTTAGCAGGTCTGTGTTTGTTCTGGTAGAGATTGCAGAGGAACCCTAGAAGGTTTGTGAGCAGGAGGCTGACCCCATCAGACCTTGTTTCCAGAAGATCAGGCTGTGCTGGATAGCAGGATGGATGGCAGGATGGATGTAGGGAGATGCCAGAGGCGGCAGAGGAGAGGTCTTGCTGGGGTCTGGCTGAAGCAAGTGCAGGCTCGGACCGGTGCTTGAGGTTTTGGGCTCATGGTGAGAGAATATGCACTCAAAGAGCTGAGGGAAAGAGGGAGTAAGGAGAAAGAAGAGCAGAAGCCACTTTCCAGGTTTTGAGCCCAGTTACCTAGAAGGCATTTGGGAAACAAGGAAGTAGGAAGAAAGGCCTATTTTAAGGAAAAGAGAATGAGCTTGATGTGGATATTTTAAGGTTAAGGACTATAAGTCTGGTGATCCTTTTTCTTTTTCTTTTTTTGGAGATAGAGTCTCACTCTGTCCCCCAGGCTGGAGTGCAGTGGCACGATCTCAGCTCACTGCAACCTCCACCTCCTGGGTTTAAGTGATTCTCCTTCCTCAGCCTCTGGAGTAGCCAGGATTACAGGCATGCACTACCATGCCCAGCTAATTTTGTATTTTTAGTGAAGACGGGGTTTCACCATGTTAGCCAGGCTGGTCTTGAACTCCTGACCTCAGGTGATCCGGCTGCCTCAGCCTCCCAAAATGCTGGGATCACAGGCATGAGCCACTGCGCCCGGCCTGGTGATTCTTTAAATAGGTGATTGGAAATGTTAGCGAAGTTTAGGAAAGAATTTAGAGCTGGAAATGTAGAAAAAGAAATAATCTTTCTTAGTTTTTGAGGAGTAGATGCCATCCTGAGAGAGAGAGAGAGAGAGAGAGAGAGAGAGAGAATCAGAACTCTATAAGAATCTTCTTTAAGATGTCTATGAAATGAAAGTGTTTACTAAATACATTCTAAAGGAGAGAATTACATTAGTAAGATTTCGTTACCCTGTGCCTCCCCTTAAAGCTGATCTTTATTTTATTTTTTTCCTCTTGTAATTGTAAATCAAGATGAAGCCTTGCTTTTGAAAATGTCATTAGGATTCAGAGACTACAATTCCCACTTGGTAAAGGGAGTTCTTGTTCCTGCATTGTGGTGAATGGATGAAAGTTCAGTTCCAGTAAGTCACTGAAGCCCCTCAACATACAGTAGCGCTCCCTTGGCATGGGACAAACAACAAATCTATTTTTTTGAGACACAGTCTCGCTCCGTTGATCGGGCTGGAGTGCAGTGGCGCAATCTCAGCTCCCTGCAACCTCCTCCTCCCGGGTTCAAGCAGTTCTCCTGCCTCAGCCACCCATGTAGCTGGGATTACAGGTGCCCGCCACCATGTCCGGCTAATTTTTGTGTTTTTAGTAGAGACGGGGGTTTCATCATGTTAGCCAGGCTGGTCTCAAACTCCTGACCTCAAGTGATCCACCCACCTTGACCTCCCAAAGTGCTGGCATTAAGGGTGTGAGCCAGAGTGCCCGGCCACAACAAAGCTTTGAGCACATTCCCAGCAGCAACTCTTGGCTGGCGAAGCCAGTCTTTATTTCCTGTCAGCCTTGGTTTTGGTGTTGGTTCTCCAGAAATTCCCTGATTGTAAAATACCTGATCTCGTGAAAATGAAGTCAGCACTTAACCCCACCCCCAGGAGTTGAGAGGCCTGAAGGGGGAGAAAAAAACCCGATTTCAAATCCTGCCTGGAGGGAACCTGCTCAGGAGGCCCTGGAAGGTAGAGGCAGGCTCTCATTGCCTGTCTTTATTAAACAAAGCCCTAAAGCCCTAGCCTGTGGTGCTCGAACCTTTTTAAGGGATGCCTGACTCCTCAAGAATTCTGTACCATTTAAATGAGCTCTAGTGGAAAGAAAGGTCTTTGTAATAATATTCAAAGTGGAAATCTTTCTTACTTAGTTGTTTTGTTTGTTTTTTGAGACGAGGTTTTGCTCTGTCACCCGGATGAAGTGCAGTGGCATCGTCGTGGCTCACTGCAGCCTTGAACTCCCGGGCTCAAGTGAGCCCCCTGCCTCAGCCTGCTAAATAGCTGAGACTATAGGTGTGCACCGCTGTGTTGCCCAGGCTGGTCTTGAACTCCTGGGTTCAAGTACCCACCCGCCTTGTCCTCCCAAAGTGCCGAGACTACAGACGTGAACCCCCACGCCCAGCCTCTTTCTTTCCCATTTATGAGAAAAGTGGAGCTGATGCCTCTTCCCTGCGACAGATTTCTAAAGGCCCCTTCTATGTCTCCCCTTCCCAAGCCAAAGGCATTTTTGCCGCCTCCCCCCAGCCTCTGTTCATGCATTTTATGACCCTGGTTGCTGCTGCTTTGAAAGTGTCCTAAAACCAAAAATGAAACTTGCTGTGTGACCTGATCAGCAAGAAGGAGGCTGAGGCTGTGACCCCTCTCTTAGTGTGAGGATGACATTTCTCCTAATGCCCTAGGCTTTTTGTTCCTTTTCATTCTTTTGTTCTCCAGGCCATTCTGTTGGCTTATCTTGGGTTTACAGTCAATTACAATCCTTAAATCTTTTTCACCTGAACTTTTGGCAAGCTGGGTCTACTCCATGGGTGCTTACCAGCTGAGGGCTTCTGTTTTGTTTTTATTTTTTGCAATTTATATGTAATACTTAACCTGTATCACCATGTTCTTGATGTTGGCATTTTTTGGGTTTTGTTTTGTGGGTATCTTTTTTTTTTTTTGTATTTTCATCCTATTAGCCAGTTTATTTTTGTAGAATTTGGAACTAGAAGTGATTTTAAGAGTACTGCAGTTCATTCCCTTCAATACTGACACAACAGCCCTGGGGAAACTGACCTGGAGCAATGGGTGCTAAAAGGAGATGAGATTTTCTTCCTTATATGCTGGGAGCCAGGACAGATAAAGGTGTAGAGCAAAATGTTAGCAGAGGGTTAGGCACTGGCTAGGAATTAAGACTTGGAAACTTCGTTGTCTGTGCAACTTCATACTGTTTCATTCTTGTCCTGTACAGTATTTCTTTGATTTCCTTCATCTGTAAAAGCAGGAAGAAAATATTTGCCATTCAGTTCTGCTTTTTAGGTATCAAATGCGAGGATACAACCTGAGGTTTCTTTCCCCGCCCCCTCACAAAGTATAGATCGTTTGTTTTCCTTCCAGCCCTGGGCTCAGTACACAGATGCTTTCTCTTCACCCTTTGGGTTGGGGTTTTCTCCAGGTTGGTGCTGATCATATGATAAAGCTCAGCACAGAAGGCCTTCAGGTCCAGTACCCTGGCCTTGACCTCCCCACATGCCATCTTATCTCACCAACTTTTGCACCAACGCCCGGTAAACCGTTACATGGGTCTCCTTGGAGACCTTGGCCACAGCATCCCCATGTTCTGAGAAGTATTTGGAAATGGTTGTCTGGAAGGCTTCCACTTTGGTCTTGACGGCATTCACCCTCTCCAGCACCGTCTCCTGGATTACTACCCCAAATCATTTCCATCCTCAGTCTTGGGGATCAGGTGCTGGATCCATGTGATCATCAGCATGCATTTCTCTTTGAGAATCCAGACTTCTGGCGTAACCATGGCAAGCAGCAACAACCTTCTCATTCCCAGGGAGAAATCCACACTCAGGGACTTCTTTCTTCTCCTGCTTCTCTGTTTCCACCTCATCCTTGGGTGGGGGTTCTGGGATGGAGATGTCCAGTGGGGCCTGGAGGGAGGTCAAGCAGCTACAATGAGAGAATCGTTTTGCAAGGCCTGATGCGGGTATATGATTTTCTGTGGCAAGAATCTGTAGAGGAATTCCTTGCCTTCTTGGGAAAGCTCTTGCCTGAAGACACGCACCTGGGTGCGGGCCTCCCTGCTCAGGCACCCACCACAAGGCTTGGCCGTGTGGCTTCAGTTGCTGGATCTCTGGTCTTCTGGCCAGTTGCCTGGGCCTTCACATTCACAGCCTGAGTTTTATAGACATATATTGAAGTTACCTAACATTTGTAACTCCGAGAATGCCAAGGAGCAATGAATAGTATTGTTATTGTTACCCTTGGTGTCGTGTGCAGTCTAAAATATATAAAGTGGAAAATAGATTAGACTGCTTTTAACTAATATCCTTTATTGGCAAAAGTTCTGATTTGCCTGTTGATCAAAATTAAAGAAAAGGAATGGTTACTTGGCGAGTGTAGTTTATTTCAAGAACTGAAGTGGTATGAGAGGAAAACCTGTTTCTACCACTGATCAGAATGAAGATCTGGGTTCTTGAACACATGTGATAAGTTTTACTCAAGAATGCAGTTAATGCTGTAAAGCTAGTCTGGCATATTTTAAAATTGTAAATAACTGATAGTTATAACATATGCTCAGAGCCCTTTCCTGTGATTGAGCCTGGCACTCATGAATTAGTGTAATTTTCTATTCATTTGGAAATGTGTAAATTTCTATTCATTTGGAAACGACCATGAACCTCAAAGATGATGACAGGGCTGTGGCTGGGCTGCACTGTATGGTTGTGCAAGTTGGGGGCTGCACAAAGGCACCCAGCCAGTGGCACAAGCAAGGACTGAGATCCAACCCATACTTGGCTTACCAAAGTCTGCCACCCAAGGGTTTTTGTCTGTGATGGGGAGAACAGGCGTTTGACTTTTAAAGATTTGAACAAAGGCTTTGTAGATTTGAGGCATAGCCTATACTGTGAATTATTTTGTTTTTAAAAAATTAATTTTGATGCTGTCAAGGTGATTCCATACTGTGTCCACATATGTAATCATTTGAATCACATTTATTTTACTGCAATTCCTGAGAAGGAACAAGAGTATTTATTTGGTTAACACACTAATGGTTTATCTAAACTCAAGTTTGAACCATCAGCTTCATGAAACAGACCAGTACTTAGTATTATCACAATTTTAATTTAAGCTACAAATCTTCTTCTTAGATAATTATCTATGCAAATGCAGGGGCAGTCTTTTGAATATTGCTTTTAGACTGCCATCTAAAGTTTTTGGTTTCTGGGGTTTATTTGGAAGTTTGTTTTCATACTGTATTGTGCTTCCTGACTTAAAGGCTTTTGTGTCTTATGTCATGAAGCATTTGGGGGCACTTAGAACTATATGCCATTTCACTTATACATTAAAAGAGTTTATCCTAAGATGAAGATTTTTTTCTTCTTTCAAAATGATTTTGCCCCTAGAAGTTTTTACCTAGTAGCAGTAGACGGTAACCTTGAAAAGACTAAAGTTTAAGAAAAATGTACTTTTAAAAAAATTAAAAATAATCTTTTTTATGATTACAAAAAGACATATATATGAAAAATAACGTACTGAAAAGCCCCAATACATATTCCTACTACCCAGAGACCACCACATGTAGTCCCTTCCAGATCTGTTTTATTAATAAGCACTATTTAAAATTCTATCTCTTTTGCTGGAAATAAGTAGAAGACATAATAGCTGTTCATATACATTTACTTTGTTTTTTTTTTAAGATAATTTTTTTGCCAGAATGCCAGAGTAGACTGGGGGTGAATGGGCGAGGGGATTATTCTCTGAGCTGCAGCGCACCCTGGTTTCACTATCTGCACAGTTTCCACATTTTGTTCAGGAATAAGATGTCCTTGAGAAGAGAAAACCCGTATGAATAGATACTGAGTTGTAATCTGTATTCAGATTTCTGTATTTTTTTTTTTTGGTCACAGTGGTTCTGCCATCTCCCACTGAGCTCTCCCAACCTTTCCCCATCCTCAGCCCTCACCTGTCACATTCAGTTACCACTTCTTGCCAGCTTTACCTTCTAGATAGTTCTTGACTTCATCCTCTCCTCTCCTTTTGTATTGCCACTGCCCTAGGTGAGAGCGTCCCTTCTCTCTCCTCAGTTGCTTGTCTGTTCCTTCATCATGATGTATTCACTCTGGGTGAGGTGCAGTGCCAGGCACTGGGTTACAAGGCCCCTGCCTCCAGCAACTGTCTCTTTGGGGAGGAAGGCAGGTGAATGAGCCATCGCCACTTCATCCTCCTGCCTGCCATCCTTCCTTTGCTGTTTTGTCCATCAAGCCCATTCTCTCCCCAGCAGCCCTGGCAATCTGTTGGAAATGCAAACCTGGCCAAGTCCCCACCTCGCAGGCCTCAGCTGTCTCTGTCTCAGCTGTTTGCTGGCAGCTGGGTCAGGCTGTCCTGGGCCGCCTCCACACCTCCCACCTCGCCTGCCTCCCCTGACCAACCGGGCCTCCTCGCCCTTAGGCGGTTTTCTCTGCCCCTCCCCTCCTGACCTCCCCTCTGTGCACATGGTCAGTCTCCTTGCCTCTGTTGCCTTGTTTTCTAAGTCATGTTACCTGTCTGTCCCCACTCTTCAACCCAGTGCACGGCACAGTTTCTGACCTGATAGTCTGCCTTCTGTAAAACGGGAATGAGGGTATCTTCCTCAGATTGTTGGTGTGAGGATTAAATGAGATGTAATCCACAGAAAGCATGGCCTCTGGCACACAGTGGGCCCTGATAAGTGGTATTGATGCCTGAGGTATGGTGTTAACTTAAATGACCGGGTTGAAGAAGAATTTTTCAGAAATTAAGGTTCCTCCGTGTGTATTTGATTATATAAAATATTGTTGATCACACTTTCCCTACATCATAGTAGGTAAAAATTGGAAAGTGAAGGCTTTTCCACCTGGCACGGTGGCTCTCACCTGTAATCCCAGCACTTTGGGAAGCCAGAGCAGGTGAATCACTTGGGAAGTCAGGAGTTCAAGACCAGCCTGGCCAACATGGTGAAACCCTGTCTCCACTAAAAAAAACAAAAATCAGCTGGGTGTGGTGGTGGGCGCCTGTAATCCCAGCTACTCCAGAGGCTGAAGCAGGAGAATTGCTTGAACCTGGGAGGCAGAGGTTAGTTATAGTGATCTGAGATCAAACCATCGCACTCCAGCCTGGGTGAGCGAGACTCCATCTCAAAAAAAAGGAAAAAAAAAAAAAGAAAGTGGAAGGGTTTTATGTTTCTTTCATGTTTAACCTACATGTTGTAGGTAAAGTTTACTTGCAACACTTTGGTGTATTTTCAAGTAAATATATTTAATCGGAGTGAATTGCTGTTATATTATGCATTTTACACTTTTTGAGAAACAGAAACTGCCTCACACATTAAAGTGTGTGTGTTAAGCAAATACTCTGATGTAGGCCTTCAGGGTACACAGAAGGGAATCAAACAGCATCCTGTCCCCAGCATGTGGTATAGGGGAAGGACTCAGGGCCGTGGCAGGTGTTACAGCAGAAGACCAGGTGCCCTCAGCACCCAAGAGAGCAGGCCTGTGGAGGAAGGAAGGGGAGGAGACATTTGGGCTGGATCTGGAAGAACCTGTAGACACTAGTGGAGGAGAGTCAGTGGAAGAATATTCTAGAGGAAAGGCTTGCCCACTTGCCTGCAGTGGTTGTCAGATGTGAGCTGCAACCTGATTAAGAGTTTCTTGAAATGAGATATCAAAGGTATTTATTGGGTAGGCTTTTCTTGTTTTTCCATTGGGAGTGATAATATCAAGTTGACAGTTGAAAATGCTTTTCCATCTGTTTCTGTATTGGACTGAGTTGTAGTGTTCCAAGGACTAACTAGGCAGTAAATCACATCACACTAAATGAGTAATTGTAACATTTGAAATGATTATAATGTGCTGGTATTGATGAAGAATTTATAGTGTGTAGAAATTAATTCCATTATTCTAACCAATGGATACTTGAGTTTTGCCCCATTAGAATTTGCTCTTCATGTTGATTTTAATTTCTTTGATGACTATAGCATCTGGCGAGGCTTTCTCATTTTCAGGTGGATTTGTTTGCACTGTAATGGTGGGGCTGGCTTTGTTGCATTATTCATATATGCAATACATATGCAGCATGGTCCCAAGACATGACTTGTGGTGGTGACTGTATTTTTGAGATGTAGCTGATACCTGCCATCCCCTGGACTTCCTTTAGTTCACATCTTTATTTTCACTCACCAGTAACTGAAAATCTAATATTTTCTTTGATTTTGAATGTAGTCAGCAAATCCAGTAGCATTACAGATGGAGTATCCCTTATCCGAAATGCTTAGGACCAGCAAGTATTGTAGATCTTGGACTTTGGAATATTTTCATTGTACTCACCGGTAGAGCATCCCAAATCTGAAAATCCAAAATGCTCCAATGAGCATTTCCTTTGAGTGTCATGTCGGTGCTCCAAAGTTTCCAATTTTGGAGCGTTTAGATTTTGGATTTTTGGACTAGGGATACTCAGCCTGTAGCAGTTCCTGTGACTATAACATCAATAAAATCACAGTACCATAATCTGTTTCTACTCTAAACACTTCTGACATCAGATGTGTCAGAGTTTTCCCTACACCAACAACCACTTCTCTGATTCTCTGGTCACCAACTGTGTCTCCTGTGATCAGTTAAATTCTGACACTAACTACCTGAAGTTAGCACAGACCCCACAAGTTAAGGGCTCAGTCTCACAAGACTGCCCCAAGACACCCACTGACCTGCTATAAATCAAGTTCCCGCGACCTCCTCCTCAGGGTCAGTCATTTGCTAGCATGGCCCACAGAACTTAGAACACTCTTTACTTACATTTACTGGTTTATTATAAAGAATACCACTTGGGAGGCCGAGACGGGTGGATCGCGAGGTCAGGAGATCGAGACCATCCTGGCTAACACGGTGAAACCCCATCTCTACTAAAAAATACAAAAAACTAGCCGGGCGAGGTGGCAGGCGCCTGTAGTCCCAGCTACTTGGGAGGCTGAGGCAGGAGAATGACGTAAACCCAGGAGGCGGAGCTTGCAGTGAGCTGAGATCCGGCCACTGCACCCCAGCCTGGGCGACAGAGCAAGACTCCATCTCAAAAAAAAAAAAAAACCCACTCAAGGCCGGGCGCAGTGGCTCACGCCTGTAATCCCAGGACTTTGGGAGGCTGAGGCAGACGGATCACGAGCTCAGGAGATTGAGACCATCCTGGCTAGCATGGTGAAACCCTGTCTCTAATAAAAATACAAAAAATTAGCCAGGCGTGGTGGCGGGCGGCTGTCCTCCCAGCTACTTGGGAGGCTGAGGCAGGAGAATGGCGTGAACTTGGGAGGCGGAGCTTGCAGTGAGCCGAGATTGCGCCACTGCACTCTAGCCTGGGTGACAGAGCAAGACTCCGTCTCAAAGAAAGAAAGAAAGAATACCTCTCAAGAACAGCCAAACGGAAGAGATACGTAAGACAAGGTGTGGGATGGGGTTTTGGGGTGTTTGGAGCTTCCATGCCCTCTTTGGGCCTCCCATCCAGCAACACCTCGATAAGTTCATCAACCCAGGAGCTTCCTGAATCCCACCTTTTAAGGGTTTTTATGAAGGTTCCAATATGTGAGCATAATGGATTAAATCATTGGCCATTGGTAACTAATTCACCTTTCTCCCCTCGCAGGAGATAGGGGTTGAGGAGTAGGGGGAAAATCCCAACCCTCTAATCACAAAGTTGTTTACTCTGGCAGCCAGCGCCAATCCTAAAGCTATCTAGGGCCCAAAAAGAGTCACCTCATTAGCATGAACTCAGGTACAGTTGATAGGGGCTTATTCTAAGTAACAAAAGGCATTCCTAGTATTACCCAGTTCCCTCAGGAAATGCCAAGGGTTTTAGATGCTCTTGTGTCAAGACCAAATAGTTCTTATTATATCGTGATATCACGTCAGTTATTTCCATATGCCTTACAGTTTTACATACCTCTCAAATACTGTATGTGCTCATCATTACTTTGAGTTATGGTAGGTTATTGACTTGCTGCTTGATCTTGTGAAATATGGCAATAAGCACTTAGTACTATATCATAATTATTAGTATAATTCCCTTTCAGCATAATTGAATCGTTTGCCATCCCTTGTGTTCTGATTTATGCATTTGAGAACTTTATTCTGCAGTGTCCATAGGCTTCACCAAGCTGTGAGAGGGGTCTATGGCACAAAAAGTTGAAGAATCTCTGCTTCAGTCCCTGGGGTGTGCTTGGTAGAGAGCATGCCTGCATTCGTTCAGGATTGGTAGGAATGTGGGGTATGTAATTGAGATGCTGTCTCTCACCTAAGACTAATTCCATATAGTCAGCAGCACACAGTTTAACAAAACCTCAGTCGCTCTTGTGGGCATTGTAATATATACCCACCATAAAAAAGAAAGGGGTAAACTGCATTCTCTGTAGGCTTTGAAAAAATATACTAAGCAGTTCCCATCCAAAAATATTTAAAATAAAAATAGCCAGACACAAAGTCTTCAGCTGTCTAGAAAATATCTTATAATACAAAAGGAATTACTCCCCGTGTTTCTGGTTTACTATTTTACAGCATCTGTTTCTTCTGCAAATATTTGTTGTATGCCCACTATACTCAGGCATTGTATTGGAGATTTACAGATTTATGGTGGGTTTCTCTTCTAAGACCTATTTGAAATATGTCTTTCTTATTACTTAAAAACTTCGAAGTCGTTAGGTCATTTTGCATTGCAATCATTTATACATTGAACAGACTTACTGAATACTTGCAGTATGCCGGACAGTGTACTCGGCACTTTGTCCTACGTAGGTAGCAAAATAGATAGTAATCCTACTCTCTGGGAGCTGACCTTTGAGTATTTAGGTATTTTGTGCTCTGAGGCTTAGAGGGCTGCCTTGATGTGCCATAAAAACTGCTTGACACTCTTAAAAATTATGGGTGGCCATTAGTTTAGACTGAGCCAAACACACCAAACCAAAATGGAGTCACTCATGCTAAAAGTGATGTAATCAAACTGAAATGTTAAGAAAGCAGATGGATCCCAGAACAGACCAGTTTTTCCTGAAAACAGGAGATTCCAGTCTACCTGAGTCAGCGTAGCAAGGAAGTCCCTTCTGCTTTATTTAGCCCTTACAGAAAAGTAGCCTGAAGTAACCTGATGTTAACCAGTCAGCTTTTTCTATTCTGTTTCTTTGTTTTCATCTTCCAATACCTACTGTTCTGCCATTGCCTTTTGGGAGCTTTCATTCAATTTTGTAGAATGGAGTCTGCCCTGATTTATGAATCGTGAATAAAATACAATTAGATCTATAACTAAATTTGTTGTAATTGTGTCTTTTGATACCACTCACAGACCTTGTGTATTTCGTAAGGTAGTGGTTTTCCCACTGTTCCTGTGGGTGTTCATGATGTCCAGGGCTGGCAGAAGGAAGGAGAGGGGCATGTTCTGTTTCCTCAGCCCCATTTTAATCAGAACATTCATACTCATTTATTTGAGCTTGCCGGAAAGTTGAGGGTGGGGTGAGATGGAGAGTTTTGTTGCCTACAGGGTGTTTGGAAATTTGGTCAAAGGTTTGAACATGATTGGCATTATCTATTGCCTGCTGATATTATTGAAATTATTTTTGTCATTTATTATTCGTTCTGTACTGAAAGGTAGATGGAATAATAGCAAGCTTGTTGCCTCTAGGTACTGTTATTTTAATAAAGTTGGCAGTCAGGTTTGGTGGCTCACGCCTATAATCCCAGCACTTTGGGAGGCTGAGGTGGCAGGATCCCTTGAGCCCAGGTGTTTAAGACCAGCTTGGACACCATGGTGAAAACCCATCTCTACAAAAAACAAAAAAGCTAGCCAGGCATGGTGGCATGCGCCGGCAATTCCAGCTACTTGGGAGGCTGAAATGGGATAATCCCTCAAGCCTGGGAGGTTGAGACTGGGGTGAGCTATGATTGTGCCCATTATACTCCATTATACTCCAGCCTGGGCGACAGAGCAAGACCCTGTTTCAAAAAAAAAAAAACAACAAAAAAAAAAGAGTTGGCCTTTCCTTACCTTACAAACACCAAGGTAACAGCTAGCATTTATTGGGAGCCATTATAGGCCAGGCTCTGTGCTAAACTTTCACATTCAATATTTAATTTTATCCTCAAAATGACCCTGCAAGGTAGCTGGTAATGTCTCATTTTAATAGAAGAGGAGCCGAGTTCTTCGAGCTCAAGTGGCTTGCCCAAAGCAGCGCATGCAGCTTATTTCAGCATTCCAAGCTACAGAGTTCCCCCTAGGTTCTGTCAGCATCACAGATTCGTGGCTTCAGCTGCCTATCACTTTCTCCTGATAGTTGTGACCAGCAGCAGGAGTTCGTCTCTGCCTTTTTAAAGGTTGTTCTGTTTTAGTTCCTGCTCCAGATCCCTGGCTCCCTCCAAATGGAATGTTTGTGATCTAGTAAGCAGTATTGGGTTCACTCTCAGTTTTGTACTTGCCTCCCTCCCTCAACCTGCACACACTAAACAGTTTTCTTAAACTGAAATGCAATTAGCAGTCCTGGCAGTTTATGCAAAGGTTGGGATACTCATCACACATTTACCAAAATGCTTTATTATTGAGCAGAGTGCCTGTTGGATCCTGATTATGCTTAAAAAAAAAAAAAAAAAAAAAAGAAACTTTGTACTTTCTTTTTGTACATTAACAGTGTTTGCAGTTAATGAAATCTATGCCTTAATTACCTATCAGAAAAGAATGAGATGGTTCTAATACGGGTTCTAACGAAATATGCCCTTGATGATAAAAGTTAGTTGCAGAACACTATGATCCCACTTAAAAAAATTGGTAAAAGAAATTACCATTAGGTATACACAAAGAACTACACAACAGAAAAACCAGATTGTTAACTGTAGATATTTCCAGGGATAATGGGCAACTTTGTGTTTTCCTGTTTTTCTGTTATGTGGATGTGTATTGAACTAATTTTTAGAAACCAAAGATAATTAAGGAGTGCATTCTGCAGCTGTGTTCAAAAAGGATAGATTATTGAAAAGAGGTGAAACATGAATATTTGTTTTCCTTGGTTCTGGAGGTTGGCCCTTTTATGCCAAGGCAGGATGCCTCAGCAGCAATTTAACGAGCCCAGAAAAAGGGTCTGACCTGGCTCCCTGGCAGGGAGGGGGAGGGAGAAAGCAAAGTGTTCTTCTCCTTGCATCTCCCCCGCCTTTCTGTTCAGCAGTAACTGTCTTGCAGCTTCTTGGTTATGAAATGATTGACCTTTCTGTTGAGCCTAACAACACCTCTACTGGTGCTGGTTTGGATTGGAGGCCCCAGGATGCAGAAAAAGGGTGTATGTAAGAGGAGGGCGCTCCAGAGATGTAAATGTGTGCTTTGTTTTCCTCTTAAAGCAAGAGGATAGGGGAGGGAAGAATGCAAGAGCAAAGCTTAACATTTTTCAGTAGTTGCACCAGTTCTGATAAGCTGATCTCACTTGTTGTGGTTTAAATACACAGAGTAAGATTGTAAGGTGCTGGCTGTCTGGGGCTAGTTCTGCCTGGATCTTGGGTATTGCACATTATGTGAGAATTAAGGTTATGATTTGATTTGAAAGACTAGGCTTTTTGCAGCCTCAGTAGCAAGTGTTCAGTGATGTTTTGCCTCCCTGGTGTTTATGTCTGGGTGTGCTTGTGATCCCCCAGCCTGGCTTCTGAGATAGCAGTGCAGCCTCCTGGGGGACATCTCTGTTTCTTGTGGCTTCTGGCCTGAGCCCCGTACAGAGAACTTTTCTTTTCTCCTTAGTTCCTCTGAGGGAGGAAAGCCTTATCTTTTACCTTAGAAATGAAGTCCTGCCCTCAGAGATCTGGTTAAAACCCAAAAGATTCCTTTGCTATGTTTTTCATTGAGGCGGATTCTGTTTATAGGTAAGCAAAGCCGGCTGTGAACCCCAGAGAGCGGGCAAGGCCATGTGACGTCTCAGCGGCCCCAGTCACTGGGGAGTGACTCCAGTCCCACTGCAGCCATGCCAGGGGACTGACATGGAGAAGGCATGATGCCATGGTAGAAAACCGCGTTTCCAGAGAAGCACAATCACCTCTGAGTGACATATTAGACCCGTGTGTGAGGCGTTGTGTAGATACTTTGCAAATCACCCGTGTTTTTTGGTCCTATTTCTTTGTCCACTTGTATTGTATGTGATTACAGCCCTTTCTCATTTTACACAGCAGGGAGCAGAGAGGTCATGGGAATAAGGTGCAAGCATTCAAACATGAATTGCAGTTTGGCTCTGGTTGTTAAAAATTTTTGATATGAGCTAAATTTTTATTAAATCTCCTTTTTTATGGAGAAAAAAATAGAATCAATTTGGAATCCCAGGAGGCTTTGGTGAGTTTTTTTTTTTTTTTTTAATGTATTCATTTCATTAGAGAATTAGGTAAACCTTACATTACACAGGCAAGGCCAAAATAATTTTGCACAGTTAAAGGTGTTCAAGAAACCAGTCACCATTTAACCAGATTAGACTTCAACAAGGAGATGATAACCTCCAAATAACCTTCATTTAGGAAGATTTCCACATTCCTCCAATATGTGGAAAGACAGTAGATGCATTTTCTTCTCTCTGCCACAGAGGAAGAAATTTTCCCTCTTGAGGGACCAACACTATTTCTTCCTTTTTTTTTTTTTTTTTGAGATGGAATCTCGCTCTGTCACCCAGGCTGGAGTGCAGTGGCACAATCTCGGCTCACTGCAACCTCTACCTCCTGGATTCAAGCGATTCTCCTGCCTCAGCCTCCTAAGTAGCTGGGACTACAGGCACCCGCCACCACACCCGGCTAATTTTTTTTGTATTTTTAGTAGAGATGGGGTTTCACCATGTTAGCCAGGATGGGCTTAATCTCCTGACCTTGTGATCCGCCCACCTCGGCCTCCCAAAGTGCTGGGATTACAGGCGTGAGCCACCGCGCCGGCCCAACACTATTTCTTTTTTGCTGCTCTTTTCCCCTCTCCTTTCTTTGGTTTCCCCTTTCCATGAAGCTTCTTTAGTCATCTTTGCTTATCCTTAGGATCCCGATGCTCCTGTCTGTAGAATGCAAGAAACCAGAGTGTCCCCATGAGTGCCAATAAGTGTTGTCATCTGGATACCCAGTCATAAGTCTGCTTCTTCTTGGCCAAGGGTGGTTCACTAAACGGTGTCACCACTTTCATAGACTTGAAATCAGTAGGCCTGGTGACTTCACCAAATAGCCGAGCACTAAGACAAGACATGCGCAAGGCATATTCTGAAAGAGAAATTGCTTGAGTGACAAGGAGCTGGAGTCCCTGGTGTTGACTTTCCTCACCCACACCTTGTGACTGGTTTTATTTTAAGAAGGGCAGAGTTTGGTAAATGTTTGGCATCCTATTTGCTTTTATTTTTTATTTTTTTATTTTATTTAATTAATTATTATTAATTTTTGAGACGGAGTCTTGCTCTGTCACCGAGGCTGGAGTGCAGTGGTGAGATCTCAACTCACTGCAACCTTTGCCTTGCGGGTTCAAGTGTTTCTCCTCTCTCAGCCTCTCAAGTAGCTGGGACTACAGGTGCCTGCCACCACACCCGGCTAATTTTTGTATTTTTAGTACAGACAGGGTTTCACCTTGTTGGTCAGGCTGGTCTCGAACTCCTGACCTCAGGTGATCCTCCACCCACCTCAGCCTCCCAAAGTGCTGGGATTACAGGTGCGAGCCACCGCTCCCTGCCCCATCTGCTTTTAATGACTTATTTGAAATGCACCCTGTTCTGCGATTTTTGCGTTTCTCTACCCTCTTAACCTCCTTAGTACTTCTGTAGCGCTTGCTTTCCACTTTGTTTAGTCATTTATACGCTTCTTTATTCCCTCTGTCTAGACAGATTCAGTCTTTTTTGTCTCCACCAGTTTGTTCATCTCTGCTGTAAGCATAGTAGGGATCTGTGCAGTTTGGCTGCCCTTCGTGCTGTTCACAGTTTGCCAAGGGCCTCCATAATGAAATGGATTAGGGTAGGATGGTGCTGTGGGTGGCATGTGGAGGAGGCCTTCCTATGAGGCACTGCCTTCCCTGGGACGTGACAAAGGACAGGTGATGAAGCCAAGCCTCTGGAGTCTGGCTGCCCATTAGAACAGCCAGGGTGGGGCACTTTGAAAACTGAGTGAGTGAGGGCCCCACCTCCAAACGGGCTGCTTCATTGTGGTGGGTGGACCTGGACATCAGGGTTTGAAAATCCTGGCCATTCTCATGGGCAGCCACATGAAGGGGCTGGACTTCGACGACTTTCGTTCTCATCCAGATTGAATATTCAGTGATTCCATGAAGCCTATCTATGTTTGTGCTGGCCACCCAACGTTTTAAGTTTTAAAAGCTATTTTAGAAAACCTACACAATAATTTTGTATCCTTACAGCGCGAGCTTCCTTTTTCTTTCTCACCTCCTTCCACCCTCTTTTAGCTCCTACAGCCATTCGATTACTTCTTTTGTGGTTTCATAGTTTTAAATGTTTGTGGAAAGGTGTTGGTCAGTGAGAAGGTTGTAGTGAACCTTTTACACAGTCATTTTGGAGTATAAACTGTGTTTTGTGTTTGCATAGACTATCTCTGTGGGGTTTAAAAGCTACTAACAGCTTATCCAATTTGCCATTTCAGAACTAGGGAAGCTGAATAATGCTACTTCTGTTTTACATGGGATGAAAGATCAAGACCCAAAGGACAGAAAGATAAGGCAGAGGGAATGAAAGAGGGGCCCCTGTGTCAGGGGCTAACAGTCATTAGCACTTCACCTCTGCCCAGATGCCTCCTCAGCCAGCTAACAGGGACACCTGATCTCTCCTTGAGAAGATGTAACACATTAATCTGACCTGTTGTCTAATTGTAAGCATGAAGCAGGCATTGAGGCATTAGATCACCACAGTGTGAAGCAAAAGAGACAAGACAGACCTCTGCACAGGAGCGGCCTTCTGTGCCTTCGCCCATGTTTGTGTTCTGGCACCTGTCACCTTATACTGGAAATCACATACGTGTGAGCCTCCTGAAGTCAGAGGGAATCATGTCTTACTCATTGTAGGAGGCATATTCAAATCTTCGTGATTGAACCTAGTCCTGTCAGGCTGAACTACTGCATAATATGAATGTTTACCTGTGTCCTATCTAGATAGCGTCTGATGGTATTTTCTGTTTAAATGATTTAAGTAATAGGCACTCTCATTTTCTCAAGTGTTTTACATGAAATTTAAGGCAGGTAAGATAGAGTGAGGAAATACTTGGTTTAATTTCATTTTTACCCGCTTCCTTTTTACCTTATGACCAACAAATACAAATAACTACTTGTCAGTAAAAACACCACAGATCTGTTCCTTCTGGAAAATGATTTCATAGCACATTTTTTGTTTGAAGTGCTCATTTGAACTCCTTACAATGAGAAAGCATTTCATTTAAGGGAAAAAACAAAACGTGTCTGGCCATATTTTTGAAGTCTTAGAATGTATTACTATCAAATAATGGGAAAAATGCTAGAATTTTCAATACACAGTGCCTCAGATTTATTTAATATTTGTTTCTTACTAGTTGACGAAAAACGAAACAGCAAATGTAAAGTAAAATTACTTTTTATTCTAAATACTCTTTCAGGAGCTCTTTCCTAAATCCTTGTGAATAAAATTACACTTGCAGGGTATTTATAATCCTTCATAATCCCTAAATCCTTAAAAAGCAAGTTGACCCAAATGTTTAAATAAGGACTTTATTTATGAACTGAATACTTCTGATTCTCTTGGGATGTCATTATCTGGCTACATATGAAACAGTATTCACTTATGCATGCTTCAGAAACTTCATATATTACTGTGCATTTGTTAGTATGTGGAACAAAGAAACTTGTTTTGGTTGTGAGCAAAATGCAGATTTGTTCTCAAAATTGAGTTTTAGTATAAACTCAAATAGGTCGGCAGAAGAAGAGTTTAATTTTATGTATCTAAATAAGGCCTCTTTCTTCATTAAAAGAAAATTAAAACCAAGCCCCACACCCTTATTGAATCTGTCCCAGTAAGATGCTTTTTGGGTTCTTATTTGTGCAATAGTTGGTTATGATTTACTTTGTCTGCAAATGTCTGCAAACAGAAATGACGTAGATACTATTGCTCCGACAAAACTAAAAAAAGATTTTCACTAAAAGTACCCAGATCATATCAGTGGGAATAAATCCACTGGCCTTGGTGTATTTGCCCTAAAAGGATCTGTGTTTTTGCAGTAAATATTGTAATTGGAAGTATATGTTCTTTTAGACTAAAGTTTTACTTGAGGACATTTTTCAGTTAGGCATGTTTATTTTGGGGGTTTAGTATTGTCTTTCCCGTTATTTATTTTTACTTATCTGTATGAGCAGAAGCTATAGCCAGCTCTCTCAGCCCTTAGCCTATGCTAAGTTGCTGACTCCTTTTCTTGAAGATGGAGTGTCCCCTTTCTGGGCATCTCTAACCTCATCCTTGCCTCCCCCCGCAGGCCTTTTCTGCCTGCGATTCCTCAGTTTCTCTACACGTGAAATGTTGGGGTATCCCAGGGACCTGTCTTGGCTCCCTTCCTTTACTTTCCCTCCCAGATGTGAGCTGCTCATGTCCAGTCTAGAGCCCCTGTCTTGGACTCTAGGCCCACTTACCCAGCTAGATGCCTTTACTTTTGAGTCTTCCTGGTCTTACTCAGCGTAGACAAAAGCAGAACTCATTGCACTGTCTCCCCAAACCTTCTCTACTCTGCACTCCCTCTGTGAGCTAGTGGCACAGCCATCTGCATAGAAACCTGAGCCAGAGCCCTGGCACCATGCCCCGTCTTCAGTGTCCTCAGCCCCCCAGCCAGGGCATCACCAAATTCTGTTGGTCCTGTCTTCCAGAATCATTCATTCAGCCTTTCTCTCAGCCTTCAGGGCTTAGTTCTCAGTTCAGGCTCTCAACATGCCTCATCTCTATTACTGTAAAGGATTCTAACTAAACCTCTTCCTCTGGGCAGGGACTCACATTCATCTCACATTTTTGAATCCCTGGCTCTGGCATCTAGAGATGCCTAGAAAAATGTATAGAAATCAAATGATGTAAATAACTCAAGTCCTCCTTGCAAATAGGTGAGTCTAGGACAGAGTTATAAAGATAAAGAATTTAGGATTTTATCACGAGTGGACATTACGCCTTCATTTTTTTTAGAAAATAGTGCCCCAGAGGCCAGGCGCGGTGGCTCAAGCCTGTAATCCTACCACTTTAGGAGGCCGAGGCTGGTGAATCACCTGAGGGCAGGAGTTCAAGACCAGCCTGACCAACATGGAGAAACCCCATCTCTACTGAAAAAATACAAAATTAGCCGAGTGTGGTGGCACATGCCTATAATCCCAGCTACTCGGGAGGCCGAGGCAGGAGAATTGCTTGAACCTGGGGTGCAGAGGTTGCAGTGAGCCGAGATTGCGCCATTGCACTCCAGCCTGGGCAACAAAAGCGAAACTCCATCTCAAAAAAAGAAAGAGGAAAAGAAAACAGTGCTCCAGGTCCGTTCTGGTAGAGGGTTTTATAAACTTACACACAGGTAGAACCCATTTTTTCTTTAGTCTCTTAGTATACTTGACTAACTTAAAGTAATGTTTAAATGGCATTAGGTTTTTTAAATTATTTGCAATTTGTTGTTGAAACTATATTTGGCAGTATGCCCTTTGCCTTCAAATGTTATGAAATTGTTAGTCTTCTGATCAGGATCCCAGTGATTTTTGTTTTTAGACCTCAGTTATCTCCTTTATATCTGTATTACGCATAACTTCTTGGTGCTTCTGAATGACAGGGCACACCTTACCCTGAGCGTGAGAACCTTGAGCTCAATTATGCCTGAATACTAAAACTTACCAGAGCAAGGAGAGAGAGACTTTGGTCTTTGACTAAAGTGTGTCTTTTTAAGATTGTGAGAAAAGGATAGGAGAGATTGGTCCTTGGAAAAACTATCACAGCCTCTGTCATGACCAAGTTATGATGTATTCTTCAGTTTCTTCTGACCCTGGGAATCCAGGGAACAGTCAAGTGATCTACTTTGTATCGTCTTTTTGTTTGTACCATTTCCTACTGAGTCACCAGTAAATTATGTGACTTCACACATTTTCTCTCCTTTTTGATATATAATGAAAGACGTCACTGCTCACTTCAGATGCAGTGGAAGACACAGCATGTGGAAACGTCAGGTATTTTCATAAGCCTCAGAGGACTGAATAAGGTTTGAATTTTCTGTTCAGAGTGGGGTTAGTAATTGGGAAGAGTCACATGACTTGTTAAAAGAATCGTATATACTTGCTTAGAAGAGTGGCAGGGTTCTTGTATAAATTGATTATTTTTGTTTGACAAATGTTCTTTACAGAACTCACTTTTACCAGGAAAATCTTATAAACTCTTTTTTGGAGAGTCACTATGGCTTTTTTGTTGTTGTTGTTGTTGTTATTTTTGTTTTGTTTTGAGACAGGGTCTGTCACCCAGGCTGGAGTGCAGTGATACCATCTTGGCTCACTGCAGCCTCCATCTCCTGGGCTCCAGCAATCCTCCTGCCTCAGCCTCCTGAGTAGCAGGGACTGCAGGCGCACACCACCTTGGCTGGCTCATTTTTGTATTTTGTGTGGAGACGAGGTCTCGCCATTTTGTCCAGGCTGGTCTTGAACTCCTGAGCTCAAGTGATCCGCCTGCCTTGGACTCCCAAAGTGCTGGGATTTACAGGCGTGCACTAACATACCCAGTCAAACCGTGGCTAAGTTTTTACCAGGCTTCTGTTGTGAACCATTGGCAAAGATGTGAATGAAACCTAGACTTCATATTCTCTTCTCTCTGTCCTGTCTTGTTTTTATAATTGACCAACAGTTTTTAGGCCTCTGCATGATGTATGATTATTTGGCAGTATAAAAGTGGGCTATAACCAAGCGAGTGCTAAGTGCAGACAGATGCTTGACCTGTTGAAATTTTGGCTATTTTGAGACAGAGTCTCGCGCTGTCACCCAGGCCGGAGTCCAATGGCGCAATCTTGGCTCATTGCAACCTCCACCTCCCAGGTTCAAGCAATTCTCCTGCTGAGGCCTCCCAAGCAGCTAGGATTACAGGCACCCACCCCCATGCCCAGCTAAACACGCCCAGCTAATTTTTTGTATTTTTAGTAGAGACGGGGTTTCACTATGTTGGCCAGGCTGGTCTCAAACTCCTGACCTCGTGATCTGCCCACCTTGGCCTCCCAAAGTGCTGGGATTACAGGCATGAGCCCCCGCGCCTGGCTGAAATTTTGGCTTTTAAAATCATTTAGGTCTCATCAGGAATCAATTCTTTAAAATATAAAACTTTCCTAAAGATTTTTGACTCTTTGTAGATAAAATACCTTGAAAGGATAGATCATAATCTTCATGGCAGAGGATCTTTAAGGTATATTTGATATGAAATCACAAAGAGAAAAATCTTTCGAGTCATTGGGTTTGGGAATTATGTCATGAACACTGAATACAAGGATACTTTTAAAATTTAAAACCACCTCCTTTACTGTATGTGTTGACCTTTGACCTGAATTGGAAAGGGGATTTTTGAAATTTCTCTATAATGTTGTTAAAAAGATGTTGGGCCTGTGGGTATTGGGCCTTAAATTGAATTTTCCTTACATAGAAAAATGGAAAAAATTGGTTTAGGTGTTAGGTGGTAACAAAAAGTAGGCCCTTTTGAAGATTAAATTTATGCCTGCCTTAGCCTTGTTTAAATCCATGCCTGGCCACAAATATTAGTGTTGTGGCTGTCCGTCATCTGAGCAGTTGCACCACTGTTCATTCACTGCCATGCGGATTCATCTTTATATCTAATGCTGCTTTGAAGAACCTTCTCAGAGGTTAATGATGAGAGGATGTAGCAGTAGGGACAATACCGTGGCAGATGAGATCTTTTAGTAGATTCTTTTAATCATGATTTTAAACATTAGAAACCAAAAGCTTTATAGTCTCCTTGTGAAGAAGCCCTGGTGAGCATATTTGCTGTGATAATATTAGTCATGAGTTGCTCACTCCTTGATTAAAACCTCCTAGGTTTGTTGACATACTAGTCACTATTCACCTGCTAGGAAATATAGGACTGAGTTGTCATGGAAGGAAATAATGGTGATGGGATTTGAATAAATAATTTATGGATAATTGCAGAGCCTTTGTCGTCTTCATCCCACCATTTATTAAAGAAGACTTTCCAAAGTATACTGCCATGAGATCTAGAGTAATTGAGTCATGTTTTGTGAACCACGTTGGAGACAGACTTCTCTGGGAGGCCACAGCTTCTCCAGAGCGGACCTTTAGCTTTGGAGTGGGACCAACCTGGGCTTGAATCCAAGGCCTGCTAGGTTGGGCTGTTTGTGTCCCGGGGCTGGTGGTTGAACCTTGCAGGATGCTGTGGCCATGTAAATCCTCTAGCGCAGCCGTTGGCATGTAAGAGGTACTTCGTAAGTGTCCCCCTTCTCTTCTCTGTGCAAGCTGTGTGTTCACCTCCCATGGGAAGACATTCCTAGTCCCCTGCTGTGGGCTCCTCCTCCAGTGCTCCGCGGTGGAGTAGCCAGCAGTGCGCCCCGAGAGAGCATGGTGCGTTCATTCTGTGAGTGCCAGCCACACTGCATGTTCCAAATAACACTCCTCCCTCTCCCGGCAGGTGCCTGAGATCATCAGCTCCATCCGTCAGGCGGGGAAGATCGCCCGGCAGGAGGAGCTGCACTGCCCTTCTGAGTTCGATGACACGTTTTCCAAGAAGTTCGAGGTGCTCTTCTGCGGCCGCGTGACAGTGGCGCACAAGAAGGCTCCTCCGGCCTTGATTGACGAGTGCATCGAGAAGTTCAATCACGTCAGCTGCAGCCTGGGGTCCGAGAGCCCCCGCCCCGCCCCGCCCCATGCCGCGCCCACAGGGAGCCAGGAGCCTGGGCGCAGGCCCATGCGCAAGTCTTTCTCCCAGCCCGGCCTGCGCTCGCTGGCCTTTAGGAAGGAGCTGCAGGATGGGGGGTTCCGAAGCAGCGGCTTCTTCAGCTCTTTCGAGGAGAGCGACATTGAGAACCACCTCATTAGCGGACACAATATTGTGCAGCCCACAGATATCGAGGAAAATCGAACTATGCTCTTCACGGTAAAATAGCCCCGGTCTGCCATACGCGTTCAAGAGAAAATCTCCTTTACGGAGTGAAGATTCTTAGTCAGTTGCTTTTGATTTATGTGTGAATCCATATATTTTCATGCTGAACAATTCTAAGGAGAAGATCCTTCCTTTAGCCATAAGCCTTTACAGTAATCAGGGAGAAACAGAGATCCATCTCATGCCCATGTGTCATTTTTATCTCACCTCGTAATTATAAAGACACCTTTGACTTATACCCCAGTTTCTAACAAGCTTGTGTATCTGATTTGTCTTTAACATCAAAACGTAGAGTGTTTAGAGGAGGAGATGGGTCTGGGAGTTAGAGTGGCAGCATCAGGATGTGACCACTGACTTATTGGTCCTGAGGAGAAACTAGAGCTATAGAAACCAATATACACTGAAACCCAAGAAGCTTAGCGCTTCGGAGACATGGAGTCTAAAAGGCAAAGAGTAGATTCTGTTTTCTGGAAGGTTCACTTATGTGAAGACCTCAGTTTTTAGGAGATGTGTGGATCTTGAGACCTGTTGCTAACTTTTGGATATCCGGTTCTTTCATCTCAAGGAAGACTGCTGTCTTATGTAGGTGAAGGCACTAATAGATGTCCAGTGTGACCTGAAATCCAGAGGATAACAGGGAACCTTTGAAATGATTTCTACAGTGATAGAATCAGAATTTTATAGGAGCTTGCCCCTTTTATTCTTTATTTTTATAGGTCATAAAATGAGAAAGTTTGAAAAGCTAGATTTTTTTTGTTTGTCTTTTAAGATTGGCCAGTCTGAAGTTTACCTCATCAGTCCTGACACCAAAAAAATAGCGTTGGAGAAAAATTTTAAGGAGATATCCTTTTGCTCTCAGGTAAAATGGAGATGGGTTTTTAAAATTCAATTGCAATGGAATTTTTAAATGGATTTCTGTAATATCTGTCATGTAACAGAAATGCTAAAGGTTACAGGGTGTATGTTTTCTAAGTACTGTACTTGATTTGTGTTTCGCTTTTCTTTCTCCTTTGCTTTGGTATGTTAAGGTAAATTATGAATATAATTTTGAAATTAAGAAATTTGCTCTTAGCAACACTAATAGACAAAATAGATCTACTTTTAATTTTCTTAGTTATTGGTAGTAATGGTCCACAGTCATGACTTCCAGATGCATGTGTGTGTGTCTTTGTGCATATTACACATATATATTTACACATTTCATATAAGTGTGTCTTTTTATTAGATATATTTCTACTTTACAAAAATTTATAACTTTTTGGGTACCAATTATCAGTATTTCTTCTCTCTTCAAATATAGATAGTGCTTATCTTTGAGAATGTTCTACTCAAAGTACAGTGTCTACTTGAAAACTTTTTTCTTGATAATCTTCCAGGTGTTTGTTTCATAGAGAGATTTTGGAAGAATCTATCAGTTAAGATTAGCTATGTCGGTTTTACTCAGGATCTTCCTAACAAATACGAGATCACTTAAGGTTATGTTTGCTTATGTTTTTTAAGCTCTGGATTTTTCATTTTCATAATTGATAAAATATGAAAATGTCAGTGTTGATTTATAATGTGATCTACTTAAATATTCAAAAGGGACTTTTCTGCAAAATGTGAAAATAATGTTCTTTATAGATTAAATAGGGAACCATTGACAAAAAGCTTTTCTAAATCATATTTCCTTAAGTTGTAGCCTCTAGCTTATGCTTAACTTGCTATTGGAGAATGTTAATTGAGATGGCAAAGCATGTCGATGATTGCTCATTTATTGGAAAATATTTGGCCTGAAAGGAAGATTACCCATAGAGTTTTTATCCTGATTTGCTGCCATTTCTGTTGAATATTAATGTTAAATGTTTACATTTTTGTGTGATAGCTTTAAAATTTCCAAAAGAGTGTAGCTTACAAGTTTATATGATTACCTGAACATTAAGCTATCAGCATGCACATCTCTGCGTACTGGTGCTTTCAGAATACATTGATGTATTAATATTTATGGCAGATGTTTTATCTGTATTAAGGTGCCTCTGATAGCTGATGATTTTAAAACATGTTTACATATTAATATTTATTAAAAATAGCTCTTATGATTCTATGGTAGAGCCTTGGCCTAATATAAAAGCTCCTCTACTCTGCATGCATATAATTTTTGACTCTTTCTTTATTCCAGTTCACTTCAATATTTACCTATTTATTTTAGGAGTACAGATATATTTTAAATCTTTTTTTAACCTTTAGGTGTGTGTGCATGCATGCACGTACATGTGTGTATGTGGGTAGTTGTGTTTATTCATGAATCTCTGGTCTGCCTTTGATTTTTTGAGTGGTTTCTGTTCTTTAATACCTAGGTCTCAAACGAAACAACAATCAAATACTAAAATGAGCACGAAAACTTGAATTTTCAGATCTTAGTTCTCTTATTGTTGTGGGGGTAATCAAAGGAACATTCTAGTAAACCACCTTTATTTGAGATGTTTTTAGACTTTTTGAAATTTTAAAATATCAGAGAAAGTAGTGATTTTCTAGTGCTCTTTAAAAGTGTGCTCTCTAGGCCAGGCGCAGTGGCTCACGCCTGTAATCCCAGCACTTTGGGAGGTTGAGGCGGGTGGATCACCTGAGGTCAGGAGTTTGAGACCAACATGGTGAAACACCATATCTACTAAAAATACAAAAATTAGCTGGGTGTGGTGGTGGGCGCCTGTAATCCCAGCTACTCAGGAGGCCGAGGCATGAGAATCACTTGAACCCTGGAGGCAGAGGTTGCAGTGAGCTGAGATTGCGCCATTGTACACAAGCCCGGGCAAAAAGAGTGAAACTCCGTCTCAAAAAAATAATAAAAAGTAAAATAAAATAAAATTGTGCTGTGTAAATCTTGAGGTGCATATCTGATGATGGTGCGTCTTCTGGATACACCTGAACATCTCATTCTCTCCCTTGGACAGGGCATCAGACATGTGGACCACTTTGGTTTTATCTGCCGGGAGTCTTCTGGAGGTGGCGGCTTTCATTTTGTCTGTTACGTGTTTCAGTGCACAAATGAGGCTCTGGTGAGAGAGGACAAGCAATTCTTACCTTGGAACCTTCTTTATAAGGAATTTTAGCTCCACTGATTTTTCTGTCCTTAGGAAAACCAGATAGTCATTGACATATCATTATTTGTCTTTAGTTATTTACTTATGACTAGTAAGTAGCTAATACACATCTGAAGCTTAATTGGGTGTACATTTTATATTTTTTATTTCAGAAGAACTTGCTCAGTGTCACCCTCTGGTCTAGCATTTTACAGTGTCATTTTAGACGTCTGATCAAAGGAGTTTGCCTTTTTTCTCAGTAGTTTGTATTTTTAGTTTTTACTGTATTAGTCTGTTCTCACACTGCTAATAAAGACATACCTGATACTGGGTAATTTATAAAGGAAAGGTTTAATGGACACAGTTCCACATGGCCGGGGAGGCCTCACAATCATGGCGGAAGGTGAAGGAGGAGCAAAGGCACATCTTACATGGCAGCAGGCAAGAGAGCCTGTGCAGGGGAACTGCCCTTTATAAAACCATCAGATCTCGTGAGATTTATTCACTATCATGAGAACAGCACAGGAAAGACCCACCCCCATGATTCAATTACCTCCCACTGGGTCCCTCCCATGACACGTGGGAATTATGGGAGCTACAATTCAAGATGAGATTTGCGTGGGGACACAGCCAAACCATATCATTTACCTTACCTGCTTTGAGAGCTTTGAGCATCCTTGTAGTATTTTCAGACTGTAATCCTAGCCGTTATTCCAATTATTATCTGTCAAACTGTGTGAAGAGTAGTACAGAAAACTCTTAAAAGCTTAAAAAGTCTTTTCCATAGATTATCTGACATCTCAGTCCAGCTAATTTCAAGTTGACTTTTTGGTGGCTACAACTTCTCTTCTCTTTGATTAGGTGGACGAAATTATGATGACCCTGAAACAGGCTTTCACGGTGGCCGCAGTGCAGCAGACGGCTAAGGCGCCAGCCCAGCTGTGTGAGGGCTGCCCCCTGCAGGGCCTGCACAAGCTCTGCGAGAGGATAGAGGGTGAGTAGGGGACCTTTTCCAACGTGAACACAGTGGGAGTTAAAGGTCCCTGGAGAACTTTAGGTGATACTCATCTGTTGGAAGATTCTGCCTAACAGAGGCTTGTGTTAATCACAGTGATTGTAGGTGGACTCTCAGCATGCAGTGGGTGTCTTTTGTGTGTCAGGAATTGTGCCGGATGCTGGTGATACAAAGATAAGAACCCAGAACCCCCTTCTGCCACCTCCCTCCAGGGTATTCTGAAGGTGGAGGAGGAGTTAGGGAAACAGGTTACCAAACCAGTTGCCTAGTGTTTATCAAGATTATGTGAGTGGTTAGTCATACTGGCCACTGCAGAGATATCTAGAAAGACAAAAACTAAGGAACTTGTACCGGTTTCTCCATTACAAGGTCATTAGTAACCGCTGCTAGTACAGTTTGAATGGAGACGAGGTAGCACAAAACAGGTTGCAGTTGAGGAGCAAATGGGAAGAAATAAAAGAAACGTGACTATTAGTATTGAATAGTACCTCTGGAAACCTGGCTTAGGGAGAAACTGTAATAAATGTTATGATTTGTAGCTAATGTGTATTGAATAAGATCTGCCAGGAAATATATTAGGTGCTTTCTGTTATCTATTTAATCCTCACCACATTTGTGGGAGGAAAAGGGACTATTTATTTTGCACATATTGCAGATAAGTAAATTGAGGATTAGAGACGTCTAGGAATAATAGTGTATCATGAGCCCATGATTCACCCCAGGCGGTAAAGTCCTGTTACCTGCCACCAAGCATTTCCAGGAGAAGGCCATACCGGGGGAAGACCTGGGGATTGCAGCTAACTTTACCTTTTTCAGAACTGAAGAGGTTTGAGTGAATTCAGAGCCCAAGGGGCGGGAGGGGTCAAATGAATCTGAATGGAACAGAGGGGGTTCCTTTTGAACAAGAGTGGGGAGTCCACCTGAGGCAGGAAGTGAGAGTCTCTTTCTCTGGGACTGCAGGGAGGGGGCAGGGGAGAGGACAAAACCAGGTGACAGTGAAAAGGAGTGGTAATATGTTTATCTGAGGGCATCTGGAAGGTGAAGGAGTTTTCACCTCTCTGTTCTTGGTTTTGTGTTTTTGTTCTGTTTATGGGAGGATTTCTAAAATTTTTTTTGTGACTTGTGGAGGTCACATGATTTAAACAACCCATGTTATTGTGAAAAGAAAACAAAAATTTGATCATTTCTCATGTTTGGAGAATGTTTATTATACATCTGTAATCCCTGCACTTTGGGAGGCCGAGGCGGGTGGATCACCTGAGGTCAGGAGTTCAAGACCAGCCTGGGCAACATGGTGAAACCCCGTCTCTACTGAAAATACAGAAATTAGCTGGGCGTGGTGGCGTGTGCCTGTAATCCAGCTACTTGGGAGGCTGAGGCAGGAGAATCGTTTGAGGCCGGGAGATGGAGGTTGCAGTGAGCCGAGATTGTGCCTCTGCACTCCCAGCCTAGGTGACAAAGCGAGATGTCTCAAAAAAAAAAAAAAAAAAAAAAGGAATATTTATTATAAGCTATAATTTTGTGAAGACAACATTGCTTTTTAGATCCAATTTTCCTTTTTAAAAAAATTATAGTAAAAATATATGTAACACAAAATTTACCATTGTAACCTTTTTGTAAGTGTACCCTTCAGTGGCATTAAGTCCATTCACATTGTTATGCAGTCCTCACCACCAGCATCTCCAGAACTTTTTCATCTTCCAGAACTGAAACTCGTTAAATGCCAGCTCTGCTCCTTCTCAACCTCTGGCAACATCTGTTCTGTTTCTAGGTAACTTCATATAAGCAAAGGCATAAAATATTTATCTTCTTGTTTCTGGTTTATTTCACTTAGCATAATGTTTTCCAGATTCATGTGTACCGTAGCGTTGTCTGAATTTCATGCCTTTTTAAGGCTGAATAGTATTCCATTGCAAAAGCGTGTAGCACGTTTTGTTGATCCATTTACTCGTCCATGGACATTTGGGGTCCTTCCACCTTTTAACTATCGTATGAATAATGCTGCTGTGAATGCTGATGTGCAAATACCTGTTGAAGTTCCTGCTTTCAATTCTTTTGGATGTATATCCAGAAATGAAACTGCTAGGGTATGTGGTAATTTTATGTTTAATTTTTCTGAGGAACTGCCGTATTGTTTCACAGTGGCCACACCATTTTACAATCCCACTGGCAATGGGTAAGGACCCCAGTTCTTTTACGTCCTCGCCAAAATTTGCTACTTTCTGTTTTTGTTTTGTTTTGTTTTTGATGAAAGCCGTCCAGATAGATGTGAAGTGGTATCTGTTTTCCTTTTTTAAATAAGATAAATTAACAGTTGACATCTTAAGGTCTGGGAAGGGTCATTTGTGGCATTACAGTGCTCTTTAAAATGAAGAAACATGATTAATATATTCAACTGTGTTTTCCACGTTGTTACTATTTGCTGACATTACACAAAATATATCTGGGAACAAGAAAACGTTTGCTTTAACGAGAGTTCCCAACCAAGAGGATCACTAACTCTTTCCTTAGTGGTTGTCAAGATAAGGTAAACGATGACAGAAAATGCCCCTTAAGAGCTTATTGAAAAGCCAGCAATGACTTTGGCCTTGAAGATAAAGCAGATCACGATCTGCAGGAACTGGAATGCTTCCAGCGCTCCCCTTGATAAATCTTTCTTTGGTCTGGCTTAGCTTTCAGAAAGTTACAGCTCAAAAGTTTGATCAGGGTAAATTTTGCTGCCGTCGTTTTGGAATTAATCATTTGATCCATCTTTCACCTGATAAAATCCAACCAAGGCACAAAACTCTACTAACACCAGAACATTCTTAAATAGTACAATTAGAAGTCTGGTGGGGGTATGTTTTACCTACATGATGGAACTCATTTCTAAAAGTGTAGAGGGCACATTATTAGAAGAAGTGCTAGTTATTACATAAACAGTTTTATGGTTCCTTGCTTTTTGTTGTTGTATTCCTAATAAGTAGAATGAAGTGGCTTATTAAAATTCATTGTATATTGGTGTAAGAGTAGTTCTAGCAGGAAGTTATATGGTCTGATCAATAACTCTGTAAAACTGTGGAGAGGACTAGTGATGTGGCCACACAAAGACTTAAAGAGTGTGTTTTCTTAGTAAGTGTAGTCAAGTCATCCCCCAGAATCTACAGAATAGAATCAGTAACGCTGTTGCTGTTGATTACGCTGCACTCTACTCTTAACGTGCAACACATCAGAAGTGCAGCTCTACCCAGTTCTGTGTTTGACCCATATACAACTCAGTGGTATTTATAGAGTATTTTGCTTATTTTAAAAGAGGAGCATTTTGGGAATTACTAGACTGAATTATGCTTTCATTAAAAAAATTAGTTGAACTGAGATTTTCTTTTGCTCTCAGAGCAAATTTTCCTTCAGTAAAACACAGTCATTCATCACCGCTCCCTCTAACAAGGGCCGTTTCTGCACGGGCAGGGAGGTGGCCTCACTGACCAGAGGAGCCGGGAGGGGTTGTAGTTTGGAAACTCTTGACGCTGGTTACCTTTTTCTGCTTCAGTCCTTGCTTCCCATTCCCCTCCATAAGCCATTTTGGCATCACCTGGGCCTCTCTGAGGAGATGCGTTCAGTGTGGAGCTGAAGGGTGCTTTCAGTGGGTGTACAGAAACCGCCCAGGAGGCGCTAGCTGTGTGAGAATCCCTGGGGGAGGAGCTCGCACCTAGGCGGGCCGGCTGTTTAGAGATGGGGCCGGAAGGACCTCATGAGTTGGGCATCCTGCAGACAGGGTGAAACTGCTCAGAGAATTGCTTCACAGCTGCCGAAGCCACGACTAGGCTGCATTTCCTGATTTCACCTGAGATTGGCAGAGTGTCGAGTTAGTCTAAGTCTTCTTAGGCCTTGGCATTTATTCGTCTATTCCCCACATCTGAATGTTTCATGAAACAATATCGTTTTTCCAAAATATGATACTTTGACTATCAGAGATGTCCTCCATATGTGGGGGAGATTCTTAGTGCATGATGACTTCGCGCTTATTTGATTCATAAATCTTAACTCTGTTTCGCGTCAGCATTTAAGTAGTTGATACAGTAAAGCCTTGTCTGTTTCCTTGGCTTCATGTGACCTGACAGCTTGCTGAAAGAGTGACTGCATTGCACTTTGACGAAGGTGCCGTCCTTCCTGCACTTTAACCCACCTCTGAGCTCACTCTTGTATTGCAGCCACCCGAGTGTCAGGCGACTTGGCTCTGCTAGTCAGGGAGGGCAGTGGAGCAGTTAAGGGTTTGGTTGCTGGAGGCAACTTACTTAGCTGATGACCTTGGACAAAATACTTGACTTCGATGTGCCTCAGTTTCTTCAGTGGGCATTGGGATTACTTTAAAAAAAAAAAAAGGCCCATTTCTAGTATTCATTTTAGGGTGAAATGAAATAATGCACATAAAGTGTTAAGAGAAATGGCTTGGCAGTCACTTAAATATTATTTCTACGGTGACCTCAGGGTTTTCTTGAGTTAAATAAAAAGGGAAAAAGAATGTCTTTCTGGAAGCAGAGATGGCTGTAACAGTGTGATAGGGCAGCCGCCTCTACCACAGTCCCACTCTACTGAGAGTTTGTGGGATCTGCCTCGGCTGCCGTGGGAGGGGAGGAGCCATGGCTTTGGGCAGACTTGGCTGCCGATGGGCCTCCTGGCCTTTCACAAGTCGCCTGGCTTCTCTGGGCATCAGCAAAACCGTCTGTAAAACGAAGGCATGGTTTCCAAGTCCTTACAGACAAGCCGCTGGCTCAGCAGATTTCCCTCCCGGCCATCCGTAGTGATGTAGGTGCCTCGCACACTGTTCTCCAGCCCAGAGCCTTGGCCAGGCCTCTGCCTCAGGGCCACGCTGGTGGGATGAGAAGACAGTGCCAGGTGGGCGAGGTGAGAGCTGCCCTTGGAAGAAAAATAACCTGTGCAGTTTTTTTCTTTTCATGGCAGTTGGGTCAGCATATTCTTTCATTATCAACCTTCTCATCATGTGTGACGTTTATCACTGGACACCAAGAAAAGGCAGGCTCTGAGCCGTGTTTGTGTGGGGAAGGAACTTCTTGAAATACCAGGTTCTAATGGGTACTAAAATGATGTCATGACTTTATTTTTATAACTTTTCCTCAAAACCCTTTGTAACATTAATTAAATGTAATGTTCATTAAGTTATTGATAAGCATGTGGTGGTGTAAGAAAAATTGTGAGCCATATGCATCAGTTTTCTGTGATGGGAACCTGGCATGCAAGAGAAATATGCGTCAGTTTTCCAACAGAATAGGAGTTGTTTTTCTCTAAGAAAAAGTTGTCGGGTTTACGTATCAACATAAGAATTTATCATTTTCTGAGGAGAAGTTTCTGATTATGTGAGGTATTTTAACAGGGAGAAAGTAATTTGGAGCCTCACAATCCTGAGGTAGAGTCCAAATAAGTGGTCTGTGGAAATGACGTAAGCGCTCTAGGTCTTAGTTTTCTTAGCTGTAAACTGGGGGTAATAGCATCCTCTTCATCAGATTGTTTTGAGAATTAAATGGTGCAAGCTTAATGCCTATTATTCAGTGTCCAGTGCATCAGAGCTCGTTTAGAAGATGATGACAAAGATAACAGCAACACTATTTTCGTTGAAAATTTACACGCCAAGCATAGTGGCTCACGCCTGTAATCCCAGCACTTTAGGAGGCTGAGGTGGGCGTATTGCTTGAGCTCAGGAGTTCAAGACCAGCCTGGGTAACATGGCGAAACCTCGTCTCTACTAAAAATACAAAAATTAGCCGGGCATGGTGTCATGTACCTGTAGTCCCAGGTACTGGGGAGGCTGAAGTGGAAGGATTGCTTGAGCCTGGGAGGTCGAGGCTTCAGTGAGCCATGATTGCACCATTGCAATCCAGCCTGGGTGACAGAGTGGGATTCCATGTCAAAAATAAATAAATAAATTTTTTTTTTTTCCATAAAACCTTGAAAGTCTGAAGTGGAAGAGAATGTGAAGGGGATGTGTGTGGAAGAGGTTAACTTCCTATCTCACAACTTTTGCATAGAGTTTTTTCATGCCTCTTTTTTTTTCTCTTAATAGGAATGAATTCTTCCAAAACAAAACTAGAACTGCAAAAGCACCTGACAACATTAACCAATCAGGAGCAGGCGACTATTTTTGAAGAGGTTCAGGTACAGTACAGTTACTAATTTCTAGAAGGAAAGAAAAGGCAGGCAGCTTACCTGGGAAATGCTATGTATACAAAATAGCAAACCAGTGTTGTCCCAGACTGGGGTAAGGTGCCTTGAGTTCATCTTGGTTTCTGGGGTGTCCAGTCTTTTGGGTTCCCTGGGCCACATTGGAAGAAGGAGGATTGTCCTGAACCACATATAAAAGACACTAACGATAGCTGATGAGCTTAAAAAAAAAAAAAAAAAAAAAATGGTGTTTGTTTATTTGTTTGTATGACAGAGTCTTGCTCTGTTGCCCAGGCTGGAGTGCAATGGCACGATCTGGGCTCATGGCGATCTCCACCTCCCAGGTTTAAGTGATTCTCCTGCATCAGCTTCCTGAGTAGCTGGGACTACAGGCGTGCCACCATGCCCAGCTAATTTTTGTGTTTTTAGTTGAGACAGGCTTTCACCATGTTGGTCAGGCTGGTCTTGAATTCCTGACCTTGTGATCCGCCCGCCTTGGCCTCCCGAAGTACTGGGATTACAGGTGTGAGCCACCGTGCCAGGCCCAACATCTCATAATGTTTTAAAAGCGTTTATGAATTTGTGTTGGACTACATTGAGAGCCGTCCTGGGCCACATGTTGGACATGCTTGGCTTAAGCTTTCACAGCCCCATAGAGGGTCCAGGTCAGAATTGCAGATTCCCATCAGGCCTTAGCTTAGATAGTAGAACTGACTGAAACAGGCAAGCTTCTTCCTTAAACAAATGTTAGAATAAGAGAGAGGAAATTATAAAATGGAAAGCGCCTTAGCCTGGGAGACAGAAGGTCTGGCCTCTGGTCCACATGCACTCATCTGTTCCCTGGGAAACCTCTGCCCGCCCCTTCCTGCTTAGGATTTCAGCCCTAAGTGTGGCAGTCGAATGAGACAACATTTGGTACATGAGCTTGAACAGAATTGTTCCTTCTTTCCCTCCACACCATTTTTTCTTTTCATTTTTGAAAATAAATTTAGGTCATGCTGTCTACTTGGAACCTGATAATATATCAAACCTACAAAAACAAAACAAAATTCAAGCTCATCAGCGCTCTGCAGTAAACTTGGAAGCTAGCTCTTGCCCTTGCATTTAGATGCAATGTATCTCGGGGAGACCATGCTGTGTGTGCTGGCATGCCTGTAGCCTGTTCATTATGAATCTTTAATGAGGTCATCCAAAATTTCATGTCTGCTTTAGCCGAGGGCCATTTTTGATGGCTCCCTGGCACTTTTTTAGGGAGGGAAGCATATCAAAACAAAGAATAAATATCTCCTTTTTCGGGGCAGGCAGCAGGTTCTGCAAATAGAGGAGCCATTAAACAAAACAAGACAGCTAGCAACTGGGTGGGTTTAAGTGCTTTTCGCTCCTTACTGGGAAAATACTATACTAGGATCCACGATCTGCTTTCTGTTAGTGTAAAAAAATGAAAGGATTGTCTCTCTCTCTCTTTTTTTTTTTTTGAGGCAGAGTCTCACTCTGTCACCCAGAGCCAGAGTGCAATGGTGCAATCTTGGCTCACTGCAACCTCCGCTTCCCAGATTCAAGTGATTCTCCTGCCTTAGCTTTTCGAGTAGCTGAGATTTCAGGCGCCTACTACCACCACACTCTACTAATTTTTATATTTTTAGTAGAGACGGGGTTTCACCATATTGGCCAGGCTGGTCTTTAACTCTTGACCTTGTGATGCGCCCTCCTCAGTCTCCCAAAGTGCTGGGATTACAGGCGTGAGCCACCACGCCTGGCCATCTTTCTCATTTTAATCACATGTTAGAGGTCTTGTCTTATTCCCTTGTTCTCCTTCTACAGTAGAATTGGCATATGCTGTAGGAAGACAGCATGGAAAGATGTTTTTTCATGTCTCAAATAGCCTAGAGGGTAATTTTCACTTGTCTTTACATTTTCTTGTTTTCTTTTGAATCAACTTGAGACATGCTACTTTGTTTTTTCTTAAAAGATCTTTAGAGTTCTAAGTACACAATACTCTTAGACAAATATAATGTGATTTGCATTTGGAATTCAAAAATGGACAATACGCTTCTGATTGTTAATGCATTTACAATTCAAGCTGGGGCCTTTTTCATCTAATGCTGGCTCGCTTACTGTTCTAGAGCTGTCCAGTCACTTTAAGAAACCATCTTTCTTTTCTTTTTTTTTTTTGAGACTGAATCTTGCTCTGTCGCCCAGGCCGGAGTGCAGTCGCATAATCTTGGCTCACTGCAAGCTCCGCCTCCTGGGTTCAGGAGGTGGGGTTTCACCATGTTAGCCAGGATGGTCTCGATCTCCTGACCTCGTGATCTGCCCGCCTCAGCCTCCCAAAGTGCTGGGATTACAGGTGTGAGCCACTGCGCCCGGCCACGAAACCATCTTTCTAGCAAGCATAGAAGAGGAACTTCCCTTTCATAATGTGGGTTTTCTTTTTTGTCTAGACAGCACCACGTAGCTCTCCCTAAAACAGTGTGATGAATCAGTATAGGTAATACACAAAATATTCTTCCGCAGCAATGAGATGTTCCTAATGGGCATGATTCCAAGATTCTCTGTGACATGCAGGCTTTTAGGCACTGAGTACCTCATGGCAAAGACACTTCAGAACAGAGCAGGTTATGACTAAGGTTTGCTTTAAAAAAAGAGCATTCAGTTAATATCCTGAGGCCCCTATGTGTTGTTCTAGAGGTCTCTGTAATTGTTTAGTTGCTCCAGACACCAAAGGGAAGTTGTATTGTTCACCAACTTTGAAAAGCCAGCTCTCGCCTTGTCTTCCATCACTGTGAGTGTGACTGTTCCTTGAGTGATACAGATTTGCCCATGAATCTTTTGTTCTAGAGGCTTGTTAGATGGTCTTGTTGAATTATGTCCTCAATGACCATTCTTGGTTTTGTAAAACATTTTATAAACCAAGTCATTGGTTTCGTTTTAGACAGCAATGCTGGCTAATGTGCTTGAAAATAATACATTTCAAAAAGATTGTAAGGAAAAAGGTGACTTTGCAGTTTCCGGAGTCTTCTTATAAATAGAATGGTAAATATTTTCCTTTGTTCAGTCTTTCCTGCAGGGGAATTTGTTTCTGAAAAAGTCCTCCACATTCAAATTTTCATAACGGAAATGTAATTACCATTGAAATTAATGGTACATGATTACTTAGTTATTAAAACATACCATATTCAAGGATCATGTAAATGAATATTTAATTAAAAAATGGAACTCTAACAGCTATAAAGAAATCACTGATAACTGTGTAAACGATGCTGGAGGTTATCTCTGCTGTAAACAAGCTGATATTGAGCACTCTGAGAACTTGGTGCCAGACAGTCATGTGGGCAAACCACACTGCAAAGCTGTCTTTTTATTTATGAGCTTTCTGAAATGTTTCATTTTCAAACATAATCTAGCTAGGCATAGGTGAGGGTGACCCCATGATGCTCTGTTACTGGGTGAATATACTGAATCCAAATTGATCATCTCAGGATAAGAATTGCTGTGAAGCCAACGTGGGGCTAGTAAATAAAATATCTCAAAGTCTAATTCTCCTAATCTATATGAGTGTGTTTGAGGGAATGACTTAATTAAATACTGACTAGATAAATCAAGTAGATTTGTACTCAGTAGACATGGATAACTCATTAAGTGACATGACTTCACAAGTTAAAGGTTAATGGTCAGAGGAGACTCTTTTTACTTTCTGAAGAATATATATCAGGTTAGTTGGATTTTCCATGGTTTTAAACCGATTTCTTACAAAATGGGATTATAATTTTTTGAAAGATGGTAGACTGCAGTGTCCACGTGAGTGTTGTCTTTTTAAGTAGTTCCCTTAGGAGACCATGGGCTTTCTCAACATTCTGGGATGCATTAATCAGTGTTGGAAATGTATTGATTGATTTATTAGTTTTTTTGTAAGAGAAAGGGGCTCACTGTGTTACCCAGGCTGGAGTGCACTGGTTATTCTAGGGTGTGATCAGAGCACATTTCAGTTGCGAACTCCTGGGCTCAAGCAGTCCTCCTACCTCAGTTTCCTCAGTAGCTGGGACTGTAGGTACATACCCCCTTGCCCAGCTGGCAGTTTATTTCTAAATTTCCTTTATGATAATTTATAAGCCTCTTATAGGTTAAGAAACATGTAACTAACTTAGTTTTGTTACTTTTAACAGGCAATTAATTGTTTTGTAATATTCTTTTATATATTGAAGTATAACATACAGATAGAAAAGCACACAAATCAAAGATGTGTAATTCAGTGAGTTTTTATAAGGTAAATACAACTGTGCAGCCAGTGTCAAGATTAAGAAATGGAGCATTTCTGGCCAGGCGCGGTGGCTCACGCCTGTAATCCCAGCACTTCGGGAGGCCAAGGTGGGTGGATCACCCGAGGTCAGGAGTTCAAGACCAGCCCGGCCAACATGACGAAACCCTGTCTCTACTGCAAATACAAAAATTAGCTAGGCATGGTGGTGCGTGCCTGTAGTCTCAGTTACTCAGGAGGCTGAGGCATGAGAATCACTTGAACTTGGGAGGTAGAGGTTGCAGTGAGCCAAGATTGCGCCACTGCACTCCAGCCTGGGGGAAAGAGTGAGACTCTGTCTCCCCCAAAAATAAAGAAATGGGGCATTTCCATTGCCTCATAGTCCTATTTTGTGTCTGCCTCAAGGTAACCATCATCCTGACTTCTGACACCATAGTTTAATTTTGAATAAGCAAGTAATTTTTGATGGCAAAGTGATGTTACCCAATTTGATTCCCCATTATTTTCCTAAGACTTGTCTCTCTGACTGATGAATGTTCATAAAGTTAAATCACCTTTAAGAAATAATGATTTGGCTGGGCGCGTTGGCGCAAGCCTGTAATCCCAGCACTTTGGGAGTCTGAGGTGGGTGGATCATGAGGTCGGGAGATCGAGACCATCCTGGCTAACACTGTGAAACCCCATCTCTACTAAAAATACAAAAAATTAGCCGGGGGTTGGTGGCGGGTGCCTGTCGTCACAGCTACTCAGGAAGCTGAGGCAGGAAAATGGCGTGAACCTGGGAGGTGGAGCTTGCAGTGAGCCGAGATTGCGCCACTGCACTTCATTCAGCCTGGGTGACAGAGCAAGACTCTGTCTCAAAAAAAAAAAAAAAATAATAATAATAATGATTTGCCACTATCGAGGATGGTGAAGTTGCGTGGGAGATTTTAGGGAGATGACACCTCACTAATTGTATTTCAGAATTACGTTAAGGAAAGATTTGTTTCTTGATCGTGTATAACACCATAAACGTTTATTTCTCTGCTTTAGTGACTTCTCTATGATGTTTAACAAGTTCCATGATGCAGTCTCTGATTCTTAATCAGTTTTTAATGAAAAACAACTGTGGTAGTATACTGTTCCTAGTTGTGGTCTAATTTCCTTCCTATTTGAATAGTTTTTTAAAGTGTATTTTGAGGGGAAAAATACGTTAATACTCCTCCTCTACTATATGATTAGCTTTTTAAAATATTTTGAAATAGATGATGATGAAGAATTTCTCCAAGCACAATATACATTTTCTTGTGGGGGTAGCTGGAAGGTTTAATTAAAGACACAGGAGAAGAAAGAGTGGGCCAACCGTCAGGCGCCTGTACCTGCTCAGAGGCATCTCAATTCCTGTTCACTTCCCTGGACCTTTTTTTTTAATAGACTTAATTTTTTTTTAGAGTAGTTTTAGGTTTACAGGAAAATTGGGTGAAAAGTACAGAGTTTCCATATTAGCTTTCACTGTCCCCCACCCCACAGTTTCTCCGATTTTTAACATATCTTGCGTTACTGAGGGTTCATTCATTATAATTGATGAGCCTATATTTGTACATAATATTAACTAAAGTTCATGGCTTACATTTGGGTTCACTGTTGGTGTTCTATATTCTGTGGGTTGTGACAGATGCTTAATGTCATGTGCCCATCATTATGGTATCATACAGAATAGTTTCACTGCCCTAAAAATCCTCATGCTCTGCCTGTTCTCCCACCTCCTCCCTAATCCTTGATCATTTTGCTCTCTCCATAGTTTTGCCTTTTCCAGCATGTCATGTGGTTGGAATCACACAGTAGCCTTTTCAGACTGGCTATTTTTGCTTAGCAATATGCACTTAAGGTTCTTCCATGTCTCTTTATGGCTTGATAGCTCATTTCTCATTGCTGATTAATATTGAATTTTATGGATGCACTACAGTTTCTTTACATTTGCCAACTAAGATGATGCCCATCTTAGTTGCTTCCAAGTTTTGATAATTGTGAATAAAGATGCTGTAAACACGAGATCGTAGGTTTTTGTGTGAATATAAGTTTTCAGCTCATTTGGGTAAACACCAAGGAGTGCAGTTGCTGGGTCACGTGGTCAGAATGTGTTTAGTTTTACAAGAAACTGCCGGCCTGTTTTCCAAAGTGGCTGTGCTGTTTTGCATCCCCACCAACCATAAATGGGAGTTCTTGTTGTTTTGTGGACATTTGGACTTAGTGTGTCTGTAACTCTTTGATCTAGCAGTGTTAAGTTGGGATTGTGGCATTACTGCCACTTTCCTTTTTGAGAATCTAATGCCCACTTTCTCTAGAGAAATCCACTTGTTGCATGTAACTTGTAAAATTTTATAATATTGAGGTTCATGGCCTGGAGTCCAGGTTGAGAGTGTCTGCTTTAGCCTCTAAAATATTTAATATCTCAGTCCGAAATCTGAAAGAACAGGAAGTCCTCGATGGAAACAAACCCTTCTAATCATTAACTATCTTTTCCTTACGTGACAAGAACAACTTACCTTTTATCTTGTTCATTAAGAAAGGACTGGGTTTCTTTAAGAAAGGAATGTCAGAAAGTCTGGGTTAGACGTGCAGGATAAAGTCGCTTTCTCAGTTAGCTGGGGAAGAAGTGACCAAGAGTGGTGTTGACCCAGACTCAGATCCTTGTGTAGTCGATCCATTTATGTCACTGAATTTGTTTCTTTAAGAAAGGAATGTCAGAAAGTCTGGGTTAGACGTGCAGGGTAAAGTCGCTTTCTCAGTTAGCTGGGGAAGAAGTGACCAAGAGTGGTGTTGACCCAGACTCAGATCCTTGTGTAGTCGATCCATTTATGTCACTGAATTTGTTTTAAAGAACAGGCTGGAAGTTTGGAGTAGGGAGAGAGGAGGAACGGGCAATGGATATTTGTCAATATAAAAAAAGATGTATTTTCAAAATTTATAGACTAAAAACTTTGTGCATCCCAAAGCAATTCATTTTACTTTGTTTATATACAGATAAAATAATACATTAAATTAGGTGGACTTTTAAAAAATGCACTCTGGCATTTCAAATCCAAGGCATTTGGGGGCAGGAGGAGACCGTGGAGTTTCCTCTGCGCACCATCCTCACTTCAGCAGACAGGGAAGCTAGGATTAAGGGGCTTGGCTTCGGTCACACTTCTAGGCAGCAGCCAGAACCTACATGTCCTGACTTTGGTCCAGTGTGCAGTGCCACGACCCTGTCTAAAAGTTAAAAGGTATAGAGAGAATTTTTTTTAAAGAAAGAAGAAAGAAATGTAGTACACGCCATGAAATCTTGTATGGAAGGACATGCCCCATGGGGATTCCACGGAGTGCTTCACGGTGAACACATTGAACATAGGAAATTATGACATTGAATCCCGTTGCTGTTTTCCTTGCTGGTTCCCTAAGGGTTTGTCAGTGTTTGGTCATTATGGTCCCTGACCTCTGGGTATTTACATGGATTTTGTGTTTTTCCTCGTGTTTTAGAAACTATTTGTTTGTTAAACATTTTGACTCTGTCTCTATCTGATATTAAGGATTCATTTTAGATAGGAGGACAGCAGAGATCACAAGCTGAATCTGACCGTCTGGCTCCACTGTTCCTTTTTAAAAATTACCTCTACTTTTAGGACCATTGGTGCCCCCTAGTGAGATAACTGAGTAAAAGCACTAGTTTAGTGAATGGAAGCTGTTAGCGTTTAAAAAGAGACGGCTGAGCAATGTTGTTGACCATTAAAAATCCTGTTTCTGATTTTTGTTTTCAAGAAATTGAGACCAAGAAATGAGCAGCGAGAGAATGAATTGATTATTTCTTTTCTGAGATGTTTATATGAAGAGAAACAGAAAGAACACATCCATATTGGGGAGATGAAGCAGGTATGGCATTTTTGTCTCTTGTAATTGTTGCCAAGTCTCTGTGTAGACAACGTGTTGAGGATTTTCTGAAACTCTGATACCTCTTTTTCTCTCTCTGTTTTATTTTCCTTTGTTGCACATAGAAGGGAGATTTGGGGGTGTTAGATTATGCATGCTTGAGAAGATAGGAAAAGTTTCTGTCTGCACCATAGCGGAGTTGGAACAGCCGCTCTAATAAGAGGACTGGCCTAGAGCAGCAAGAATTGAGTGTAAGAGTGGATGCCACCAAGATGAGCTGCTTGGCTTGCAGGAACTGGTCTGTCACCTCGCCTTTCTTCTCTGTAAACCTGGACGGACATTGCATGGCTGCCTTTGGAATTGCAAAAAGTACCTGAACGTCCTTTGTGATACAAATGCTAGGTCACAAATCAGATACAATGTTGGCAAGCCTGACTTATGTGCTCTTCAGGTTAGAACTTGGATTAATTCCATTTTGCATGATGAAAATACAGAGTCTCCCTCCACTCCTCCACTGTCTACAGCATTATTTAACTTTTCTCTTTGTGGGGTCTCAAGGTAGAAGCTGAGGCTCTCTGCAGATCTCTCCCTTGGAAGATCTTCCTGTTTGGAAGTCCCTATGTTATGTGGTACCACAGACCATTTCCTTTGTCTTTTGGACTCCATGTGAGTCCATTCGTAATGAACCATTAATAGCTTCAAAACATACACGTTTTATATTTGCTAGTTACTTGTTGGCCAAAAATCTAGGGAAAAATCAGTGAAGGATGTACAAGTTTCTCAGTTTCCCAAAAGTGTGTCCCCTTTTCTTTTTGAACACTCCCCGCATGTGTGTGCCAAAGACACTTCTGTGCTCAGTGGTGTGCCCTGTCGCACGGCAGCCTTTGCGTCTGGACCCTAAACCAAGTGTGCAGTTTTCATGGGGTGTACACTTAGCAAATCTCCTCATTAGGTTTCTACCTTCCGATGGCTTAGGCAAACGCATGCCTTCCCTGAACCCTTGGGCTGGTGTACAGTGTCAGCCATGGTTTCTAATCTCATTGGCCAGCCATGCGGTCCTTTAACCGGGACTCTAACATGAGTGTATGACCTGTGTTTTTTTTATTTTTGACTTTTGGTCTTGATGTGTAGCCATTCCTCCCTTCCCAGCCTGTACCCTTAAGATAGCATTCAAGTTCTGTGTCTCTCCTGTTCACTTTTGGATGGACCACACAGTCTAAGCTTTCAGTTAATTCTCGAGTTCATTTTTCGCCTATTTCTTTTCTCTTTTCCACTCCCTTTTTCCCCTCTTGTGCCACTGATTTTTTTTCCCTGTTCCGACTATCTTTTATCTGAGTCAGTCTGACGTGTTCCAACAGAAAATTGATAATTTTGGAGTAATTTATAACTGCTAGAAAGGGGAATGAAGCATTTACGGTGGATGGAAAGTCTTCTTTTACTAAACATTTTGAGCATTTGTGGTGAATGGAAAGTTTTGACCTAACTGCAGACTCATTTTTATGGACCAGGATATTTTTATGGTTTGAGCATAGATCATCCAATAGAGAAATGTGTTTAATGTCCCCCCCAACCCCCCCGCCAAAGTATAAGAGTTCAGTGTAGAAGTGACTGAGCCTTACAAGCAGAACTGGCGTCTGTGCAACACTTTTACTAGGGGTTTCTAAACATCATGACCCAGAAGGCTCATGTCTTCGTCTATAAAGAAGCTGCCCTAATCCCCCGATGAGGCTGGTGTACTCCAGGCTGGACACTCTCATGGGCTCTGAGGAGTGGGCTTCTCAGAGCAGCAGCTGCTTGATAGACCCGTTAGGCACAGCCTTGAGGTTCACTGATAGATCCTTTGCATGTTTTCTGCTATCAGTTTAGCCACATGGATTTCATTACCTTCTTGTTGCACCTAAAAATTTCTAAAGCTTTTGAAAATGTGGGAAGATGTGACCTAGACCGTGGTAGGATCATGACTTTGACAAAGAACTTCTCTGGCCACAGGACTTCAAAAGTGGACAGAGGACAGCGAGCACTCCTCTCCATGCTCGGGGTCGGCAGGGAGGCCATATGTGCTTTTCAAAGACCAAAAGAATAGTGCTGGGTAACTGTCAGAGGAGTTGTGAAATAGAAAAAACCCTGAATGAGTCTTTTGATCTTACAGAACAGGGTTCAGTTTGGGCAAGACTTATACATGAAGTTAGAGGCTGTCACGTTTTAGTCAGTGGACTTGTCGTTTCCACCTGTGTTCCCAGAGGTGGTACAAAAATTAGTATGAAATCAGCTGTCACTTACTGAATGTTTACCAAGTGCCAGATAGAATTCTCATTCCTTACGTAAATGACTCCATTCATTCTACTGGATTTTTGAGGTAGGTGGTAAAATACCCATTTTATAGATGAGGAAGTGGGGAAGAGCAGTCAAGCAGCTAGTGAGTAGTGGAGCCACTTTGTCTGACATCTAAGTACTTTATCTTAATTATTATTTATTTTTTTAAGGAGCTTAGCAAAATTTAATGCTATATAACTACTTACTGATTTCCTTGGGTCTCTTTTCTAGCAGATAAGATTTTCTTTCTTGTTTTTGTGACATTTTATTATGAAGCATTTCAAACATATAGAAAAGTTGAAAGAATTATACTATGAGCACTCATAAACCCACCATCCAGATTTTACAGTTTTAAACATTTTGTTAATTTGGTTTATCATATATCTATTAGTCCACCTTATTTTTCCATGCCTTTCAAATTAAGTGATATCAATACCCTTCATCCCTAAACACTTTAGCATGCATATCATTAACTAGAATTTAGTGTTTGTTTCCAATTTGGGGGAGATGAAATTTACATATGGTAGGTTATGCAAATCTTAAGTGTACTGTTTGTTGAGTTTTGATGACTGCTACTACATTCAGGTAGCTCAAACCACTATCAAGATATAGAATATTTTCATCCTACCACGCACGGTGGCTCATGCCTGTGATCCCAGCACTTTGGGAGACCGAGCTGGGCGGATCAGGAGGTCAGGAGATCGAGACCATCCTGGCTTAACACGGTGAAACCCCATCTCCACTAAAAATACAAAAATTAGCCAGGCATGGTGGCGGGCGCCTATAGTCCCAGCTACTCGGGAGGCTAAGGCAGGAGAATGGCGTGAACCCGGGGAGCGAAGGTTGCAGTGAACCAAGATCACACCACTGCACTCCAGCCTGGGTGACAGAGACTCTGTCTCAAAAAAAAAAAAAAAAAAAAAAAAAAAAAATTTTTTTCATCCTACCAGAAAGTAGCCCTATATTCCTCTTCTAGTCAGTCCTCACTACCCCGTCCCCCAGGTAACCACTGTTTTGATTTTTTTTCACCTTAGATTAGTTTTGCCAGTTCTAGAATTTCTTATAAATGGCATGATACTCTTTTGAGTTCTGGCTCCTTCCGCCTAGCATAACATTTCTGAGACTCATCAGAAACATTATGCTACATTGTTGCATGGATCAGTTGCTTGTATCAGTAGTTTGTTCCTTTTTGTTCTGTGGTATTAATGTCAAGAGTTTCTTTCTCCATTCTCCTTCTAAGCTGCTTGATTATGAATAAGGCTGCTGGTAGATACATTGTGCCAGCCTGGGATGGTGGGTTCTGAACTGAGAATTTCAGTGTAGCATCAGGATTTAAAACTTGACTCCAAACTTGCATGCCTAGAGTTCACCCATCTGTCGAAGGATGTGCAATATGATGACTGCAGTTGAATTCACTGTGGAGCCTCCAAATTAGAAATTATTGTCTACAAGGGCCAGGCACAGTGGCTCACGCCTGTAATCCCAGCACTTTGTGAGGCTGAGATGGGAGGATTGCTTGAGGCCAAGAGTTTGAGACCAGCATGGTCAATACAGCGATATCCCATCTGTTTTTTTTTTTAAAGAAATTACTCTTGAGAACCAGCATCATCTTCCAAGGAGAAACTTCTAGATACTTACTTTAAGATAAATAAGGAACAAGTTATATTCTAAATGTGAATTATTTTTTAAATGCAATTTTTTAAACAAACTTTATTTGAATTATGGCAATAGACATGGAAAACAATCTTTTTTGATAGTAGGGGAAGGCAGAAGAAACATTGAATTAAGTACACAGAGATTCTTCAGGTCTGCTTTAAAAACACATGCATACAAATGCACTTCTGTCTCTTAGGATCTACTAACTGATGCTGCTTGCTTTAGTCTTTTAGCTAATATTTCTTTTCTTTTCTTTTTTCTTTCTTTCCTTCTTTCCTTTCTTTCTTTCTTTCTTTCTTTCTGTCTATCTATCTGTCTGTCTGTCTTTCTGTCTTTCTGTCTTTCTTTTTGACAGAGTCTTGCTCTGTTGCCAGGCTGGAGTGCAGTGGCACAATCTTGGCTCACTGCAACCTCCGCCTCCCGGATTCAAGCGATTCTCCTGCCTCAGCCTCCTGAGTAGTTGGGACTACAAGCATGCGCCACTACGCCCAGCTAATTTTTGTATATGTAGTAGAGACGGGGTTTCACCATTTTGGCTGGGATGTTCTCTGTCTCTTGACCTCATGATCTGCCTACCTTGGCCTCCCAAAGTGCTGGGATTACAGGTGTGAGCCACTGCGCCCGGCCAATATTTTCTTTATACGTCAAAACAATTCAGTTTGCTTCACTTTTATGAAAGGTTTATTATGAGTTTGAAAGCAATTCTCCCTTTTCTTAACTTTGTAACTGGTGTTGAGTAGAAGGCAGGTCCCTGGGGGCCCTTTGTGGGTAATTCCCTTTACTCTGGAGGCTGCCTCGAGCCTGGACAGGCCCTTACACTTGGTCAGTGATTGCACAGAACCAGTTGCAACAGGTAAGGCGCCTCCCTGTGGCGCATAGCATTTTGCAGGCACTTGGTCACTATTTGCTGAGTGAGTCTGTTACCTTAGGTGTGTATTTCCCGTGGACCTGCCAGGGGATCATTGCTCATTCACTCATTTTGAACAAGCCAATATTACATGTCCAGGGTATGCTCTGTAGTGTGAAACACAAAAGTAAATGATAGTTTCCCTTCTCAAAGGAATTTCTAAGCTAGTAGCCATTCTTTTGATGCATAGTCTCATTCTCATAGAATTAAAATTATGGATAATTGGACAAAGCTGAATGTCGCTCTAATCAGAATCCATTCTTTTTCTTTCATGCCTTGAAAAATGTGTAGCATTCATTAGTGAATTAGGATTTCATTATTCAAAGAAGACATTAAGGTCTTCGAACAGCAGATTACTGAATAAAATAATGTCTAATAGCAATAGAATGAGGGGAAGACATAGTTAAGGAACATTTTATGCCCATTAGACTGGCAGAAATTTTTAAAATGTGACAATACCTTATAAAGGTGAACTTTCCTATACTGATACTGAGAATATGAATTGGTACCATTCAGGGGAGAGAAGCTTGATAGTATCTGGTGTAGCTGAAGAGGCACAGTCCCTGTGACCCAGTGAGGACATTCCTCATTATTTCCCTTGCCAAACATTTCACGTGAGTCTGTAAGGAGCTCTGTACAAGAGAGGTCACTGCAGCCTCCTTTGTAAAAGCAAGAAAAAAACAGCAAATAAGTGTTTAACAATAGGAACATGGATAAATTAGGTTATACAGTGAAAATGTGCACTCTGGCTAAAGTGAGTGAATCAGAAACCATTTGTCAGCAGGAGTAAATCTCAAAAATAGTATTGAAAGAAGGAAGCTAATTTACAGAAGGATGTATGCAGTATGACACCTTTCATTTAGTTTCAACTACATATCTTTTATGGACACATACATACATATAAAAGTAGAAAACATGAATTGATAGGATAAACACCAAATATTTCTGCATATGGCCAGATGTGGGGAAGTCGTGGTGATTAAGCTTCAAAGATGTCTGTAGTGGTTCCCATTAAAAGTAGGAAGTAGGCTGGGCACAGTGGCTCACACCTGTAATTCCAGCACTTTGGGAGGCCAAGGCAGGTGGATCGCTTAAGGCCAGGAGTTGGAGACCAGCCTGACCAACATGACGAAACCGCATCTCTACAAAAAATACAAAAATTAGCCGGATGTGGTGGCGCACACCTGTAGTCCCAGCTACTCGGGAGGCTGAGGCATGAGAATTGCTTGAGCCCAGGAGGTGGAGGTTGCAGTGAGCCAAGATCGCACCACTGCACTCCAGCCTGGGCGACAGAGTGAGACTCCATCTCAAAAAAAAAAAAAAAAAAAAAAAAAAGAGGCTCATAGAACAGGTAATAGTCATGATATCTGACGTTTTTTGAGTGTCTGGTTTACATTTTTTGTTTTTATTTTTTGAGACAAATCTCACTCTGTCACACAGACTGGAGTGCGGTGGTACGATGTCAGCTCACTGCAATCTCTGCCTCCCGGGTTCAAGTGATTCTCCTGTCTCAGCCTTCCAAGTAGCTGGGATTACAGGCATGCACCACCACACCTGGCCAATTTTTACATTTTTAATAGATACAGGGTTTCGCCGTGTTGGCCAGACTGGTCTCAAACTCTTGACCTCAAATGATTCATCTGCCTCAGCCTCCCAAAGTTCTGGGTTTACAGGCATCAGCCACTGTACCCCGCCTTGGTATATGTGTTTTGATTTGTATTCATTCATTTAAGCCTCATGACAGCTCCGCGAGGAAAGTTCACTATGCATCCTCAGGCTGCAGGTAGAGGGCCTGAAAGGGACAGGAGATAACAGTTTGGCCAAGACCACAGAGCCAGGGAATAGCAGAGGAACATTTCACCTGGGCATTGCACTCCAGAGCTGTGCTTCTCACTGTTCTCAACCCCTGGCAAAGGCTCACTTGAACAAAGCCAGGTGGTGATACAAAGGTATTTATTTGTTATATTAGTCTCTACACTTTTCTGTGTGCTTGAAATATAACAACTGCAACAAATAATATGTCAGTATTTAGAGTAATGGGGGATTTGCTTGTGTGTGTGTGTGTGTGTGTGTGTGTGTGTTTTTGAGATGGAGTCTCACTCTGTCGCCCAGGCTGGAGTGCAGTGTCATGATCTCAGCTCACTGCAACCTCCACCTCCTGGGTTCAAGTGATTCTCCTGCCTTGGCCTCCTGAGTAACTGGGATTAGAGGTGTGCGCCACTACGCCTGGCTATTTTTTGTATTTTTAGTAGAGACGGGGTTTCCCCGTGTTGGCCAGGCTGGTCTCAAACTCCTGACCTCAGGTGATCCACCCACCTTGGCCTCCCAAAGTGCTGGGTTACAGGCATGAGCCACTGCGCCTGGCCGTTTGTTTTTCTAACAAAATTATTTTCTAACAGAAAGCAATCTGGTGAGAATCCACATAAGAAACAAATTCAGAGATATTTGTTGTATATTTTTAAAAAATGTACCTTCAACTGGGTGTGTTAGCTGACTCCGGTAATCCCAGCACTTTGGGAGGCCAAGGCAGGTAGATCACTTGAGCTCAGGAGTTTGAGATCAGCCTGGCCAATGTGGTGAAACCCCGTCTCTACAAAAAATACAAAAAATTAGCTGCGCGTAGTCCCAGCTACTTTGGGGGCTGAGGTGGGAGGATTGCTTGAACCTAGGAGGTCAAGACAGCAGTGACCCATGATTGTGGCACTGCACTCCAGCCTGGGCAACAAAGTGAGACCCTGGCACCCTGTCTCAAAACAAAAACATAAACAAAAAAGCACGTCTTTGTAAATAAGTAACACTAAGACTTCATTTAGTACAACTCCATTGTATTTTTATTTTCATTTTCTATGGCCAGTAGTTAAGGGAGAGAAGCTTGGTTGCAGAGAATGAAAGGACGATGGGAAAATAAAAGTAGGAGAGAGGAAAATGCAAGAAAGCAGAGATCTGTAGAAAGGGATGAAGGGTTTGTATAGGCAGAGAAAATATGTTCTTTAATTGAGAAATTTCTGTTGTCTCACCATCTGAAATGCCCTCAAAGGTAAGTTATTGCTTTATTTTGAAAAACTAATCATAGCTACCTTTGTCCCACGCTGTGTTCAATGCTTTACACACTTTACCTGTTTTAGTCTCACAACACAGTGTTATGATTCGATCTTGCCATTGGTCTCACTTTGCTGAAGAGGAAGTTTGAGGCTCAGAGAGAGTAAGAAACTGGCAGAAGACCACAGTTAGGGAAGACAGATCTCTGATCCAGTTGCAGAGTCTGAGCAATAAACTGCTTCACCTGATGGGTTTCAAAGCACATTTCCTCATTTTACTTGGGGTAATCACAGCAGCTCTCTGAGGCAAAATTATTTCCTGGACTTGCAGCCATGTCACTAAGGAGCAGATGAGGTGAGATCACAGACAGAATCAGAATGATGGCCTGGTGCCAAAAAGATGTGTCCTAGAGATTATTCATTCCTTTAAGAAGGAGAGGAGGAAGCCATAAGTGACTTAACTTTTCATTTTTCACTTTTTTAGACATCGCACATTGCAGCAGAGAATATCGGAAGTGAATTACCACCCAGTGCCACTCGATTTAGGCTAGATCTGCTGAAAAACAAAGCAAAGAGATCTTTAACAGAGTCTTTAGAAAGTATTTTGTCCCGGGTAAGTAGCATAATTTCTCCCAATTTAAGTTAAATCACTTTTTAGGAGAGTGTTAGATTGAGTTATATGCTTTTATTCCATCAATGTTCATAAAGGTAAAAGTATAAAACCTTTTTTTATGTTTTCTCAGGCTTAGAACAATATTATCTACATTTTAAATTGTTTTTAATTTGACCTAGGTTTAAAAGAATATGTATTCCTTACTCTTTTGTATTATATCCAATGGGATTTTTTTTACCTCCCCAAATAATATTTGTTGACCAGTCCCTATAAAGAGCATGCCTTAGATACACTGAGGTGTGGCTTCTGTTCTCCTGAGTATTACTGTGTATAACTTAAAAAGCAGTTACTGTCAGCTGCTGGTGTTAGGTTTCTAAAAGGCTATATAGTAGGGGTCAGCAAACATGCCCATTGGCCACATTCCACCCACGTCTACTTTTGTAAAGTTTTATCGAAACACTGCCACATCCATTCATTTATCTGTTATCTAAGGCTTTTGTTTTGCAGACCTCAACAGTTGCCGCAGACACTATATGCCTCACAAAGCATAAGACACTTACTATCTGTCCCTTTACAGAAAACGTTTACCAAATATAGCTCTATAGAAAGAACAAAGTACACACGTACATCAATCTGGGAGTTCTTTAAGAAATTACCCCTCCCTCCCATGAGTGTAAATAGCCTTGATGGCACGTCTGAGAAATCAAATCTGATTTTCCCTCAGAGTTTCATGCCTTTCTGGAGTATGCAGTATCTTCTTATAGTTCTTCTTGATTTTGTCGCACACTTCTTTTGAAACATCTGATTTTTATTATTTTTTTAATTAAGGAAAGTTAAATTTTATTTTCTTTGAAGATGTTTCTGAGAATTTTGTAGTATCTTCTGAGATCATGAAAAACAGTTGATTTACAAAACCAGAATTGGGAGGGGCTGCATTTGAGAGCTCCCAAAGGGATAGAGTGCTGTCCGAGTGACAAGCGGCTGGCCGTTATGATGACTTGTGACCCAGGGGAGGGAGTTGCTGAGTGGGCTTGCTTGAGCGCTTGATTTTCCTTATAGACGAATTGTCTTGTCTTCCTGCCTGTCACCCCTGCCACATTACTCAGCCGCCAGGTGTTTTGGAACGTTTAGGTTAGTGTCTTTTTTTTTTTTTTTAAATGATGGAAATGTTGATTATTTTAATGTACATATATCCTTAGTAGCATTTCTCAGTAAATATATTTTTTTCCTCAGCTTATTTAAATGGACCAATCTGCTTCTAGCTGATGCCTTTGCAAAAGCCTCCAGGGTCATAACTCGACTGCCTTTTCTTTATATAGGGTAATAAAGCCAGAGGCCTGCAGGAACACTCCAGCAGTGTGGATCTGGATAGCTCCCTGTCTAGTACATTAAGTAACACCAGCAAAGTAAGCACATTTCTCTTTATATCACACCCTGAAGACACCAACAAATCGGTCTTGCTCATCTCCTGTCTACATGCCTCCAATCATTTGCTGCTTCCAAATTTCTTGGCACAGGTGGATGACTGGTCATGCAGGTCTATCATAACATAAAAGTTTTACATGAAAGAGCAGATGGGGCCAGGCGCAGTGGCTCATGCCTGTAATCCCAACACTCTCAGAGGCCGAGGTGGGCAGATCATGAGGTCAGAAGATCAAGATCATCCTTGCTAACACGGTGAAACCCCGTCTCTACTAAAAATACAAAAAATTAGCGCCTATAGTCCCAGCTACTAGGGAGGCTGAGGCAGGAGAATGGCGTGAACTCAGGAGGCGGAGCTTGCAGTGAGCCGAGATCGAGCCACTGCTCTCCAGCCTGGGCGACAGAGCGAGACTCCGTCTCAAAAAGAAAAATAAATAAAATTTTAAAAAAAGCAGATGGTCATTCCATAAACAAAGAAACAAGATCACAATCTGAGACAAGTAAGATCTAATTTGTCACAATACAATCAATGGATTTCTTTCTCAAGTAGATTTTCCTATTTAAAAATAATTAATATTGGGAAAACCTCAAAAAGTGGATTTGTGAATTTAGAGAAGTATGCAACTTAAATTTTTCTTGTTTAAAAACATTTTTATTTTGGATTTAGGGGTACATGTGCATGTTGATTACATGGGTACATTGCATACTGGTGGGGACTGGGCTTCTAGTGTACCCCTTATCCAAGTAGTGAACATTGTACCCAGTAGTTAATTTTTCAACTTTCACACCCCCTTTCATTCTCCCCCACTTTGGGGAAATTAAATTTCTGAAACTTTATCCTGTAGCTGGCTCTATGATTATAATGAACCATTAGTGTTTTATTTAAATAAGCAAGTATCTATGTCCTTCTTTTAATAACTTGCTTTCCAGACATTTAATCATATTTAAACCTGGTCAGTTCAACTTTATAACTGCTGAAAAGCAGGTTTGGGTTTTGTGCTGGGGGGCCAGCTTTCCCTTCTGCTACCAGAGAACTCTCTTTTGCAGTAGTGAGGGAGGGAGTGTTTGCGGAGTCCAGCTCCTTACCACAGGCAGGGTTTACAGTCCTCGCCGTCCCTCCTACACACATGGCTTTCAGAATTTTTCTAACCTACAGTAAGAAGCACATTTAACATTGTGGCGTAGTTCACAAACACACATACCTACACACACATACCTACACATTCACACACAAAATTAAAAGTTAACAAAACAATATTTACTGTGAACAACATTTAATACATACTGCTATCTTGTTCCATTTTAAAAATGCTCATGGCAAGCTACTCAGTTGTACCACCTACTAACATGATAGAGGGCCCAGTTTGAGATACACTTCCTTAGATGAGTGCTTCTCAAATTTTAGGTGCCTTCATCATGGGGTTCTGGTTAAAGTGCAGATTCTGGTTCAGTAGGCACTGGAGGAGGCCTGAAATGGTGCATTTCCAACGAGCTCCAAGGCAATGCTGCTGCTCCTGGTCTGCAGACCCCCTCTGGGGAGTGAGGAGCTAGACAGCAGTCTTGTAAATGTGAGTTTCTAAGCTAAAATCCAGGGGAACATAGCATCGTCCAGCCTCCGTCTAATACACACTGATCCCACCCTGCAATTCATTGCAAGTGTGGAAAACCTTTTGTCTATTTGTTGTACACAGATGAACCACACACAGCCCCTTTCATGTAGGAAGTTACCTAGGAGGAGAGAGATGACAGATGCACAAACAGCTGCAGCATCAAGTGGAGTGTGGTAGGAGCCCAGCAGTTACAAATAAGAGACATTGGTAACTTCAATGTCAGAAGAGCAAGGGGAGGGGAAGTTAGGTTTGGTCAGTGGAACCAGGGAAAAGGCGAGGGGTAAGGGGCCAGTGATGCTATTGGACTAAATCTTGGTGTAGGAATTGTGCCTATGGAAATGAACAGAGAAGAAGGCATTCCAGACAGACCAGTGTCAATAGAGATACAATGAAGAAATTCATGTCACTCAGGTGGCTTTCCAGTAAGCCTTATTGCTTGCTTTTTATTTTTCTCCAAAATGCAGAAATAGGAATATATACATATTCATTCTTCAGCACTCGATAGTTGTGAAGATTCTTTTAAAAAGTTATAAAAGTCTATCTAAGATTTCAATTTCTAGAGTCATTCAAAGAGAGATGCTACTTTTCAGAAGCTGCTTGCGTGTATTGTATATGTTTATGCGTACTTCTTTACATCTTTTATTCATCTTGAATTGAGAAAATGCTATAAAGATATTCTATTTTACGTAATTTGATCTGTTCCAATAAATTGGTCACCTACGAGATGCAAAGAAGCCAAATAGCCCTGAAATTTGACAAATGAAAAATGGCCCTTTCAGTTGTCCAATTAAGCTAAGGGTTAGCTCTTTGATCTAATTTGGAGGGATATTAATAAGAACTTAGATCAACAGGTTTACATGATGAAGATTGTCTTCTGTGATGTGTTGTCTTAGACAGACTTTTAAATCCTTAAAAGAATCTTCACAGCCATTGAGTCCTGAAGAATGAAAAACTTGAGTTATGAAAGTAATCAACATTTCATGGTATGCTGATGTTTTTTATAAAATTAAATATATGTAACTTCTCCCTTTAATAAACAAATTTCATTTTTTTTTCAAATTAAAACCCTCAATACCTGCTACCTAAAAGGCACTCAACTGTGTATCAAATGAACAGGTAGAATTCAGAGTCTCCAGTCCACTATTAGATACATTCATTCCTGTTTATTCATGTTGATTTATTTTTTCCCTTTCAACAATTTCAATAGGGGAAAGCTGCTACAATTTCTCTTTTTAAATATTTTAGATATATTAAAAATATATTGGCCACTAGCCACGTCCTGGGTGCAGTGCTAAACATCAGTTTGCTTGAGTGGTAATAGTTCATTCCTTTGAAAAAGCATGCATCGTGAAGGCATACAACTTTAAAATGTTGTCATGATTCTCAACAAATGTTTGAGCACTCCATAGATTGTTGCATACCTAATAAAACAATACCTTACATTTGTATAACATTTTACAACATAAAAAGTACTTTTGGTTGTATTATTTTGCTTTGTTCTTGAAACTCAGATAAATTTTTACTATACCCTCTTACAGATGAAGAAATTGAGGTGCAGAAAGAAATTATTTCCCCTGAATTGCAGCAATAAGTGCCTAGAGAGTGATTTTCCATATTTTAAGAATATTGATACAGTTCTTAATCTCAGATTATGAAGTTGAATCTCAACAGTAGATCAGATTCAGAGAGAGCTTTAAAATGTGGGTTTAACATGAGTGAACACATGTGGCAAAGATAAAGAACTTGGTTAAGCCGTGGAGACAAGTTGTCCAGCACTCACACTCCTTAGAAGCTGTAGGAAACAGTCCTGTTTTCTAGAGAGAGGGCACTATCCTTGGCGTTGCCCAGAACGTTACAGATTGTGGCTTATGTCCTCCACTTCTGCACCTGGCCAGTTTTCCCACTTCTCCAGCAAGCCAGCAGTGTGTCCTTGAGGAGCTGGCATTTATTTAATGGACCTTCATTTTCTTCTGCTTTTGGTGGTGGCCTCTAGATGGCATTATAATCAGAACACATACTTAGATACTGAAATGTTTGCCTGCACTGGAACTAGAGATTTCTAAATCCCACAAATTCCCCATGGCGTGTCTGATCTGTTGTGTGTTTGCTGCCAGGAGCCATCTGTGTGTGAAAAGGAGGCCTTGCCCATCTCTGAGAGCTCCTTTAAGCTCCTCGGCTCCTCGGAGGACCTGTCCAGTGACTCAGAGAGTCATCTCCCAGAAGAGCCAGCTCCGCTGTCGCCCCAGCAGGCCTTCAGGAGGCGAGCAAATACCCTGAGTCACTTCCCCATGGAATGCCAGGAACCTCCACAACCTGCCCGGGGGTCCCCGGGGGTTTCGCAAAGGAAACTTATGAGGTATCACTCAGTGAGCACAGAGACGCCTCATGAACGAAAGTAAGATTTGTTTACATTTGTTGCATAAATAGCTGGGGCATATCTGTGACTAGCCGGGTATGTGCATCCCAGGTATGTTTACTGAGTGAGAGAAACGAGTAAGGCTTTACTCTTGGTTCAAAGAGATAAAACTGGAAGCAGTGACATGTTTGTTCGAGCTGCTGGTGTGTATACAAGCAATGGGTACATGCATTGTCAGGAAGCAGGTGAAAGTGAGCAAAAATGTTACCTGACATGCGCAGTCATTACTCCTCAAACAAAGTAAGAGACATCGCTGGCTGTGGAACTTTGCTGCTGTGAGGAAGAGGGCAAGCAGATGAGTCTCCCCATCTGAAGCCCTGGAGCAGGGCTACAGCGGGAGGGAGAGGCGGTGACCCCTACAGGCAGAGCAGGAGAGGTATGCTGACCTTATGGGGTGACGGGGTGCCTCGGCTTCTGGTCCTAGCTCTACTGTGAACTGATTGTGACATGGACAAATTTGCTAAACTTCTCTGTATCACAAAATTGGAGTAGATGTTTTCTAAAATCTGTCACTGTAAGAATTCTAGATTCTTCTAACAAGATTTATTCATTGTAACAGTTGGGTTTCAGTGACCAGTTAGAATCGTCTGGTTATGGAGAAGGGTACTCAGAAGTTCCCCTGTTCCTTCCAAGTGTCCCTTAGTGATTCATTTGACTCTATGTGCCAGAGACTATGAATGGACACAGAGTTATCTTTAAAAACAACCTCAAGCAATTTAAAAAATCCCTCACCTAATATGAATCAGGGTCACACCTGTGTACAGTTGCTGCCTCCTTCTGACTGGCAGCCGCAGAAGTCCCAGGACCTGTGTGTTCATGTAGTTCATACATGAATCATTGAGAGTGTGTGTAGTACAGAAGTGTTTGGAATGTTCTGAGTAAAGAAGTGTGAGCATTAACAGCCCTGGATGATGGAGCAGAGCCTCCCAGCTTTGTATTCTATCAGCCATTGGAAAGAGTTCTTGGTTGTTTGGAATTCAGTGGGGTAGTGGTGATCCCAAAAGCAGGGGACACGTCAGAAGGTACTGCTTAATAAATACACGCTTTTAGAGACACGCATCATTGGGTTGTAGCCCTGTAAGTTTCTTGTGTTTAACACCCTGTCCACACAATACTTCTGTTCTGCCTCACCACTGCCTGCCCACTCCTCTGTTGTTGGCGTTTTCAGTGATCATTGAAACATTCCTGTCTGGAGAGTCCTAGTTCTCTTGTGAAGTCTGCTGTTTCTCAAAAGCCAGAGTTGGTAGGACTCAGTATCAGTACTTTTCCTTTCTCCATGAATAATGTAGCTTCATGATAGATGATGTCACACATCCATAATGAGAGGGATGGGGAGATGCCTGTCTGTCTGCCTCGCTAGCATGGCCCATTCTGCTTTCTTTCCCTCTTGTGAACTCTTTTCTGATTTATCTGCAGGAAATAAGACATTGAAATTCAGGACAGGATATTGTTCATTTTAAAGGGAAATGTATTTTTTTAAAGTTCAGATTTTTTTTGCTTTTGTTTATACTTCAATTGAATTTTTTTTTTTCCTGCCAATTCCTGAAAAAGGAAATAGAAAAAGAAATACTATTGTTCCTGGGCGAAGTGGCTCACTCCTGTAATCCCAGACCTTTGGGAGGCTGAGGTGGGAGGTTGCTTGAGGCCAAGAGTTCAAGGTTACAGTCAGCTATGATCGTGCTACTGCACTCCAGCCTGGGTGACAGAGTGAGACCTATTTTAAAAAAAAAGTATTGTCGGGAGCATAAACACGTGGGAAATGGTCAAGAATGGCCATCGATATACTCTGTTTTTTAGTGAAAACTACCTTTGCCAGAGAGCGAGCAGAGATGAGGAAGAGGAGTGGAAGAAGTGCTCCACTCTGACAGTGTTACTGGAACAACGAGACAAAAGCAGTTGTGCTCCTTCCATCTGTTTGCTCCGTGTCCCTGTCAGCGCCCCCTCTCCTGCTAACCTCCCCATGCTTTCTCTGATTGCTGTTTAGTGTGGATCCTTCACCTGTGGGTGAGTCTAAGCACCGCCCAGGTCAGTCTTCAGCTCCTGCTCCTCCACCTCGTCTTAACCCCTCCGCCTCCTCGCCAAACTTTTTTAAGTACTTAAAACATAATTCCAGTGGAGAACAAAGTGGGAATGCTGTGCCAAAGAGGTGAGCTCACTCACGTGGAAAGTTTGGTGTTGTCTGTTTTCCTGGGGAGTTCACACTGATGAGGACGTGCTGAATGGGGGGAATGTCCATGCAGGAAGCAGAGCCACTGTGTGTGTTTGTGTGTGTGTGTGTGTGTGTGTGTCTTTGTTTATATTTGGTCTTATTTTCAGCTATCATTTGAACCAAGTTAATATTACTGTTGATTACTTTTCTTAAAATTATGAAAACAGATGTTAATGGCAAATTGGTTTGTGTTTGGGTTTGTTTTTGTTTTTGAGACAGGGTCTCACTCTGTTCCCCAGGCTGGAGTGCAGTGGCGTGATCTCGGCTCACTGCGACTTCTGCCTCGTGGGTTCAAGCAGTTCTCCTGCCTTAGCCTCCTGAGTAGCTGGGACTATAGGCACAAGCCACCATGCCCAGCTAGTATTTTTATTTTTTTTTTGTAAAGATGGGGTTTCACCATGTGGACCAGGTTGGTCTTGACCTCCTGACCTCAAGTGATCCGCCTGCCTCAGTCTCCCAAAAGTGCTGGGATTACAGGTGTGAGCCACTGTACTCTGCTGCAAATTGTTTTTTATATGCTTATTTTCACATTTCCTTGCCCTAGTGGACACTTAACATGCATGCGTATACACACACATGCACACACACACACACAGGTTAACATCTGTGTTTGATCATGTACACTGCAATTTGTCCCATATCAGAAACTTCCTGATTGATTTAGGAGAATTATTTTTCCCAGTTTGAAAGGAAGAGTCATTTGGAAAATGGATTGGTTTTCGTTTTTAAAAAATTATCCCATTCATTTAAAATCAAATTTTATTGGTGAAAATGAAAGTTAAATCTCATTCGTGAACTACTTTTAACTTTCTTATCTGGTTTACTTTTCTTAGCATTAGAACAAAAATGTTTATTTTGAAGCTTATATTTTATACTTTGTGTTTTTATGTTTCTTTATCCTAAACTCTTTTTTCAACCAAACTCTTAGCATCTCCTACCGTAATGCCCTGCGGAAAAAACTTCATTCTTCTTCCTCTGTGCCAAATTTTCTAAAATTTCTGGCTCCTGTAGATGAAAATAACACCTCTGACTTTATGAACACCAAAAGGTAGGGCTTAATTTAGATATATCAACCCTGGGTGTTATTAAGTGTTGAATATCATTAGATATACAAGGTGTTTTAACTACTGTTTTGTCATTTAAAACATCATTTCAGCTAAATCTGTTGTATCTTCTTTCTTATACTTTTTTCTTACTGAATGTCATTTTAAAAAATGTGCAACCAACCTGTTCTTCAGTTTTGAGATTGAGGATTAGTTTATTTAAGTGTTATCTTAAGGAAAATCTTCGTCAAGTCTCTGAGACCAGCGTTTCTGGGTAGTGAGCATACGGCTGTTTCAAGTCAGGATGTCTGATCTGTTCAGGACGTCTCATCTGTAAGTTGAGGGGATTGCTTAGTTACAGGTACACAACTTAGGTATAAATTAGAAGGGTCTTCTCAGGTTGTCCTGTGAATAGGAAAAAAAGTATGATTAGATTGTGTTTATATATTGATAACTATATTTTCTAGTTAAAAAAATATACACATTAAAACATCATCATCATCAGTTGACTGCATAGTTATTGCCTTGCTGGTTCTGTGTAATTAAATTGCAACTTGTTTCATTTTTTGTGGGAATCCTTGGAGACATGGGCCTGTGCTGAGCAGATATTTCCATGTACAGAGGAGAGCAGAATGGGGCCCCTTGGCATCGACCCCACTTTTCCCCCTTTAGGCAGTTTCTCTTTTTCAAAGTGGCACCAAGAGAGGCCCAGTTGGAAGCTATGATATGTGGAACATGTTTCTTAATCTGTTACAACTGAAATCATTTAAGGGCATGTAATCGTTCTCTTTTTATGAAAAGAATCCTGTAAGAAAGCTGTTCTTTAGGAATGATGACCCACTGTGAGCTTGATATAACTTCCGTGATTGTTTATACAAAGATAGTTGATAATTTAGTGCTTTGTTTAAAAAAACTGTTAAGCTAGCAAAATCTCGTGAATTCCTCCCCACTAGTCATAAATCAATCATCTTATAATTTTAGGGACTTTGAATCCAAAGCAAACCATCTTGGTGATTCTGGTGGGACCCCTGTGAAGACCCGGAGGCACTCCTGGAGGCAGCAGATATTCCTCCGGGTAGCCACCCCCCAGAAGGCGTGCGATGCTTCCAGCAGATATGAAGGTAAGGCCCCTACCTGAAATGAAACCTCAAAGAGAGCACGCAAACATCCAGCTGACAGAGGACCCTGGGAGCCCCATCATATTGGTAAGAAAGCAGGGCGCTGTCCTCTTCAGTATTGGCAGGTCTGAGGCAGTCACAAAGGTAACTAGGGAGGGAGTTTAGAGGTTACCCTACATTTCTTAGGGAAGGAATTTAGAGCTCATTTAGGGTAACCTCTCCATAAACGGGCGCAGAGCTCTGATGTTGAGAATGGTCACAGCGTTACCAGCAGTGAATCCGGACAGGTCTGCAGGAACCTCACTTCTTGCCTCCTAGGACATAAGGCAAAAGGAGAGACTGAGGCAAGTTTTGGAGCAGGAGTGAAAGTTTACTAAAAATATCAGAGCAGGAATGAAAGGACGTCAAGTACACTTGGAAGATGGTCAGGTGGGCAGCTGGAGAGATCAAGTTTGTGATTTGGTCTTTTTACCTGGGGTTTTATATGTTGGCATACAGCCGGGGTCTTGCGTTCCTTCTCCCCTGATTCCTCCCTTGAGGTGGGCTGTCCCCATGTGCAGTGGCCTGCTAGCACTCGGGGGTTGCAGGGGAGCATGCGCAGGGTGTTTACTGGAGTTGTAGGTGTGCTTGCTTGAGGCGTTCTTCCCTGTCCAGTCTAGCATTCCTAGAGGAGCCCTATGCACCAGTTAAACTCCGCCATTTTGCCTCTTAATGCGCATGCTTGAGCCCACTCGCCCAGCTCCCGAGATCTTACTGGGAAGCTGCTACTCACCAGTTTCAGGTGTTTTGTATCTACTGGGAGCCCGCCCCTCCCTGGTGCTGGCTGTGACCTGTTCTCACTTTAGAGAAACAGTTAACAAATGCTTGACCATCACCTGATGGTCCCCTGACATTGCTGGTGTGTATCTGGGAGGGGCCCTCTCCTGTCCTCCTCGTGTCTGACTAGCTACCCTGTAACCAAAGCGTGGACTTCGGAGTCTGCATTCAAATCCCAGCTTTTCCCCTTAGGAGCTGTGAACCAGAACAGGCTGTCTAAAGTTACTACCTATAACCTGGGATTAATTATGCCTGTTGCCACACTGATTGAGACAAGGCAGCATGCTATCATTACTGATACTTTTTTTTTTTTTTTTTTTTTGATGGAATCTTGCTGTGTCGCCCAGGCTGGAGTGCAGTAGGGGGTCTTGGCTCACTGCAAGCTCCGCCTCCCGGTTCACGCCATTCTCCTGCCTCAGCCTCCCGAGTATCTGGGACTACAGGCGCCCGCTACCTCGTCCGGCTAGTTTTTTGTATTTTTAGTAGAGACAGGGTTTCACCGTGTTAGCCAGGACGGTCTCGATCTTCTGACCTCTGATCCACCCGCCTCGGCCTCCCGAAGTGTACATTTTTTTAAAGCATTCAAAATGCATAGTACTGGAAAGAAAATCAGTGATGCGAACGTTTCCAGGGTAATGTCACCTCCCATGCTGTGGAGGTCCCTCTGGTGAGCCTGGCCCGTTGCTTCTCTTGCCTCAGCCCTTCCATGTGGAGGCACCATGGAGCTGCCACTCACCAGCACCTTTTTTCCCTCAAATGGTTTGTACCTGTAAAGTATTCCTGCCGTGGGTGGCCCCTCGGTGGACTTGCTGAGCCTGGCCAGGGTTTGATGTCTCTTGCTGCCAGCCTGAGCCGAATGGCTGCTTCTCTCTTCCCCTGCCCCGTGGAGAGGCCTGCTTGCTGCAGAGAAGGGCTCTTCTTCTCAGGTCCTGTAGCACCCTGTTAGAGGGTGTGGAGTGGGACAGTGGGAACCAGAGCCACCAGAGCGAGGCCCTGGAGGAGGAATGAAACTGATTCATGTCTGAAACTGTAGAACAGGGATGCTGGAACCCAAGTTTCAGTGTTTAATAAAGAGTGCCTCCGTGTTGCAGTGGCCATACCTCATAGGGCGTGGTCACTTGGAAATTTCTGCTTGGAAATGCTTTGTGCAGTGGCCAGAATGTGTTAGGGGCCACGCATGACTGCTTGCTCCATCACAGAACAGTTACAAGTTTCTAAACGAGCATTCATAGACTGAGCTGCATCCTGCCTCCCTGTCCTCTCATTCCTGACTTCTTCTCTGATCTGTGAAGCCACACAGAATGTGTTTGCGTCTGTTTCCTGCCCTTCAGATGACGGAGGACCATGGAAGCTGCTGCTCCTTTAGCTCTCTTCTCCAGGGGAATTGCCCTCGTCACTGTTGGGGAACCCCTGGTCCAAGTCCTGTCCTCCGAAGAGCCTCTGCCCCTCGTGGAGTCCTGAGTTGAACTTGGTGTTCACTTGGCCTCTGGCTCTGGCAGTGTGTTGCTCCTTCCATTGACCTGCCACTGCTGTGTTAATGCAGATTGACCTTAATCTGTTTCTGCTTTAAGTGATTAACTCACTTTCTCGGCTCTTATTGTATCTTGTCCTTTGGGATATGAATGATTATTTAAATTTGGATTGATTCCTGGCTTGGCACGGTGGCCCATGCCTGTAATCTCAGTGCTTTGGGAGGCCAAGGCAGGAGGATCCCTGGAGGCCAGGAGTTTGAGCCACCCTTGGCGACATAGTGAGACCCTGTCTCTACAAAAAATAAAAACTAGCTGAGCATGGTGTTGTGAAGCTGTAGTCCTAGCTACTCGGGAGACTGAGGCAGGAGGATTACTTGAGCCCAGGAGTTTGCAGTTACAGTGAACTGTGATCACACCCCTGCACTCCAGCCTGGGTGACAGAGTGAGATGCTATCTCTTGGTGCCGGGGGGAGTAATGTCTATACTTGAGAAGCTTTTTTTCCTCAAATAGTCGGTACCTATAAAGTATTAATCAGTTTTGAGCAGTCCTTTTGCGATTCTTTTGAGTCTTGATTCTGGTGACCAGTAAGTTGTATACATTTGCCTGTCAAGTGGATAAACATGGCCTTTGTGCCTTTAAGTAATGGCTAAAAGTACCAAACAGGACAGAGCCTGGCATAGGTGCTGCTCCTCCTGTTCCTAGGCCTTAATCACCCCTGATCCATCAGACCCCAAACAATTCAGCTCCTCACCGTCCTGTGCCCCACCACCCAATCTCCTGCAAGAAGATGTCCTGGAGACCCCTGTCAGTGCTAGGCAGAGATCACCATCCATGTCCACCTTTCCTCTGATGCAGGCTCCCACCAGGCCCTCTGGCTTGTGCCATGCCATCCTTGAACTCACCCTCATGCCCGACCTGAGCCCTTGCACAGGCCGTTCCCTCTGCCTAGAATGCTCTTCTTCAGTATCCCTGTAGTTCCCTCCCTCCCCTTCCCTTGTATCGTGACTCTCCCATAGCACCTCTCTCCCCCTAACACATGTTCACAGGTTCATCTTCGTCTCACCCATCTCCGGCAGCTCCTGCAGGCTTGATGACTGCTAAAGGCAGGCAAGTCAGTGGCTCAGATTCTTGCAAACTTAGTGATTTGTGATTTCTTAGCTCCCTTCTCATGCCTCCTCCGTCTCTATAGGCACATATTATTTCTTATCTCTTCTCGGAACCAAGAGGTGCTGGCTGAATTTCTGGATAACATTGTTTGAGTGTTCTGTGTATGCAAAGGGAAAACGAGAGAATAAAAGGATTATTAAGGAAGAATTAGTATAGTAATAGCCACATATTATGCTCTTTTTATACTCTGCTAAGTGCTTTACACGAATTACTTCCTTTAATTAGTCAACTTTATGAACGTCGACATTTTTATGAAACCCATTTTACAGGTGAGTGAGTGGAGGCTGGGAGTGGCTTAAATCACCTTCCCCAAACCAGGGAGTTAGTGGGAGCCAGAGGCAGGACCTGAGCTCATGGGTCTGAGCTCCAAAGCTCGTGCTCTGAACCGCACACAGCATTGGGCTGCAGCCAGAGATGTAGGACTCTGCGGGACCTTCTGGAGGTGGTCCTGCCTGTGCTTCCTTCTTCCTACAGGAAGCTCCCTGTAGGCATCTGTGTTGGGTGTGGACTCTCAGTGTATCCGCATGTCTACCTTTTGGGCAGGCACCAACACTGCATGGAAAACATGTTTCTGGGCATTTTAATGTACGGACTTGACTTCAGTCAATCTCCCCCGCCCCCTTCCAGCCTGACCACCTCCCTAATAGTTAGCATTGGCACTGGAGTGTGGATGGCAACTGATTTCTGTCTGAGAGGACAAATCAGGCATCTTTGTCCTCTGCCACTGTCTGTTCCCCATCCTTAGGGTGTACGATGCCAGAGCCCTCCACTGTGGTCTGTGACCACTTTGACCCACACCAGCAGGTCTCCATATGTTCCCTCCAGCCGAGAGACATCACATCCAAAAACAGTTTAGAGCTCTGAGGTTTCTTTTCCCAGAGGTCCCTGCTTTGTGCAAGCTGTCTCCAGCTGAGCGTGCACAAGACTCTGTTCCTGCTTTGCCTGGGTGACTGAGCCATGGGTAGCTGAGCCTGCAGCCGCTGGACTCCTGCATTCCCACTCTGACTTTGGCATGGGAGACACACAAGTGTGCTTGTGAGAAATAGATCTTAACAGTACCTTTTAACACCTATTTCAGGTGCTCAAAATGACTGCCTGTTTTATATTCTGGCAGTGCAAACTTCAATTGGACAGGAAGTCTTACAACCTTTCTTCCAGGTGAAAAAGTGAGGCAGGGATGTTTATACAGTTCCTTCCAGGTCATCCCACTTGGAAGATACTAGTAAAACGAACCAACAGCAATGTAAAAACCATGGTGTTTGCATTAGTGATAATGTTACTGGCAAAGGAAAAATAGAAATTTTCAGTAATTTGGAGATTATTATTTTTAATAGATGGGCTAAAATAAAAAACCTGGAGAGAAGGGTGTTAAGTGAGTAAGGAGTGTGTCTCCAACTAAATATAGTGTAAAGAGAGAAGAAAATACAAAGTCAGGCACAGTGGATAGACGTGGATAGTCTCATCTCTAATAGTATAATGGGCAAACTTGTCTCAAACAAAATTAGTCAGCCTCTTGTTTACTCAGGGATATGTGACTGTTTTCTATACACAAAATCCCCATGAAATAATTAAGTTGCAAGCATCTGAATTTTGTATTTTGGAAACCTATCTGAGGTAGGTAGGAAGTTAATTTATATTTAGAAATTTACTTGCATATGTCTGGTAGCTCCAGGGCAAATATTCCCAAATCCCAGACTATTTTTTTTTCTTTTTAAATTCAACAGTGACCAGTTGGTCTCTTGTAAGAATTACAGCTTTAAGTTAGCAAAGTCTGAGAGGGCTGGTTTTAATCCTGAACCTCGGAGGGTCCCTGCTTCTCGGATAGTAAGTAGGTCAGCTGTGCAGCAGGTACTACATTGAAGGGAAACTGGATGATAAATAGGAAATCAGTGATTTTTACTTGAAGACTTGGCAAGGCAAATGTTTTTGTGATAAAAATAGATCTTGAAATAGAATCCTGAAAGCTATCTGTTTAAATGTAAAGCAAGTGGCTTCAGTGATGCTTTAAGTTTGTGGTGGTCACTTCTGGCTGCCCCAGAAACTACAGAAAGTGCATTCTCTCTTCTTGGTGCTATGGGTTTTTAGGGTGAACGCCTTGTATGACGCTGAGTATGTGGAAGGACCATTCACTCTTGGTAACTATACACTAGGCAGAGGGTGGCGTTAGCAAAGCTGCTGCAGGTTGGGTGTGTTTAAGATAGCATTTGTAGAGCGTACCTAAGGGCCAGACATATTTTTTTTTATTTGAATTTTTTCTTTTTATTTTTAGTTCCAGGGTACATGTGCGGGATGTGCAGGTTTGTTACATAGGTAAATATGTGCCGCGGTGGTTTGCTGCACCTGTCAACCCATCACCTAGGTATTAAGTCCAGCATGCATTAGTTATTTTTCCTAATGCTCTCCCTGCTCCCCGCCGCCCCCAAACAGGCTCCAGTATTTGTTGTTCCCTTTCCTGTGTCCTCGTGTTCTCTTGGTTCAGCTCCCACCTATGAGCGAAACATGCAGTGTTTGGTTTTCTGTTCCTGCATTAGTTTGCTGAGGATAACGGCTTTCAGCTCCATCCATGTCCCTGCAAAGGACATGATCTCATTCATTTTTATGGCTGCATAGTATTCCATGTTGTGTATGTACCACTTTTTCTTTATCCAGTCTATCATTGATGGGCATTTGGGTTGATTCCATGTCTTTGCTGTTGTGAATTGTGCTGCAGTGAACATATGCATGTATGTATCTTTGTCACAGAATGATTTATATTCCTTCGGGTATATACCCAGGAATGGGGTTGCTGGGTCAAATGGTATTTCTAGTTCTAGATCTTTGGGGGAATTGCTACACCATCTTCCACAATGTTTGAACTAATTTACATTCCCAACAACAGTGTAAAAGCATTCTTATTTCTCCACAACCTCACCAGCATCTGTTTCTTGACTTTTTAATAATTGCCATTCTGACTGGTGTGACATGGTATCTCATTGTGGTTTTGATTTGCATTTCTGTAATGATCAGTGATGTTGAATTTTTTTTCATGTTTGTTGGCTGTGTGAATGTCTTTTTCTTTTTTTTCTTTTCTTTTTTTTTTTTTTGAGACAGAGTCTAGCTCTGTCGCCCAGGCTGGAGTGCAGTGGCGCGACCTTGGCTCACTGCAAGCTCCTCCTCCTGGGCTTACACCATTCTCCTGCCTCAGCCTCCCGAGTAGCTGGGACTACAGGTGCCCGCCACCACACCCGGCTAATTTTTTTATGTTTTTAGTAGAGACGGGGTTTCACCTGTGTTAGCCAGGATGATCTCGATCTCCTGACTTCGTGATCCGCCCGCCTCGGCCTCCCAAAGTGCTGGGATTATAGGCGTGAGCCACTGCGCATGGCCAAGCTGTATGAATGTCTTCTTTTGAGAGGTGTCTGTTCATGAGAGAGACGTATTTGCTCCTCTGAGGATACTTATGTCTGTGTGACAGCATTCTCTCATTTTCAGAACCTCACTGTGAATCCCCATCGTTGGCCTGTACTGAAGGTAAGGCAGATAGAGACACTCTCATCCGTCAGATGAAGACCTGAACACAGCTGTTGATTAAGAGGCTTTCTTTAGATCATGGTTTAGAGCAGTGTTTTACAAACTTCATGTGCTTGGAGTCCTCTGGAAATCCTGTTAAAAGACAGACTCTGTTGCAGTATGTCAGGGTGGGTTCTGAAGTTCTCACAAGCTCCCCAGCGAGGCTGATGTTTTGGGTCCACTGTGAGGAGGCAGGGCTTAGGATAAACAACCATGGGAAATCCAGTCCAGATTTTTGATGTGTCCTAGGTTAGGCCTTTCTGTGAGGCTGCCCTGGGTCTCTAGCGATGGGCTCCAGGAGTCTCTCAAGTATCTCAAGTCTCAAATAAGTCTGAGTCATCAGGGATTTTTTTTTTGAGAAGACTTGTGCCATCTGAAGAAGCAAAGAGTGTGATGGGGAACAGGCAGTGATTAAAAACATGGTAAGGTTTAAAGAAACATTTGACCGTGTGCCAGGTGAACCCAAATGTATGGCACTTTGCGTCTTTCCTGCCCTTTCGTTTTCTGAGAAGCGAGGCCTTATCTCTTATGGAGCACAGGAGACACAGTGTGGGTGTTTGTTTTCTCAGCCGTGGGCTCTAACCTAATTGTCAAGCCTACCAAAAAAACAAAAATGCTGAAAGTCAATGTCTGATTAGGTATCTGGTAGTACATAATCTCCATAATTTTCTCTCTGAGTGTATTATGCAAAAGATAATCCTTTGTTATTAAGAAACAATTTTTAAGGCAACTCCCAACTTTGAAATGAGGAAAAATCATTTTATTTACCTCTAGGTGCCAGGGAACAATATTAAATTTAGTCTTATACTTTTGCTTTAAGCATTTCAGATTACATTGTGCATTTCACCAACAATAGAAGCTTTCAGACTTTACATGTCTTGTGAAAAAAAAAAACCAAAAACCTAGTATAGATAAGAATGATTTATTGATTTGAAACCCATTGTATAAGAAAAGAGTCCAGTGAGACTTAAGTTCAAAGGTTTCTTTGTCTTGTGGGTGTAGCTGTGTCAATATGCCTAATTTATAATAACATTAAGTTTAGTGGATTAGATATTAGCTATCAATTGAGATGTAAGCAGTAATAAACAGTAATGCCTAAACTGAAGTATGTAATCTGAATCTTTATGATGACCAGTTTATATTATTGTGAAAAACTTAGGAACTCATTTGAAACATGATGATTTATATGTGTCGTATATAGTTTTCAATAATTTACACGCCAGCAGGAAATTTTAGTGGATGATATAAGAGGAATAACTGCAGGTGAAACTTTGCTGGAAAATACAAGCATAGTGACATCTGTGCACCAAAAACACCTGGGGGAGATTCTTTAAAACACGAGCCAGACATGCCCTCCTGGCTGTCTCCTTCACTGTCAGTGAGTGTGGGGATGGGCCCTGGGCCTGAATTCTTTCTTTTTAGACTCCTCAGGATTCTGATTGCTGCCACGTTGAGAGGGTTGACCTCAATTCAGACCTCGGAGAGTGACTTGAGAAAACGTCACCACGTGGTGGCAGTGTTGCTCCCCATATCTTGATTGCCCTTGTTTCTTTCCAATCCCGGAAAAGTGTGCTTGCTTTTTTTTTTTTTTTCCGTGTTTTTGTTTTTGATCTTGTTACAATATTTATATTCCTTGGTCATTTGCAACTTATTCGAATGGAGAGCTACTTTCTGAAATGTGGATGTTTTTCTTTTTCTACAGGGTTTTAGGGCATGGGCAAAACAAGGAAGAAAAAATTGTCTTCAGTTGGCAGAGACGTGGATTTTTAAGATTGTTCTTAATTTACTTTCTGTATAACTTTGCTTTTCTGTGGTGAACAAAGACCAGGTTCAAGATAAAATATTGCAAGCCAAGAATCTGATTGTTCATGGATTTCTATGGTTAAAGATACTTGATCACCTCCCCATCTCCCCCCGCCCCCTGTGCCGCCCCCACACCCCATTGTGCTTTTTGGCTTGTCATTTCAAAAGTCAAGGAAGTCACAGTGAATGGCAAGATTTTACCTAGACTTGCTATTTTTGTGCCTGTTAACAATTTTGAGTTAACATTGACTGAGCTCTTCCTGGTGAATCACTGGCGTTTAAACAACCAGTCCATAACACTGTGTGGGGGCTGGAGCTAAGGTTATTGGTGACACGAGATAGCACCTGAGCCACTGCTGGTTGGTAGGAGGGCTGAGGGGCAGAGGGCTGAGGGCTTGGATGTGGAGATGCTAGAGTCAGATGGCCTGAATTTGAATCCTTGCCCTCCTGTTCGGATCCCAGCTGACCCATGACGATGCTGCAGTACCTGACAGCAAATTCCTCCTTAGGGCTGCTCTAACTCTAGAGTGTGTGCCTGTGTGCCTGCAGGAGAATGTCCAAAGGGGGTGATCTTGATCTGTTACCCTTTGAACTTTAATCTGTACCAGGGTGCCATTGAAGAGTTTAAAGCAAGTGAATGACAAGTAGTTTGAAAATATTTCCAAGGGGATAGAATTTGTGGACATCCCTGAACATGAGCAGCCCCAAAATCAGGGCTGGGACTAGAGTGAGGCCAGCAGGTGTCCAGGGTACAAAATGTAAGGAGGCACTCCCTTTCAGGGCCTGGCAGGTGTGGATCCTAAACTTCCAGGACCTTGAGAGTGAGTGTCTCCTAAGGATTATACCCTGGGTGCCTGTTTACCTCATCCTGGTCCCTGGTCCTCTGTATATCCTACTGCCTGCTTCAGTAAACAGACAGCCCCACAAGGGAAGGAAGGGTTGGATCAGCTCTGAGGAGGGCGTATTTTAGAAGGATAGGTTTGTTTTGTTTAAAAAACAGCTTTATTGAGATATAATTCACATCCTATACAGGTCATTCATTTAAAATGTACAATTCAATGTTGTGAGGTTGTTTTTTGGTATATCCACAGAGTTGTGCGACCATACCACAATCTATTTTTTTTTTTTTTTGAGATGGAGTCTTTCTGTGTCACCCAGACTGGAGTGCAGTGGTGCGATCTTGGCTCGTTGCAACCACCGCCTCCTGGGTTCGAGTGATTCTCATGCCTCAGCGACCCGAGTAGCTGGCATTACAGGCATGCCCCACCACACCTGGCTAATTTTTATATGTTTACTAGAGACAGGGTTTCACCAAGTTGACCAGACTGGTCTCCAGCTCCTGGCCTCAAGTGATCCACCTGCCTCAGCCTCCCAAAGTGTTGGGATTAAAGGTGTGAGCCCGACCCACCACAATCTAATTTTGTAACATTTTTTTGTCCCCCTAGATAAAAACCTGTAGTTGTCACTTGCCAATCTACTGCCGTCCACCTCTAACCATAGACAGCCCCTGATCTACTTTCTGTCTCCATAGATTTGCCTATTCTGAACACATTCATCTAAGCGAAGTCATGTAATATGTGGTCTTTTGTGTCTGGCATCTTTGATTAGACATAATGTTTTCAAAATTCATTATGTCATAATACATACCAGTAATTCATTCTTTTAAAATGACATTAATATTCCATTGTATGGAGACATCACATATGGTTTATCCATTTACCAGTCGAGAGGCATTTAGATTGTTTTCACCTTTTGGCTGTTATAAGTAATACCGCTGTGAACGTTGATGTATGTGTTTTTGTGTGGTTGAATGTTAAGGAGGGCCTTTACGTGTGAGCTGGTGTGGAACCTCCTCCTCCAGGGGAACCTCACCTGTGATTCTACCCACTGGGATGGTTAAACCAGCAGCGGTGGGAAGGGTCTGGTCCTGCTGGCCTCAGGCTTTCCTGCAGACTGGTGTGTTTGCCTTTCTTCTGCCCAGGCTGAAAGGGAGGATGCCCTGGCTTCTGGCGCTGCCCTCATGGGTATGTGGGAAGGCTGGGGGAAGCCAAGTCTCCAGGGTGCCTCCATCAGGGACCGTGCAGCTGGGAGGCAGCCAGAGGGCCACAGGTTGGTGACATTCACACAGAGCTACATTTCCTTTCTTTTTTTTTTTTTTGAGACGAGTCTCGCTCTGTTGCCCAGGCTGGAGTGCAGTGGCGCAAATCTCGGCTCACTGCAACCTCCGCCTCCCAGGTTCAAGCAATTCTTCTGCCTTAGCCTCCCAAGTAGCTGGGACTACAGGCATGCACTGTCACACCAGGCTAATTTTTTTGTGTTTTTAGTAGAGACAGGGTTTCACCATGTTGACCAGGATGGTCTTGATCTCCTGACCTCACGATTCATCCTCCTCGGCCTCCCAAAGTGCTGGGAATACAGACATGAGCCACCGTGCCCAGCCTGCATTTCTTTGTTTTTCTTTTTTCTTTGAGATGGAGTCTTGCTCTGTCACCCAGGCTTGAGTGCAGGGACACCATCTCTGCTCACTGCAACCTCTGCCTCCTGAGTTCAAGCGATTCTCCTGCCTCAGCTTCCTCAGTAGCTGGGATTACAGGCATCCACCACACCTGGCTAGTTTTTTTAAAATTTTTATTTTTTAATAGAGATGCGAGTTTTGCCATGTTGACCAGGCTGGTCTTGAACTCCTGGTCTGAAGTGATCCGCCCGCGTTGGCCTCCCCAAGTGTAGGGATTATAGGTGTGAGCCACTGCACCTGGCCCATAGCTACATTTCTGCCAGCCGTTTGCAAACTATGCCCCAGAATTCCCTGGAGGACTTGTAGAAATACCAGTTGTCGGGTCGCGCCCCCAAATGTTGGATTCTGGAGATGAATTCTCTTGGGTGGAGCCCTCAAGCCGCAGCAGCTGATAATCATGGGGACCTCCTATTCTGATAAAAGTTCCGAAAATGTCCTGAGTGATTGTTAGGGGAAATAGGAAAATAACACATTGAAAATTAGAAATGTGTTCTATGGCAGAGGATGAAACAGCCAACAAAGCTTATTTTCTTTGCAGTAAAGCAAATCACATATTAATAATAGCCATTGTAATGATCTTTATCATGTATTAAGCATTTTGTGTTTTCACTTTTACACAAGTAGATGATTCCCGTAGGTATTACCACTTTTTTTTTTTTTTTTTGAGACAGAGACTCACTCTATCCCCCAGGCTGGAGTGCAGTGGCACGATCTTGGCTCACTGCAACCTCAACCTCCCAGGTTCAAGTGATTCTCATGCTTCAGCCTCCTTAGTAGCTGGGATTACAGGTACCTGCCAGCACACCTGGCTAATTTTTTGTATCTTTCTTAGTAGAGACAGGGTTTCGCAATATTGGACAGGCTGGTCTCAAACTCCTGACCTCAGGTGATATGCCCGCTTCGGCCTCCCAAAGTGCTGGGATTATAGACGTGAGTCACCATGTCTGGCCTTACTGCCCATCTTTTAAGAGATGAGGACAGAAAGATTGAATGACATGGTTATGTCTCCTGCAGCTCTTGGTTCACATAGCCAGGATTCATATCAATCTATTTAGCTCTAAATCTAGTCTCTTAATCGCAGTAATGAACCGTTGACAGTTTTACGAATAAATTATCAAGAGTTTTGATGGGTTTGCTCGCTTAAATTAGTGCTTGTACAGTGATGGGCTGGGTTAGCGTGAAGGAATGTATCTTATGTTGGAAATACTCTAGAAATAAACGTTAACTCTTGTTAATAAAGCATACATTTGGGGCATTATTAGCAACTTTTTTTTTTTTTTTTTTTTTAGCAGAATTAGATTTCTTAGTTGAGTGGTTTTTGTTATTTATATTTATGTGTTTGTTTGTTTGTAACAGGGTCTTGCTCTGTCACCCAGGTTGGAGTATAGTAAGTAGCACAATCATAGCTCACTGCAGCCTCGACCTCTCGGGCTCAAGCAATCCCCTGCCTCAGCCTCCTAAGGGTCTGGGACCACAGGTGCGCATCACTGCGCCCTGCTAAATTTTTACAGTTTTTGTAGAGACGAGTTCTCACCATGTTGCCCAGGCTGGTCTTGAACTCCTGGACTAAAGCAATCCTCTTGCTTCAGCCTCTCAAGGGATTACAGGTTGTGCCACTGCGCCAGGCCTCCATGTATTTGAGTGGAAGAGTGGACATCTCCTGGAGGTGGCAAAGCTATGCATGCCTCCCTGGAGGGGAGCTGGGGGCTCTGGGGTTAGAGTGATGGCATATTCAGGGAGCTCTGGACTTTGCGAGATCCTGAGATAAAGCCAAAGGATGCTTTAAACTGCTTCTGAATGAACTTTTTCCAAGTGAATTTGTTTTATCACTTCTATGTAAATGAAAATATTTGCAGCATGAGTACTAACAAGAATTTTTTTTTTTTTTTTTTTTTTTTTCTGATGGAGCCTCGCTCTGTTGCCAGGATGGAGTGCAGTGGCGCGATTTCTGCTCACTGCAACCTTCACCTCCTGGGTTCAAGCGATTCTCCTGCCTCAACCTCGCGAGTAGCTGAGATTACAGGTACACACCATCATGCTTAGCTAATTTTTGTATTTTTAGTAGAGATGGGTTTTCACAATGTTAACCAGGATGGTCCCTATCTCTTGACTTTGTAATCTGCCCGCCTCGGCCTCCCAAAGTGCTGGGATTACAGGTGTGAGCCACCGCTCCTGGCCAAGATTTTAAACATTATTTACCAAAGTAGGAGCATGGTAATTATGGTCTTTTATAATTCTGAAAGTGATTTCTAGTACCAAACTATGAATTTTATACTTGAGAGAATGAGAGGTTTTTCATGGAAAGTTGAAGTTACTATGGTTTGCTTCCTGTTCAGGTGCTTTTGCTGGAGAATGTTTGGTGAAGAGCAGTTCTGGTGATGAGAAGTTACGGGTGTACACAGCTGGTGTGGTTTTTAGGATTTTATTTTGCAGCAGCGTGTTCCTCAAACAGTTGCCGGGGAAGGCTTTCCTCCTCCTTACTGGTACCAGCCTTTTCTCTTGCAGACAAGGCAGTATGGGAGGGTTGGGAGACAAATCAGAAGCTGTTGGTTTCTTCAGTCTGGCAAGGATTCAGATTGCAGGTTGTAGACTGGAGACCATCAGCGGGGATACCTTTCCTGACAAAGTGGTGTTTCTTCCTGGCACTGCTTGCCAGAGAAGTTTCAGTTCATCATTCTCCCTCAGAGAAGCCGATATGGACCACGTTATGATACTTCTCTTCCTTTTCCCCTAACTGAAGGCTCAGCCATGCATGGTGCATGTCCCAGTGTATAGCAGGCTGCATACAGTTAGACCAAATGTTCTTGGACTACGAAAAGTCACCGAGTTTCCATTCACTTGTGGGTGGCAGGTATGGCCCTCCTCACCTCCCACTGCTCAGGTTTCTCTGTCCTGCTGTTTTTACATTTTCCAGGCTTTCACCTCCAGGTACCAAAATTCACATCATTTAGAGATTGTGTCTGCCTGCCCATACACTGATGGACCAGTGAAGGATTGTTCTCACCTGATGAGAAGTCCAGATGATGATAGAGCAGAGCTGGCCCCTGGGCGCCGTGGTGACACCCTCGAGCTTGGCTGCTTCTGTTCTTCTGCTTCCTCTTCTTGGAATCCTCTGCCTTTGGCTTCCCCTCCAGTTCCAAGCAGAACAAAGCAGGAAGCATCAAGGGAGAAAGGGTGACCCCTCTATATCCAGAGAGCAAAAACTGTCCCAGAAGTCCCTAGTGAACTTCCATTTGTGTCTCATTATCTGAAACCGAGTTACCTGGCTGCTCATGTGCAGCCACCAGAGGCAGGGAGATAGTGATTCTGCCTGTATGGAATGTTCTAGCATTCCCTGGTAGCTTTTATTTCTTCAGGCAGCCATGACTTTGCATAGATCATTTCCTTTTGCCCAGGACACTCCTCCTGCTCATTTTCTCCCCTCCACGCCAAACGCACAGTGCATTAACAGTGACAGACTTTTCCTCATCCTCTCAGGCCACTTGGATGCCACCATTTCTTCTCCTTGACCCTCAGGCATAGTCAGCCTCTCTGTGTCTGATGTTTTACGGCTTTGTGTAGGCCCCTGATGGAGAGCTTCTCACTGTGTCTTGGGGTTATTTATCTCAACCTCTGCATCTGTGCTGTCCTGTATGGTAACCAACAGCCACATATCACTGTTTAAACTTAAATACAAACTAATTATATTTAAACATAATAAAAATGTAGCCCCTCACATTAACCTCATTTCAAGAGCCACCTGTGGCTACCATATTGTAAGCAGAGCTCAAGAACGTTCAACAATATTGTGAGAGTGGCTACCATATTGAGAGCAGAGCTCTAGAACATTCCCTCATCCCAGAAAGTTCTCTTGGACACGCTGCTCAAGGTGGCGAACTCTGAGATCTCCAATCCCCCCAGCTCCGTCACTCAGAACCACAAATGTGACACCATTAGCCTTAGGGTGGTGCTTGTGTTATACTGTCTCCTGACTGAAGAAGTAAACTTCAGGCAGTCAAGATTTTCTGCAATCCACACTGCTCCTAAAACTAATGTTACTGGAGATGTAAAAGCTATTGAGTCCAGTGCTTTCAAGGAATCCTGAAAGCAAGTGGGGACTGGCATGTGTCCAGATTCCTTGTTTTGCAAAAGAAGAAACAGGGGCTTTAGGGGAAAGGGGTCCACTCAAGGTCATACAGTCAGTGGTAGAATGGACTGGAATCTTGATTGTTCATCTCACTCCCTTCCCTTTCCATTAAGCCATACCTGATTGAGTATCACCAACCTGTTTGTTTTCCCTGATTATGTTCCCTTCTCGCCTGTTTAATCAGGTTTCAGCTTCTTAGCCCCCTACCTGTAGGCGGTGCTCTGGGAACGCTCAGGAAGCAGATGCGTGTGAGCCTGTCTCAGCCAATGATTGCTTAGTTTGCAAGAAACAAAAAATGACTCAAACTAGCTTAATCAAAAGGAGGCTTTTAAACAGCAAGATAAGGGTAAAGGCTGGGAACTAGGAAGTTGTCAGGAACCAAGGCCGTCTCTCTGGGTCTCTCTGGGGCCATGTGATTTTTTTTTTCCTCTCGGTCTCTTTATTCTGCTCACCAGCCAACCCAGCTTGCTTGTCACTATATGCAGTCATGCCAGACCCCAGATCTGTATGACCTCCTAGCCTCAGGGGTACCCAAGTACCTGGCTGCCAATCTGTGTTTTCTTCCAGGTTTCGAGAGGGAGAAGTGATTGGCCCAGCTCTGGGTCACTTACCCAGGGAGAGGTGGGAGAATTGTGGAAGCACTGTGGTATCAGGGAACCCCTGGGCCAAGCTTGTCCAACCTGCGGCCTGCGGATGGCATCCAGCCCAGGATGTCTTTGAATGCAACCCAACATACATTTGTAAACTTTCTTAAAACATTATGATATTTTTTTTTCATTTTGCTTCTTTCTTTTTTTTACAGCTCATCGGCTATTGTTAGTGTATTTTATGTGTGACCCAAGACAATTCTTCTGCTGTGGCTCAGGGAAGCCAAAAGATTGACCACCCCTGCCCTAGGCCATTATCTGGGCTGTGGGAGGTGTGGGGCAGGGTCAGAGCTGGGAGGGGAGGGCATAGCCTCTGGCCACCATGAGTTGGTGTGTTCTTGGTAATTATATTGCTTGTCAGCTGAAGGCAGAACCAGGACAATGAAAGTAATGGGAGTCCTTAGCTTTGTAACAGTTAATGGTTATCTAAAAGTAGGTGAAATTGTGCATGAGTGAGTAGCATGAATTTCTTATTACCCAAGTGCTTAGATAGCTGGCTAACTTTCTGTCAAAGATCCCTCTGCCAGGATCAACGTTTGATTAATATATTTACCCTGTAATAAGAATTTGGGATTCTTACAGCAGAATAGTTATCATGTGGCTGGCTACACAACCAAAGATAGTCCAGGTGTCCCTGTAAGAGGAGAGATTGAAGAGCTGTTGCCAGGTGCCTACGTGGACCTTCGGCATGATCTGGCCATGGGGAGGCCTCACACGCTCCTGCATCGCCCACATCTTGCCAAGCCATGGAAAACACTTGGGATTCATATCTAAAACCTAGTTTAAGCTTGGTGAGGACAGTGGCCTGGTACAAGGTTTGGGTCATAGATGGTGCTTGATTTCTGTTGTATAAAGGGGTATATGATTTTGGAATATTTACCAAAAATGGGCATTTTCTCTATAAAAATTATTGTATCTACTGAGATTATGTTATGTAAAGAAATAACATACACATGGAGAAAAAATACAAAGAAGGCATTGATATTCTACAGAAGTGGCAAGAAGATGTGGTGATAGGTGATATTTTTGCCTTTTCTTTCAATTTTGTAATGTAGTGACTTTTTTGGTAGAAAAAACCTAATTTTTAATTAAGGGAGAAACATTTGAAATACATTCAGTCTTTCTAGAAAACCTCACCTTCCCATAAAAGTTTAAGATGGAGACATACTTCCATTGTGAATCATGATGCTAACCAGTATTCAGATTTATTGGAAATGGACTCAGTTTTAAAATTGCTTTTCTCTTGTGGGCTGGAACCACAAATGATTGTTTGGGAGTTTTCCCCCTTTTCTTTCATGGAATTACTCAACCTGGCATGACCAGTGATTTGAGCTGAGAACATAGAACCCTTGATTTGCGGAAATCAGGCCTCCAAAGGTAGAGATCCAGTGGTCATTGTCTGAAGGGTTTCTTTTGTTCTTGGCCCTCCTGTGCCTGCTCTTACTGTGGGAGCTGAAGCTCTAGGTGCCTCTGAAGCCTTGCCATCCATGGTCACTTCCTGCTCGCTCCCCACCCACCCTGGGAAAGAGTTCCCAAGTGTCCCAAAGCACTGTGTTGCCTAATGCTTGTTCAGAGTCTACATTTCTCTAGATCTAGCAGAAGTAAAGTTTCAGTTTGTTATATTTATAGTTTCAGGAATAGTTTGGGAATGGATTTAATAAAAAATTTAAAATACTATCATTTTTATATCTTTTTTTCGATATTTAATGCTTTAAAAGACATCAAAGTTATATTCTCCCATTACTCGTCCTATACAATTAAACCCTGTTTTTTGAAGTTGTAATAGATAATTAGCCTTAGGTCAGCCCATATTTGTGTAAACTCCAGCCCACTGCCACAGCTACTTTGGTTGTGATCTGTCATTGTAGGGCAGAAGTGTTTCTGCCTCATGCCATTGCTGCTTTACTCTTCCTGAAGTGGTGTGGCTCTATCTCTGTAGTCCTCGGCACATGTGTCTCTGTCATTTCTGTCTGAGACTGTAGGCTCTCAGATGGCAGGGTGAAAAGGTTCTTTTGTTTGCTTAAATCTCTCATAATACCCTGTGCCTGTGGAGCTCAATAAATTCTATTTGATATTATTGATAGATTATTTGGAGCCTTTTATGTTAGAAAAGGGATTCTTGGCCGGGCGCAGTGGCTCACGCCTGTAATCCCAGCACTTTGGGAGGCCGAGGCGGGCGGATCACGAGGTCAGGAGATTGAGACTATCCTGGCTAACACGGTAAAACCCCGTCTGTACTAAAAATACAAAAAATTAGCTGGGCGTGGTGGCGGGCGCCTGTAGTCCCAGCTACTCAGGAGGCTAAGGCAGGAGAATGGCATGAACCCAGGAGGCGGAGCTTGCAGTGAGCCAAGATGGCGCCACTGCACTTCAGCCTGGGCGACAGAGCGAGACTCTACCTCAAAAAAGAAAAGGGATTCTTAATCCAATGCTCCATTTTATAGATGAGAAGACTGAGGCTCAAAGACCATGATACCCTCAGGAGCCATGATTTACACTGTATTTAGGAATAGTGTCTAGGGTCAGCATCTAGTGTTGGCTGACTGCAGAGCAGCCTGGTTAGGAGCCCTGGGTTGGGCGGGTCTGGGCTGCTGGTGCCACTGCAGTATCCCTCCCCTGGAACTTTGGGCCTGCTACCCACCCCTGTTCCTTCCTTTGTGAGATGGGGCTAGCAGTAAACTGTCTTGTTTCATCAGAGGCAGTATTGCATAATGAATGAGAGCCTGGGCCTAAATTAGGCACGAGTGCAAGCCCTCAGAAAACTATGTAGACCGAGAGAGACACACACACACAGCTTTATGGCAGAGAGACAAGGCTTGGGAATGTTCTGATTTCATGTTTTGAATTGGTATAACCTTTGGGAGGATATCCTTGGAATCGCAGAGCTTCATTTACATCATGACTCTTTCCTGCCCACCCACATTTTCTGAGTGGCCAGAGTTTTAAATGTGGAGCCCGTGAGTTTTTTTCTGTTGCCTCATTTTGGCCTTTGGCCTTTTGTTTTCTTGGTATGTCATGAGGCGAAATAAAGTAAAACTCAGTGCTGGTTAATAACTCCCATCATAATGTGTGTTTCTGTGAATGGCCTTTAGCCATTTGAGAGGAAAAAGGGTCATGTATATTTCAGAAAGGCCTGATTGGCTGGAGACTCAGTGCAGTGTCACAGTTAAGAGTATTGATTTTTAAAAATTTTTAAATTTTGTAGTATTGTGGTAACAAAGACATAAACGTAATACTACCATCTTAACCATATTTAAGTATAAAGATCGGTAGTGTTAAGTATATTCACGTTGTTGTGCAATGGATCTGCAGAATTTTTCATCTTGTTAAACTGAAACTCTGTGCCCAATAAACAACTCCCATTTCCCCCCTCTCCCAGCCCCTGGCAGCCACCATTTACTTTCTGTTTCTCTGAGTTTCACTACTGTAGATAACTCATATAAGTAGAGTCGTATGGTATTTGTCTTCTTATTTCTGGTTTATTTCGCTTAGCATAATGTCCTCAAGGTTCATTCACACTGTAGCATATGACAGGATTTCCCTCTTTTTTTTTTGAGTTATATTCTGTTGTGTGTATATTTCACATTTTCTTCATTCATCTGTTGACATTTGGGTTGCTTCCACCTTTTGGCTGTTGTGAGTAATGCAGCTATGAACATGGGTGTGCAAATGTCTCTTCAAGATCCTGTTTTCAGTTCTTTCAGATGTAAACCCAGAAGTAGGATTGTTGGATCGATCATAGTGTAGTTCTGTGAGTAACCCTCATACTGTTTTCCGCAGCTGCCATGCCATTTCACATTCCCTCCAACAGTGCCCAAGGACTCCAGTTCCTCTACGCCCTCACCCACACTTGTAATCTTCTGGATTGCAGATTTTCTGGATCAATCATCTGGATTACACTTGATTTTCTGTGTAATCCACAGAAAATTTTCTGTTTGGGCCTGGATATTTAGAAAAGTATTCCTCCTTTGGAGTGGTAAATATGTGAAGTTTTTATTATAAAATAATGGCCATCCTAATGAGTGTGAGGTAATATCTCATTGTGGTTTTGATTTCCTTCATGGTTAATGTGGTTGGGTATCATTTCATGTCCTGGTTGGCCATTTATGTTTCATATTTGGGGAAATGTCTTTTCAAGTCTCAAGTCCTTTGCCTATTTTTAAATTGATTTATTTGATTATCTGCTGTTGAGTATGGATTATTAAATCAGACTGGCCTGAACTTAAATTGTGGCCCTTCCATTTTTGAGCAAAAGCAGCTGCATGTCCCACTTGTGCCTTGGTTCCTTCGGTGTAATGCCGGCGTAATGATAGCCCCACCTTGTAGTTAGGACTGTTGGGGCAGTCAGTGATGGAAGCACTCACTCCAGAGGAGCTTGTTAGTAAGGAGAAGGCAGCCGGTCCATTCCTAATAGGGATCTAAAGGAAGGAAGTAAAAAGAGCCTCCTCCATAAATGGCAGCCATTCTTGAAATCTACCCTGACTGCCTTCATTTTTAATGTTAGTGGACTTTTAAGACAACCAAAAGGTTGTTCCTGGATGACCAGAGACTGTGGCATAGGGAGGATGGTCACGTTGCCAAGGACCTCTCTCAACCTCCTGGGTAGTGTGCTGCTGGTAGTTTGCATAATTGCCTCAGCTTTTTGGCAAAGTGCATGTAAAAGCCTAAAGTCACAGCCAGAGGAAACCTGGTTCCTGAGATGGCAGCTTGATGCTCCTGCCCCATCCCAGGTACACACCTCGCTGGGCAGCTCTGGCTCTGAATTGAGAGGGACAGCAAAAACCTCCATCTAACAATACTGAAAAGCAGGCACTGGGGGCTTTGGGGGAAGGTTCTTTTCAAAACTCATAATGGGGAAAGACAAAAGACTGGGAATCATTGTAAAGAAGTTAGTCATAGATGCTTCACTCTTTAAAATCATCCCAGCACAAGGTTAAACAACATGCAGTTTTCACGACGTCCTGGAAGGTGATGAGTGCAGTGAGGTGAAACGTGGCCATCTGAGCACACAATGACCAGGCTTGGAAGGATCGATTTCCCCTGTGCTGGCCCTCAGAATTTAAGGCACAACTTTTAAGCTGAGCATGCAGCACTTGATTTTCTGTGTTGGGCCTGGATGTTTAGAAAAGTATCCCTCCTCAGAGGGGTAAATATGCAAGTTTTTACTGAATTATTTCATTTAATCAAAGCAGCCGACTTCTCCTGCCTCCCCTCTTTCTGTCTTGGGGTTGAATATTTGGTCCCATGTAACAACTGTTGATTCTTAATGATGCCAAATGGAAGCTGCACGTGCTGGGATTTGCCATATTCAGTTATTGTCAGTAGAGACTTTCTTAGTCTCTCTTTTTTTTTTTTTTTTTTTTTTTTTGAGACAGAGTCTTGCTCCGTCACCCAGGCTGGAGTGCAGTGGCCCAATCTTGGCTCACTGCAACCTCTATCTCCTGGGTTCAAGTGATTCTCCTGCCTCAGCCTCCTGAGTAGCTGTGATTGCAGGCACGTGCCACCACACTTGGCTAATTTTTGTATTTTCAGTAGAGATGGGGTTTTGCCGTGTTGGCCAGACTGGTCTTGAACTCGTCATCTGCCCGCCTCGGCCTCCCAAAGTGCTAGGATTATAGGCATGAGCCACCACACCTGGCCACAGTCAGTAGAGACTTTCGAAAGAAAATATTACTTCTTTAATGATGTTTTTAGTCCAAGTAAATTGTGGTAATGTTTCAGAAATTTGCTTACCACAAAAACAGTTTTCAAGGAGCATTTGAACTTGTCCACTTTAAGTCATAAAACAGATTAAAGTGTTTGAAACCTGTTGGGATTGTAAATGTATGTAGAGTACTGACTTTTAAGAGATCTTGATGATCATGTCATCTGTTTTCATTTTCTACTACAGGAGAACATTCAGGACTGAAACTTAACACAACTAAAACCCGAGTTTCCCACTTGCCTAAGAGTCATAGATACCTAAAAAGTATGCAACTTCCCAAGTTGATTTCTTTCAGGATATGGGCCCTTCAAAGGAAAGCAGTGAGGCTGGGGTTTTCCAGGTGGAAAGGTCACATTTCCACATATAACTCACTGAACATTGTATTGGGTTGGGAGAAGAATTGGTTCACTATTTTAAACTTTTTGTTTCATCGTGAGGACTTCCCCATCCCCTCTCCTCAGCAAAGCACAAAAGTATTTCCTAATTTTTAAGTCATGGGCTTCCTTTAATGGATTCTGACCTCAGATCACTTCCAGATAAGCATTGTGTAATGGGATGGGTGGGGTTAGATATTTTAGTCACAGATGCATGAGAGGAGGGAGGGTGGAGGGCAACAAAGTTTATAACTGGAGCCTATAGCAATTTAATCTCTTGTCATCAGCCAGGTCACAGAGTCTCACGTCAGGACAGCTGTGCAAGCAGAATCCCCGTCAGGATTTTCTTGATGCCGTTGACCATCACCTGTACATGCCTCTGGGACCTTTCCTCCTCCTTTCTCTTTTTATTTTTTTCCCTTGGTCACATGTTTTATTCTACTACATATCTCACCAGCTCTTCTCTGCAAGTTACAGAACTGTGATGGCACCTTGCTCATTGATTATTTCTGGTTGAATAGTTTCCAGTGGCACCTCTCCGGAGATGAGTCCTGTATTAGTCTGTTCTCATACTGCTAATAAAAACATACCTGAGACTGGGTAATTTATAAAGGAAAGAGGTGCATTTGACTCACAGTTCAGCATGGCTGGGGAGGCCTCAGGAAACTTACAATCGTGGTGAAAGGGGAAGCAAACATGTCCTTCTTCACATGGCAGCAAGAGAGAGAAGTGCTGAGCAAAAGGGGGAAAAGCCCCTTATAAAACCGTCAGATCTCATGAGAACTAACTCACTGTCATGAGAACAGGATGGGGGAAACTGCCCCCATGATTGTCTCCACCTGGTCCCTCCCACAACATGGGGATTATGAGAACTATAATTCAAGATGAGAATTGGGTGGGGACACAGCCAAACCACATCAAATCCCAAGTGCGCTTGTCTGACCCTGATCCCTTTATGTGAGACTGGGGTCATGATCCTCCTGCGCCCATCTTCTGAGCCCTATTCCTACTTGGGCGTGCTTAGGCACTTCAGCATCTGCATCCTTTTGATGTCTTAAGGGTGGTTCCAGACCTTGGAGCTGTGCACGACGCACTGCTGATGAAAACCTAGAATATAGAATGGAAGTTACATTTATTCATAGAGTAAAAATCCAAAAATAGACCAGAGAGAAAATATATGAAAATATCAAGAATGCTTATCTTAGGGAGGTAGAATTATACATAACGTTATTTTCCTTAGATAAATATATAGGTAGATATATTAGTGTTTACAGTTTCTCTGCCACCAACTAAAATATTTTTTTCAGGAGGAAAAGAAACCCAGCCAGCTAACATACCTAAAAACCATCTCCTAGGCCCGAGAGGGAAAAATTGAGCTCCTTTTCTTGAAATTGCCATTTGTGCCACTGTTGTATTATTTTACCAGTCACTCCAGATTCCAGGCTCCTCTACCTGAGTTCTCTCTCCTTCCACAGTGGAACTCATACCTTCCTGTTTCCTGGCTGCCACTCAGATTTAGGCTCTGTGTTTCAGACCTCAGTGACTGTAATAGCCGTTCCTTCTACCTCTTAGGACGGTTCTTTCTGTAATAGCCTTTATCATCATATCATCAGGGGATGATAGCTTTTAATGAGGGTCTAAAATTTGCAGGTAAGATATCCCTGCCTCTGACATGAGATAGATGTATTGCATGTTATTTAACATATGACTATACTGAGTGTGCAGTTGTATGTAAAAGCATTGTTCTAGGTACTGGATTGAAAGTGGACCAAATGCTAAGATAAAGGAGCATACAAGTGTCGTAAGGAAGACAGTTGCCAAGAGAGAAGAAAGAGTGGGGAAATGTTGTGTCTACTAAGTTCAAGGTTCTGAATTGGAAAGCTGCTGCTATTGAGGAGAAGAGTCTTAAAATTCCCAAAGGGTTTTTGTTATCTTTTATTGATGCAATGCTATTTTGTGGCATAAACCTTAATAATTTTGGGGTTGAAACTCTATCAGGATAAAATGATTCTTTTCTATCCTAAGCTTAATAAACATTATTTAAGTACAAATTAAATACATAGAATCTGCCCATCTATATTATAAATGTCATTTGGCAGAAACTACACCTTGACTTTTGGTTCTTTCACAAAACCTTAATTTTTTTTTTTTTTTTTTTTTTTGCCTTCAATTCCTTTTGTCTGATTTTACATTAAAAGCTTGTGATTTCTCAAGTCTTGAGTCTGGGGAGCTGTCATCATCCTTTTTTCCCCTCTCTCTTGTCTTCTGGATGTTCAAGCGATTTTAATTAGATGTTGGGCTTTTATGTCAAGTGCTGGCATTGCACTCCATGATAATCCAGGGAGTTGGAAGCACATGTTATGCATCGCCCTGGGTTGATGCAGTGGAATTGGGGTGGGTTGGAGGTACTGTTCTAAATCTGCTTCTTGTGGTGGGGTAGGTCAGGTTGTCCTGTGTTGACAAGGAAGAAGTCTGGGTGAGGAAGCGGGATGAAAGTAGACCAGATGCTAGAGTCCACTTTCAAGTAGGATCCCAGGACCTGGCTTAAAGTTAAAGAACAGCAAAGATGAAAGGTGCTGCACAGCAGCACCAGGTCGGTGGCCACGTTAATGACCTAGAAAGCAAGTGCTGTGAATTCAAAAGAAAGGACAGCTCTGAGCCAGAGTACTTGGTGCCTTTGCTCAAACAAATCCTTTTCTGGCACCCCCAGGCCTCCCCTCCCGCTTCAAAAAGTTTCTGAATTATGCCAATCCATTGAGGCTCAGCTCAAGGCCATCCCATGCCTTTCCGTTGTAATAAAACCTTGTTTCCTGGGCTTTAAACATATTCCTTTTTTCTTAGGTACAGAATGAACTTTTTTAAAAGGGAAGTTGTCAGAGGCTCTGTAAAACGTTAAATCAAACCTGCTTTGCTTTAGTGATGGGGTAGTTTGGAATCAGATTTGCTCCTGTTATGGACTGAAAATTTGTGTCCCCCCAAAATTCCTATGTTGAAGCCCCAGTGCACAGTGTTACGGTGTTTGAAGGGAGGCCCTCGGGAGGTGATTTAGTTGAGATTGTATGAATGAAGCCCTCATTAATGGGATTACTGTCATCCCAATAAGAGGTAGAGATCCCAGAGCTTCCTCTCTCTTCACCCTGTGAGGATACAGCAAGAAGGAAGCTCTCTGCAAGTCAGGAAGAGACAGGGCTCTCACTAGAATACACTTGTGCTGGCACCCTGATCTTGGACTTCCCCTCCAGAACGGTGAGAAACAAATGTGTGTTGTTTAAGCCACCCAGTCCTTATTAGAGCAGCCTGAGCTCCATTCTCCACTCCCTGGCTTCCTGCATGGACTCTGCAACCAGAGCTTCACGGGGCATAGTTTAAAAGCTGTTTCTCTGTAACACAGCCACTTTTCTGTTTCCAGGTCTAATTTTGACCCTCATAACACTTTGTTAGGGGAGATTTGAGGGTAAGGAAGTGGGCTTGCTTTTCGTTTCATCACGTCCCAGTAGAAACAGAAGCAGAAAGGCCCTGAGATACTGAGCCCACCTTTCTCGGCAGGGTGTGGCAGCACCCTGGGCTGGGGCAGCACCCTGGGCTGGGGAGGCCAGGGCTGGAGGGGAGGCTCCCATGGTGGAGGGGTTGAAAGCTGGCTTGTAATGAGCTGCTTTTCTGCAGATGCCTAAATGATGTGGGTTGAGAAATCATGATCTTAGCTTTTAGTAGTATATTTTTCTGTTTATGTTAGGTGAGTCATCGGTCTGTCTCTGACTATGTTCAGATCTGGAAGTTTTCTGGGAGGAAATTTGTTATTGCTGTAATAGTGTGGGTTGTTGATCTGGATTAGCAGGGAGCGGCCCCTAATGCATTTCTTAAGAAAATGGTATTTAGTTCAGACTTTGGCTTTGAACTTTGCCTTTGACAAAGATAAAAAGGGTGACTTGACTGGTGTTTGAAAAGCATGGTGATATGGCCAGGGGCGGTGGCTCACGCTTCTACCCCAGCACGTTGGGAGGTGAGGTGGGCAGATCACCTGAGGTCAGGAGTTCGAGACCTGCCTGGCCAATGTGGTGAAACCTCGTCTCTACTAAAAATACAAAAATATTAGCCAGGCGTGGTGGTGTGCACCTGTAATTCCAGCTACTTGGGAGGCTGAGGCAAGGGAATCACTTGAACCCTGGCAGGCGGAGGTTGCAGTGAGCCGAGATTGCGCCATCGCAGTCCAGCCTGGGCAACAAGAGCGAGACTCCATTTAAAAAAAAAAAAAAAAAAGCAAAATATATTACATTTTAAAACTCTATTTAATGGTCAGGTCATCCATCCTTAATGGGTTGAGTCATTGCTAAAATAATTTAAAATAATGTATTTAAAAGGTACCTTTGTTCCCTAGTGTCACATAATGTGAAACATCCGATTAAGGTAACTCTGTAACATAAAGTAAGTGGCTAAAAAAGTGCTGAACGCCAAAGGCCAGAGATTCAACCTTTTGTGTGCGTTAGAATTTCCCAGTTGTTCAAATCCAGGTTGCTGGATCTACCCCAGAGTTTTTGATCCAGTAGGTTTGGGGTGGGACCAAGAATTTGCATTTCTAACAAGCTCCCAGGTGGTGCGGATGCTGAAGCTCGTGTGGGGACCACATTTTGAGAACTTCTCCCGTAGACTGAACTCATGGTCTAGGTTCTGTCAGCTGTGACCCATATGCTGCTGGAGGGAGTGGCCAGATGTCCTGACCTCTGTGCCCACAGTGAGGTCCAAGCTGAGTAGGTTTGACCAGCAGCTGTCATCACAGAGTGAACAATGTAAATAACGAATGTTGGGTGGTCTGACATCTTTTAAAAAAAATCCACATGGAGGAGATCAGAGGGCTAAGTGTGGGCAGCAGTCAGGGTAACTCCATGTGGTTACTGCCCACTCACTGTCTGCTGTTTTTCACCTGTTCTTCAGAGTGTGGTCAGGATGGTGGCCTTGCCCAGCACAGGAGGTCCTTGTCCTTCTGACCGTGTGACCCGACCCACCTCTTACCATCTGCAGGCACTCCCTGCCCCTTCCCTGAGCTGTGGGGAACTATTTGCAGTCATCAAATTCATCATGCTGCTTTCTTTTAATTCCCACACTTGCCAAGGTGGGACTGCCCCTCTGGCATTCCTCCTTCCCAGCCGTGTGTCAGAACTCAGCACTCCCACCCCCTTTCCCCACTCCCACCCCTCCCCACCCCCACGAACGTCTCACTTGGGATCATCTCTTCTGAGGTTGGGCCTGCACAGCCGCCCTCTGCACTCTCGCCACCCTATGGGCTGCCCTCGACCCCTTGGCACACAGACCTGCAACCGTGGCCTGCTCAGCTGTCTCCTTAGGGGTGGAGCTTGGTTTTCTTTCATCAGTGTTCTGCAATGAATTGAATGCATGATTGCTCACAGGAAGGTAGGGGAGGGATAAACACCTTGTGATATGTTTCTTACAAGGTTTTATATGTAGAAAGTTGTGTGAAAGTGTCAGATATCTATATATGAAGTATATGTGAAGTTCTATGATAGTTTTGCATAATTTAAGAATAAACTAAGGAGCTGAGTCCCAATCCCTTGGGTCGAGAGTTACCTGGCACCCGGGGCCTGCTTGTTTCCCTCGACTCTGCGTGTTTGTTGCTGGCCCCTCATAGGCTGTCCCAGCCCTCTTTGACTTCCCTCCTTTCGGCCCAGTCTTTCCTGAGATGCTCCAGGCTCCCTGGCCTCTTGTGTCTCGGAGCTCCTCTTGTGTTTGTTTTCTGTGCTCAGAGCGCCATGGTGCTGTTGGCCACAGAGGAGGCGTCTGGGGTCCCTCGGGGAAGGCACAGCAGGAGAAAGCTGTCTCCAGGGGCATGACCTTGGAGCTGAGCACTCCAAGAGGAGAGTCAGCCAGACAAAGAAAGGCCAGAACTCCACCCCATCCCACCCTATTTCTACGTGACCATGGGCCCTGGACACACCAAGACGGTGACCCGGGGCCTCCTATTGTTGCGGGGAGCCCCTGGGAAAATGTTGGTATTTTCTTCATAGAACAGTATTCTCCAGTATTCTTCAGTAAATTAACTTTCTTTTTTATCCCCAATCCCAGTCTGATTGTGAAGAAGTCTAAGCAACAGAAAGATTTTGCCAAATAGATTATCTTTTTTTAGAACAAAATAGATAATGATATTAATAGGAACTCGGCACTTACTCTTGTCCAAGTACTGTTTTTAAGTGCTCTCAAGGATGTTTCATTTAATCCCCACAACAAAGCTGTGGGGGGTGGGGGTGGATGCTATTATTGTCTGTGATTTATGAATGAGGAAACTGACACACAGAAGGGTCAAGGAGCTTGCCCGTTTCCTGGTAGGTAGTACCAGAGCTGGCATCATCAGTTGCCTGCTCCTTTTCCTCTTTGCTTTTGTATCCATTACCCCAAGGCATTAGGATGAGCCAGTCAAGTTCTAGTCCTGGCTCCACCACCCGGTTAGCTCTGTGTCCCGTGCCTTGCCATGGAGGGATAAAACCAATTCCTAGCTTATCCATTGGTTGTGAAGATGAAATCAGTGGGGTACTAGTAAAGCAAACTGCCCGGCACATAGTAAGTGCCCAGAAAATGTGACATCGGACCTCTTTAAGCTTCGGTTTCCACATCTGGGAAGAGAGTGGGGGTTGAGCTAAGTCATTTTCCAGTGTCCCTTTCAGCTCCACGTTCCTGTGAGCACTGACAGTTTCCTCACAATCCTGAAGAAAGAAGGAAAGTAAGGGCGGAGTGGCGAAGGTCCCCATTGTGACGTGGCTGCTGGTGGGAAGTCCCTGGGGAGGCAAGGCCCAGCTTCCCAGACACAGCCCTCATGTGCTCATCCTGGTGGCACTGGGCCGTGGTGGGCTTTTCCACCCCAGCATGTCTCATAAAATTTCAAGAACCACAGTTGAAAATCAGTGTGATAGAAATGGTAACAGGACAGGGCAAACTGTTTCAAAGATCAGCACTTAGGATTCTGGCTGTGGTTGAATATTTGTTTCTCTTTAGTTTTGTTGTCTTTAATCAAGAACTGAGAGCCCTGACTTTCAGCTCCTCAAAAAGTACAGCTTCCTTCCCCTTGCAGATGCAAAAACAAACGTCATTTTTTTCCAAGGATAATTTTCTCCCATGCTTTATGTCCTGTCTTCGGCTTTTTCTTGATTCTCCTCCAGCTCCTGTAGACCTCCCATTTAGAGCCACCAGCTGCCCACCACCGGGGCTGCGCAGAGCTCCCGGTGCTCTGTGCCCTGGGCTCACCCCGCCAGGCCTGTTCTCTGTGCCTCTTCCTGGTTCTCTTCCCTGGACTTCCCACTGCCATGCGGTCTTCGGTGCTCCTCTGAACTGTTGTCATGACCTCTAACCAGACTGAGTCAGGACTTTTGACTTCCTCATCTCTAAGTCATCCTTCCACAGCCTTGGAAGTTTACCCTAAACAGCTATTTTGGGAGAGAGTGGGGATAAAGATCTGCAGGCCTCTTGCTCCTGGCCCTTGTTTCTGCTTATCTTGGCTTCTCTTTTTAAGTATGTGTGTGCCTCTCTCCTCTTCACACCCCTCCCCTCCCATCTCAGGCAGAGTTAGGTGCCCTGTTCTGTGTCCATAGCGCTTTTTCGAGCACTTGTACTCACCATTTGGTAGTGGCCTTTCATGTGTCTGATCCACTGTGTTCTACACTCCCTGCCTGCCAGGATATTGTTCTGGTGCTGAAGAATGTATATATCAAATCACTTTTGCTTTAAAAACCCCCAGTCTTCTGGAATTCCCAATTACTTACTAATTAATATGTGGATCGACTAGACCTTAAGCAACCTAAAGTCAGCCGGCCTTGTCTTCTGTATTCATGCGCATACTATCTGGTCATTAGACAAAATGGGTCATTTTCAGTGATGAGTTAATAATTACCTGCACACCTTGTTTATGCTGGTCCATTTACCTAAAATGGCTCCCATCAATTAAACCTGTATGGATTTTACCTGTCCTTCTAGAACCACCCCGCTTTCCACAAAAACTGACAACAATGATGGTAAGAAGAATGGTAGTTGACATTTTATTAAATGTTTACTGTGTGCAGGCTTGTTTTTTTCCCACACATTACCTAGCTCACAATAACCCTATGAGCTAGGCAGTACTATGCAGGTCTCGCAGATTAGGAAACTGAGTGGCAAGTGATCAGATAACCCATTTGAGGTTGAGTAGCTGGATCAAGGTAGAGCCAGGTTCGATCCCGGATACCTGGCTCCAGGGCCCAGGCTCTTGACCTGATAAACAGCCGAAATTCATCTTTCTTTGCTGAACTTCCAGAACACTTTCTTTGTATTTCCCTTATATTAGTAGTCTTGTACTTCTCTGCTACCCTGATTCAAACCTGGATTTCTAGCAGCATGCCTGGCATGAGGCAAGAACTTAACAGTATTTCTTTATACCAAATGAATGTTGTCTTTAAAACATTCTGTTTTCCTCTAGCTAGACTGTCATATAATGCAACTGTGGGAAATAATCAGGTTCTCACTGGAGTATTTTCCATAAAAGATCCACAGAAGTCATGTCAGGGTTAGGAGTAGACTTGGGCAAATGAATCCGTTCATTCACTAAATGTCCCATACCTATCTGGTGTTTCCCAGGAGTGGAATATGGCAGGGAACACAGAAATCTCTGCCTCCTGGGCTCTGCTTTCTGTTGTAGTAGACGTAAAGCTGCTCATACTTTGTAAACAGTTTGACAACATCAAGTCTACATGGTCATTTTACTTTGTTTTTTCTAAGAAATTTCCTTGAGCTGTTGGTAACAACAGACGCTGCAGATGTTAATCCCTGTTGTTGTTAACTTTTCTCCAGAGATTTAATGTTCAGTTTTCTCCTTTCCAGAATCGATTTATGTTGTTCAAACAGAGGGTTGAGAATAACTTGAATTTTTTTAACTTCTTTTTTTTTTTTTTTGGCATAGAGTTCAGAATTTTCAGGAGGGATAAAGAGAGTTATAAAATGCTCTATGGTGGGTAACACACAGAAAAAGCCAGGAAATTGGAGAATAAGGATCTGTCTTCTCCTTTCCTTCTAGAGCTCCTCTTTCTTACAGGGCATTTAACATGTGATTTAATGTCATGTCCTTAAAAGGAGGAGAACTGCAGTTCAGAACTTAATGTCAGTGCTTTGTGAAAATGCAAGAAAGGATCCCTGTATTCTACACTTGAGAGAGCCAGATACTAGACAAATAGGAGGTCGTGTGCACATTGCTTTTTCTCTTTTTCGATCATGGCATTGATTCTGTTCATAACAATGATGCAATGTCGTACTCTTCCCCACACATTTGTGTGCAGATAGAAAGAATGCAACAGCACAGAGTTGTTGGGGAATAATTTGGCATCTGAAATATGGACATACCAGCATAGATCATATTTATGACTCTGTTGGGAGTGTCACAGCAATGATTTAATAGGAGGCAGTTGTCTCCAAGGCCTCCTGAATTATGACTGGTTTTAAAATTCTTAGAACCCATTGGAGGCTATTGTTTCTGGAAGGCTACATAATTTAAGTTCTCCACATCCTGTCATTATAGGAGATGTCAGAATAGTAAAATCTAATCCTGGACTAAGGTGTTATCACAGCCCTTTGGTTTGGTGGCTTTGCAGACTTTATAAATATGCCTGTCAGTGCCTGTGGTCTCCACAGTTGGGTGTCAGTGGCGAATATCATTTCTCACATTTTGCATGGAGGGACTGGAACCCAGAAGGCATACATTTTCCCAAGAGGCACCAGTACAGTTGGCCCAAGAGGTAGAGCAGCCCCTCCTTCAGCTCAACCTCCACTACACTGAGCCAAGCCACACTTCCTACACTGGCCTCTGTGCAGCTGTCTCTCAGCAAGAATGCAAGTCAGGGAGAGAAGCCAGATCCCTGGGATTGTTCTAGAGAACAGAAACCTCAAGAGTAGCCCTCCTTAGACCACCTAACACATTGCATCCCTGCATACATATAAGGGACTCAATGCTGGTAGGATTGGCTTAGGAATGATGTAAGTGAAAACAGTGCCTGGGTTTATCATTAGAACAAGGTTCTCAGCTGACAGTTGCTTCGGACTTTGATTTTGTTCTCCTAGACCTGCTACTCCGCTCGAGTCCACATCTCTCAAGACTGCACATGCCTGAAGGAGGACCGATTACAAAGCTGTAGCCTTGTCCCCAGTCTGAATCTTTTTGCATTGTTGAGAAAGCAGCTTACTTGGACTGAATCAGCAGGCCAAATTTAGAACAAAGATTTTGACTATCTCCCTTTATAAATTACTGAGCTATTTTGTAGCCAGGCTACTCTTTAATATGAACAAAAAATATTATAAAGCTTTGTTGTTAATCTATACAACTTTGTTGTTAAACTGTAAAATCTGTAATTGTTACCATGTGAAATGAATTTGGATAAAGGAGATACATTTTTACCCCTTCCCAGGGTTTAGGAGAGACAAAATGGTGAGATTTTAACTCTGAATCAGAGGTTCTTATTAGAGGTGGTTTTGTTCCTCCTGACCCCTAGGGGACATTTAGCAATGCCTGGAGGCATTGATGGTGGGCAGATGCTACTATGCCCAGGGAGACTGCTAAACATTCTGCAGTGTATAAAACAGTTCCTCGTGACAAAGAATTATCCAGCCCCAAAATGTCAATAGTGCTGAAGTTGAGAAACCCTCCTCTAAACTCTTGGGTTTATTTGCTAACCTTTACAGTGGATCAGCTTTTACTTAGTTCATGCAGAGGTGAAATTAATACTAGTGCTCAAATATGTCTTTGTATTCTGGACTTGGCCTGGGTCCCCTGAGCAAGTCTGGGACAAGCTCCTGCCATGTGTTGAGGACCTGAATTCAGGCAACTGACAACAGTATTTTGAACTGTGTTCTCAGTGGTGGGAGTGAAGGAGATGAGCCCACGTGTTAGGAAGTGCATAGGGTTGCATGAGGAAATAGAGAGTAAAGCTGCAGTGTGGAGCCCTGCTATTCAGAGTGTGCTTGGAGAACCGGCAGGGGAGGCATTATTGGGGAGCTTGATGGAAATGCTCCCCTCAGACTTGCTGAATCAAATCTTTAATTTAGCAAGATCCCCAGCGAGGCTTGTGCATGTAGAAGTTAGAGAAGCATGGGGTAAACTTTTGTTTTGTTTTGTTTTGTTTTGTTTTTACTTTGGAGGAAAATACACCCTTTTCACATCATGGCTCTGACTCTTACTAGCTGTGTGACCTTGGCCAAGTTATAAAACCTCACTGCACCTTACTTATTTTACCTGGAAAATGGAGATCATAATATCACCCATCCTGTGAGATTGTTGTAAAGATCAAACAAGCTTGTGTCAAGAACTCATATGGTAAAAGCTCAACAAACTGTCGCTAGTGATAGTAAGAAAAAGATCACAAAAGTAGAAAACATTAGGCAGACAGCTTACGTCTTAAACCTCACAGTTGTCGTCACCAAACAATACTTGTATTTTTGCAGATCCAGTTTCTCTGAATACTAAAATAAAACCGGAATTTCATAAACTTCTATAGACAGTGGTCCTTGTCAGTAGCCCAAGTGGCAGAGAGTACATGGATCTCGGGACAAGCAGCCTCTACTGCTAGGAATGTTCCATCCTCCTGGCTTGAGGTACACCTGCTCATTGTGATTCCGAATTTGAAAGGAACACAGTAGGAAGTTTCAAGACCCTGGGTAGAGGAAGGCTGTGGTAAACAGGAAGGATGAGATTAGAAGGAATTTAGGTGAGGTAAACCCTTGTTTTACTAGTAGGGTTTAAGAATATCTAGGTCAGGTGGGCGTGGTTGCTCACACCTATAATCCTAGCACTTTGGGAAGCCAAGGTGAGCAGATCACCTGAGGTCAGGAGTTCGAGATCAGTCTGGCCAACATGGCGAAACCCCGTCTTGACTAAAAATACAGAAATTAGCCAGGCATGGTGGCACATTCCTGTAATTCCAACTACTCACTCAGGAGTCTGAGGCAGGAGAATCACTTGAACCTGGGAGGTGGAGGTTGCTGTGAGCTGAGATCGTGCCACTGCATTCCTGCCTGGGCAACAGAGCGAGATTCCATCTCAAAAAACCCCAAAAAACAAAAAAAAACCGTGTGTGTGTGTGTGTGTGTGTGTGTGTGTGTGTATACAGGTCAACCCCACCTAACCCTCAGCGGAGCTCCCCTCTGTTGCCTGGCTGGGTCCTGGGTTCTCTTGACACACAAGAGATTGTGAGAGTGCATGAAAACGCTGCCCTCATTATCAGGGTGGCACCTGCCATGCCATCCAGAACGCCAGAACACCTCATAGGACTTAGTTTTTGGAAACGAGACTTGCAAACCAGTGGGAGATATGCTTCCAATGTGAGGTAAAGCAGAACTTTAATCACAACTGCAGTGTCCCACAGAATTTCAAGAGCCAAGATGGTAAAAGAATAAAAAAAAGAAAGGAAAGGGCTCAAATGAAAGACTTCAAGCTGCAGAATAAGATGAAATAAAAGGATTCAATTGAACTGTATCATATTCAGTAATGACTAATCCTAAGTATACAGGTTTTGGGGTGAAGGGATTTGTTTTGTAAGTGTTTTGCAGGAAAATATTTTTTCCATCTTTGATTTTAATTAGAATAGATTTGCATTATTTTTCCTTAGTTTTTATTTTTAAAATATTTATTGCCACAAGTTTAGAAAATAGAGGGAAAACATAAATAACAGTACATATAAACCCAGTATTTTGTCCCTTCTTTTGTTCAACAGTTATTTCTCAGGCACCTACTGGGTGCCAGCAACTGTGTGCTCAGTGTGGTGACCAAAACCGTGGTATCAATGAGGCAGCAAGGTTCTAACCTTGTTAGAGCTTACAGTTGAGTAGCTGAAATTTTGATTTCTTTTCTGTGCCCCTAGTAAATATATGATAGCAAACAATAAGAGCTATTTTTTGGTTTATTGTGTTCTTACTCTGTGCTGGGCCCTGTTCTCAGTGGTTTATAGCCTATTAACTCAGTTTGTTTCCCAGCACTCTGAGGGGAGGCTCTCTCATTCCCACTTGACAGATTGGGAAGTGGAAGCATCAGGAGGTTAGGCAACTTGTTAAAGATCACAAAATCAGTAATGACAGTCTTGATCAGAATTCCGGCAGCCTGGCTCCAGAACCTGCCCTATTAATCAACAAACTGTACTGCCTCTCATAATATGTATCAAATTGAGATGATACTTTATAATTTCAATTCTTGCTTTTCTATTGAACAGTACACAGTAACATCCTCCTATAATACCTATAAACCCCCAAAAGATGTAGAATTTTAGTTTATTCATTTGTCTGATAGGATCATAATGAAATAAGACTCTATAAAGCTATGTAATTTAGACATAGGAAACATTTGGATTGTAGTGGTATGTAGTGGGAACAAATGGTCTTCTGAATCAGGAAGAGGTGAGTTAGAGTATGCCGGTGTACCTACTTACTCACTGTGTGACCTTGGGTGAGTTTCTGAACCTTAGTTTCCTTTCCAGGCTAATATCTGCCTTCTGGACTTGTCACCAGGATTAAATGAGTCTACCTACATAAAATGCCCGGCACAGTGCCCAGCGCTTGGTAGAGGGTCTGCTAATGGTTACTGTTATTACTGCCTATTAAATACATTTTAATCTTCTTTCAGAATAGCCAGATAGCACAGTGGTTAAGAATGCACATGAAAACCAGACTGGTCCTGGCTCGACTCCTTCCTAGCTATGTGACGTTAGGCAAGTTACATAAACTCCCTGTTCCTCAGTTTGCATTTCTTTAAAACTGGATAGTTATAATACCCATGACTTAAGAGTTTTTTGTGAGTGTTAAATTATTGTACATAAAGCTCTGAGAACAGTTTGGTACACAGTAGGCACTCTGTGAACGTTTTCTATAATTATCAATAATTATTAAATAACATTTTCAGAAGAAGATAAGAATATTACACTTTAAAAAGCAGGTATCTTTAAATACTTCCTTGGCTACTCAAGTTTGGCTTACTATTTGATATATCATTTGTTTCATGTTTGTGGCTCAGACATGGCTTATGCCAATGCTTATTAACACCTGAATTTTAAATTTGGTGATATTACTATATTTTATCTGAATGAACAGAATTTTTGCTGATTTGGCACTATGTTTGAATGTGCATTTTTTGTTGAAAAATGACGATTCTGGAATGCCTTTCTCCCTTTCCAGATTATTCAGAGCTGGGAGAGCTTCCCCCACGATCTCCTTTAGAACCAGTTTGTGAAGATGGGCCCTTTGGGCCCCCGCCAGAGGAAAAGAAAAGGACATCTCGTGAGCTCCGAGAGCTGTGGCAAAAGGCTATTCTTCAACAGATACTGCTGCTCAGAATGGAGAAAGAAAATCAGAAGCTCCAAGGTTGGTTTGCCATCTTGATATTGAACAGGCCTGGTCTTATCTTGGCTCTGAAGTGAATCACATCAGACATAAGCATACTGTCTTAAAAATATAGCAGCATGATAGTCTAATATACGTATCTGTCTACATCTGTTTACTTTTTCATAGTAATATTAACACTGTTTACTTTCTGGTGATCTAATGATAGTTTCAACAACTATATTCATTATTCCTCTATGGTCACTGTTAGTACAGTATCTAGAACTTCTGAGATAAAAGTTTCAAATCTAATGCGCTGAAAGGTGCTTTTTGTTTTCCCCCCTCTCTCTCTCAGTCTACTTTATCCTCAGCCATAGTCTATGCCTGTGTGTTAGGTATGAACTTTTCTTGTGTAAGTCATTAAAGTGCATAACTTCACTCTATGTGCTTTCTCAGTGAGTTGCGAGTAATCTGAAGCAGAAACATTAGCTGAATTCTACCTGTACTGACATCAGTAGTGTCAAAATATGACATGAACTTTGAATGTTTAGATTTTGTTCTTTTCCTGTTTCCATACTGATACTGGAACCAATTAATATTATCTTCAAAGTAGCTTAAGATGCAAAGTTTACATACCTTTTGGAAAGAGCATGGGTCTTAGGGTATCTAGGGAATTAATTGCCCAGCTATAAAGTAGTGAAGATTTTGAGCAGAAAGTCTGCATAATCTCTTTGAAAGGGAAGATGTAGCAGATGGTTCAGTCACCCTGCATTGCCCCAGAACAATTTTGGAATTGAAGTACGTTTCATTCAGCATCATCCTTGATTGCAAATTTTGGTCTTTTAAAATGACCTTGATGCTTGTATAGAGCTGAAAGTCATTAAGACACCAAATCTGAGGAATAAGCTCCCGAGAATGTGTTGCATTCCATGAGTTTCAGTTGCATAGCTAGTGCCATAGTGGGTGGACAGACGTTCTCTGCGCATGTCCATTTGATACTTGTGAGTTATGACAACACTGTGTACCAACAACGTAGTTTCTGCAGTTGAAAAGTACGAATTTATAGAATGTAAAGAGATAGTGTCTATATCTTTTGACTGAAAACAGAAAATGAAATATAAAGGAATAAGACCTTTTGATATGAAAGTAGCTCCACAGTTGGAATAGGCTAGTAAGCAGTTTTGAAGCTGAGAAAGATGGGTGCTCCCATCAGGGTGCTGTGGAAGGTGATAGCACACTGGGGGGTGTTTAGAGGAGGTGAGTGCTGTTTTCTTCCAACCCAGTTTTTCTGCCGCTTTCTTGTGTGTTCATGAAAGTAATTCTAAAAGCAGATGTCTAAAAGATGTTTGATAGTGATGGCATTACTACAAGTGTCATCAGTTAAATGACAGCTCGGGAGCACAGCAGTTATATTCACGTGCATCTTGGGATTTTTGTTGAAGAGGAAAAAGGCAGTTATGTTCATCACGTAGGTCATAAACTTTAATGCCAATACTGGCCAATCTTCTTGCAAATGACAGCCCTGTAAAATCAGGGCATAGCTATAAAATGGGAATGGTGCTCACAGCTGGCTTCTTGGGAATGGGGTGAGGACAACTGTAATTGGTGAGGCGAAATCAGTATGCCACAAAAGCAGAATACATTCTGCTGTGCAAACAATGATCAGACAGACTAGAATGAACAGGCAAGAGTTTCCTAAGGTTACCTGGAACCCCTTGCCAGGTGTTGCATTAAGTTTACTGGCCCTTGCCAACATTCTTCTAATGCTTCCTCATTTCATCTGGCTTCTTGGCAGTGTTCAGTTTTCGTGGCCTTTTATTTTTACTGTTTGATTTCGTTTCTCTTCTTAGCTCTATAATGTTCAACATGTGTTTATCTCTGTGGTGAAAACACAATAAACTTGCTTAATATAATGTTGGAAGCATTAATCCATTGTATTAGTATGTATAGGACCTGGATTGCTGATAAAAAATATCCAGCAATAAAAGCCTGATTGCTTAAAAATATTTACTAAGTTTTGTCGGGGTGGATTAGGGGCAGGGCAGAACTTTTACATTAAATATAGATGCAAGATTTGATAAGAATCAGCCAGAGTGTACAGTAAGTCTTCACTTAATGTTGCCAATAGGTTCATGGAAACTGCGAATTTAAGCAAAATGATGTATAATGAAACAAGGTTTCATTGATAAATATTTATCAATAAACCAAAAGCTTATTGATAAAAACAAGAGTTAAGTTCCTGTGGCATATTTCTGGGCACAAAAACATCACCAAACTTCTAAATAAAGACTCAGGACACTTGTAATATTAAATATTAATGTAAATATGAGATATGCAAACATTTAAGCAAGATTAATACAAATAAGATAATTATTGACTTGGCGCAGTGGCTCACTCCTATAATCCCAGTACTTTTGGAGGCCGAGGCAAGCAAATCACCTGAGGTCAGGAGTTCGAGACCAACCTGGCCAATGTGGTGGAACCCCATCTCTACTATAATTACAAAAAAAAAAGTAGTCAGGCGTGGTGATGCACGCCTGTAATCCCAGCTACTTGGGTGGCTGAGGCAGGAGAATCGCTTGAACCCAGGAGATGAAGGTTGCAGTGAGCCGAGATGGTGCCACTGCACTCCAGCCTGGGCAACGCAGTGAGACTCCATCTAAAAAAGAAAAAAAAAAAGAGGTAATGATTTTTCCACTTATTCTACTTAAGGGTCCTAGGTGGCCAGAACCTATCCCTACAGCTTGGGGTGCAAGGCAGGAACCAGCCCTGGACTGAATGCCATCCCATCTCGAGGTGACACACACACACACACACACACACACTCACTCAGACTGGGACCATGTAGACATGATTAACCTAATGTACACCTCTTTGGGATGTGGGAGGAAACTGGAGCACTTGGAGGAAACGCACACAGACATGAAGAGGAACACAAACTCCACACAGACAATGGCCCCAGGCTAATAATTCATTTTTTTCTTATCAACATTATAACAAAGCGACATTGAGCACAAAGACATTATTTGAGGACCTGCTGTACTGTGTACTTAGAGAGATAGGCATTCTATTGTGAGTTTCTTTTTTCTCTCTTCTTAAAGGAAGGTTAAATTGCATCTGAGATAGCTCTTGAAATTGATCAGTGGTTCAAGCTGACTTGCATACTCTTTGGGAAAGAATTTAGAAGAATGTGTATCAGGAAGTTCTTCTTATGTTTAAGCCTATTTCCTGACTTGAATGGATGAATCAAATTTTTTTACTATTCTGGAAGCATTGCATCCTGGAAAGAACCATACTAGGTTATCTCAGTCTACCTCACTCCATTGTAGGCACTTGGAAGCGGAAGTTGTGATTTCTCCAAAATTAGACAGCTGATTTTCAGTGGTGTTAGAACTAAAACCATTGCCTCTTTTTGAAGCCACCAGTCCTCTACTGTCCTTTGCAAAGCCATTTTTCCCTTTTTTTTTTTTTTTTTTTTGGAGACAGAGTTTCGCTCTTGTTGCTTAAGCTGGAGTGCAGTGGCGCAATCTCAGCTCACTGCCACCTCTGTCTTCTGGGTTCAAGCGATTCTCCTGCCTTAGCCTCCTGAGTAGCTGGGATTACAGGCGCCTACCACCACACCCAGCTAAGAAGAAGAAGAAGGAGGAGGAGGAGGAGGAGGAGGAGGAGGGGGAGGGGGAGGAGGAGGAGGAGAGGAAGAGGAAGAAGAAGTAGTACAGACGGGGTTGGAGGAGGAGGAGGAGGAGGAGGAGGAGGAGAAGAGGGAGAGGAAGAGGAAGAAGAAGTAGTACAGACGGGGTTTCACCATGTTGGCCAGGCCGGTCTTGAACTCCTGACCTCAGGTGATCCTCCCACGTTGGCCTCCCAAAGTTCTGGGATTACAGGCATGAGCCACTGCACCCCATTTTTCTGTATTTTTAAATAAAGATGTGAGCAGCCTAATGCAAGATCGCAACATATGATTCAATACAGCCATGGCTAATTCATATAACTCGGCATTTTATGCTTTACTAAGATTAAAATGATGTGATAACGTTAAATTTTGAATTACAGTTGATGTTTTTTATTTAAAAAACATTTTTCTTAGTTAAATAATACATGATGGTTTAAAAATCAAATACTCAGTGCAGTTCTTCTAAAATCTCTGCAGGAGTGGGGGTCATTTAATTGCTGAGCCTCCCATCCTCTTAGCTTTCCATTCTGAGCTTTCAAGAGATGATGGCAGCTGGCAAGACAGTTTTGTCTGGGAAAGCCATTGTTAACAGAACAGAACTGGGGACGGAGCAGCCATAGCCCACCCTCCAGAGTAGGCACAAATCAGACCTGAACGTTATCACAAAGTCCAAGTTGGCTTAGACCTTTATGTTAAATCATCATAAATATTTTAGAGAACTTTGTTGCAAATTTACATTTGATCTCAGTCCACAAGCTTATAAACCACATGGGTGTGTGGGGTCTTATTTAGTATTGCGAACAGCTGGGTCCTGTATCTGAAGTTCTTGCCCTGCAGCCTGGGTGTTTGTTGTAGTTCTGTACCATCTGCCTTGGTTGATAAGGCATTTTGGAGGCCACTGATTTTAGGCAGCAGTGTTGTTAGGATACTGAAACAGCAGGATGTTCGTGGATTGAGCCTTTTCAGCTGAATCTTCTGGCCAGTTCTTTCTGGCTGTGTGAAGTTGTGATGACTTCAGAGCAGGACGCTCATGTTGCCTGCTGGGCTCTGTTAGGGTGGCCAGATGTGCTTGTAGCAGCCTTACTGCCAGAGGAACGTACGTTGGCCTCCAAAGCCCAGTGCTGCCGCCAGTTGCTGTGCAGCAAGGCTAGCCCCAAACCTGATTTGCTGCAAGGATTAGCTCAACTCTAGTGACATTTGTTGTGTTTTCTCGTATCCCTAATCACAGCCAAAAAAAAATCTAGGCTTCACATTTTTTAAAAACTCGATGCAATTTTTTCATCTAAACTAGGAGAGGCACTCTAAAGATAGTTTTCTCATTTAGAGCCAAACCTCCGTTGAGTAGCTTCTACCATTGGTCCCATTTCTGCTTCTTGGAGCTAAACTGAATAAATCTACCCCTCTCAAATGACATCTCTCAAATATATGAAGAGAGCTACTGTTTCCCACCAAACTTAACCTAAAGCTGCATGAAGAATTATAACTAAATTATCAAACCCAGGGGGAATAATGTCAATAAAGGGAAATGTTAAACTGACAATTTACGTTGATCCTGGACCCAATCTCTCATTTCATGGCGACAGAAACTGAAGTTCAGAAGGATCAGGTGATTTGGTCCTGGTTATTTACTAGCTAGAGGGAAGCCAAGTGACTCTAGGCCCAGTGCTGCCTTCCTCTCAGCTTTTATGGTTTTCCGTCTACTATCTTTAATCTTTTCCCTCATACTCTGATGAATACATTTCTAAGGTCCTGTTAAACAATTCCCTACATCTCTAGGGTTCACATTTTTAAAAAATACCTCCTAGGTTTTTAGCATTTTCCAAAACAAAGAAAATGGGTAGAAGCATGGACAGTGACTTATATTTAGATGCGTTAAGCCGGTTGTAACTTCTTAACATCTCAGCAGGATAACAAGTAGGCAGCCATGTTGTGTAATGGAAATTCCATAGCTGTAGCCTTTACTAATGCGCTCCGGAATGGTCTCTTCCAGCCTCCGAAAATGATTTGCTGAACAAACGCCTGAAGCTCGATTATGAAGAAATTACTCCCTGTCTTAAAGAAGTAACTACAGTGTGGGAAAAGATGCTTAGCACTCCAGGAAGATCAAAAATTAAGTTTGACATGGAAAAAATGCACTCGGCTGTTGGGCAAGGTAAGCTTCATTGGGAAGCATCTAATCAACCTCACCCCTCATTGGTAATTGGGGAGAAGTGTGGAATAAAAAAATTTTAGTCTAATTTTAGTGGCCATCTCCGTTCTTTTCATCACATCTTAATATATTTCCAGATACCTTACTTAATAGACATGAGTTTTACCACCTTTCATGGTTCCTCTTAATTAAAATTCCCAGAAGGCCAGGAAATAGGAAGATAGGAACACCCAAGGGCTTCATTACCTATAAACTGGATAATGATTTGATGATATACTTTGAATTATAAACTAGAAACGAATTGTATGGCTTATCTCTGGGTATTCTAGGGAGACAACATAGTGTGTGGAGCGCAGATTTCAGACAGGTGGTCTTGGGCTTAAATCTCAGCCCTGCTACTTACTTTGCAGTGTGATCTTAGACAAATGCCTCACCCTCTCTGAGCTCCAGTTTCCACAAGTGTAAGATGTGAGTGCTGACAGTGGATGTTGTGGGGAGCATACAACATGTGTCTGCTATATTGTAAGGCCTTAGAGAGCGGGCAGGATTCACTGGTTTTTCAGTGAGATCTGCCATCCCAAACTGTTACTGGTCCAAGAAGACGTAAGTACAGAACTTGAGACTAAGTATTTGGAAATGTTTCCCTGTTTCCAGCAATTTGACACAGTGATCCTAATTTAAAATGTGGACTTACATTTTGTCCGTCTGTTTTTTTTTTATTTTGTTTTTCTACTAATTTATTTTTACTGTTTTGTATAAAAATATTAGCCTGTAGTAGATTGGAAAATTTTAAAAAAGAAAAAAAAATTGATGCTTCACAGATAGTTTGAGAACCACTATTTTGGAGCTTTACCTTCAGTCATTATTAGTGTTCTAGTCAAACAATGATTCCTTTAAAAATATATGTTAATGTCTTCTGGCAAGAGTAAAAGCCTGAGTCTAATCTGATTCTGCGCTACTGAGTTCTTGTTGAGCTCATCATGAATAACCACGTGTTTTGAATAAGGGTTTCAAATATGTATAGAATGAGTTTTTCCTGGCTTTATCAGTTGTATAGTGGAAAAACATTGTATATGCTTTTTTTTTGAGATGGAATTTCACTCTTGTTGCCCAGGCTGGAGTGCAATGGGGTGATCTTGGCTCACTGCAACCCCTGCCTGCTAGGTTCAAGCTATTCTCCTGCCTCAGCCTCCTGAGTAGCTGGGATTACAGGCGCCTGCTACCACGCCTGGCTAATTTTTTGTGTTTTTAGTAGAGACGGGTTTTCACCGTGTTGGCAAGGCTGGTCTCGAACTCCGGGCCTCAGGTGATCTGCCCGCCTCGGCCTCCCAAAGTGCTAGGATTACAGGTGTGAGCCACTGCGCCCGGCCTGCATATGCATTTTTTTCATCTCTAGGAGCATTAATGGAACAAAGCAGTGTTTTCTACTAGAGTCTTTTAGGCATTTTTAACCTTTTCTGAATTTTGACGTCAATTTTAGTAATCATGGGTAGCTATTGTTCGTTACACCTTTTCCCTTTCTATGGATAAGGAAGCTTGGGCTTAGAGCAGTTGAGTAGTGGCTCAGGGCCACAGAGCTGGGTTCACCACTGTACTGCACTGCCTCCTGTTGAACAGGATCTCCAGGTGCTTTTCTCAGAACATGTATGCAGTGGTGAAGACCGAAGCTCTGGATCAACAGCAGCTTTCAATGTGACTTTGGCAGGTACCCTCTTTCTGGGCTCTTGCCTCCTTGCTGATAGAATGAGAGACTTTCACCGAGCAGAGGATCTTGAAGCTCTCTTCCAGTTCTAGTATTCCTTGCACCTGTACTTGTTTCTTGAGGTTTACCTTTACACCAAATGACCCCAAATTGCTGTTTTGAAAAGGGAGAAGCAGAGAAAAGAATGAGTCTGTTCTTCCCCCACTCACAGTTGCTTAGATGATCGCCTTCAGTGTCTTTGCTTCTGCGAAAGGCAGGTTGCCTGGGTCTGTGACAGCTATTCCAAATATTTGAGCTTCTTAGAAGCCTAGCACCTGGATATTTGTTTTTCACTGGGCATATTATGTGGGGGCTAATAGAAATACTCTAGGAATCTGGACCCTGGGTAGTGAAAGTTGGGCACAGATGATTGAACATTCTGTCTACTGGAGTGAGCTAAGGCTGACCTGGAATTTCCTTATGTATTGCCTGACTTTACCACATCACTTTTTACTGCAAAAGCTCTAACCATAAAGGGGGCTTTGTCAGTCAGGTAGTTTTTAACACATTAAGATTTAACAACTCCAAACAAATGACGGCGGTCTATTTTGTGGCTCAGAATAAAAATGTGAATCTAAAAAGATGTGAGACTAAATTTGAATCACATCTTTGACCTTTGAAGTAGAGGCCAACTCAGCTCAGAGACCTTGAAAGAGAGGACAGTTGTTTGGATTAAGAGGCCCTTCCTCATAGTGACATAAAAGACCCTGAAATGATAGAAATAAAGGAATTTACAAAATTTTCCCAGTTAAAATTGGGTAAGGGGCCAGGATTAGGGTATCGATTTAGGAGAAGATAACATAATCCCATGACATTATAGATAATTCAGTTTAGTTCACGTCAGAATGATTTCTCTAAAGATAACTGGATAGAACCTTATAAGCTGGAGTGTATTTTTTAGAAATGGGATTGCAGAGTGGCTGCCTGAGCTGCTGATAGGAAGGGCCAGATGCAAACTGCTTGCCTTTGACCCGGCAATGCCATTTATAGAAACTTACTCTAGAAACTAATCAGCCAAAAATGTACTGCGGTAAGAAGAATGCTTATTGTGGCATTGTTTAATAGTCAAAACAAAAGGAAAAACCCAACCATGTGACTATCCCATGTCATATTCCTTGAAAAAGACACCGTAAGTAGATCTGTATTTACTGATGTAAAAGATGGCTGAGATAAGTTGTTAAATGAAGAGAGTACAGCATGGTCTCCGGTACAGTTGATATTTCCATGTGTGTATACATGGAAAAACACCCATGATGCAGGTATCCGGGTTACAGGCAGGATGACCATAGAGCCCAGTTCACCTGGCATAGCCCTGGTTTATGACTTCTGTCCTGGCAAAATTATTAATAGCCTTCCTCCTCTTCACTTTCAAAAGCTTCCTGCTTTGGATGGTAAATATATGCTCATTCTAGTTATGGGTAGTTTTTCACTTCTTTATACCTCTTGCATTTCAGAGGTTTTTTTGGTCTCACTTTTAAACAGTGTATATTATTTCTTAAGTGAGAAGCTATTTTCATGGAGGATGGAGAAACGGCCTCCTGCCCACCCAGACCCTGCCTGCAAGCCCTAGGTGGGCTCCACTGCCAGGTTTCTCTTGGGTTAGGAGTGAGGGTAGCACCACGGTGGAGGGGGTGTTCCAGGCCATTCTTAGCATAAACATTGGGTCCAACCTACATGATCCTGTGCTTTAAATCACAGAATCTAAGCTTACTCCTGAGAATACCACAATATCTGGTACTGTCCAGTGACACAGCCAATATTCTTCCAAAAAATAAAGGTCTGATAAGACAATGGGAATGATTTAGTAATAGGAAATTGGACATTTCATAACTTGGGAAAATTTCCCAGTTTGAGAAAAAGTATTTTGTGAAAAAAAGCCCCACTATAAATCACTTTTCATGCTGACTGTTTTCTAGCCCACATTTACTTCTCATCAGTGTTTGAAGTATTTGTGGGTAGGGTGTACGTGTGTGTGTATGGTCCCAGGATATATCTATGAGCTGGAATAGCAGAGAGGGAGACAAGAAATAGAATAATAGTAGAAAGCAGATATCAGGGTATATTTTTTTCCTGTTCCTACCATAACAAGTTACTACAAAAATGGTGACTAAAACAACAGAAATTCTTCTCTCACTGTTCTGGAGGCCATAGCTCCAAAACCATGCTGTCAGCCTGTCTGCACTTGGCCTCCTCCAGCTTCCTAGACTTGTGGCCACGGCACTCCGGCCTCTGCCTCCTTGGTCACATTGATTCCCTTTCTCATCTCCTCCTCTGCGTGTCTATTATAAGGATGCTTGTCACTGGATACAGGGCCCACCTGGATAATCCAGGATGCTCTCCTCCCAACGTCCTTACTTAATTCTGTCTGCAAAGAAGGTAACGTTCACAAGAAGCTCCAGGTATTAGAAAGTGAACACATCTTTTTTGAGGGGCCACCATTCAACTCAGTCTACAGGGTCATTATATTAATGCTGAGATAAAATTATAGAATGTATAGGATGTGGTCATGGTTGACAGGGGCCCTGTATTTCTTCTACAGGGCAACTTAAAAAAAAAAAAAACCTGATATTTGAAAGGGAAAGAAGAAAGTACTTACTACACCGTAAGTATTTCTAAGAGGTGGCCCAGTGAGACTTTTGAATCTGTTAATAAAATGATTACTATTTGGTTCAAATCCACAGATAGTTATTTTATCATTAATTGCAAGATAAGAGCACAAAATATTTTTTTCTCTAGTCCCTATTTGAGTAGCAGCCTTGTTTGACATTTCTGACGTGGAGAATACCAAGAGAAAATGGCAGTCAGCATTCCTGGGCTGTCACTCACTGGCCTAATGACCTGGAGCAAGGGACCTGTTCTCACTGCCTCTCTTTTCTTTCCCATGAGGATAATCCTGTTTCCCTTAGAAGGTTATGAGGATGATATGGACCAATATACATAATGTGTGTGGAGTGTTGATGGTGCATAGTGGCCTCGCAATAAGTGCTATCTGCTGCTGCTACCTTGCCAGAGCAGAAACTTCTCCCAAAGGTGGCCAGAGACGGAAACCAGAGAAACCGTCCTCCTGGGCAGGCTGTTTGAGTGGCAGGCCAGGGTACAAAGCGGCCACTTTTTTTCCCGATGGAAAGAAAGATCAATGCCTAACTCGGAGGCTTCCTTTCTCCCAAGAGACAAGAAAGACTTGGCATTTTATTCTTCAGTCTTCTTGTTCTCCCCATTTCTACCTTTTTGGCCTTGTAATAGCTGAGTAATGAGCTAAAGAATTTTGGTTCAAAACTGTCGCCTTTTAAAATTAGGTTTGCCCTAAATAACATCCTTGACTTTAAGAGAACTTTTTAAAGTTTTAGACATTTTCAATCACTGTGAGTATTCAAATTAATCACATATAAAGCATTAGGTAGAGGCTCTTGGACATTTTCTGCTCTTAGAGTTTTGTTGGATGCTCCCATGGCAACACCTATGCAGTCACTTCCTGCCCAGCCTCTGGGCCCTTCTTGCGGCTTATCTTGCAGAAAGAAGCCTCGTCAGAATTCCAGAATCTCAGCTCTGATTAGCTTACTCCACCTCAGCTCAGAAACATGCGTGGTTCCCTGGGGCTACCAAACGCGCAGGTTTCCTGCAGTCAATTTTGTCTCTGACAATTACCTTTCCAGCCTTCTTGCCAGCTGCTGTCTTCCATGTGCACGTTTGTGCCTGAGGCAAACTGAATCACTCTCGGTTCCTTCTCTCTGGTTGCACTTTTCTCTTCCTTTTCCCTCGTCCTTAAGGCTTGGTTCACATTGATTGCTCAGTTCGAAATGAGCAAACAATCGCAAGGACAGAAAACCAAACACCGCATGTTCTCACTCATAGGTGGGAATTGAACAATGAGAACACTTGGACACAGGGAAGGGAACGGCACACACTGGGGCCTGTCGTGGGGTCAGGGGAGGGGGAAGGGATAACATTAGGAGATATATCTAATGTAAATGACGAGTTAATGGGTGCAGCACACCAACATGGCACATGTATACTTATGTAACACACCTGCATGTTGTGCACATGTACCCTAGAACTTAAAGTCTAATTAAAAAAAAAAAAAAGAGCCAGCTTATCTTTCATCTGAACTCTACTTCCTTTTGTTTCTCTCTTGTTTCTGAGATCACATCTTACATGACAGTTTTTCATACTTGGCCTTATTTCCCTAGAATGCCATTAATTGGCACCAGGTTGGAGCTCAGGTCATATTCTTTATTCCTTGCAGAGTCTGACAGGGTCAGAACATGATAACACATTTGAGAAGTGAGAAGAAAGGAGGGAGGGGCAGGGAAGTGAGGGGAGAATAGGGGGTGGAAGTAGGGGAAGAAGCAAATAGGGCAAAGTTTTAGTTGCCTCCCTTCTGTTCCTATGCTGTTAATTAATAATGAAACTAGTGGCCAGACACGATGGCTTATCCCTGTAATCCCAGGACTTTGGAGGCTGAGGCAGGAGTATCGCTTGAGCAGTCAGGAGTTTGAGACAAGCCTGGACAGCATAGTGAGACCCTGTCTCTACAAAAATAAAAAATTAGCCAGGCATGGTGGTGGGCACCTATGATTTCAGCTGCTCGGGAGCTGAGGTGGGAGGATCATTTGAGCCCAGGTGGTTGAGGCTGCAGTGAGATGTGAGTGTGCCTCTGCACTCCAGCTTGGATGACAAAACCAGACTCTGTCTCAAAAAAAAAAAAAAGGGAACGTGAATTTGGATAAATGGAACATGAAACACAATTCCTTTTTATTATTAAGTTGCATTCTGTGCATAAATTATCTCCATATCTTCTCCCCCTTTTAAAGGTGTGCCACGTCATCACCGAGGTGAAATCTGGAAATTTCTAGCTGAGCAATTCCACCTTAAACACCAGTTTCCCAGCAAACAGCAGCCCAAGGATGTGCCATACAAAGAACTCTTAAAGCAGTTGACTTCCCAGCAGCATGCAATTCTTATTGACCTTGGTAAGTCTGTGCCATCGATTGGAGATGACAATGGAAGTTTCACTCACATGAAAAATCTGAAGAGAGTGTCTAAGTTATTTATTGACCTGCCTTTAGGTTTAGCAATCAAAATTTACTACTGAGACTTTTAATTTAAAAAGCCCTAGGGTAATCACAAATGTCGTCTTCAAGCATATAAAAATCTCTGTATTTTCACTGGGTAGCTTGTTAACTTTGCTTGGCGTGAAGGGAGGGTGTTCATTAAAGCTGCAGTCATAATTGTGGTTCAGTCCAGTAACTCAAATATTGATAGGAGTTTTTATGGTCAACCGAAGGAACATCCTGGAAAACGTATGGATGTTCAGAACCGAGGCTTGCTTTAATTACAGGAGCCACTCCCTCATTTTTACTACTTACAAACAGAATTCACCAGAAAAATTGTAGAAAGCAGTTTGTGTGTGTGCCTTAGATGATTTTATTTTGGAAACTGGGTGGCACCTTGTCTCTTGAATAATTTATAAAATATGAAGATGGGAACAATGTACAATCAGCGTTCCATATCTATGGGTTCTGAATTTGGGGACTCAACCAACCTCAGATGGAAAGTATTTGGGAAGAAAAATCAATGAAAACTAAACAATAATATAGATTTTAAAATATAGTAACTGTCTATGTAGGATTTACGTTGTATTAGGTGTTATAAGTAATCTAGAGATGATTTAAAGTATGTGGGAGGATGTGGCTGGGCACGGTGACTCACACCTATAATCCCAGCACTTTGGGAGGCTGAGGCAGGTGGATCACGAGGTCAGGAGAGCGAGAGCATCCTGGCTAACACGGTGAAACCCTGTCTCTACTAAAAATACAAAAAAATTAGCCAGGCGTGGTGGCAGGCACCTGTGGTCCCAGCTATTTGGGAGGCTGAGGCAGGAGAATGGCATGAACCCGGGAGGCGGAGCTTGCAGTGAGCCGAGATCGTGCCACTGCACTCCAGCCTGGGCGACAGAGCAAGACTCCATCTCAAAAAAAAAAAAGTGTATGGGAGGATGTGCACAGGTTATATGCAAACATGACACCATCTTATAGAAGGGCCTTGAGCACCGTGGATTTTCGTATCTGTGGGGACTCCTACAACCTATCCCCCGTGGATGCCAAGGGATGACTGTATTGGATAGATTTGCAGTTGCCACTGTGAAGAACTTGTTGAACTGGCGTGTGATTATGATGCACAGAGAGCCCTCCTGACTTGTCAGTGGCCATGCACAGGGTCAGGTGGCCATGCAGTCCTGTTTGCCTGCTACCTGTCACCCAGGCTGCTGTTTCTACTGCTGGTGAGCTGGCTCGATGTGGCGGGAGTTTGGCCTTGCTGCTTTTAGAGCATGTGGCCCTGCTTCCAGAATACCTGTTCTGGTTGCAGCTGCTGCTGCTGAAGGCTCCACAGAGCACTCAGTGCTTTGGGGCCCTGCAGTGGCTGCATCAGGCAGTATGAAGTCCTTTCCTCTCAAGCCACATAGCTAGCCTTAAATGTTAATTTCATAACCCTTAAGGTTATTCTTTAGCTTAAATGTCATCTCTGAGAAACTGTCCCTGACTGTGGTCTCCTCTCCCACCTCAAGACTGGATGAGGTGTCCTGCTAAGCCCCCTGTAGCACCCCACACTCTCCCCATGGTGCGTATCACATTTCTCATCATCACCGTTATCTGCTTATTATCATCACTGCTGGTGCCTAACTTCACCTTGGGCCAAATGTTGTGCAAAGGGACTTAAACTCCTTTCTTTAATCCTTACAACATGATCAGGTATATGTTGTTCTGTTTCTCTTTAGAGTTGAGAAAATAAAAACAGAGAGGTTATGTAACTTGCTGAAAGTGACACAGCCAATTTGCCGCTAATCAGTATGACTTTGGAAACTGCACTTTTTTTCAACTTTTATTTTAGATTCCAGGAGTGTGTGTGCAGGTTTCTTACAAAGGCTTAGGATTGGAGTATGATTGAACTTGTCACCCAGGAACCAAGCGTAGTACCCAACAGGTAGTTTTTCAACCCTTGCCCCCCTCCCTCCCTCCCTTCCTCCCTGTCTAGGAGTCCCCGGTGTCTGTTCTCATCTTTATGTCCGTGTGTACCCAGTGTTCAGCTCTCACTTCTAAGTGAGAACATGTGATGCTTGCTTTCTGTTTCTGCATTAGTTTGCTTAGGATAATGGCCTCCAGCTGCATCCACGTTCCTTGCTGCAAAGGACGTGGTTTTGTCCCTTTTTATGGCTGCAGAGTACTCCATGGTGTCTATCACATTTTCTTTGTCCAGTTCACTGTTGATGGGCACCTGGGTTGATTCCATGTCTTTGCAATTGTGAATAGTGCTGTCATGAACGCGTGAGTACATGTATCTTTTTGGTAGGATGATTTATTTTGCTTTGAGTATATACTCAGTAATGGTATTGAAGGGTCAAATGGTAATTCAACTCTTAGCGGAACCTTTTCTTCTTACTCCACCTCCCCAACCTGTCCTTAGTATACAGCAGTGACTTTTTACTGCCTTTCTCTCTTGTAGGATGCAGCCCTCTGCGTACTGGGCTGGGGCTGTTTGGCCATTATACTCTCGGCTCCTAGAACAGTGGCTGTCACACAGCAGATGTTCAAAGAATCTCTTTGAGATTCAGAGTATGAGACATTGCACTAGCCCTGCCATCTCATGGGCCCTCACAACAGCCCTGGGAAGGTGGCCTGCACCCTCTCTAAGAAATGAAGAAACTGAGGTCACATGTTGACCATGGTCACAAAGTCAACTGAGGGGAGGTGGCAGGAACTGAACCCACTGTCACTGTGTTTCCCTGGGACCCTCTGAGCCCAGGAGCCCCGTGTTGCTGCGCAATGGCTGGCCAAGGCAATGGCTTGGTGGAGCTGGGGCCCATTTGGCCCACTGACCCTGATGAAAGCAGTTTTGTGAATTAGCAGTAGCTGCGTTTGCTGACATGGTGAGTAACAGGAAATGCCATCATGTTCCTATCATGTGAAACAAAGTGAGAAATAGGCTCAGGGTAGGAGGCTGAAAGGGAGGGAGTGCAGACAGCCCTGCTCCCCACACTTGCTCACAGGCTGGGAGGAGGAACGGGAAGGTGTTTCTCCTCCTGGATTCAGTCGCCTTCTTCTCTTCATTCCCCTGCAGTATCCCCTCATTCTTCCACGCGCACAATCAGCCCCTGCTTTTTGTTGCTCAGATGTCGTCACTTTTCTGCAGAAGGAAAAGAAGAGTCCAGATCAGCACAAGGGCCTCGGCGTGACTGTGCGCTCCCAGGGCACTGTGTGTGCCTGAGCACCACCACGGTCTCCCCTGCAGGGCTCAGGCAGCCTTCCCTGAGCTGGCGTGAGGTCTGTGGGAGCCCAGGATTTGGCCTTTCCTGTCCACTGGCAGGGCTGGCTGCATTCAAGTCCTCTCCATCCCTGCCTCTCCCCCACCCTCTCCCCTCTCCCTCTGCTGCCCCTGTCCCTGACAGTGCTGACTGCCTGTCTCTTCCCCACTCTTTCCCATCCTCGCCTGGCCTCCAGTTTGGATGCCATCCACATACTTCCCGAGGGCCTGAGAGGAACTCCGTGTGCGGCAATACATTTCCCAGGTCACCTCTGTGTGTCTCTGCAGGCTGTTTCCAGGGACCCCCCGGGTTCAGTCTCCTCTCCCCACTGGAACGGAGAAACTGGGGTTGGCCCAGACCCGGCAGTGGAGTCCCAGGTGCCCTCCCTGCCCAGCTGACTCCACCCGAGGCCTGCCTCAGAAGCTTCTCCAGACTCTACCCGTTACCTCCCCTTCTCCTCTCACCCAAAGTTGCGCTGTGGCCAAGTCAGTTGTTTAGTCTACACTTTCTGTTTAGTCTACACCATGGCTACCGCAAGGCCCAGTGAAGGTGTGTAGTATAGAGCAAAATCAAATCTGTATTTCAGTTTTCCTTAAAAAGTGACTTTCGCATTCTGGCCAGAAGAACAGAATGGTTGGTTAGATATATTTTGAATTTTCGTGGGTTTTTGTTTTCCTGCCTCTTGCTATACTTTCTGAAATTGGCTTTTAGTCTAAACAGGTTTTTTGTTTTGGTTTGGTTTGGTTTGGTTTTTTTGACAATGTGTTTTCCTCCAAAGAGTAAGAATAATAGGCCTCATGGCTGGGTAGCGTTGCATAGTGTGTGAAATATTTTCTCAACCTTTGTCAGATCTCATTTTTACACACCCTGTGTGAAATTGGGCACGTGCCGTTATTTCCAGCTTAGAGGGGATGAATGAGCCCTCGAGAGCTTGAGTTTTCTGTCCACGAGTTACTTCGTGACTGAGCCCTAGAGAGCTTGAGTTCTCTGCCCACACTGCGAGTGACTCAGTGCCAGAAAGAGTTCTGGAACCCAGGTCTCCTCAGTCTCCATACCACGTCCCTTCTAGGGCACCGTGCTGCTTCTGTGTTTCTTGGCTCTGCCCACTCCATCCCAACACAACTCTCCCCACCCCTGCTTTGGTGGAATCCTGTTCCTTTGGGGTAGATCACACCAGCCAGAGGCAGCTGCTCTCAGCTTAGCAGATGATACTCATCACATTATTCTTGAAGCCTTGGGTCAAGCGCCTGCCCCACCCATCTGCATCCATTTGTTCAGCCCTTAGACAATTGCCACTTTTTTCTTCTCTAATTCTCTGACTCCCTATCCTGGGTAGACAACACAGACTGCCCAGCATCCTACCTTCCGTCTGGGACTCTAGCATCCCAGCCTAGAACACTTTCCAGCCATCAGCTGCATTCCCCAGTGAGGCGTGCAGCCTCTCCCATGATGGGAGGGCTTCAGCCGAAAGAACACTAACAGGCCCAGAAACCCAGGAGCTCCATTAGATCAGAAAGCGGAAGCAAGAATGCACCTAATCTCCCCCACATCTATGGCTGTAGTTTTATTAATCTGCATATTATGGGTCAGTAAGGGGGTGGCACAGTTTATAATCCCTGCAGGACTCTGATGATCTTTCGGTGACCAGAAGTGCCATTTTTTGGTGGGCTTCTAGAGATCCTCCATCAGGGAGACCAGACATGTTTGGCATGCCTGTGCTGCCGTGAGAGGCTAAGCGTGTGACCAGACCACACGTGTGGGTCACAGGTCCAGCAGCAGAGCTGTCATGTTGATTGTTTGCTTCGACTAAGTGTATAAAGCCTGCCTGGTGTCCAGAAGAAAATAAACTATAATCCAATTTTTTAGAATCCATAAAAGATGAGAAGTAGGAGAACGTTTAGAATCCACAAAAGATGAGAAGTAGGAGAACAGTTGGATTTTTTAGAATCCATAAAAGATGAGAAATAGGAGAACCTCCAAAAGGGAGGAATCAGTTGAGAGTATTGAAGATGACCACGTGCAAACGGGCAGAGGGAGTGCGTCCCCTTTTCCTCTCCCAGGCGGTGGGCTGCCTCACTCGGCCTGGACACACAGAGCAGCATCGTGCACTTTGAGGGGCAGATGGAGCTGCTCATTACTAGCAGGGGTGCTGGCGGGGACCACTGCGTTCTCTTCCATCTTTAAGTTGAAGTCCTGTGTGAGAAACGAAAAACCTTCATGGCAAAAGACAGCAAGGGACCTAGAATGCAACATTCAGCAGTCTTGTTATGTCACGCACCTGTCTGTCCAGTTGGGGACATTGCTCTATGAAGATCATTGAAGATCATTGAACAGTCACAGTTCAGGAGCCCAGTGAATTCTTGCGCCACCAGTCACACACATTATTCCGAAGAGTGAGCCATTGTCTCTGATCTTATCAGGAACACATCGTGGGATCATATTTATTTGGTCATTCTAAATATACACTTTAAGTCCAAAGTGAGATAACGAAATGTGGGTGATAAAAGGAAAGAATAAAGTGAGGTATGATTTCCTTTCACAGAGGTCTGGAATCTTCCTGCCTCCTTCAGGTCAGTGGGTGGTGCTGGCAAATGTTTAATAAGCAGCTCCTCTCACCCCTCAGAGGAAGCCGTTGGTATTCAGTGTTTGCAGATTTCCATTGTGCAACGACTCCCCCCATCCCCCATTTTCAGCTACCAACTCGATGTCACTGGTCATGGAGTTGGGCTCACAGAGCCGGTGGGAGCTCATTCAAGTGCTTCCCCAAAACAATCTGCTCCTAGAAGAACTCTCCTTTAATCTCCTAACTCTGCCATTCAGGGTGATCCCCTGCACTCTGGGAAGCACACATTCTAGTGGGAAGACTGACACTGGGCACCTGATAACCACATGACTTAAAAATCTGAGGATTGCAAAGGGTGTTTGTTATCTTCAGTGTCTCATTTCAAATTCTGCTCAGAGCTAAATGCAACAATGTGAGATGATGTTAGTATCCTGGGTCTTCATCCGGGAAGGAATCTTAGAGATCATTAGGTTGTAGGGTTTCTCTTCTGCAGAGGAGTTAGAGGGTCAGTGTCAGATTGCTGGTTTGCCAGTACCACTCCCTGGAGAAAAGAGCAAAAGAAAGAAACTTGCTAGTCAACTGTACAGAGCCATCATGAGACTGACTAGCTTGGTGGGTGGCCCCGTGTTTGCTGCAAGAGACCTCTGGCCTTTTGTAGCAGCTGCCGCATGGTAAACAGAGCTGAGATATCAGGGGTCTCGCTGAAAATGCAGTCAGATGGGCTCTGAATAGAGTAAGGCAGGACACTCTGAGCTGGGGTGGGGTTTCTCACAGCACCGTACAGGGACCACCTGCAAGATCTCTTGAGGGGTTTGTGAAAAACACATTCTTGAGGTCACCATCCTTGACCTGTTGCTTATTGAGAATTTCTGATGTCTGGGATGTGCAGGTTTAAGAAGCCCCCAGATGATCCTGATAGGATTGCTGCCTGAAAATTGCTGGGTGAAGGCTCTTCCCCCTCCAAGTGATAAAGAAGGAAAAGATTCATCCTGGAAGAACATCCCTTAGATGAACAGAATTCCACAGGAACACTTAGTTTGTGGAGCACTTCATGAAAAGGAAGTGTTAGGTTATTTAGAAATACGTTTGAATTGTGGATCATCTTATAGGCCTTTCTGGCATATTTCTCCACTTAGATTCACAAGACACATTGAATGTCTTTCTAATATTAATAAAGAGGTTTTTTTAACGCTCATGTTTGACCCTCTCCACTTAACTATCCCCTTCTCATTTTGTATATGAAGGTAGTCTGCTTTACAGAAAAATGTAAAGGACCTGCACTTCTCTGCTTTGTGGTAAGTTGTAAAATGCAGTTTAAAGAGGCAGGCCTCGTATCCTGAAGCATTTATAGGAAAGATTGCATAATTTTACCTGGCTTCCCTCGAGGTTGGCAGAAATTAGCTTTCCCTGAGCTGGCATCTTCCCGAGCTAGCGTGCTTCTCCTATGGGGTGTGCGGCCTTCTGTCCTGTCTTCTTGAGGCAGAGCTTCAGTCTAGAATCTGTTCACAAACTGTGAACAAATGCAACAAACAGTAAACAGTCTTTTGCTCATAGTTAAGGTGCCTTGAATTAGGTGCGAGGGGCTGTTCTCAGGGGTGCTCTGCCCACGGCTCTGGCCCACTGCTGCAGGTGAACATCATATGGGTGATCTTTATGGAATGCCATCAGTGCTAGCTTAGTAATTCCTAAATGGGAGCTGGAGGGCTGCAGTGCTCAACACTGGATTATACGAATGTGGATTGTCCAGGAAATGCTTTTGATCCCACTCATCCACTCTCTACTCACGTGACCCACCTCTCCCTCTTTACTTGGTGTTTACATATGAATGTGGGTGAGTTGTCGTGTTAGCCTAGAATAGCTGTTCCCAAACTTTGATCTAAGGATGCCATTCACTTTGAAAATTATTGAGTAGCCCAGAGAGCTTTTGTTTCCATGGATAATTCCTATCAATATTTACCAAATTCGCAATTAAAACTGAGATTAGTATTTATTTGATTCTTATTTTTACATAGCAATAATAAACTTGTACATATAAAAAATTGTAAAAAATGACTGTTTTCAAAAATAAAATTAGAAGTGTGACATTGTTTTTACATTAAAAAAATCTCTTTAATGTCTGATTTAATAGAATCTGCTGAATTTTATTTGCTTCATTCATTCTGTTGTGCTTGTTATTTGAAGCATATAAACAAAAAGCTGACCTTGCACAGATTTATAGTTGGAAAAGTGGGGGGAGGACCTCATGGACCCCTAAAAGCATCTCAGAGACCTCCAGCGGTCCTCAGACTGACCAAATGTTTAGAACTATTGACCTGGAAGAATATAAAACAGGAAAACAATGTCTACCCCAATAGAATTTGGTGTAAAACATGGACTGTGTTACAAAGTCAGATGGGTGCAGTTGTCCTGCTTAACCGCTAGTCAGGAGCTGAAGGCCGGAGACTCACGGCTGTTCCCCAGCCTGGTAGTGAACTCAGAGGCCTGTCTTGCTGTATGGTGGGACAGGAAATTGCATTTGGGAGTCTCGTAGAACACACTGGAAGATGTGTTTTAGCTTGGCCAGGCTCGTGCAGGACAGGTTTTCTGCATGAAGAAAATCAATGACAGTTTCTGAAACTGCGCCCTGGAAGCCTTGACCAGTTTGGGTAATAACAAGAGATTTGAAAGTGTGGGGTGTACAGGTGTTTTGCTGAATCTAGGTGGTAGTGGTGATTATTATTATTTGGAATTCAGCTTTCAGTTCTACCTGTCTGTGGGTTCTAAATTTTGTGAAAATTAGTTGCTTAGACAAAACTTTACTTTGCCTCTGGAAGGCTGTCAGAAAGCGAGATTTCCAGCTTATGTGCAATGTTATAGTTTAGTAACAGCTCTGCAAAGTTGTTCCTTTACCTTAAATGTAACTTATTTTGCATTTGTGCTACAGAACTGTCACAGGTGTGCCCTTTTGTCCTCTTGTTTGGAAACTGGGTTTTTATAATGTGTGTGGTGTATCTGAAGATTATTGCCCATTATTGAGCACCATTCATAGCAACCATTTGCCTTAGGCATTGTACATGTACTCTCCACTCTGCAAACTATGTGTTCTGCCCCTTTTTAAAAAGAGGAAGCTAAGGTTCAGAGAAGCTAGGTAGTCCATGCTGAGCTTCATGTGCCAGAGGCCATTTTGTACTTACTTCAAATGCCATTGAAATAAATGCACATCAGAGAGTTGTTCTTAGCATAAGGGGTACTACTACATGTAACTTTTTACTAGCGAAATGGATGATGTGCAAGAGCTGTGGTTGATGAGAAAGGCGTCCAAACCCTGGCACCAGGGACTCTGGAGCAGAACTTGAGGCCAGTGCCTGTCAGGCCTGGGTCCCCACACTCCGTCTGTGTGACCTGACTATGGGTGGCCTGGCTCTGCCATTAGATTGCCACGGTGCCCTCCTCTGGTTGAACCTCTCTTGAGAAGTGCTTGTTGGAGGCCTGAGTGCAGAGCCTGTGAGAAGCCCTGTGTGGTTCCTGTTGCCTGTCAGCTTGCTGGTAAAGGTCATAGGTTTGGCAGAATTTGGCCCGAGATTTGCTTTCTCATAACGTACCACTCGGTAGCAAGGTTGGGAGGAAGGTGGCTATAGCTATTTCTGGAAGCTGCTTAGGGAGCTGCCTCCCCCTAAATTGGTACATAATTTCATCTGCAAGATGAAAATGCAGAACCCCTTCTTGAAAGATTATTAGGAATTTCAAGACAGAGACAACAGAGCATGAAGCCTTGTGCGAGGTCCTTCTAAGCACAGAGCCAGTGTGACTGCACAGAACACACCCCCATGAAGCCAGCTGTGCCCCCACCATCTGACCACTCTTAAGTGGTCAGTTAGCATAGGTCATTCCCCAGCCTGCTAGGCCCACGCCCTTAGGGATGTTGTGAGGCTTAAATAAGAAATAGCCACTCTACAAGCAGGGTCAATTAGTGTGGGCTCTGGTTTCTGTGTGAGGTAGTTTGCTAACATGAGAGGGTATCTGATTAGCTAAAATGATAACACTGACAGATCAAATTCAAAATAGCTAAATCTTCCCTGTGTTCCTTTATGCCACATGACTCCTGCATCTTCTGCTACCAGCACCTATTTGATACCAGAGGGGAGGGGGTCCATTCAGGATGGGACAGGAGCATCAGCAAAATTGCAGAGGTGGGGAAGTGCTCCATCTTCTTGGAAACCGAGCTGGCAAGGGTAATGGAATGAAAGAGATCATGGATATTTTTGAGACTATGAGGAAATCAATACACTGATGTTGCCCAGTGCAGAAGCCATATGTGGCTATTAAGCACTTGAGATGTGGCTGCTCCAAATCGAGATGTGCTGTCTGTGTAAAGAACACACTGGATTTCAAAGACTTGCCATGAAAAAAGAATGTATAATGTCTCGGTACTTTTATATTGATTTTGTTGACGTGATAATATTTCGTATATGTTGGGTTTAACAAAATGTCTAATTAAAATTAACTTCACCTGTTACTTTCTAATGTGGCTGCTAGAAGCTGTTACATCCTGCATGGAGTTCACATTCCAGTTCAGTTGCATGTGCTGCTACTGATTGTTCTACTAACACACACATACACACACACACTTCTGCACACAACCCAGAGGGGTCAGAGACCCCAGAAGCCCCCGCTTCTAGTGCCTAGGCTAAGCCTTGGAGTAGAAGATAAAGCTGGGAGGGTGGGTGAGGAGGTGAGTGCACGGAGCTCCAGCTAACAGAGTGGAGCGTTTGTTCTTTGAGCACTGGGGAGCTATGGATTGCTTACTAGCAGCAAGGTGACTTGTGCAGGGTATATCAGGGCGATTTGTTGGGGGAAGAGGTAGAGGAGGTAGGAAGTGAATACAGAAGGAGAAATCAGGACAGTGGTTAGGGGACTGTTGCCTTCCTCTTGAATCAAGTTCAGATAACACATCTGGACTGATGAAACTCTTTCTCAGGAAGCTGAGGAAGAGCCCATGAAAGTATGTTCCTCCCTGTGCTGAGACCAAGTAGTTGCAATGAACAATTAACATGTGACGCAGATGCACCTTTTGCCTTGGCTGATCCAAGCAGGTTCATAATTCTCGCCTGGGCCCATGCTTGGCCCTGGCTGCCAGCTGCCTGGCTCCAGACCTTTCTTCTCTTAATCGTTTCAAGTACTTCTCTGCTCCCTGGAAACAGGCACTCCCATCAGTCACGTTCCAGAGGAGGGGAAGAGGAACTTGACAAGTATCAGCTACAAAAGCCTCCTGGACAAAAGAAGTCCTTTAAGACCTATTTGAATACCAGTTTTCTGTGAAAATAATCAGGATGTTGAGAGCTTTTTTTTTTTGGAAGGTAACTTTTGTGAAAAGAAAACACCTGCTGCTCCTCAGGCTGTTTCAAAACACTGCCTATGGTTTGAAAGTTCAGAGATATGCATGTGGTGTGAAGCATTTGCAGGCATAATATGTGTAGTCTGGGAAAAGCAGACCCAGAGAGTGTTTGTAGCAAGGCGAGGCCTTTTAGCTGCATTTAGATGATGCTGGGATTGGGGTGGGCACAGGGTGCAGCGGTGGGGAGGAAGAACTGTGTGTGTTCCTCTTGAGAATAGAGGTTATGTCGAGAGGATTAACATTTTTTTTTTTTTTTGAGATCGAGTTTCGCTCTTGTCGCCCAGGCTGTAGTGCAATGGCGTGATCTCAGCTCACTGCCATCTCTGCCTCCCAGGTTCAAGCAATTCTCCTGCCTCAGCCTCCTGAGTAGCTGGGATTACAGGTACCTGCCACCATGCCTGGCTAATTGTTTGTATTTTTAGTAGAGACAGGGTTTCACCATGTTGGGCAGGCTGGTCTCGAACTCCTGACCTCAGGTGATCCTCCCGCCTCGGCCTCCCAAAGTGCTGGGATTACAGGCGTGAGCCACCATGCCTGGCCAACAGTTTTCTTTTTTCGATTGAAGTTCAGCTATTTGCAGGACTGAAGGTAGTTCTAATTACTTTCACCTGTACCTCCACCAAAAAAAGAAATAAACCAACCATGAATAATTGCTGATTTTTAATTGAAAGCATTATTCCAGGAACAACTGGTCGACCTTGTTTGCAGAGGAAGTGGCAAAGACTGATTGATCTTATGATCCAGCTTCTAAAGATTTTGCTGCTTAATCTGAAGCACGTTGGATTTCTGTTTCGATAGGCTTTCTTTTTTTTGTTTTTATTATTACAACTAATATGTATTCTTTTCACAGGGCGAACCTTTCCTACACACCCATACTTCTCTGCCCAGCTTGGAGCAGGACAGCTGTCGCTTTACAACATTTTGAAGGCCTACTCACTTCTAGACCAGGAAGTAGGATATTGCCAAGGTCTCAGCTTTGTAGCAGGCATTTTGCTTCTTCATATGAGCGAGGAAGAGGCATTTAAAATGCTCAAGTTTCTGATGTTTGACATGGGGCTGCGGAAACAGTATCGGCCAGACATGATTATTTTACAGGTATAGAGCGTTCCTTATGTCTTTAATACAACCAAATGCTAAGAGTGTTTCTTATCCCTCTTCAGATATGCCTCAGGAACTTTTTCACCGTCAGGTAACATTGTAGTAGCTGTCACTGCTGATAAAGGACTCCGTGCTAGGCGTCATTCCAAGTGCTTCATCTGCACTTCCCTCTAATAACATAACAGGCAGACACTGTTCATTGTTTCAGTTTGTACATTGGAAAACGGAGGCTCCAAGAGATTATAAATTGGTCCCAGTCACACAGCTAGCAAGTGTCAGAGCTGGACTGGAAACCCAGGCCTCTCTGACTCTAGGGCCTTCCCTCTTACCCCCATTAGCCATGAGATGATTTCACTACCACCTCCCAGCCTCTGCATCTGCTCTTCCTCTGCCTCACCCCCACCCTTGTCATCTCAGGTTCAGCTCAAATATCGCATCCTGGGAGAAGCTCATTCTGACTACCCTGATGTTGTGTTCCCCACTTCCACCCTGGGCACACTACGTCACATTATCCTGGCTCATTTCTTTTGCACAACACAGCCACTGCCAGAAATGATCTTGTTTCCAGAATCATCTACCTGTCTATTTTCTGATTTTTCAAAGCATGTGAACTTTAGGAGAGGGAAGAGATCTTTTATGGGTCTTGGAGCCAAGTCCCTAGTTTCTGAAACAGTGCCTGGGTTGAAGTAGGCACCCCATAAGTATTTGTTGAATGAATAGTTCTGTCAGAGAAAACCAAACGTAGTAGCGTATTCCAAGTACCATGTGCTGCTCTTGCTGCCTGTCAGAGGGAAAACTCTGGATCCTGCTTCAGGAATATTCCTAAATGTTGCAGCACGTGTTGATATGTTCATTTACTACCAGTAAGATACTGTGCCTTCGGAGCTTTAGAAAGTATCCTGGGAGGGAATACGTTAGAGCCAAGGACTTACTTTGAGAGTACCAAATTATGTGATTCAAAATCTTTTCCCCTTGGTCTGTGAACATGGACCACGTGAATGCAAATACCATAGAAGGAAGTCAACTCATTCACTGAAAGATTCTGACCACATAACACTTTCCACCCGTACCGTGAGGTTCTTCCTACATTCCCTTTATTAACTTTAAAGACAGCGGTCACCAGGCAGTGGAATTTTCGAGTTTTCTATAATTTATGTAACACACAACTCTATTGGGGCTGGTGGCTTTGGTTGATTAGATTGTCTTCGATACGGGAGAGCCACAGCTGGTGCTTATGGGATTATATTATCTGAGCCTCTGAAAACGGTTTTGTTTTCTTTCTCTCAGTTTAGACAGGACATACCCAACTTGGTGGATCTTAGCAGGATTCTGACCCTCTGTAGGTTATTGTTTCTTTAGGCTTAGGCCATGGGACTGCTCAGATCTGGGCTGGCTCTTGGACCTCTGTGAGCCTGTAACTCTTGATGGCACTGCTAGGAACTGGCATGAGCTTTCTGCCAGAATCATGTCATTCTGTGAAGTTGGATCCACTTTAGTTGGAAAAAGTTTTTATTTAATCTTAAGATGCACACTTGTCTTCTTGTTTTAACTTGCCAGGGATCTGGATATTCCATATGTTATACACCAAAATAAATTATGGTTGTCCTGCCTATTGAGTAATTTCAGGGGTCCAGAGGGAGTTTGCTGAGTGAACATGTACAGTGGACTCCTACGGAATCATAAAATGCCCCTAATTCAGTCTTAGTGAAGAGACTGGCTTCTTATTTCTAATTCCTCCGGGCTTGAGTTTTGCAAAGAGTGTGTATTTGTAGGAGAATTTATGAAATGTTTGCACAAGACAGATGTTTAGATCTTCTTAGCCAAGGAATACAAGGGAACAATAAAAAGGAAGTGGCAGAAGAAGACCCAGTGTTAGCGTCCTGGGCCTACACCCAGCCAGTGCCTGGCATCAGCGGGCACTCGGGAAGCACTTGTTGGATGAATTAGTAGCTAAGCTCAGTGGATCACAAGCCAAATAGAATGTTGGAAGTTCTAGTAAGTCTTCTCTCACACCCACCCTGTGAGCAGTAGGCATAACTTTATCGCTATGGCAGATCCCTAATTCTCAGCCCCGTTGGCCGTCTTCCTGCAGATCCAGATGTACCAGCTCTCAAGGTTGCTTCATGATTACCACAGAGACCTCTACAATCACCTGGAGGAGCACGAGATCGGCCCCAGCCTCTACGCCGCCCCCTGGTTCCTCACCATGTTTGCCTCACAGTTCCCGCTGGGATTCGTAGCCAGAGTCTTTGGTGAGCATTAGTAAATCTGTTTGCCAGAACCAGCCTTCTCTTATTAGAGGGGAAACATTTCCTGTCTCTCTGTGGTGATTCTTATTTTTATACCTGTAGCTCTTACCAGAACAGGGTATTGTTTAATCTAAGATTAGTCAGGGTGGGTTTTGTGACTTTGGAGTCCTCCTTAACTTCTGATAATCATGAGGCTTCCCTAGATGCCTTCATCTTGTGGGATGTGGATCTGAGCCCCTCACCATGAGGCTCTCCCTAGAGCAGACATTTGGAGGACTTGGCTGAGGAGCCGCAGGTGTATGTTTCTCATGAATTGCCTTCCTCAGCTGCTCTGGGTTGCGAGTGTTGATTGATGCTGACCGTGGGCCTCTGGGCTCTTTCTAGATTCCCTTGGCATCGCCTCCTCCCCTTCCTCTTCTTGCCCTGTCCTTGGCTCTACATTTTCTCCCAAGTCACTCTCTTGGAGATCAGTGTCAGGACCTTGAGTAACACCTCCTTGTGGATGGCTCGCCCTCCTGCCTCAGCCTTGACACCTCAGGAAGGCCTCCTGCCCCCACGCCCACGTGTCATAGCCACTGCCACTCCCGTGCCCCGCTATTAACCTTAGGTGGTTCATGTGTAAAATCTGCCTTTGTATTCTTGATTTACCTTTTGAGAACATTGTCAAAGTGAGGTGGGTGTTCATACACAAAGCCTTCAGCCTGCCTTCATATGCAGGGATAGGGCTGGCCACGTGGACATCAGGAACCCAGTGGAATGTTGTGAGCACTGTCAGTTCGGGCACAGTTTGTTTTCCCTCCTTCAGAATAAAAGTGACATTTTTTGACAATTCAGATTTTTTTTTATTGTAAAGGAGGAGGTTACTAAAAAAAGATAGTTATTATATGTCAAGTGTTTTTAAGCATCACTTGACAGCTTAAAAACATGTGATCTTTAAAAAATTTGTTTTTAGGATTAGAGAGCATCTTAAGGGAAGTGTTCAAAGACATTGATACTACCTCAGGCATGCTTTGGGTAAATATCTTAAATATCCAAATTCTGGAAATCCTAAAATTTGTTTTTTAATATAAGTGGGCATTTACCCTTCTCTCTTTTCCTTTCCCCTAAAATACTAGATTTTTATTATTCACGTCTATCTATAAGAACCTTTAAAGAGTTTCCCATTTTGCTTTACTGTAAGAGTTCATGTTCCTTCTTTTTTGTCCCTGAAAAAATAAAATCACTAAATTAAAATAGATACAAAAAGCTATCTCCTGGTTAAGCATATCTTTAGTAAGATTTCATGAAGGTTTATACCATAGTTTAAAAAAAAAAAAAAGATAACTAAAAGCCTCAAAATTGTGTGCTTAGTACAGAAACTAAAATCTCAAGCTCTAGGCTTTAAGCTTTCTTGCCAATAACTTCTATGATAGTTTTTGACTTTTCTAACCCTGGAAATTAAAAGAAAATTATTAATCCACCTTCCTTACATTTTCTCCGCATTTTAGCTATGATTTTCATATGGAGTCATGAAGAGGAGTGAGAATGGAAATGGGGAGGAGGGAGCGCTGTTTGTTAATGGTTTGTAAACAGCTCAGGCATTAAATTACTTGGTTAGTGAAGAAAATTCTACCAAGGCAACCGGGCTGACCACAGACTAGAGGGGCTGAGGGGTCATCCCTGAGTCATCCCTGCCCTGGGGCCCCAGGCACTGGAGCTGCTGCTTGCAGAAAGTTCTGGGGCTCTGGAAGAGAAATTTTTCCTTCGGCTCATAAATGGGTAAAAAGACATTAACAAACAAGCAAACTCCACTTTGGAAATGATAGCCCTTCTGTTGCAGAGTAATTCGAAGCTCTCTGAAGCTCACTGTAATGATTTCATAAATCAAAGCTGCAGCCTGTAAAGGTAAGATATTTTTCTGTAGACTTAGTAGGCAGTGGTGAGACTCGGCGTTTCATAAACATTATACATAGAGATGCCAGTGTCTACATCATTCCCAGATCCCACAGACTCCTGCTGTGCTAAGTTGGTCGTTGTCCACCTGGCCAAGGGCTCCTGGGATTAGAGGCAGGAAGTGCGATCTCCAGGCTGCACTGGGTTATGATGTCACTTTGCAAGAACTGCTTTCCCCCCACCCCCAACAGTCCATCCCATCTTTCAGGACTTAAAAACAGAAAAGATAGGTTTTTACAAACCATTTCAATTTTTAGCACTGATGACTTAGAGAACCGTGATGGAGATAGCTTAGTTTTATATTTCAAAGCCTGCCATTCAGACACTATAGTCTTTTTTGGCCTAGGGCCCATTTCATTATAAGCCTTTAAGTCTGGATAAACTCTAAAAACACATAGACCTTTGTTGACTGTTCACTAATATATATATAAGTAAAATATTTCAGTTTGCACCAGCATAGCTTGTCTATTAGTTAATAGGTTATCTGGCATTCAGTATGTATCTGTTCCTCGGAGGGGCAGCTGCCAGTGGTGTGTGTGCCTTAACCTTCACACGGTACTCACACCTTGCTGAATGGCAGTTCTTCTGCCTGGTGTCACATAATGTCAATAGCCCCTTCCTGTCTTTTCCTAGTTTGAGTGCAGCAGGGCCCTGGGAGAGACGCTTGCTCTGTTCACTTTCTCATCACATCTACGTTTGGGGGAAAAAAGGAAATCTAAAAAGCAGGACCTGGCTTGCTCCTGAAGGAGCAGGAGGCTGCGGTGTTCAACCCCTGATTTTTTTTTTTTTTTTTTTTTGGGAGACGGAGTCTCACTGTGTTCCCCAGGCTGGAGTGCAGTGGCATGATCTCAGCTCACTTCAAGCTCCGCCTCCCGGGTTCAGGCCCTTCTCCTGCCTCAGCCTCCTGAGTAGCTGGGACTACAGGCGCCCGCCACCACGACCGGCTAATTTTCAGCCCCTGGTGTTTTTCTATAGGACATGCTGCCACATAGATGAGGGAGGAGGTGGAATATAAAAATTAAGGGTTTGGCAAAAAACACAGAAGCCACCTGCAATATAGTGAAGGCTCCAGAGAGGCTTTAGGATGAAAATAGACTGAAAACAAGATTGTTTCTGTGGCCGGGAAGATCTCCGGCTATGCAGGTAACATGATGCCGCGTGATGATGAGTGTGTGTCCAGTCTGTTTATGCTGTTGTTCTGCACAGCACTGTCATCTGCCTTCAGCGTCCCCTTTACCCATTCTCATAGAATGTACAGGAGCCACAGCTGGAGGGCTGCAGCCATCCAGGAGAAAGTTGAGAAGGCTCAGCCTTGACAAAGACAAAGGTGGCTGGAAAAGAGATGCAGTGTAAGCTCACATAGGAAGATTGCACTTTGAGATCATGAAGTTTAGTTTCAAATAGAGTTCCAATACACAGTAACGCATTAAGAGGGTTGCTGAAATGTCCTCAAAGAAAAGTAGTTCTTTTGTGTTGTTCTCAGCGAATACAGTGCAAAGTAGTAGAGTCAGCTGAATTTAAGATTCCTCTTTATTTCCTGCCTGATAAAACCTCTTGCCTGTTTCTAGGTGGCTTGAAAAAGAAGTGGAGAGAAGGAAGAGGCACAAGAAAAGTCCCACTGAAAGGTTGTGGGCCTCAGTGTTGTGAGCTAGGCTAGTGCCACACTGTGCGGGGGGGGCGGGGGCTCCAGCGGTTCACTTTCTCCTAGGGAGGTTTTCAGATGCAGGACATTCGCTCACTTTTCCAAGGAGAGTTATTGTTTCTTTTTGTTTCTTTGTTTTGTTTTTTAATTCTAGAATGTAAATGTATACTAGAAGACAGGCAAAATAAAAATAACTGGTTTGGGGCAGTGGGTTTATAGGTAACATTTTTCTTTACTATTATTTTAAAATTAGATGTAATTTTAAAAATTTCCAAAGCCAAAAAACAGCACAAATTCTTTAAAGGATGTAGATGTTGCCCCCAAGTGTCATCAGACAAATTTAGGAGGCCCTTCCTCCCAAGTAAAGCTTCCTGCGGTCCTTCCTTCAACTCTTCAAGCACATTCCTGCTTTGTGCACCCAAATGATCTCCTGATTTAAGACCTCCCCTGTCTCACAGAAGCTTCTGGGGCTGAGCTTTCTCAGGCCTTGGAGGGATGGACGCTTTGAATGGGAGGAGTAGTGGTGAGTGGAACATCTCTGGCAGCAGGCATTTGGGAGTCTCTGGAGTCTCTGGCAGGAATCAGTCAGCGTAGTCTCCAAAGGTGGCCTTTCTCTGACACTAACTAACCCTTGCAGGGATCCTACCCGTAACCTGCATCTCATTAACATCATCTCCTTACCAGTGCACTGATCTAGTGAGGAAAGGAACAAAAAGCATTCAGTGACTCCTGCAGTGCTCCGGGGGAGGTTAGAATTGCTTGCTTGGCTGGGGCAGAGGCCCCTGGTGATCTGGACCTGCCCGCCCCCATTTGCCCACCTGCCCTGCACAACCAGTGGCCCTGCCTTGCCAGCCAGACTGTTTTTTAGGCTCCTGCACACCTCCCTGTATTGACACCCTCTTTTCCTTTTATTCAGAGTATTAATCCCCGAGTTCTGAGCTAGGAAATTTTTTATTAGTTCTTCAAGCAGTCACCTTTCCGTGGGCCTTTTCTTTCCTCTTTGTTCTCGTAACACCCTGGGCATAACTCTACCGAACCAGAACTCCTTGGTGTCTCTGCAGCGTGTGCTTTGTCCTTTGCTCATGGCTTGATCCCCAGAGCCTAACACAGTGCCTGGCGTGTATTAGATGCTCAATGGATGCTCATCAAGTTAAAGTAGAAGGTACTCAGCAGAGTTCTCTTCAGATGTTGTGAATAGCATTAGGAAAGAACATTTATTTTTTAATTACATTAAATACAAACAGATTTAATAAAATAAATCATATGCCCAGGGCTGTCTTAATTTTTTTAACATATCAATAAAGAGACTTTAAAACACATACACCACCCCCTCACCTCCAAATTTCCTTTCCTTTCCTTTCCAGGAAAGTCTGCGTTTGGAATCATAGGCAGCACTTACTAAGTTGATTTATTGTGAAAAACCAAGATCCTAATAAATCTCAGAAGATCTGCTGTTAACCTAAAGAGACCACTGATTTGGATTGTGTATTTGGTTGTGCTTACAAAAGTTTCCCAGTAATTGTTCATTTTAATTGGTGTAGATGTGGTACTGTACCTAATTTAAGGCACTCGTCCCTCTGAGTAAAGAGATCAAGCTATAGAAAATCACTGGTGTGGTAGGGAAAGCCTTTCCCCAGGATCCCTGCAAAAAAGGTCTTGATTTTTGTTCTGAAAGATGCCCTCAATTTTTGTTCAGCTATAAATGTTCATATATTGAAAGGAGGTCTAGGAAGTCTTACTGTCTAAACCACTGAAACTTCAGATTTACTTTAGAGTTTTGTTTCTGGAAATGTCATTTCTGTTTAAAAATACATTTTTGTTATAGTATTTTAGATCTTTTTATTTTCTGTAGTGGGAGATTATATGGGTAGACTATATTTTATAAACCAGATGTTTCAGAGGAATAGTCTTCAATTGGCCTGCCTTGGTATATGTTACACTTACCCTGAAAAGCTCAGATTTCAAAGACACAGTTCTCTAGTATGTCTTCCCAGCCTCAACAACCAGACTGAAGAAGGAAGTGAAGGATTCATCTTTCCCACTTTCCTGTGGCCACCTTGAGCCATCAGTAGTTGTGATGTTTGTGGAAAGAGTGTGGGCCCTGAGCTGGGTGGGAGAAGCAGGCTGATCTCAGCGCTGGCATGGCTTAGGGCTGCACCCATCTCAGCTCACGTGGTTAATTAAGGGTTTTGTGATGGTCACAGAGGATCTTGGGGGCTATCCCAGCCAGCGGGCCTGTAGATCTGTCATCTCTCCCTGTGCTTTGTTCAGAAACTACAGGGATTCAGTTTCCCATTTGCACAGCAGCACCCAGTCTTTGCTTTTCTGTTTCTTCATGGCTTTTAAATGTTATCATATTAACCATCTTGAGAGGCATCCTGCAAGGTTCTTCCTCTCACCTGCTTTTGCTGTCCTTGATTTGATGAAATTTACAGCTTCTTTCTCTCTTCCATTATCTTTCAGCCAAAAGAAAGAGAGAAAAGAAATACTGACACTTACCTCTAATTATATTTCTACTCTGAGTTTTAAAATATTTTGTTCTTATATTATTATTCTAGTTATTAGGTAACTTGCCTCAGTTTAGTCACCCAATAATTAGTTATCGTGGCTCTGCTTTAACCCCAGGACATTTGACTCTTTTTTTTCCCCAGCGGCTTCAACTCTATGAGGAAGGGGAGATGGGGCTGGGCTTGCTGCTCAGCCGGTTGCCTTGGCCAGTGCTGCCCTCCCTCTTACTGTGCAGTCTGTATAGAAATTGCATCCATTTGCCAGCCAGTCTAAGAACGAAATATGGCCAGAACTAGAAAGTAACCTTGACGGAGTTCTTTGAATTCCCTCAGAGGGAAAAATGTTCTTTATTCCGTTATCATGTTAAACATCAGTAAACTTGTATTTAACAATGTACTTTTGCAGTTGTACAGCTGTTTTACAGTTTTTAAAGATCTTTGAATTCTATTCCTTATTTCAAAACAGAGGAAACAGGGACACTTTTTTACTTACTCTATCTTAATTTCTGATGCTTTATCTATAAAAATCTTTTAGCTTGACCCATAAAAACATGTTTTAGTATCTCCTTTAAAACCCAGGAGCATTCCTGGAAAAATAGAATAATAAAACCTTTTTCCCTTTCCCAGTTTAACTTTTGAAGCATGTTTGAATTTTATTTTCAGAGTAAAACATAATTTTTAATGTTTATGTACTTTTATTTGCAGTACTGTCTTGACAACACTATCTGAGATACCAGGCTCTTAAAAATGAAATAAAGTTTGCAATGTGGGGCTATGCCTCCCATCCTCCTGCTCTGTGATGTGTGGAAAAGGCAATGGAATGGTATTGTGTGAGAAACTGGTCTGGTTTAACTTTCTGCATTTCTGTGTTTTCTCAGATATGATTTTTCTTCAGGGAACAGAGGTCATATTTAAAGTGGCTTTAAGTCTGTTGGGAAGCCATAAGCCCTTGATTCTGCAGCATGAAAACCTAGAAACCATAGTTGACTTTATAAAAAACACGCTACCCAACCTGGGCTTGGTACAGATGGAAAAGACCATCAATCAGGTAGGAGTCAGTCCAAACCTTGCAAATGCTTCAGCCATCCTAGATATGTAGAAACTTAAATCTCTCTTAAGCAGGAACTGTTTCCTACCACTTTGTGTTCTGAACAGCATTCTGCATCCTGGCACGGAGGAGGCATATCACAAACATGTGGAATGATCGTGAGTGTGTGTGTTATGAGCGTCATGGTGAAACGCCACATGGAAACATGGTAGCAAAGTTTAGCTGTAGAAACCAGCACAGGTTATCAGTAATTTCGTACATTTAAGAGACTTCAACTCTAGTAGCTTGGTCTTCTGAAATATGTATACTTCTGCAGTGATGCAATGTAGGGTTTTGTACATTGAGTGCTTTGATTTTTGTGTGTGTGTTGAATGGTATTAATTGGAATTTTCTCAGAATAATTCTTTGATAACAAAGTTATGATAGGGAACATATATTCTGTGAATTTGTTTCATGATGTGTGTGTGTGTGTGGTTTTTTTTTAACTGAATTCAGTTCAATATCTGTGGCTTCAGTACCTCCGGTTTCAGTATACAGTAGAACCATTACCCTCTGAATAGAGGCTGAGAGGTGAGTTTTACTGGGAATTACAAGTAAACTAGATGGTGAATGCCCTGGTTTGGGCATGGGAGCAGATTTTGATCCTGTACAGTCTAAGGAAGAACCTTCCAGTAATGGTTGCTGACAATGGAGGACTACACTGCTTAGCAGGGAAAGGGGCATCATTGGAAGTGTCCAGAGGCTGGGTAGCTACGAAAGCACTGGAAGGGATTTCATCATTGAGTCACTGCAGAGTCAGCAGTCAGGCCTCTCGTAAGCCTGGAACCCGCTCCAGATAGTCGTGTGTCACTTAATAATAGCGATAAGTTTTGAGAACTGCATCATTAGTTGATTTCATCATTGTGCAAACATCATAAAGTGTACTTAAACCCAAGTGGTATAGCCTACTACACACCTATCCATGTTGTTCCTAGGCCCTACAAACCTGTACAACACATGACCATACTGAATACTGTCAGTAGTTGTAGTACAAGGCAGAGTATTTGTGTATCTAAACATAACTAAACCTAGAAAAGGTACGATAAAAATACGGTATTCTAATCTCATGGGACCACCATCATATATGATATGTGCAGTTCGCCATTGACCAAATTGTTGTGATGCAACACATAACTGTATAACGAAAGCATAGGGCAATCAGGTAAAAACAAGTGGTGAAATAAAGCTATTTTTGAAAAACCCTTACTCTGGAGATTTCTGATAGTCCAGAAGGAATCCATGATTCCAGTGGATTACATCCACATGCAGTGTTTGTGATTTTCATTTGCTGCCGCACCTTAGGTGTTAAGCACAGAAAAGGATGCAACTTTGGCCTGCAAAAGAAGAGGTTTCATATCAATTGTTAACTTTGGATTTCTGTTTACACATTGCATATGCCCTTATGAAAGAACAGTGCTTTTCTGTTCTGCACTCATCTTTAATTGAGAGCCTCTCCATCTCTTTTCTTTCCCTGGCACATTCTTCTTGATGTGGATAGCTTTGGCTTGTTGGGGCGTTGCTTTTTGCCAGGTTGGGTGGGCATCTAAATAGACGCATGATCCCATTCAGTCCAGGCTGCACTTCTGAGAGGATATAAAGTGGTTCACTGACTGACCCACACTCACTCTACTGCAAAGTGGAAAGGCAGGGGTTCAAACTCAAGTCTCTCTCATCCCAAAGTGCTGTAGCAACTCTCCTACACTGCCAAGAGCCTCTGGAGGTCATTTAATTTAGAGTTTTTTTTCCTAATTCTAATACTGACTTTTCTACCCTTTGGATTCTTTGGTTTCTGACATTTTCATTCATTCTTTCTTTCCTTCATTCCCTTCTTACAGCTTTTGTTGCATGTACTTACATTTTACAGCTTCTAGGGCAGAGACCCCTGAGAGCCTTCGTTACCTAGACTGAGGGCTGTATCCAGTGCTGATATTGTTTACCTCCTGAGTATTCAGCCTCAGAAAAAAATCCCATTCTCTCCTATTTTCTGTAAAAAACAAAAAATAAAACATATTGAGGGTTCTTAGGATACATCAGGTGCTCCTTCGGTGCTGGAAGAGTGGAAATGGACACAGCATGGGAAGAAAACAGCTGTGCGTGTACCTGTTTCAGGCCACTATTTGGCTATTTGAAAGTTGCCATTCATTGTTCCAGTGACTTTTTTTTTTTTTTTGAGATGGAGTCTTGCTCTGCTGCCCAGGCTGGAATGCGGTAGTGCGATCTCAGCTCACTGCAGTCTCCACCTCCTGGGTTCAAGCATTCTCGTGCCTCAGCTTCCTGAGTAACTAGGACTATAGGCATGTGGCACCACACTCAGCTAATTTTTGTATTTTTAGTAGAGATGGGGTTTCGCCATGTTGGCCAGGCTGGTCTTAAACTCCTGGCCTCAAGTGATCCGCCCACCTTGGCCTCCCAAAGTGCTGGGATTACAGGCGTGAGCCACTGTGCCCGGTCTCCACTAACTTAATAACTCTGGGACATAGGTATTATAATTCCTATTCTTATAGATGAAGCTGAGCAGAGAGTAACATGCCCGGCCCCTTATAGAAAGGCAGGGCCTATGGGAGCCAGGGCTGTGAGGTTGGAGCTGAGGTGTTTGAGTCCAGCTGGACTTAAAAGGTGACCTAAGATAGGCTGGCAGACTTTTTCCAAAGAAGGCCAGGTAGTATATATTTTAGGCTTCACAGGCCACACCGTCACAACTGCTCACCTCTGTGACAGCTACTCACCTCAGCCTTCGCGGCACAAAAAATCCATGACCGCATGTAAGGGGATGATGGGTCATGTTGCAATAAACTTTATTTTTAAAACTGTGCAGCGTGATGGGCTTGGTCCACAGGTGGTGGTTTGCTGAGCCCTGAACTAAAAGAGAAGGTACAGGAATGAGAGCAGAGAGCTGTTCTTGGAACCTGAGGGGTTGAACATTTTGGGGGTATCGAGAGCACAAAAATTTGCATTTGGGGCCCAGGTTTTTATTCTATTAATGGTCCTTATAGAAAGTAGTTCTACCCCCAGGCAACTCTCTGCCCTCTTTCCCTCTGGTGTTTCTATCTGAACTTGACATCTGAATGTTCTCTGTCAGGCTTTCTGCTTTCCCACTGACCCCTTCCCTCCAGAGGGTGCTGTAGTCCTAAGTTCTACACAGAAAGCACACATGGGGTCCAACGTGATTCCTCTGCAGCCGTAGAGATCTCCCAGACCCGAATCTTGGAGGTCTTCAGAGTAGGTGTAATGGATGCTTCCATTGCACATGGTGGAGCATACTGCCCTGTGTACAGATGGGGTGGGGCAGGGAGTGAGGGCATCTAGGTGGTCCTCTATGATAGCCGTGGTTCCATTTCATTAAATGCCCTCCCTGTATAGAGAGTCTCAGCCTGAGTAACTGGGACACAGCTGGATCCTGGATGGAAGAGAAGGTGGCCAAGGACAGGGCTCTGGAGCTCTGGCTCAATGTGGACAGGCTGAAAGCAGCCAGGGAGGGGAATCCAAAGGTGACAGAGCCCAGGACAGAAGACCAAGGGTGTCTGAAGCCTTCATGGCAGTGTACTTACCAAAAACTGTCTATTGAATAAACCATCTACATCTTCTGACCCGAGAAGAAGGGAAACACTGGGAACAATTAGTAACAAAGGAAAGGAGGTCAGTGTTACATTCTTGTCACAGTGGGTGCTGTGTGGTTGTGAAGCCTCAGCTCAGCTTAAGGAAGGAAAAGAGGAAGGGTGGCTTTGGGAGGCAGGGTAAATAGCCTATTTTCAGCATCCTGTAGGCTCCACTCAGAGCATGGCCTCAGCCCAGCATTGTCATCATATCATGTCAGAGCTTGTTAGAAATGTAGCATCTGGGGCCACACCGTAGACCTGCTGAATCAGAATCTGCATTTCGAGATCCCCAGGGGATTCACATACACAGAAACAGCTGAGAAACCCTGCTGTGGGCAGCTCTGTTAGAAACACAGTGAACAAACGAGTCCCTGTTCCAGTTGAGCTTGTAGGTTAGAAACCAGGGTTCCTGTGTTCAGAAGACACACCTCAAATCAGAGGCAAAGGTGCCTCTTCTGCCTGTGGGGGAGCCGTCCCTTCTCGGGCAGTTTGCACCGTGGAAAAGGAGTAGTTTTGTACAAGGACAACTGGTACCATACCAGGAGGGTGGGGCATGGCGGGGAGAAGTGGTTTACCACTGGCGTTGTTGAAAATTGCTCACATGTGGTGGTAATAACAAGCAGAGGGACTTTTAGCGGGTTTTATTGTTTTTGTAATTCACTACAGACAGTGCGCCCCCTTGTTGCTGATACTGGGCCGACTGTTTCCACCCTCCAGCCCTTGGTATGACAATGGGACCAGCAGATTGGAGGGCAAGGGGTTAGGAAGGCAGAAGCTCTGTGGCGAGTTCTACAAACCATCAGGGTTCATGACTTTCTTAATCAGTGTCTGTGGACTGTGAAGAGAAATGCTGAGTCTACAATAGCAGATGAGCCAAGAACATAAACAGACAATTCACCGAAGAGGAGCCATCTAGTAAACAAATATGTGGGAAAATATTTGCCTTCATGTGTAATTTAAACTTATGTAATGCTTTACCCTACTAGATCAACAGAGAGACATTTAACGCCCATACCCAGCACCAAGGGTATACTGTATGCAGAACATTTGCATGTTGCTGATGGCAAAGCACATTGATTAGTGGCTCTTGGGAGGCAATTTGGTGATACGTACCCCAGGCCAGTAAAGTATTCATACCCTTTGACTCAGTCATCCCATTTCTTGTAATGTATCCTCAAGAAATAATCCAAAATATGAGGGAAGCCGTATGTATAAGGATATTATCCTAGATTTGTCATTTATAATAATAGAAACTTGGAACTAGATGTCTAACACTCGATAACTGGATTAATATGATTATGGTATGTTGAGCTGGTAGAATATCATGAAGCGAGTTATATATAGCGACATGAAAAAGCTCTCATTTGATACAATGTTAAGTAAAGGAAAAGTGAGATAGGAAATTTTATGTTGGTTATGTTTAGAACTAGAAAAAACATGCTTTTAGGAAAGATGAAATGCAGCTAGATATAAAAGTTGTATTTGGTAATTTTTCTTTTATTTTTCAAGCTTCCAATAATGTAGCTCTATTAGTAACTTAAAATAGTTTTATCTTTTTGGCAAAACATCGAAAGTATGGGAATAGGTTATTCCTACCTTGGTAAGCAGAAGAGAAATTTTCTTCAGTACCAAAATTCTGGAACTTGCTCGAAAACCTTGAAGAACCTAAGAGCCAGGATGATGGGAAGGCTCTAGATCTCCAGTAATTATGACTCCAGTGGAATTGCTCTGAGATGGGCCAGGAAGAAAGAAGATGAGATCTAGTCCCCCTTGCAGAGGGGCCGGGTACCTTGCAGCTTTGTGTAGTGACCGGTGCTCAGGGAATGGCTTAGGCAAGACCCCGGGGGAGGTTGACGCTGCACTTGTCTAGCCTCAGGAGTGACTCAGACCAGAAATGAAAATACCTTAAAGTGTATGTATCTTGTTTTCCCATCAACACCTAGTTTTTAATATTCATCTTTTTTATTCATCTGAGACAACATACTGAAGGATCGGGTTTTTAATGTTAGGCCTTCCTGCTCTTTCTCTGGCTGAGAACTGCTCCTGGCAGTGGATCACCTGTGCTCTCTAAGTGTGCAAGGACAGGCGCCCCTCCCATCTTCTTTTATTTCCCCAAGTAACTAGCCCAAGAGCTGAAACCCTTGTTCAGTGACCCGGGTTCTCCTTTAACCAGCAACCTCATATTGCCATGGTTTGGGGTAAATTCAGGGGCATAACTGCAGAATGAAGGGCCTAAGAGTCTTGGCAGTCAGAAGATCATCAGGCAATTAAGCAGAGATGATTGCGACCCAGGGTAGAGATTAATGGAGGCCTGGAAGAGTTTATGGCTTTGGGCACTGCTGAGAGGCATTAACTTAACACAGAACATCAATCTGTAGGAAAAGTCAGAGGTTTTGTTCTAGGCTTTCCAGGTTAGGAGATCACTTAAAAATAAATCTTTATGGAAGAAAAAAAGTAATAGTGTACAGGACATTTATTCAGCACCGTATTTATAATTATACATGAGTGCCAAACAATCTCAGTTTTGATGTTTGTGGTTTTTACTGTTCAGACGATTCAGAAGTTCCATGACATGGCATCCATTGATGATGGCTTTGCTGAGGTGGAAATGTGAGGGTTTTGTGGCAGATGTGTGGAAGCAGATCCCTTAGCTAAGAGCACGCCTGCTCAACCTGCCAGGCGTGTGCTGGGAACTTCCATGAGTTGCCTTGTTTAATTCTCATAGCCACCCTGGGAGGTAGGCGCTGTCTGCCTCAGGTGGGAGGCCAGGAACTGTGACTGAGAGAGGTTAAGTACCAAGCTCAAGTCATTCATAGAGTCGCCAGTGGAGTCCCAATTTTAAGGCTGACGCAAAGCCTCAGAGCCAGTTACCTCGGCTGTCAAATGGAGATAATAATCGCTGCTGACCTCATAGTCTCTCAGAAGGACAAAAGAGAATCAGTTCAATCCAGTAGAAATTCTCTGTCTCCCTCTTACTCCCCTTGCACACATGCACACACATGCCACAGATACAATGGATTTTAGTTTTTAGGCATCAAATGACTTTTGTGCCTTATTAGTATTATCCACTGAATTAAATAAAAAACAGCAAGCTGAAAAGTTCATCCCAAGGAAGAGAAAATAAGACTGTTGGGAATGGAGAGAAAGGAAACATAGTTTTTGAACATTGATTCCAGGGAAGATAGGCTAGTTTGAATGCCAATAGGGTGCCATCAGAAGTAGTTTTACACTGATTTTTTAACAATACTGGAGTTGCTTAAGGAAATGCAATAGAGAGGCAGTTTCTGCCCTTTAAAAGTCTGATTTCACTCTCTGAATGTGTGTTCTGATCTAGCAAGTTTTTTTTTTTTTTTTTTCTTTTAAGATGGTCCCAGCTTGACTGTATTCTCAGATCCGTCAGATAAACGTTGGGGCTTCACTGCTGTGCTGAGAGGCCCCGGCCCCTGGGGTTCTCTCATGGAAACAACTGGAAAGAAAGGAAATGCCTTGGGCAGCAGCAGCAGCAGCTGTCTTCTGACTCTGCTTTCCGCCCTGCCTTCCTCACCAAGAGAAAGTACAGACACAGACAGCTTGAGTCACTTGGGCACTCAGGGGTTGTTTTTCACACGTGTGGTGTTTTCGTCACCATTGCTATTGTGGGAAAGAAGACAACTCAGGCATCGTTTCGTATTCACTCATCTGTGTGGGTGACATTTGGGTTTTGGCTCATTTCTGCATATTTGTGTGCAAAGGAGAGTTTTTTAGTAAACAGTCCCATTACTTAGCTGTTCTTGTAACTCTGAAAACCCAACTGAACTATAATTAAACTTTGACTTGGTGACTGTGCAAACAGGGCTGTGATTCTTTTGTTTCTTTTCTCCTTTTAACCCATAGTTGATGTATCTAACCTAACAGAATTTTCAGAGAAAAGAAGTGAAATAAGAACTAAAAATAAATTTTTGTAAGTCTTTAAAAATGAGAGGCTTTTTTTTTTTGACTTTTGGAAGATGAGTATCAAAAACCTATACTTAATGTTACCTTGGAATTATTTCTAGATGTTTCTTATATCCTTTTGTCCCAAGTAAAAGTATTACCTTCTCAGTGCATAGTTGTTCTTATTTATCACTTCTAGTACCAAGTATAGAGCTAAGCGTAGAGGAGACGCTTCACAGGTGCGCATTGGCATGATTGCAGACACCTGCCTGTATGTGTGGGGTTTTTCTCAATTTTAGTACCTGATGACTTTTCTTTCTATAACAGGTATTTGAGATGGACATTGCTAAACAGTTACAAGCTTATGAAGTTGAGTACCATGTCCTTCAAGAAGAACTTATCGATTCCTCTCCTCTCAGTGACAACCAAAGAATGGATAAACTAGAGAAAACCAACAGCAGCTTACGCAAACAGAACCTTGACCTCCTTGAACAGTTGCAGGTAGAGCATATTTATAAAGCAGCTTCCTGAATCACAAATATATGGTAGTTCATTAACTCACCAAAGGCAACAGCAGGCTGGGCTTTCCCATGACCAGAGGACCTTTCCCACCCTGATCTGTTTATAGTTGGGATCAAAGGTATCCTGGGAGAATGGGTCCTTTTTATTATGGAGCAGACAGATTGTCCTTTGCTGAGGTCAGACAGTCCCTGAGTTTTCTGAGAGGCTGTTTCTGCACTTAACTCTTTTTGGAGACAGGCCCAGAGATGAACTTGGATTCAGGATGCTGTGACCTGTTAGCTGAATGCCAGCCATTGTCATTACTCAAAGAGAATCTAAGAGCTTTAACTTCTATGAGCAAAACCAGCTAGGTCCACAGAAGGACAGTAAAGGAGGACAGTAACACAGAAATAAACATAACAAACCGGAGCAGATGATAATTCTTTGTGAGTCCTTGGTGCATATACAAAGATTTGATTAATGAAGGTCTCAGTTCTCCCCTCTAGAAACTTCCATTTCGACACGGATACACTCAGGTGAGGACATACAGAAGAAAGCCCAGTTGAGACTGTGCATGCAGGAGGGTGTGCAGAGCAAGCCCTGAGGTGTAGCACGGAGACGGGAGCTGGCCAGGTCCAGCATCACCCCCACCCCCACGTCACCCAGGCACACTGCCGAAAAGAACGCCTAACTGCGGAATGCAGCTCTTTTGTCAATCAGATGGCATGAAGCAACCATATGTTCTACTTTTTTTAATGTCACAAGTGTGTAGCAGTGCTGTCCCTGTTCAGGAATTGTTTTGAGGGTGTTTTTAAAAGTTGTTTTTGAGTGGCTGTGGATAAAAATACGTATTTTTGCCCAAATTTTTTATGGTGTTCCTGGGCTGTCCTGAGAATAAGTCCCATTCTGATCTAAGCCTCTGATTTTTCTTCATAGAAAGATGAGCTTTGCAGACACGAGCTTGGCAGCAGGGTGAGAAAGGCCAGCCTAGTGAGTCAAGCTGTCTGAAATGCATTCCTCCCAGCAGGCATTCCATCCCAGCATACCCGATCAGATATGTGAAAGAGAGGAACAAGGCTGAATGCTCTTCCTGCCCAGCCCTAATAACTACTCACATTCTGAAATGTAACTTCTTCTTTTCCCCTGAGATAGAGATATCCTAACTGAAAATATGCCTGTATACAATTTAACCTGGAAGTCTCAGCTGTGACTCAAGGGAAGTCTCCAGAGGATGAAGAGCCTCTCTGGCCTGTAGGGGTACACAGTGTAGGTGGTCATTTTAAATGGCTTCCAAGCCAATGACAGGTCCCTGAAATATAACATGGTGGAAACTCTTCTAATAAAGCTCACATTTGCATTGAAGTGTTTAGCTTGTTAAGATAGGCAGTTCTTACATAAAAGGTTTGTTGTGTTGGGTAAATGACCATGTAGTTTTTTGGTGACAGAGCATAGAAAATAATTCCATGCTGCTCTTGTGCTATTGTTTTTGTGAAGACAGGGAGCTGTGAAAAACTTCTTAGCTACCTACATTCCTCACTAAAGGCATCAGACAGTAATTGGTGATTACAGATGTTCGCCCTGGAATGGTCGTTCTCTTGACCAAGTAGTTCTGCACTTCTGGAAGGGTCATTCAAAACTGTGGTCTATGCCAACCCACCAGTAGTTCCTGAGTCCCTGCAGTACTGAGTGCTGGGGACCACCAAGTTGAGTAAGACACTGCAGCTCTCAAAGAGTTGGATCTAGGATTGTATTGTATTGATTTGTGGTGTTTGGATATAGTTTTTCCATGATCCTCTATGAAAATATGCCTCTCATATGTGAGAATCATGCCTCCTCCTTGTACACTTTTCAGACACAGACAAGGAAAGGTGTTCAATACAGTACTGAATTTTCATATAGCTTTTCTGGGGAGACGAAATACCAAAATCAACCCATTTCCTACCTTTATTCTGTTCATAAAATTGTTAGAAGTATCAAAATCCCATTTCATTCCCTGTTAAACACATGTGAACGTTGTCTAGACTCTGGAGAGCAAATTCTGCCACCTGTTTTGTTCAGCAATATATCAGACGATTGCATAGACGTGCCAGATGGAACCAAACAATAATGCACATGGATTTGTCATAATCCCTACAAGTCATTGACGCCCACACTGAGCCAGGTGCTGTGGGAGACAGGACCATGTGTGAAAGAGAAGACGTGCTTGCTTCTGTAAAAGCCTCAGTGTTATTGAGGAGACTTGACATTAATGCAGAATAGCAAATGACCATGCAAATTAATTCACTACTAACTAAGCTGCAGGTTGCACCTCGGAATGCAGAGGGGCTTCAGAGTGATGAGGGTAGGCCCTGAGCCAGGCCCTGACGATGGGTGGATTTTGAGGATCAGAGAGTACTGCTTAGAGAGATACCTGAAGCGGGGCCACCCCCTGCCCAGTAGGCTGACAAACTAAGGCTCTTGGTCCCTTTTTTATATTTTGAATGTTCTAGTGGCCCAGCCAGAGCTAGACTTTTAGTCATGAATTGTCTGGCACAAGTGTTGTCACATTCAAAAAAAGTATTTTCTTTGAAAAATGAAAAAAAAAAATTTTATATATATATATATATATATATATATATATATATATATATACCATTTTCCCCACCTAAAATGGAGCATGGCAAATCTGGACTGGATTAGTAAGATACAACAAGTCACAGAGCACTCCAGGATGCAGCTGTGAGCTGGGAACGGGCCAGAAAGGCCTCAGGGACATCAGCATAAGCGTTGGAGTTTCTGCAATTTTCTTAGGGAACCCCTTAATGTCACTAGAACTAACACACTTGTCACCTGGGAAGCAAGCCTGCCCGAGCAAATGAGACGAGGGACAGTTGCTAGAAAGATACACCTGGAAATTCTATTTAACTAGCATTAATTATATGCTAGGTGCGAGGATGTAAACTGAGTCAGAGCCTCGTTCCTCCTCTGTAGGGTGGAAGAGAGGATACTGCTTATCTCTGTGACTTGTAGTGAGCAGTCAGTGAGACCAGGCACATAAACCTCTTAGCAGAACACTTGGCCTTTCTAAGGACTCCATGTGTGTTCCGGGGTAAATGCCTCTGTTTCTTGACACAGTGATGTCTTGTTCCTCTAGACATCACTAGCTTTATACAGTAGCTTTAGATGGCGTGGACCTGAATAAATGCAACTTATGTTTTCTTGTTGGTTCCTTTTTGAGGATCCCTGTGTTTGAAAAGAATTTCAGATTCGAGGATTGTTACTACTTGGGCCTTCACGAGGAAACCGTTTTGAGTTTTTGTCAGTCTGAAATCCATTTGTGGGTTTAAATATACGTGCTCATCAAAACAGGCCAGGCTCTGCTGCAGTAACAAAGTTACGTATCTCCGAGGCTTGGCACAAGGGAAGTCTTTGTGTCGCTGACGCCCACTTCAGCTTTGTGTCGCTGAAGCATTCTTTGGCCCCATCCGAGCTGTCTTTCCGGTGGTGGTGCCTGGGGGTTTGGGTTCCCTCTGTGTCGTGATCCACCATCTCTCAGCATCGGCTTCCAGAGCAGCTATAGCAGGAGAAGAAAATGCCAGGGGCTCTCGGGGTGCTTTTAAGGGCCTGGTCCACCTACCCGCAAAGAGTGCGAATTGCCTTCCTGTGTGGCCAGAACTGATGATAAACTGTAGACTCATCCCTGCTGAAACACGGTTCCAGAGTGCTCCCAAGGCTGGACTGCGAGTGCGTGCTGGATCCCTCCTGTGTTATCACTGGCAATTGTATTCTCATTTCTTTTATTCTCCAGGTGGCAAATGGTAGGATCCAAAGCCTTGAGGCCACCATTGAGAAGCTCCTGAGCAGCGAGAGCAAGCTGAAGCAGGCCATGCTTACCTTAGAGCTGGAGCGGTCTGCCCTGCTGCAGACGGTGGAGGAGCTGCGGCGTGGGAGCGCATCACCCCGCGACCTCCGAGAGCCTGAGTGCACGCAGCTGGAGCCCACGGGCGACTGACAGCTCTGCAGGAGAGGTTGCAACACTATCCCACACTGTCCAGGCCTTAACTGAGAGGTTCAGAAGACGCTGGAGGGAGAGAAGGAAGCGGAAAGTGTGCTTCTCAGGGAGGAAACCGGCTTGTCAGCAAGTAGATTCTTACGAACTCCAACTTGCAATTCAGGGGACATGTCCCAGTGTTTTTGTTGTTTTTAGATACTAAATCGTTCCTTCTCCAGTCCTGATTACTGTACACAGTAGCTTTAGATGGCGTGGACGTGAATAAATGCAACTTATGTTTTCTTGTTTGTTCCTTTTTGAGTATCACTGTGTTTGTAAAGAGCATTCACAATACTGTGGAATTTCAAAAGCTGGAAGAGCTGGAGATCATTCCTCAGGCAGAGGCGTGGGTCCATCATTCTTCCAAGAGGGTTTGTGTGACAACTACACCCTCTGTCACTGGCAAGGTGCAGTTGGCTCTCGCCCATTCTTGTTATGGAAACCTAAGATGATCATTGGGAAGAACTGAAAGTGATTGATTTAATTTGGATATCCTGATCACTGTCAAGTGCAATTGATCTCTCTGGTATTTAAGAAAGTTTGTCTTTAAAAAAATACAGAGTGTTTTCATACATTTGTGCTTATTCCATAAGTACAGTTGATCAAAGTCAGAGTAGGTAAATGCTTATGGGACAGTTGACACCTTTTAGACCCTACCAGGTATTGCTAGTATGTGAGCTGCAGTTGTGGTGTCTGAGATACTTCTTTGTGGTAGTTTCATACCCATGCTATAGAGTCATGTATTTATTTTTGCCTGTTGTGTGATGTAATGCAATCATGTTCCTCTGAGTCTCTATTCCTTGGAAATCCGATTTCTTGCAGAAGGAGCAGGCACATCAAGATATTCAGGGGTGCCCCAAGAGTCTGGGATTTTCAAAAAAAAAGATCAGGCTGAAGCTGCAATCAGATTTATGACAGCTGACAGTTTTTCAGAGGTCACACACAGTGACTCTCCTCTCTCAGGATGATGAGGATCTGTGCCTTCAACAAGCAAAATGCTGCTCACAGTTGTCCTGCTTGCAGCCAGTCACTGTGTAAAGCCTCTCTGATGTGCATTTAAGAGTCGGTTGCTTTCTTACAAAGATGGGGTTCTGTGCAGTCACAGGCCACTTCCTTGACAACACCATCATTTCTGATCTTTGTTACTGTAACCACTTCTTCTATTCCATAGGAGTTTCTTTTGATTCTCTCAGTTGTTGTGGGGGTGTCTCTTAATCCTGGGGTAAAAGGAGAGTTTGCCATACTTAGACTCATTATGAGTCTCCCCTGCCATTTCTGGAGGAGACCACACTGCTGCCCCCAGTGCCTAAACAGGTGGCTGGCGTTCGAGACTTCCTCCTATTCCTGGGTCAGAGGAGAGCGGTTTCCATCATAAACCAAGATGATGAGTTCAGCCTTTATCCCTAGTGGTTCCACTAGGTGTAACTTAAAGGAGTGAACATTCGAGGACTTTGTTCTACATCAGGTTTTACTATTTGAATGTTTACTGTTGGATTTTGGACATCTTATTACTGTTACTCAAAAACATTGACTCTGCATCAAGTAAGAAACACGAAAGCAATAAAACAAGAAATAATTCATGCCCACATTTTTATGGTGGTTTTTTTTTTTTAAACTTTGGATTTTTGCTTTTCAGCCTGGGAGTAAAGGAATGCCTTATGAACACCTGTGGCTTATGTGTGGTCATTACCCAACCATCAGTGAGATTATTTGAGATATTGGTGTCTGCTTCCAGTATTGTTATCTGAGTGTTAATTATGTAAGTTGTAACACCTCTACCCAGGGTGTGAGTTTAGCACTGATGAGACCAGCTCCATCAGTGGTATGTGGCAATGAGTGCTGTTACGAGATTGTGTTGGGCAGAAAGGACTGTTGACATGAGCCTGTGGATGTAGGTTGGACAGTCTCGGCTTGTGACTTACTAGGCAAGGTGCAGAGAGGCAACTGTGTGAGGATTCTCAGAGCCAAATTTGTAAACCATGTTTTGTGTTGTATTTCCCCCAAAACTCATTTGTACACTTGCTGGTGTCAATCTTTTGATGCCATTTATGCCTCTTAAGACATTATGAGGCCTCAAGAAGTGTACTATTACCTGGAACAGGATGAGACTCTCTTCAGCTTGCACACTCGGTTCCCTCTCAGGGGTGGCCTATAGATAGAACAACGACGTCCATTTGGAGGTTTGTGTGTCTGGTTTGGTAAACGGGAGAAGAGTTGCTCCAAGTGCCATGGGATACCAAATTTTGTTACAGAATTAGATCAAACTCCACTGTGTGAAGTGCTGGAGAAGTGAAGATTCAGAAGGCGTGTGAATCAGGCTAAGTCACTAGGTCGTCTTTTGGAAGCAAAGCACAAGGCCACTGCAGAAGTGGGCCTAGGCAGGTGACGTGGCGGGGGCTCTGTGACCACCTCTATGGGTCTCCAGCCAGGTATTTAGTGGTGTGCCGGGGCCACCCTAGTCAGCACTCAGGAAGAACAGCTGGAGGTGAAGCAGAAGGGAATGAGGACAAGCTGGAACTGGCCAGGCACCTTTGTGTCTGTCTCGTTGCTACACCATATTGAACAATGGTTATCTCAGAGAAAAATGGTACTTGTTTCACTTTGGCCCTCCAGATCTCATGCCAGCATGTGTTAGAGCCAATTCTGAATTAGAACCACCAGGGAAGGGGACTCTGGAAAACAGTTCTGGATTAACCACGTTAACATAGTATAAGCCACCATGGTTAATTTTGGAACCTGCCTACTTTGAATGACAGCATGCATGTTTGAGTCTTTTTATAGAGGCCCTTCGTCTAAGTGTGTACAATTAGTGATCCATAAAGTTCGGACTCAGATTGACATTGGCATTGAGAGTCACTGATGGTGCACCATTAGAGATGACAAACTTCAGAGACCACTTCTGGCTTCTGGGACTGCCTCCCAGCTTTCATCTGCCCTGCTCTGCCAGCTGTAGGAAGAGCTGACTCTGATTACTATTTAATCCTACTAATTAAAATCCAGAAACTATGTGGGACAATAATGTATAAGCCACATTATCTTAAGTGTAAACTCTGCTTTAAGGGTTTGGCATCGCTCAAAATAATTCTAGACTGGGAAAGCTGGAGGGAGCTTCTTTTCATACTAGAAAGTCACCTTCCACCTCATTTTGTACAGGAAAATGCTTAGTGAGGTGTAGAGAGTTTCAGAATCACCTGATGGTTGGTTACAGGATCAGAGTAGATCCCTGGCCTTCTGGTTGCCTAATAGTGGGCAGCACCCAGCTTTACTTCCAGTGAGTTTTGGGAACCATTTCTGATGACATCAATTTACAAAGCAAAGAGATGTTTGCTTCATTTTCACAAAGCTGACCTGTATTGTAAAGAGCCCAAATCAGTTTCTCTCCTGAAATGCCTCCAGCAACTTTAATTGATAGGGAGTTAAAACTGGGAGGCTCTCCAGTGAGTGACCCCTACGTGTGGACCCAGAGGCGGAGAAATTCTATTGCAACAGGATTTGACATGATTAGATATAATGTTTGTCCTTGACAACTATTTCCTTTTTACCTTTGGACTTTTGAAAACCTTTGCATTGTAATGTTTTTAGAAGAAACAAATCAACACAGAATTACCTCTGGTTTTATAAAAGAGAAACTCCATTATATAAACTATTTTGCTGCCATCTCTAGAAATGATTAAAATGATCAGGGAAATTCAAGAGTTATATGGTATGGAGCAGCCACAACAGTTATTTGGATAATTTGAAATTGATAACAAAATATTTAAAAGAATGTTCTTAGTATTTAGGCTTCATAAATATCTCCCTTAAAATCTGTAAAAATAACCATACAGCTGTCTTGGTTGTAAACCTTAGTAGTAAAGTGTTTAGGTTTCTACCATGAGATGTGTGTTTATTAATAAATTTTGTGCATGAGTAAATTGTATTCTAGAAGTTTTGAATGAGGTTAAAATACAATGTTTAAAAATATTAATGATAAAATTCCTATTCAGTATTTTTAAGAATAATGAGCATTTCATTACTATAAATGCTTTAAAACTGTGATTAGTAATACAGATGTCAGTTACAAGTTCAGCTTAGTTTTATGGTTGCTTTTAATGCACTAACTTCCAAAATTTAGTAACTCTAAATGGAAGAAGAACACAACTAGTCACATTAAGTCATAATTGCTTATTCTTCATTTTTCTTCATCAGTTATGCAGAGGTTTTTGTGGAAATCTGAGTAATGAATTTCCATCTTCTCTCATGGTAGATGACAAATGTATAAAGGGTTTTATACTTTTTAACCAAAGACTTTAAAACACCAAAACCCTTCATTTGGAAAATTTTGAACAAATTATAAAAGCAGTTTCCAGGATTGTTTGAGTAACACCCTCACATGATTTTTGGCCAAAACATGACCTAACCCATAGAAACACTTCCAAACCCTTTTCTGAAAAGCACTCTCTAGCACTTCCTCCATCATCTTTTCCTGGGCCCACCCCGCTTGGAGCCTCTGCTCTGAATAATCATGGTAGGGACAGAGGTAGCAAGTTCTAGTCTGAGGCCTTTGGCCACACGGCTACCTGCTCACCTGCATGGTCCTTTTGTAGACAACCATCTCGCGCCCAGCCCTTCCGGGCAGTGCCACCGAAGACTCGTGGTTCTGAGCCTGCAAAGTGCTTGGCTGAGAAGACAGAGAGGAACTGAACAGTGTGTGTGAAGAATGGAGGCTGTGAATCACTCCTTGTGAATCACGGCATTTTATTACTGCAGTGCCCTTTCCTTAGACCCACTGAAGACAGCCTGGACAACCTGGCATGGCCAAGGGGTGGAGGGACAGCTTTGTTACATCCTTTTTCCCAGTCATTTGCCTGCTTTCCTCACTCTTCTGACTACATCTTCCTGCCCTTGTTTTTCTTATTCCATATTTGGATCGATGTTGACCAATTTGGGGTGTCTCCTTTCTGCTCTTCCAGAAATCTTTTCTTTCTAAACCCTGTAACTATGTTTCTAATCTCTTCCAACTGTTGGAAGAGGTGACTCTGATTACTGTTAAACTTGGGCTTTGGCTCTCAGCACCCTACAGGGTGACCTCCTGAGGTGCCATCTTGGGGAAACTGTGCAAATGGTGAAGTAGCACATTAGGGAAATAGAGGCAAGTTTGCATGTGGGTCTGCTTAATGATACCGAATGCCTATCTCTGCTTGGTACTTCTTACCAAGGAGGGCATAATCTATTTCCTTTCTTTGAAATAAGTGACTATCAAATTTACTCCTAAATTTCATATGCTCAAGTCATCTAAATGGGTTGGTTATTAGAAAGGATATTAGCTTTTTCACTCTGGATCTGTCTCTCTTCACTATAGCTGCACTGTCTTTGCACAGTGTGGTTTCACCTGCCTGCCTCTCCATATCCAGCTCAGCGAGCATGACGTCTCCCCTGCTTTCACTCTCCAGCCCGCAACTATGTACCAAGCCTTGTTCTAGGTCCTGAGACGACAAAGTAAGTATCTGCCATCGTTGCGCTTTTATTCTAGTGAGGGAGATAGGTAATTGGAATAAGTAAACGAAAAATCAATCATGAGGTGGGGGCTGCCTACCTAGAATGTTCAGAGAAGACTCAGCTGAGGAGCTGGTGTTCAGGTGAGACTGGGAAGGAACCAGCTAACAGAGGAGTTGGGTGAGAGTGTTCTGGGTGACTTAATATTAGAAGGTGGAAGAGTCCCTTCCAAATGACAAATGATTCTATCCTAGCTTTGAGTCTTGAGCCAAGACCTTAAAAAAAACCCAAACCCACTGCTGTGGTCTGAATGTTGATGATGCCCCATTGTTGATGTTGATGTTGCCCCATCCCCCCTCAATTCATGTGTTCAAATATAATATCCAATGTGATGGAATTAAGAGGCAAGGCATTTGGGAAATGATTAAGTCATGAGGGCTCTACACTCATGAATGGGATCAGTGCACTTAGAAGCTGGAGGGAGCTACCTTGCCCTTCTACCATGTGAAGACACAGCAAGAAGGTGCCATCTTTCTATGAGGAACAGTCCCTCACCAGACACCACATCTGCTGGTGCCTCGATTTTGGACTTCCCAGCTTCCAGAACTGTTGTTTATAAATTATCCAGTCTGAGTAGCCCAAACAAACTAACCCACTCAGCACCCACTTAACACCATGTCTCTTTCAGATGGCAAGAAAATACCAATATTTTCAAGATAAATGTTCCATTACTGTATAGTCCAATAAGTATAAATGATAAATTCTTGGCTTGATCCACTGACAGTTTTAATGGACACAAGGGAATCTGCTATTCTTAACTTAGCATTAAACTACAAGGAAGAATGAGTTGGTGAAATGGACATTGTAGTGGGCACCCGGCAAGGGGTGACCTTGTTATGTCAGTTTATGATGATGTCCCCTGCAGATCTGACAGCCAGTGGACACAGCCCTGTCAACTTCCTGCTGTTATCATCTGCAAAGGGAAACTGGGCATTGGGAAGACATTCCTTAAAGTTGAGGAAAAAATTAGGTGTGATTTCATGGCATGAGAGCCTAAAAAAGACTTTGTGAAATTCTACAAAAGTAAATCCTGACTGTTCAAATTGCATTCCAGGGTACTGAGAAAATCTGAGCAAAAGAAAAAAAAATTGCTCAACTGCTATTGCTATTTTTTTGGAATGAGGTGACAATGGTGGAAAGAGGCACTGGAAATGGGAAGACAGAGATCTTTGAAGAATGACAGAGTCAGCCAAACTTCCCAGTTTATTTAATGAGGTAGGAAGTGGATGACGTAAGTTATGGTTCGTTGAGCCCAATGAAACGCTTGTCTGCATGGATCATAAGGATATCCTTGCAGTCCTCCCTTTAATGCTCAGTGCCTTCTTTAAGAAAGCCCCAGAACTTTTCAAGTATTTCTCCCAGATAATGTTTGTTTTTAATCTGATGTCAACTGTGTAATTGAACATGTGACCCTATTTTAACTTGACATTTCCAGATCACTCAAAACCAAATTGGTGGCCCGCCCATTAGCAAATGTGCAGGCATTTGGTTCTGATTCATTTTGACCCTCTCCGATTCTACTTAATTCCAGTTATTTCATGCTTTCTTAAATCTTTAATATCCTTGTAAATCACTGTAAAACATTTGAAGAACAAGATGGAGCCAGGTAAATATAAATAGAAGCAACATCTCATGGCTAAAAGCACAGGCCCTGGAGTCAGCTGGAATCTGACCCTGATTTCTTGTCTGTAAAATGGAAATAACAGCTATTTCATAGGATTATTGTGCTAATATTTATGACAGGCACTGAGTACTGTGGCAGACACCAAGTTAACAAGCAATAAATGTTATCATTACTTATGATGACTTGAACTAAATCAGTTATGTGAGCTTGAGACTGGCCCTGGGCAAAATTCCTCAACAGTGCAAACATTTAAAATAGGTAATTCCTTAAGATCATGTCATGCTAGCCCAATGTAATTTTATGTTTCTGAAAGTACAGTGACCATATAGAAGATGGGAAGCTGTAGGAAAATATAACTTGATGTCAGCAAAGCTTTTGGCCATCTCTCACAAAACCTTAAATAAAGTCTTATTAAAACTTAAAGGAGTTAAAGTGATATGAGCAGTAGAAGAGTTCGATTGTGTTGATTTAATAAAACCAGAAAGACCTCCAGGTGGTGGTTCTCAGCCCCGCTTGCACACTAAAATCAACTAGAGAGATTTTTTAAAGTACCAGGGCCCAAGGGTACTCCAGGCTAACACACTCACACACTGTGGGGGAGGGCCTGGGTGGTTTTTTGTTTTTAAGTTCCCCAGTGAATTTAAAGTTTAGGATTGAAAAATGCTGTGATGGATAATGGATTGTGGTGATCCTAAAAAGGAGGGGTCTCACTGACTGAGGTTTTTTTCTTAGCCAGCCGGGTGCACATGTGTATCATGAGATCTGTATGAGGCCCTAGGGACCATGCTCTTGGATGCATGGATGCCACCGACTAAATGCAATGAATGACAGACGGGACCTTGATTGATGTTGACAAGCTGGCCAGATGACCTGATTCAATGACTTTTAAATGTCAGGTTCTAAATGTATGTATAGGGCAGTGGGTCTCAGGGTGTAGGCCCTAGACCAATAGCCTCAGCATCTTCTGAAACTTGTTAGAATTGTATTAATGGGCTCTACCAACCTACTAATTCAAAAACTCTGGAGGGTGGAGTCAACAGTCTTTTTTCACAAGCTCTCCGTGGGATTCTGATGTGTACTAAAGTTTAAGAACCACTCACAGAGAAAGGAGAATCCCACTGGACAAGTACAGAATCCGAGACATCTCATTAGCAACAGCAGTAACTGAAGAGAGAGTCTGTTTATTCTTGTTCTGTAGTTCTGCTTTATTCTCACTTTCCCATTGCGACGAAGACCTCATACTTGGCAGATCACGTCACTTGCTTATCTCTGTGTTCCACAGTCATCGTATAAAATTGTTTACTGAAAATCTGAGTAATTCCAGAGACTCTTAAATAGTGAGAAATGTTGAGTTTAGAGTATAATGACACAGTAATAAGAACAGCAGTTGCCATATGCCAGGCACCGTTATGAGCCCCTTAGACAAATATTAACTCATTGAATGAGGAAAGACATGGTCATGGTTATTCGTTGGGTAGCAAGTGTTGATGTGTGGGCTCATTTAGCTTCCAATGCTTTTGATACGTCACTAGGAGTTCTGTGTGTCTGAGAATCTTTTTGATAAGTAGTAAAATATTAACTAGTAAATACTAAAAATGAATGATCCCTTAGTTGCTCTGCCCTCCCAGTATCCCCCAACCCCAAAAAAGGCAGTTGAGAGGAGGAAGAAAAATCTGCCTCCACACATGGAGGGAACAAGAGAAGGTAAAGAAGTTAGGAGAGACTGTGTCAGGAGAGCTCACCCAGGTCCAGGGCATGGGACAGGCATGTACCCATCTGAGGACACACGTGGGAAATGAGGTGCCCAGGGTGGTAGAGCACAGATACTTCCCCCTCCTCCACCTCCTGGGGAACTTGCAGGTCATTCATCTACAAAGGGAGGCATAAACCGGAGAGATGAAGACAACTTATGGGGTTTAAGAATGAGTTGCTTGGGGACCAGTCAAAAGCTGTCTGAAAGAGCTGTCATGACTTAAGGCACCTTTCCCAACTGAATGTGAGAAGAGCAGTCTGACTACTGCAAAATGCCTAGCCTAGATTTTTCTGTGGTTCTGGCCAGCCTTAGCCCTCCCTGTTTCCTAGACTGGGGAGATTCTGAGGCACACCATTTCAAGGATTTTGCTCCTCTAAGAGATTAAAAATATGTTAGCATGTGTTAAGGATGCCAAGAAATCCTACAGTTAAAAAAAAAACACACAAAAAAACGAAAACCAACAACCTAGTTTCCACCTTTTCAATATGTGGTCTTTCTAAAATATTTTTTCCTTGATATGTTGCATGTGCTAAAAACTTGCACACACAACAGAAACATACAAAACAAAGTTTTCCAAAGTCCCCTCAACCTATATCCTACTTCCCAAAACTAATCACTTAGCAGTTTCTTATCTCTTCCTCCAAAAACTGATAGGCATACTACAGGATGAATTGATATGCATATTACAGGATGTATGTGTTTGTGTTTATACAGATATTCTTTTTTTCACATAAATGATAACACTATACACACTAATTGGTTACCTTGCTCTTTAAAAAATATCTTGGGAATATTTTCATATCAGTACATGTAGACAATGATAGAAATAATAGTTCACACTCATAAAGAGATAACTAATGAATGAGCCAGGTACTGATGAATACTGTGTATGTTTGTTTCATTTAATCCTCAAAACTATAGGACAGGTACCATTATTATCCTAATTTATAGTTGGGGAAGCCATCTAAAGAGGTCATGCCTACTGCCCAAGGCCACCAAGTCCAGCAGTTCAGACTCAAGAGCCCATACTCTTGACCACTGCACTATAGAAATCCACTCCACTTTTTTTTTTTTTTTTTTTTGAGATAGAGTCTCACTCTGTCGCCAGGCTGGAGTGCAGTAGCATGATCTTGGCTCACTGCAACCTCCACCTCCCGGGTTCAAGCGATTCTCCTGCCTCAGCCTCCCGAGTAGCTGGGACTACAGGCCCGTGCCACCATGCCCAGCTAATTTTTGTATTTTTAGTAGAGACAGGGTCTCACCATATTGGCCAGGATGGTCTCGATCTCTTGACCTCGTGAACTGCCCTCCTCGACCTCCCAAAGTGCTGGGATTACAGACGTGAGCCACTGTGCTCAGCCCACTCACTCTTTTTAACAACTGGACATAATATTTCTGTGCTTGGATGCACTACAACCTATTGAACCAGGTTCACATTGACATTTGAGTTTATCTGCCTTGAGCATATTTCCACATAATACCTTTATGAATCTGTAAATGTATCTGAAAGATAAATTCAGTGAATCACAGCAGCAAAGCGCACAAACTGAAGTCCTGATCCCCATCCCCTCAGATCAACCCTGTCCCCCACATATCTCCATGTTGGTCAGTGGCACTGTCATTCACTCAGATGCTTAGCTGATCCCTTCCTTTTTCTCATATTCTACATCTAGTCCATCAAACACATCCTTTCTACATCCACTCAGTCTGTTCTTCACACAGCATCCAGAGTGGATCTTTCAAAACAAATCATGTCACTACCCTGCTTTAACCAAACTCTAGTGGTTTCCCATCACATTAAAACAAAGTCTTAAGTACTTATGAGGCCCTGAAAGGCTGGCAGTTGTTGGAATGCAGTTTAAGCTTCTGCACAGCCACTCAAAATAGAGTTGCTCAAACAAAATGCAATTTCTCTATCTTTTACTGGCAGTGCAGAGGGCAGGTGGGCCATTTGGAATGGAGAGCGGTTCTGTTCTACAAGGCCAACTGAAGACCCAGGTTCCTTCTGTCTTGTTGCTCCTCCAACCTCCAGGGCAGTAGTTCTCAACTAGGGATAATTTTGTCTCCTGGGGTACATTTGACAATGTCTGGAGACATTTTTGGTTTTAACAACTGGGGAACGAAAAAGGGTGTGTGTTAGTGTCATCTAGTGGGTAGAGGCCAGAGATGGCTGCTAAACATCCTACAATACTTTGAACAGCCCCCATCACAAGGAATCATGGGTCCAAAATGTCAGTATTGCTGATGTTGAGCAACCCTGCTCTCAGGCAGTGGTTTTGAAGCTTGACTTCCTTGGAAGGTTTCTTAAAATACAGATGGCTGGGCCCCACCCCCAAGATTTCTGATTCAGTAGTTCTAGAGGGGGGCCTGAAAATTTGCATTTTGGTAAGTTTCCAGAAGATGCTGAGTATGCAGGTCTAGGGACCACACTTTCTCTAAGAAACTCTGCCCTGGAAACTTTGCCTTGTCCACAGGGAAGAAATAGGTTCACCAGCACCAGCTTTTTGCTCTGCCTGTGAGAAAGGATAAAAGAGAGGGGAACATTGCCCATTTTATAAATACAGAACCAAGAAGTAGCAGAAACCATTTCCATCCATGGTCCATTAGCATGAACTTACTGATGGAGCCACACCCAGTGGCACAAGAGGCTGGGAGATAGGGTCTCAATGTGAGCCCCCACAAAGATGGTGGGGGATTTGGCAGGGTGTGGTGGCTCATGCCTGTAATCCCAGCACTTTGGAAGGCTGAGGCTGGTGGATCACCTGAGGTCAGGAGTTCGAGACCAGCCTGGCCAACATAGTGAAACCCTGCCTCTACTAAAAATACAAAAATTAGGCATGGTGGTGGGCGCCTGTAGTCCCAGCTACTTGGGAGGCGGAGGCAGGAGAATCACTTGAACCTGGGAGGCAGAGGTTGCAGTGAGCCAAGATCGCGCCATTGCACTCTGTTTCCAGCCTGGACAACAGAGCGAGACTCCATCTCAGAAAAAACAAACCAAAAAAAAAAAAAAAAAGATGAGGGGATTTTATTACAAAGGGAAGAAGAGAACATGGATATCAGAGACAGTTCACAGTCTCTGCTGAAAGGCTCTGCAAGATCTGCCCCAACCCCTCCTTGCTCTCAGACCTTGCTTCCTACCTCTCCTCCTCACTTACTGCAACTCTCTGGCCTCTGCTCTGCTGACAACCCGCATGCTCCCTCTCAGGGCATCTGCACTCATTGCTCCGTCTGCTTTGGAAGCTCCCATCCCTGTCAGCCATTTGGTTTGTTTCCTCACTTCACTGTGGTCTCACCTTGTCTAACAGGCAGCCCCTGCCCCCTCTGCCCTGTACTCTCTATCCGGCCCTGTCCATACTAATTACTGCTCTCTGACAGTAGAGTCCATGTTTGGTTGCTTGTCTGTCTGTCCCTCTGCCACAGGAAAGTAAGATTTGTGAGGAAAAGGTCTTACTTCCTCACTGTTGTTACATCTTGGGCAACACTTGGACATGAGGCAATCAGATATTCACTAAACAGATGAAAGTGCCTCTTTCATTTTTGACAGACGCTGCCAGATTGCCCTTCGAATAGATTGGTGCTTAGAATGTAAATCCATGAGCCTGCTCAACCCTCATTAATATGGAATATTTTCTTTGAGCTTCTTGTGCCCAGTGTGGTTGCAAATAGGCCTTGCGGGCCTGGAACATTCATCACTCGCCTCTGCCTTGTTGGGGTGGCCTCGTCTCCCCAGGTTCCTTGGAGCTGCACTTCCCAGCTGGGATGTGAGCCAGAGGAAACAAGGGGGGCTGGCTGCAAATCCCCCACCTCTCAGAGGAGTGTGTGATGGTCACACCCATTTAACGTGATAGCCCAATCAAGGGAGAGGCCATAGATTCATCTGATTTAGCTCCACCAGAAAAAAATCTTATCCTTATCTAAACTATCTTGACTTACAAGATTCTTAATGGCTCAAAAGTGCTTTATCAGCTCAAGCTGATCTAAGAAAATAAACATTTCATAATTGTGATAATACAAGTGGCTCCAGACGAACGAACAGCTCAATCCTGATGGATGGTTCTTATAAATAAACCAGGCAATCACACACTGCAGAAATAACTAGAATTTCTATGACTTCACGGGGAGCCAAATGGAAATGCCCTTGCCAAGTGAATGCTAAAGTCATCCCATAGTCAAAATGTGGTCAGGCGCTAAGCGTGAGCCAAAACATTTTGCTCCAGCTAGAGCCATTCCTCAAGTGGAACCCAGTTAACTTGGGCCCTCAAATTGAATTTTTATGCTTTGATTTTTAGGGAAAGGGAACACACTATAACAAAATATTGCACATAGAAAGGGTCTGATTAAAACCAAACAGAAACAAGATACCAGTGACTAGCAGCAGGCTGGAAATCAGGTTTGACTCAGTGGCTTACATGTTGCATGTCTACAGACTACGTCACCTGGACTCATAGCGCCCTGCAGCCCAGCAGGGTCCTGGATGATTAAAAGCAGGCCCAGGCATTGGTCCATGAGACAGAGATTTTCAGCATCACTGGTGAAAATAAAAATAGTTTCCTCTTAACCAGAAAAGGTCAGCTATCAGAAGAACCTCATTTCCTTAGCATTTTAATTTTTGACATTTTATGGTGATAAGAAGAAACAAATTATTTTTCAAGGCAGTGCATTCTAACAATTTCTCTGGAAAATTATATCTTCTGAGGCCAGGCATCCATGTGGTCTTTTTTTGGTGGACATAATAGTAGCCAAGACAAAACCAAGGAGGCCCAGCTTTACCTGCTGGCTCAATTCTGAGACAACTGGTACCTCCCTGAGAACAGGGCTTCGCTCAAGACAGGTTGGCCAGGCTTATTTGGTTCAGGCTATCTCCATACATTCCCATGGAGCAAATGTCGTGATTTCTCCTATTGCCCAGACTCCAAATCCTCTTGGTAACTAGCTTGGTGATTGTATTATTCCCTTTTCACACTGCTATAAAGATACTATCTGAGACTGGGTAATTTATAAAGGAAAGAGGTTTTATTGACTCACAGTTCTACATGACTGGGGAGGCCTCATGAAACTTACAATCGTGGCAGAAGATGAAGGAGAAGCAAAGGCACGTCTTACATGGTGGCAGGTGACACAGCAAGTATGAGCAAGAGCAGGGAAAACTGCCTTATAAAACAATCAGGTCTCCAGAGAACGAACTCACTACCACAAGAACAGCATCGGGGGAAAAGCCCCCATGATTCAATCACTTCCCCTTAGGTCTTTCCCTAGACATGTGGGGATTATGGGGATTACAGTTCAAGATGAGATTTGGGTGGGGACACAGCCAAACCGTATCAGTGGTCTGTGCATTATTGGCAGTCAACAGGGAGGAGTGAACACCTGGGAAAGGTAGCCAATTCCAGGCTTAGGAAGGCTCCAAAACTGTTCCAGAAATGGAACCAGCCACCCCAGCAAGGTGGGGACGTGCAAGAAACCTGGCTTCAGGACTGGTAGGTACCAGCCACAAAGTCACATCTTGGCCCTTTCCAGGGTTTTCCAGAAAGTTCTAGCATTCTGTGCACAAGGCAGGAATCATAATCCTGTGGTTTAGTGGGGCTGAGTGCGGCTGCTACCACAAACACCTCATTAGTCAGGAAGTGCCTCCGTGTTCACTGGTAGGATCAGAATTGAACTCAAAGCACCAAAAGAAAATATTTTTTGTGTAATAAGTTTGGAAACTATTTCTCATATGCAGAGGTCCACCAAGCATTCAAAGGCCACAAACCCAAAAATACTACAGACACTTTGGAAGCCTAGGAAGTTTTCCCAGTTTGTGAGACTGCATGACAAGGCTGCCAGTGTTCCTACAGCTGGTGGCCCCAAGAGTCTCCCCTTTTATTATTATTTTTTTCTGTTTCTTACCCCATCAGATCCCTTTCCCTGGGAGGCTCCTTTCAGAAGCTTCACTACATCTGTGAGAGCTTGGAGGGAAGTGAAGACATCAACCTTCTCTGACAGAGAGGTTTCAAAGCAGAGCTGTCAGTGTTCCAGTGTCCTGCAGTTCTTTGCAGGCAAATGCTTCTTGTGTTTTATTCACAGTAGCCAAAATGCATCCCCACCCCAAGACTAACATGCAAACATGAAGGGACTGCCTAGGAGACCAGAGAGAAGTGCAGTGGTTTGAGCCTGGATCCCACTTGTGTTAGTCTGTTCTTGCATTGCTATAACAAAATACCTAAAACTAGATAATTTATCAACTCAAGAGGTTTAATTGGCTCACAGTTCTGCAGGCTGTACAAGCATGGAGCTGACATCAGCACAGCTTCTGGTAGAGCTTCGGAGAGCTTTTACTTGTGGAGGAAAGCAAAGCAGGAGCAGGCACGTCACAAGGCAAGAGAGAGAAGAAGGAGGTCATGGGTTCTTTTAAACAACCAGATCTAGTGTGAACTGAGCAAGAACTCTCTCATCACCAATGGGATGGCACTAAGCCATTCATGAGGGATCTGTTCCTGTGATCCAATACCTCCCATGAGACCCCGCCTCCAACATTGGAGGTCACATTTCAATGAAAGATTTAGAGAGGACAGACATCTAAACCATAGCACCACTTTTCCTAGCTTCAACCTCCGACTGCAGTTTCTCCTGCCAGGCTTCTCAGACTGGCCTGCATATGGAATACTGCTCCCCCTACCTCCTTAACAACTCTACCCATGTCTGAACCACAGAGCAGTAAATGTTAAAAGATACAAGCTCAAGTAAATGCTCTAGGATTGTGCTGTCTAATGTGGTAGCCACTCACCACGGGAGTGACTGAGCTCTGGCAGTGTAGCTAATCCAAACTGAGTTGCCCTGTAAGTATAAAATACACACCAGATTTAGAATACTTTGTAAAAAAAAGAATGTAAAATATTTTATTAATGCTTATATTGATTACACTTATTTTTGGTACATTGTGTTGAGTAGAATATAGTATGTCTTAGTCCATTGTCTGTTGCTGTAACAGAATACCACAGACTGGGTAATTTATAAAGAAAATACATGTATTTGGCTCATGGCCTGGAGGCTGGGAAGTCCAATGGCATGGTGACACCTTCTAGTGAGGGCTTTTGTCCTGTGTCATGGTAGAGGGCGTCACATGGCAAGGCTGCAAGAGCATGCTTGTCAGCTCCCTCTTCCTATAAAGCTGCTACTGTCATTGGTGGGGGTCCCCACCCTCATGACGTGGTCCAATCCTAATCACCTCCCAAAGGACCCACCTTGAAATAACATACGAATTTGGCATTTCGTTTCTCACACATAACATTTGGGGGACACATTTAAACCATAGCATAGCATTAAACTTAACTTCACCTTCTTTGTTTTTACTTTTTTTTTTTTTTGAGATGGAGTCTCACTCTGTCACCAGGCTGGAGTGCAGTGGTGTGATCTTGGCTCACTGCAACCTCCACCTCCCAGATTCAAGCGATTCTCCTGCCTCAGCCTCCCGAGTAGCTGGGACTGCAGGCATGCGCCACCACACCCACCTAATTTCTGTATTTTCAGTAGAGACAGCATTTCACTATGTTGGCCAGGATGGTCTCCATCTCCAGACCTCGTGATCTGCCCACTTTAGCCTCCCAAAGTTCTGGGATTACAGGTGTGAGCCACCATGCCTAGCCTGTTTTTACTTTTATTCCTGTGGCTACCACAAAACTTAAAATGATATCTGTGCTTCACACTTTATTTCTATTGGATGGCATTGCTTTAGAAGTGCTAGAAGAAACACCCATGGAGTCTAAGGGTCAGGAGAATTCCCGGAGAGGGGACACTGGGGCTGTGCTGAGACAGGAGGTGGGGATTTCATCAGGGGATGAGAGGAGGGTTTTAAGGCTTTTGTTTGGGGAGAAACTGCCTCAACTCGCTAGCAGACCAGCTCAGCTGGGACAGCAGGAGGTGAGTTGGGTTTTATCAGGTTCGTATTGCAAATGACTTGCTAGTTCAAGCCAACTTTTCATTCTGCCACTGCACATGAGGGGCAGGAAATGGAAAGTCGACATGCAATATGTCTCCAAGCCCCTTCGGCCCTCCAGGAAGAAGGGAACTGTTTGTCCTGCAAGTCACTGGTACAGACAGTAGCCGACATAGAGACAGGTTTGCATTTCAGCACAAGGTCCTATAGTAGCAGCTGCCATTTCAATGCTGCAGAAATATCTTAAGCACTCACTGTCTCTTCAATGTGCTCAAAAATTCCAGCCGGCTACTTTGATTACAGCCTGTATCTCACAAACAAGGAAATAAAGTCTCTGAGGGGTTACCGACAGCCATAAAGCCACATCGGATAAAAGAGGAAATCAGGATGTGCCCTCCGCACCCCTTCGTCTGCACTCAAGACCACCATGGGCCACCTTGTGCCAACTTCTACTTGGCCCCAGGGCCCCACCCCAGCTACCTGCCCCAGCCAACCCCACATCTGGCTGCTGGTCATTCTGCTCTGACTTGCACTGCCCGGTGAGTGCTCCTGGACTCTGCTGGCTGCTCCTAAGCCAACAGGTACAGCCCGAGTCCGGGCCCAGCACACAGCCCTGTGCCATAGTCTGTGGAATAAAAGGGAAGCATTCAGAAGCTGCTCCCGGAGCTCTCTGCTGGCCGGGGAGGCTGAGCCTGGGGGAAAGGGCCAGCTGCCCCATTTCCCTGTGGTTTTGCATCCTTCCTCCCCCTGCAGTAGCCAGGGTCCCTTAGGGCTCTGTGTCTGCTCCAGGGAGATCTGGGCTTGTTGGGTCTTTGCCTTTTGTCCAGTCCTCCGTTTCAGCGGGCAGGTTCCATCTGGCATTTAGATATTATAAATAGTTGCAAGTGAGGGTGTGACTTGGGTGGAGACCTGGAGCCTGTACTCCACCCTGAAAAGGAAGGAAAAAAAAAAAAAAAAAGCTTATTTAATTCATTTCTGTACTTGGAAGCCTCTAGCTATTTAGAATGCCAATTAGGCAGCAGCTGCTGGGGTTTTTTTTTTTTTTTTTCTTTCCCTATCCCAAGATGGCCTGTCTGATTTTCTGTGCCTGTTGACTTAAGCTCTTACAGGAGATTGGGTGGGGCGGGCGTGGCGGGCCCACAGCTGCTTTGAACGTGGCCTGGCTGAGCTTTGCTGACTTTCGGTAAGAGCCTGGGGGGTAGGAGTGGGTGAAGGGCCACAGAAGGGCGCAGCTCTTCCCTGTTACTTCCAAGATGCAGGAGTTTGGGGTAAGAGGAATGATGTGTCCCTGAGGGAGGGGAGCCCAGCTGATTGGTGACTGAGGAAGTCCCCAAATCGGTGCCCTTAACAGATACCCCCGCAGGGAAGGTGCTAGGGCTCTTGGCTCCTGCAGAACTTGGGCCTCTACAGGACTCATCTGGCATCAACTGCAGTTTGTACGTGCTCTGAGCCACTATTTCCTTGTCAGTGCGGTGATTCCAGTCCCTGCCCAGAGCTCAGGGTGGGTTTTGCGGTGCCTGAGCCTGGCACACTGTAAGACTTACAGACGTTAGCTCTCAACGGCTTCTGTATTCGCTTGACACACACAGCCAGATGATGCTCCAATAACAATTCCTGAATGGTTGAATGCAATTTATAGGAAGACCAACATAAATTGAAGGGCCTCTAGTTATTAGCCACATATTAATATCTAAGATGATATTTTTTAAAGTGAAAGCATTACATCATAAAATGTAAATTGTATGTTATTGCATCATTTTTGAAACATCACAAAGCAAATGACTGCAACAATGTAAAAAGCCATGTAAGTAGATATTTCAGGAGGCAAAAATAAGAAACATCCCTACACTCACCCTCCAGGGGTCATGGCCATTATTAAAACAGCATGATGTGCGGCCTTTGGGCTCTTTTTCTATGGGTATATTAATTTGTACTTGCATATACATGGGACAGAGGCTCTGATGCTGTTAGTGAGGTTTGTAAGGAGTGATGGCGCTTTTGTCCCTGTGGTTCTTTGGGTATCGTTGAAGTGGCCTGGGGCCTGTGTGACAGAGGAGAGAGATGGAACTGGGGGTGCACTGGTCCTGTGGAGAGACAGGGATGACAAGGAAAGTAAAGCAATGTCATGGCCTTTGTCCTTAACCTGCCTGGGAACCCAGTTTGAGTTTTCACGGGTGAGAGAGGTAAGGCCCACAGGCTAAAGAAACTGGTTCTATGAAAGACTTTGTGAGCGTCTGGGCACAGATGATTCTGCTTCAGGACCAAATGACAAGATGAGTCAGGGAGGGGATTGGTGTTGGCACCATCACCTGCGGTGACAATGGGTTTCTTTGAAAATTTGTTTAATGGGCTACGAACTGCAAATGAACAAAATGGAGAACAGTGGCAGATTCTTGTGGTTGAGGCACTAACCTCCCTTTGAGACTGCTGGGAAAAAAAGGAAGATTTTAAAGAAAGACTCGGGTTCTGCTGTTTGGGGAGCTCAGAGTCATTGGAATTTGGGTATAAATATAAATATGATGCTCTCATAAACAAATATTGAGTCATTTATTTTATAATAACTTATTGTTTGGTTATGAAGATGAAAACATTGATTTAAATTATGTTCATAGAGTCCATTATTTGCTGAACAATAAGAAGATAAGATTTAAAGGAATTCCACAGTATTCGTCAGATTCTATCAGTTGTAGGACACTTCAAGTGTACAATGACGGCTGGCTGCCCTTTATTTCTCCAAATTCCATCCTTCCTTGGCATGATGGAAAAGGAAAATGAACATGAGGCCCACCTAGTGCAGCGTTTTAGATCTAATTTGGTACCCAATTGAGGAAACAATCTGAACTTCATAAATCCCAAGTCGGCAATCATGCCAGCACCCAGGGTGAACTACGGCTTTGTCATCTCTCTTGGGTCATTCAGTGTTGAGAACACCTGAGGCTGTGTAACTTCTAAAGAAAAGAAGTTATATGGTGCATGACTTAGCAAGCTCTGTAAGAAACATGGCGCCAACCCTTGCCTCTGATGAGGTCCTCAGGCTGCTTCCCTTCACGGCAGAAGGCAGAGCGGAGCCAGCGTGTGCAAAGGCCACATAGCAAGAGAGGAAGCAAGGGGAGGGAGGTGCAGGCTCTTTTTAACAACCAGCCCTCGAGGGAACTAAAAGAATGAGAATTCACTCACCAACCTCCCCCAGTGAGAGCATCAACCTATCCACAAGAGACCTGTCCCCATAACCCAAATACCTCCTATCTGGCCCACCTCCAACACTGGGGATCAAGTTTCAACATGAGATTTGGAGGGGACAAGCATCCAAACTATAGCACCCCCCTTCAGGAGCTGGGCATGTAATACTCAGGAGAAGGTCAAGTGCAAGCCACACCCCTGGGAAGAGGCACACCCTCTTATGTAATGCAACAGCCACAGTCTCTGGACTTCATTCCCATCTCATATCCAGAGTTTAAGTGCAGCAGAGGAGTAAAAGCTGACTCTAGAAGCGAAGTGCTTTCCAGGTGTTAATACTGCTTTGCAGAATGCCTTGGGAGAGCTCAATTGTACATTACATTCCTTCTGAAACAGTTCTGTGTGTCATGCTCCCGAGAGAGTATCTGATGAGAGAAACTTACTGCTGCCAGGTGCTGTAGGAATCCCTGTCTTCAGACAAGACCTTGCCGTGGGTCCTCCATGGCCTGTGAAAGTCTTCAAGGGTCTAACCTCTTGTTCTCTCTTTGATGTGCCTCCCTCTCCCCAACTTGAATGAGTCTCACTATATCCCCAGAACACCACTCAATTTCCTCTTCTTTGTAGACTGAGTCTTTATTACCAGATGTCAAGGTGTTTTATACCAAAGCATCAACGTCACTTTTTCAGACAGATGGTCTTTTAAAACCCCAAGGCAGGGAACAGTATGGAAAAGCTGTATCTATAGGGAGGTGATTTCATTCTTAACTTATGTTTTTCTTCATTAGATGCCAAAGAAATCTTCTTGAACTCATGATCTCCACTGCTACCATATTGGTTCAGGCCACCATTCTCTTTGGGCTGGACCAGTGCAATCTTTTTCAATGGTTTGATTTGCTTCCAGCCCTTCTCCAACCATTCTCATCCAGGTGATCTAAACACACACACACACCCCTCCCCACCACTGCTGAACTCCACCTACTTTCAGTCCTGCAGTGACATTGGCTGTCTTTCAGATTCCCAAATCTGCACAAACCCATTCCTTCCTCTGTCAGAACCTTTGCCTGGACTGTTTCTCCTCCCTTTCCTTCTTCCTCTGAAATTGACTTCTTTAACTTCAGATCTCAGCTCAAGCATCACTTCCTGTAAAAGCTCCAGGCCAGAACAAACTCCAGGCTAGAATAATTTCCTTGCAATATGTTCTTTTAACACTTGGTAGTTTCTTTCCATATCATTGATCAGAATGAGTGCTTCTATATTTTTCTGGGTGACTACTTGATTAATGTCTGTCTCTTCACTAGATTCTAAGTGACATGAGAATAAGGACCATGCCCATTTTGATCACCATTATCTCCTTAATACCTAGCACAGAGCCCAACACAAAAATGCTTTATTAATAAATATTTGCCAAATACTTGTACTTGAATAGATATGTAAACTTGGCTCCCACGAGTTTATCATCAGCTAGGAGAGAAAAAGATTGCTATTTATTCCCCAAAGCCCTTTTCAAGTGTCATCCTCATCGTGAGGTTTCCCTGTGGGATCCCCTTTCCTCCTCTCCACCCCTGGGCAGAATAACCCTCTTCCGGCGCAGGCCCCAGTATGCTCTGTGTTCCTTAGTATTCCCTTCTTGGTCTTTTGGAAGAAGACTGGTCTGGCTTCATCCAAACCTTTCAACTGGACAGCTCCACCTGGATACCTGCATCAGTTTCTTAGGGCTGTCATTATAAAGTACCAGAAACTGGATGGCTTTAAATAACAATTCACCGTCTCACAGTTCAGGAGGTTAGAAGTCTGAAATTGGAATTCAGGCAGGGCCATGCCCCCTCTGAAGCCTGTAGGGGAGAATCCTTCCTGGCATCTTCTAGCTTCTGGAGTTTACTGCCAATCTTTGATATTTCTTGGCCTGTAGGTGCATCACTCCAATCTCTGCCTCCATGATCACATGACTGTCTTCTTATAAGGACATCAGTCATATTAAGGCCCATACTACTCCAGGAGGACCTCAGTTTTACAAAATATATCTACAACTCCTCTATTTCCAAATAAGGTCACATCTTGAGACACTGAGGTTGTGACTTGAATACTTCTTTTGAGAGGACACAGTTCAACCCATAACAATACCCAGTGGGTAACTCAAACTCACTGGATCTCAAATTGGCCTCCATGTCTTTTCCCTGGACTCACTCATTTTCCTGTATTCCTTGTCCTGATTGGGGGCACTGGGCCCTAAAGCAGAAACCTGGAAGTCATTCTGTTCTCCTTCTTTTATATCTACATAGTCATGATGTTCTAACGACTATCTCTTTTACAGTTCTCATATTCATTCCCCAAATCCCTATTTTAGTTTCTTCATCATTTTTAACCTGGACAACTGTAAGAATCAAACTAGTTTTTCTATCTCTTGTTTCAACCCCCTCCAACTTATTCTCCGCATTGCTGCATGAGACTTTTTTTTTTTTTTTTTGAGTTGGAGTCTCACTCTATGGCCCAGGCTGGAGTGCAATGACACAGTCTCGGCTTACTGCAACCTCTGCCTCCCAGGGTCAAGTGACTCTCTCACTTCAGGCTCCCAAGTAGCTGGGACAACAGGCGCCCACCACCACGCCTACATAATTTTTGTATTTTTAGTAGAAACAGGGTTTCGACATGTTAACCAGGGTGGCCTTGAATTCCTGAACTCAGGTAATCCGCCCACCTCAGCCTCCCAAAGTTCTGGGATTACAGGCGTGAGCCACCACGCCTGGCTGAGACATTTTTAAAACACCAGTATTACCATGATACCACGTTTAGAACTCTTCTCAAGCTCTGTTCTGCACATAAGGTGGTCCACATTCCTAAGCATAGCACATGAGATTTCATCATCTCATCCCTACTTTTCCGAACTCCTCTTTTGACACTTCCTCTTGCAGTCTGTTCTCCAGTCATTGTGAACCATTCACAGTTCCCTAAACCCAGGAAACTGTTTCATGCTTTGTACTTGTAGCAGGGACATTTATTACTCACAGAATAGCCCTGTGTTCCTGTACATTTCGCAACCCCGGAAGGCATGTGATTAGTTCTGACCAACGGGCTGTGGATGAAAATTATATGTATCACCTCTGAGCTGAAGCACTGAAGAGCCAGTGTGCTAAATTCCAGCTGTTTTTTGTTTTCCTGCAATGCCAGCTTACAAACCACATGTTCCAGGTGGTACAGCTGGACCCACTAGCCTGGGTCCCTAAGTGACTATGTGGAGCAGGGCCCTGCTCCTTACTCCTCCTGCCCAGCTGACCTGATTAGGCATGCGACCTGAGCGAGAAATAAACTTCAGCTATCTGTAGCTACGAAGGCTTCAGGGTCATCTTATTACCAAACCATAACCTAGGCTCTCCTGACTCATGCTTTTGTACAGCACTTTGTACAAACTGTTCCCTCTGCCTGACATGACCCCCTTCAGCTGCCTGGGAAAGTCTTACTGACTGTTCCAGCCCCATTGATCTTCTCTTCTGTGAAACTGATCTGAGTCATTACAAAAGAAAGCAAACTACTTCCTCCTGTGCTCCCACGGCACCTTGGATACAATGCTGACATCATCCTCATCACTGGTTATCACAACAATTTAATATCCATCAATTCATATGGTACTAGATGGTGGGTGCATTGAGGGCAGGGACTGTGTGTCATCCAGCTATCAAATTTGTATCTCCAGCACCTCACAGAAGGATTTGCATACAGAGGGTACCCAATCCAATGAATGAATGAATAGAAAACTGACTAAATGTAATCTGTACAGAATAGGCTTTTGACTGAGCATGATGGGGGAGGTCTGGATCATAGAGTGAAAACACTGTATGGGACTCTATAGTTTGCAGATGTTAGAAGGCAATAATTGCCATTTTGAGCTTATGTTGAATTCAGAGTAATATTGGCCTGTATAATGTGTATTACTATAGAAAATAAAATTTTCATTCATACAATCAGGAAGGTGATTCTTCAAAGATGTCTAAAAATTAATTATGACTCATGAGTGGGTGCATGAGAGTGGAATCAGCATAGGTCCTGTTAGTGGTAAGTGTTTATTTAGGAAACAACACTGCACGTGTGTAACAGCCAGAATGACAATCAAATTAAAATCACGTGTAATTGGAACGTTACGAAAAGGTGGAAAGGACACTGTGAACAAAATGCAACTCTATCTATCCATCATCTATCTATTATCTATCATCTACCTATCTATTATCTATCATCTATTTATTATCTATCATCTATCTATCTATCTATCTATTATCTATCTACCTATCATCTATCTGTTTATCTTCTACCTACCTATCTACCTACCTATCATCTATCTACCTATCTGTCATCTACCTACCTATCTTCTATCAATTTATCTATCTACCTATCATCTATCAATCTATTATCTAGCTATCCATCATCTGTCTATTATCTGTCTATCATCTACCTATTATCTATCTATCATCTATTTATCTATTATCTATCATCTATCTACCTATCTACCTATTATCTATCTATCTATCTATCTATCTATCTATCTTCTATCATCGCCTATAAATCCCATGAGAGCAGTAGGGGCGGATCTAAGTTTTGTGGGGCCTCTCATTGCCTCTTTAAATTCTACTGGGTAGGGGCAGCATTCCTCTACCCCGCTGATGACTTGGGTAGACCAGTGATCTCAAGGTCACATTCAGACCATAAAATATCCTTTGAGTTGCAGAAAATGGCCTCCATTCAGATTTTAGCATTCCAAGTCCCAGGTAATAGTTAAAACTTCAGAAATAATTTAGCTTTAAATCTTCTTTCCTTCCCTGGCTAGGACCTGTCTCACCCAGGAAGTCTGCTGTGGGAAGGGGTCGTGGCCCTCTTCCTTTCCCCTCCCTCTGCTCACCTCCTTCCCTTTGTTTGCTGCTATTTCCTTCCATTCCTGGAATGAAGCCCAGAAAGGGGAGAGGGATGAGGATGAAACAGCTCTCATGTGGCTGGGTGGCCTAAGCCCTTTGGGCCGGACAGCTGGCCTCCCTGCAGCAGCCTGGCTGATGATTAAAGCTGACCCTGCCAGGAGCTCCACAAAGGCCTCCAGCTGGCTACTCTCTCCTGTGCTTCCCTTGACCCAGGCCGAAGCATCTCTGTCCCTCCAGGTGGTCTCCTGTGATTCTTTCCCCAGCTCCTGGGATTCTGGAGGTGCCGCGTCCAGTCCCTCTGCTGAGGTCTTTAGTCCACGCCTTTAGGCTCCAAGACCACCCCACACTACCCTACACCTGCTTCTTTTCCCACGGGGCCCCCATCTGGTCTTGGGACATGCCCCTTGCTCTGCCACAATAGTATTCATCAGTTAAAATATTCTGGCACTGTCCTATGTCCTTTGCATTTATTACCTAATTAATAATGCTCACAACCAGGAAGGTACATTTGGCAGGCCATATCCATGGGTGTTTCCTCTAAAATTTCTGTCCCTGGTTTTGCCATCACAAAACACTGCGTGCACATTTCATTTGTCATTGATTTCGGCTGCAGAAACAGGAATCAGGAGATTGAGGCTTTATCTTGGCTTGACTATGAACTCACAGTGAGGCTTATGGCAAGTCAGCCATACCTCCGGGCCTCAGTTTCCACAGCAATAAAATAGGGAAGTGGAATGGGCTCATCCTCACAAGGTTCCTTTTCTTTCTTTTTCTTTTTTTTTCTGAGACAGAGTCTCGCACTGTCGCCTGAGCTAGAGTGCAGTGACGCGATCTTGGCTCGCTGAAACCTCTGCCTCTCAGGTTCAGGCGATTCTCCTGCCTCAGCCTCTCAAGTAGCTGGGATTACAGGTTCCTGTCACCACGCCCAGATAATATTTTGCATTTTTAGTAGAGACGGGGGTTTCAGCATGCTGGCCAGGCTGGTCTCGAACTCCTGACCTCGTGATTCACCCACCTTGGCCTCCCAAAGTGCTGGGATTACAGGTGTGAGCCATGGAACCAGGCCCCAAGGTTCCTTTTCACAGTAAAACTCCATGATTTAAGAAATAATTCTAGGATAAAGAAATGCATGTAGGCGTTTGGGGATAGGAGGAGAAAGGCTAGTTAGGATGTGGGGCATGGATAACCTTGGCAGTCCAGATACAAGTAACCCTTAAAGGTCCTAAGCATCTTTCAACTTTGAACAAACTTAAATATGGATCTAGAACGCCTTGGAATCTAGGGCTTTGTCAATTGCTTCTTTCACAATTCTAATGAGAAATCTCATTAAAAAGAGAGGTTTCAGTCCATGGTTTTAAGAATCTTAAAAACATTTGTCCGCCTGACTCATTAACTCCACTACCAGAAATAGATTCTAAGAAATAATCAGAAGCCTACACAAAGGTTTGTGTATAAGACAGTGAGTCACCGCAATCTTTAGAGTAGTAAAAAGTAGAAACAACTCCCTTTGTTCCATCTCTGCTCACATAGCACCTCCTTAGAGAGGGTCTTGACCTGGGCAAATCAAGTGGCCCCTCTCTTCTTACCGTGCCTTTATTTGTTATGTCATAACACGATCACCATGTGATTAAGTAGATATTTATTTGTTAAGGTGTTTGCTTTCTTTCTCACAACTAGGATGTCAGCCCCATGAGAGCAGTAGGAGAAGATCCAAGTTTTGTGTGACCCGAAGCATATAAAAATCTGAGGCCTGTTTTAAGAAAAACATTTTTTTTTTTTTTTTTTTTTTGAGACAGGGCCTCACTCTATTGCCCAGGCTGGAGTGCAGTGGTGCGATCTCAGCTCACTGCAACCTCCGCCTTATGGGTTCAAGCGATTCTGCCTCAGCCTCCCGAGTAGCTGGGATGACAGGCATGTGCCACCACGCCTGGGGTAATTTTTGTATTTTTGGTACAGATGGGTTTTGCCATGTTGGCCAGGCTGGTCTCAAACTCCTGGTCTCAAGTGATTAACCCTCCTTGGCCTCCCAAAGTGCTGGAATTACAGACGTGAGCCACCGCGCCCAGTCTACAGTTTCTTTTTCCCAAATTAAAAGTTGTATTTATTTCACATTAGTCTACTTATTTTTATTTATTTATTTTTTTAAATTGACAAATGATAATGAATACAGTTTTTCTACTTGGGCCTTTTTCAGTGCATTCTACTGCCTTCTAGCAACACTGCTAGAAATTGGGCGGGTGAGTTATTTACTGTCAGTCCTGAGCGGTGCTGTGTGACTTTCTCCTGGCTGTTCCCAATGCTTCGTTTCCCTGGTAATATGAACAATGGCTCTGAGTCTGGTACTGTGCTAAGTGCTTTCCATGAAATAATTTACTCAGTCCTTACCTTTCGAGTAGATAGTTGTATTATCTCCACTTTACGATGAACAAATCGAGGCATGGAAAGTATAAGCAACCCACCTAAGTGCGAGGGCTGGGATGTGGACACGGGAAGGCTGGTCCAATAACTGACTTTCCCGGCCACCATGCTCTGTTCTTGTCTTGCTTCTTCCGCTCCCTTCCTCTCCTGCAGATCCCTTCAATTCCCCTCCATCATGAATAGGCCAACAGGAGCACCCAATGGTTATAAATAAAAAGAGATTCCCAATTGTTCCCAATTGTCAATTGTTTTACATTTGTGTCTATTTGGTATCTTCATGGGATATTAAGGACTCCGGCATTTGAGGAATGTCCTTTGATACCAATCAGTCCAGCAACTTTTTGGGAACACTGGGCACACTGGAGAGAGCCCTGGACTGGGAGCCCGTCGTCTAGTTTCCAGTCCTGGCTCTGCCACAGACGTGCGTGTGTCCTTGATCATGGTACTCCCATTCGTCAGTGCAGGGATGGATGACCTCTGGGATTCCTCACAGCCTTAAAGTCTGTGATATAATTCTTTCCTTCAGTATCTGTCTCAGCCCAGTATCTGTCCTTTGGCGCTGCTGGCCTGCCTTTCCCCAGGAAGCCCAGGGGCGGGAATCAGTTCCCTCTTTGGAGTCCGAGAGGAGCATTATGTGGTTTTTCTGATTTCGAGAGGCAAAAGGAGAAGGTGAGGGAAGTCAGGCTCTCTGGTCTCCTAGTTGGTGCTGCCATCCGCAGGCTCAAATGTCTCCCTGAAATGCAGATGGAAATGAAGCAAGGTGAAAGGGTAAGCGTGGGAGCAGAGCAGCTTCTAGGCTTAAAGAGGAACTTAAACCCAACTGACTCACCAGGGAAGTGGTTGTTGACCTCGAATCCTAGTTGACTTGTGAGTTGGTAGCTTGTCCTTTGAGAGACCTAGATGAATTTAGCTCCAGTGCCCATGAACTTCTGTCATTCATGGCAAAAAGAAGTAGCCTCCAAAAGAGCGACTGAACAAGAAGAATTTGAGGATGCATGAATGAATAAATGAAGGCTATGGCAATTCTTTTTCTGTGAATGCCTTGGGCAATCAGACAGAAAAGATACTCAGCTCTCCAGAATGGCTTAGACGGGTCTCCCCAGCACCACTCCTTGTTGAACTGATGGTGGCTGAAACATCCCAGGGTACAGGGGTCTTTGGGAAGCCTTTGATCCTGGCTGTCGGCTAAACTCAAACTTTCCCTCCTTCCTGATTTTATCATAGTCTTCCTTCTGTAAATTACTTGCACATGGCTGATACAGTTTCAGTTCTGGGCTAACAAAATGGCAGCCAGAAACCATTCAGTCATAAGATGAGCAGTGACAGAAAAAAACAGGGAAGAGATAAAACCTTAAGCTGTAAGCAGGGCGGGCCTCTGCCAAATAAAGATGTTTATTGCTCTTCTGCTTTCTCAACAAAATTATAAGACTGAATGCCTTGATTTATGTGGCTCAGCAGATGTTCTCACTGCCACAAATCTATTAGCTCCTTGCCTCCTCCGTTGAGTGGGTGGTGCGAAAATAAAATCTGCAAGGGAGAAGCTGGCAATGACAGGGAAGGAAGTGAGGGGCCTCTGAGATTAGGAGCTGAGACACGACCCAGAAATAAAAGAAAAGGAGAATCTGAAGGAACAAGTCTTCACGGTTCCTGTTCAATGAACTTTTGTCTAACAAGAGAGAAAATTTGCACAGCCACAAATTATTGCAATTCAGAGAGCCAAGTATTGAGTTGAAAATATACTTTATGTAGGGAAGTGTCTTACATTGAGGCTGCCATAACAAAATCTCATAGACGGGGTGGCTCACGAACAACAGAAATTTATTTCTTACACTTCTGGAGGCTGAGGAGTCCAAGATCAAGGCTGGCGGATTTGAGGTCTGGCTTCCTGGTTCATAGATGGCCTCTTCTTTCTGTGTCCTCACGTGATAGAAAGGGTGAGGGCCTCTCTGGGGTCTCTTTCATAAGAACACTAACCCCATTCATGAGGACTCTACTCTCATGATCTAATCACCTCCCAAAGGTCCCACCTTCTAAGACCATCACCTTGGGGGTTAGGATTCCAACATATGAATCTGGGGGGAACACAGGCACTTAAACCATAGCAAGAGGCATTCACAGTATTGATGGCCCAAATCTCTCACCCAAAGAAAGTTGTCCAAAACCTTTGAGAAAATTTCAATGACATGGGTCCTCTGATGCCACCACCTTCTCTCATTTTTCTCTCCATATTGGCTACGTGTCTATTATCCCTTCAATTCAGGCTGGCCATCCAGAACCTTCCCCACTAGATAATATCTCTACCTTAAATTAAAAGCAGTCTCCTTCCTACTTGTTCAGAGCCCTGGTGTTAGGATGGTTGCAGAAGATCGTTAAAATGGCAGCACGACGTGGAGATTTCCTGGGGATTTCAATCATCCAGTTCCCCCCACCCTTCCTGACAAAGGTTAATCATGAAGGGAATGAAAACAACACACAATCTTATGAGCAGTGAAGGATAGGTTGGATGGAACCCACAGGGGCCGGCTGAGATTTCAATTTCCTTACTATAATGAAAACTGCATTTCCATTCACTGCTGCAGTAGAAGTTATTTACCAATGGCCACCTGTGATATCATTGTCCCGTAGGTTATGTGGTGTGGACTGACTCTGCCAGGGATGGCTACCAAAGTCTCTGTTCATTATCCCCCTCCTTGAAGCCCTGGGGATGCTGCCCATGAGCAAAGGCAGCGCTTTTGTGCGCATGAAAAAGGAGGAGCCATTTCATAATATCATGGTGATTTTAAACATGATTCCTTCTCCCATTTTTCTATGACCTTTCCTTGCTTGATTTGAATTTATGATTTTCTGCATGTGTTTCAGATGCCAGATATCATCAATAAGAATAAATTACAAACTTATTTTCCAAGTAGCTATATGGCAGGCCATGAGTTAAGTGCTTTGTATACATTATTCCACACAGTTAGAATAGCCTGATGTGCCAGAGATTGTCCTCCAGTATCCATCCTTTCCTTCTTCCTTTGATAATATAATCCCATGTTTTTCAGCTAAGCACATGGTTTCCTGCAATCAAACCATGTATCACACCAGCCGCCCTTGCAGCTATGTGTGACCATGTGGTCACTGGGATGTAAGAGTTTTGTGTGCAATTTTCAGGACACCTCCTCAACAGGAGGGAACATGCTGCCCTCCCTCTGCCTTTTAAATGCATACATCCTTTATTTTATTATAAAAATTAAGATTTGGTATGGAGATTTTTCTATATGACAATAGTTACCTAATGCATAGATAAAGGAACCATCTATTCTGATGTGGCAATGCTAGAAATAGAGGGGACTAAAACACATATATTAAAAATGTACGAGGACAGTTGTCCCTCAGCGTACACAGGAGATTGGGTCAAGGACCCTTGCATATACCCAAATCCACAAAACATGCCCTTTTGTTCACTGGCTGGAATGTGGACATAATAGTTGGACATGAGCAGCTGTCTCAGACCATGAGATGGAAGCCACTTGTGGAAGATGGTAAAGCAACAAGAAGGAGCTTCAGGCCCTGATGACTGTGAGGGAGAATTGTGGGTTTTTTGCAGCTGCAGCTGAACTTACCTTACCAGAAACACTCTGCAAGAAGGTAATAGCATGGACTTTGGGGTCTGAGGCACCAGGGTTTAAATTCTTCTTCTGCACTTACCAGCTTTGTGACCTTAGGCAAGTAACTTAACCACCCTGTATCAGACTCTTTATGTGTATAATTAGTGGAAGTAAAACCTCATTGAATTTTGTGACAAGTTTAGGTATATATGATATATCTAAAATGTTCAGCATAGAACTTGGCACATGGTAAATGCATGAGACAAGGTAGATGTTGTCTTGTAAGAAGGAAACAAGCCTCAGATAAGTTAAAAAATTTCTTTCGGGGCCAGGTGCGGTGGCTCATGCCTATAATCCCAGCACTTTGGGAGGCCGAGGCGGGCAGATCACGAGGTCAGCAGATCGAGACTATCCTGACTAACACGGTGAAACCCCATCTCTACTAAAAATAGAAAAAATTATGCAGGCATGGTAGTGGGCACCTGTAGTCCCAGTTACTCGGGAGGCTGAGGCAGGAGAATGGCATGAACCTGGGAGGCGGAGCTTGCAGTGAGCCGAAATCGTGGCACTGAACTCCAGCCTGGGCAACAGAGCGAGACTCTGTCTCAAAAAAAAAAAAAAAAAATTTCTTCCAAGCCCACACAGATAAGTGATTGAGAGTCAGACCTGGAAGTCCCCAAAGCTTGTGATTTTCTGTGACATTGAACAACATGGATGCCCAGATGTCATCATGAAAAACAAGAACATAAAAGTTAGCTCTTTTGTAAGCTTGCTAGTTAACTCGCCCAGACACACACACACAAACACACCCCAGACACACACGCACATGCACTTTGTATGTGACTCATTCTTTGACTGTAAAATTATTATATCTTACAAACAAATCTGCTGAAATAGAAATGTTTATTATTTGAACTAATACGCACCGATATTACCTGGTACAAAGTTTCCAGTAGGCGTTGCTGTTGTTCCCTGAACCCTCGAGATTGCTGGCTGATGACGCAGTCCGCTGTCACACAATCACATTCTCCATTTCCTTCATTTCTATTGAGTTCACTTTTAAATTTTCAGATGAGTCGAGCTCAGAGATAGTCTCTAATGCTACAAATCTGTGCCAATGGTGTCCTTCCCACCCAGGCTTTCTACAGATCAGGGCTGAGGTGAATCGTTTTACATCAATGATGGGCTTGTAACAGAGACAGTGATACCAGGGGCCCTTAAGTCAAAGAAGATGACTGAACAAGGCTGTGAGCTCCATGAAGGCAGGGCCTGTGTCTGTTTCATTCACTGATGTACCCGATGTACCCCTACCCGTTACCCCAGAAGGGCTCCATCAATATGTATTGAATGAACTCTGAATGAATGGGCACTTTCAGGATCACACCATGCAATAAACAGTCATAGCATAAGCCATCAAGTTGAATCTAATCACTTCCCCACCGAGCCCAGTTATAGTGGGCATTTGCCCAGCTTTGCCCCCAGCATGCAATCCACCATCCTAAAGCACCTCATCTTCCCTTTAGGGAGTTTTCGCTGTGGGTTGTTTTCTGGGGGTGGGAGCGGGGAGTGCTTGCCTCTTAGAAACCAAAGAGGCCAGATGCTCTTTCTGGGAACTTTGAACAACTGCTGCAAGAATGTGGGTTGGTTGGAGGCTATTCACTGCAGGGCTGGAGTAGCAAGTGGATCACATGCATCTGCTCTGAGTTTGGCAATGCTAACTTCAGCCTCTTCCTTACCAGCACTCTCAGGCACTGCCCACTTTCCAGCCCTGGACTTCTAACCCTCCAGAGATTCTGATGTCCTACAAATACTTAGAATAGTCCTCCTATCCCTTAGTTTCATAAGAAAGCATGCAAGCTACATTGTTAGAGAGATTTCACAGATAGTCTTTGTCTTCACCAACAGGCTCAAAGATTGTCTGGTAAATTTCCAAATAGTAACTTAGGAGCAGGAGAGAGAAGTTGCACTGTCAAGGCCAATATGATTCAATCTGAAATATGGAGACTGAAGTAATTGGAGAAGGTGGTAGTGACCGGTTCTGATCCTAAAATGATTATCAGGATAAAAAAAAAATCCGGCACTGAAAAAACTGGAGGGAAGCAAGTTGAAGGCTGGATCCATGGCTAAATATGGTGCCAACACCTGCTTTTACAATTGCTGATGCATTTTTCTCATCAACAAAGAATGTACGCTGGCAGGTTTCTCACTCCCTTTGCAGAGTGGTTATTGCTGTGCTGTCTTTTCACATATTGTGAGGATTCTGGGTCATTTTCTCAAGTTTGAAACTGTGGATGTGGCAATGGCTATTTCCAGATAGAAAACAGTGGAATCCTGGAAAGAGCTGAAGAAACTATCAACTCGAATTTTGCACTTTGGTCCAAGTGAATTCTGAAAGCAGATCCTTTGCATTTTACACATCTATAAAAGGAACCAGGGGCTCATTCTATGCTGTGATTGTTCTCCTCTAGGAAGAATGTACTTTCATTACCAACTACATCCAAAAATATTCATATTGTGCTTTATTTTCTTTTCTTTTATTTGCCTTTGTACTTCAGAAAGAACAATTTGAGAATCAAATTTCATATGCCACCTTTGATAGTAAAATTCCCATTGGAGTAATTGGCTCCCTTCTTCCCCATCTCTTTCTGAACCTACTTAAAAAAAAAGACAGGTCGGGCTTGGAGGCTCATGCCTGTAATCCCAGCACTTTGGGAGGCCGAGGAGGGTGGATCACCAGGTCAGGAGTTCGAGACCAGCCTCACTAACATGGTGAAACCCGTCTCTACTAAAATACAAAAATTAGCTGGGCGTGGTGGCACGCGCCTGTAATCCCAGCTACTCAGGAGGCTGAGGCAGGAGAATCGCTTGAACCCGGGAGGCAGAGGTTGCAGTGAGCCGAGACTGCACCACTGCACTCCAGCCTGGGTGGCAGCAAGACTCCCTCAAAAAAAAAAAAAAAAAAAAAAAAAAAAAAAAAGGCAAAGGGGAAAGGCAGATGGAGACCAAAATATCACTTTTCCTACTGATAAAGCTGACACTAGAGAAAGTGAAAGATATCTGCAGACAAAGGGATGGCAAGGGGCTAGGCTATGCATGCCCATCACCAATCATCTAAGTCTCTCCCCTCTCCTGGGTCGAGGGAGAGAGGACTGCAGGGAGCTTATTATGCCAGTGGACTCACACACCACAGGGAAGGGAACACCCGGAGTGGTGAGTGGTTGTGAAGTACCTTTGGCTTAAATGGCAAAGTCTGTTGTAGGCATTTTCCACTCACGGGCTTTGGTTTCTATCCCTCTTGCCCCCTCACTGTCCCTTGACATTCTCAACTGATTCAGAGAAAAGACTACATAGTGAAAAGAGTGCCTGACTGGGTTTTGGGAGACTGGGACCCAGTCGAGGCTGGTGGGCAAGTCAGATCAGCGTCGTAAGTCTTGTGTTCCCCGTATGTCCTCGGAGGGTGTAGGAGACGTTGCTCCCCCTTGCTAAAGCCAGTCTCATGGTTTGGGTCCCCTCCACCCACTCTGGGAACCTTGCCTTCTCTTGAATATTCGACATCTTTTCTTCTCAGCTGCATTTTTTCCATAGGCTTTTAGGCTCACACAAGTCATTCCCACTTAAAAACAATATCCTCACTTGTCCCTCATCCTTGCCAGCAATTTCCCTATCTCTGTACCTTCTTTTTTATAGAGAGACTCCTTTAAAATGTTGTCTGAATGTATTGCCTGTGCTCATTCAGCCCATTAGCAGCACAACCTGGCTTCTTCCCAGATAACTCCCACCAAGGTGGCCAATGATCTTCATGTAGCTCAATCCAGTGGACACTTCCATTCTCGCTGTACTTCATTTCTCAGCAATAATTGGCGCTGTTGACCATTCCCTGCTTTTCATTTGTTTTCTGACAAAACGCTTTCTTGGTTATCTGCCTTTGAAGTTGCATTGGTCTTCTAGCCGGCTATTTCTTGGAGTACTTCAATACCTAGGTCCTCTTCTATTTTCACTTTACTGCCTCTTAGTGAAAGAATGATTAGACTATTTGTTTACTCATTCAATAAATTTTTATTGAGCACCTATTATGTGATAGGCACTTTCCTGGGCACTGATAATTTGACAGTGCAAAGAAAACCCCAACAAATTCCCTGCTCTGATGGTGCTTTTATTCTAGTGGGAGAAGACAGGGAATAAATAAATAAGCAAATAAGTATATAATATATCAGGTGGTGCTAACTGCTGTGAGGCAAAAATAAATCAGGGTGAGAGAATAAGAGGAAAGGTGATGTTATATTTAAGGGTCAGAGTCCTAAAAGAAGCGACTGATTTTGTTAACAAGGTAATGTTGGCCTCATAGAGTGATTTAGGAAGCATTTTCACCTCTGCTATTTTTTGGAACAGTTTGACAAGGATTCTTTAAACGTTTAGTAGATTTCACCAGTAAAGTCATCTGGTCCTGGACTTTTCTTCATTGGGAGGCTTTTGATTACTATTTCAATATTTATATTTGTTATAGGTCTATTGTGATTTTTGATTCCTTCTTGAGTTAATTGAGGTAATTTATGTGATTCTGGAAACTACTATTACATCTGGGCTATCTAATATGTTGGTGTACAATTCTTCATAATAATAGTCTCCTGTAGTCCTTTTCATTTCTATAAGGTCAGTAGTAATGTCCTCACTTTCATTTTCTGAGTTTAGTTATTTGTGTCTTCTCTCTTTTTTGGTCAGTGTAGCTAAATGTTGGTCCGTTTTTTGAAGAGAGTGGCTGAGCATGGAGATATCTAGTGGCAGGGCATTCCTGGCAGGACGACAGATCATCCCGGCTAACATTTACGGAGAACTTTCTGTGTGCTGGCATTTATTACAGGGGCTTCACCTGGATGTTTCAGTAGAGCAGCTACGATGATGATGATTATTCTTACTTTCCAGATGAGGAAACTACGGTACAGAGAGGTGAATGAGCTTGCCCAAGATCCCATCACTGTTAGAGGCAAAGCCAGTAAGAGTCTGGCTGCAGGACCTGGTCTCATCTGTACACTTTGACCTTGCCCAGGTGTGAGTTCAGTGAAAGGGATTATTATTGTGACTAATGTCAAAACAGAGACAATGAAACAAAACCTCATCTCATGTACCTCAATATGGCATTTTTTCTCCTTTAGAAAGACATGAGAAATGTGTCATTTCCAGCTTGGAGTAACAAATGGTACAACCATTTTACAACCTAATTTTACTCTCCAGCTGGTTCCAAGATATTAATAACTGGGGCCAGGCCATCCTTGTCACATTTTGGGTTTTTAAAAAATCTCCAGCTATCTTCCAATGTATGTCACATTATAAAATATATTTTCCCTAGTATTTTTTTTTCCTTTTGGAGGAAACAAAAGTATGTTTTAACAGCATACAATCCATATGCTTTTGATTTCCTCGTACTCAAGTCACCAAAATGTCGCTTCATAAGAGCTATTTTATTCCTCTTCAAACTCTCTTGAATATGAATTTTTAACATTTCCTTCCTCTCCAACACTGAACAGTGTTTTGCCGAGGGAAAGAATATCCAGATAGCGTCAAAACCAGATTGTTTTAAAACTGACATTGGGACTTAAGGGGACTTGGAAAGCATGCTTCCCTGACCAAATCTAAATTATGGGCTGATTCAGAAGCTCTAAGTACCTCATGGCTCAGGTTAAGGGACTTACGACCCCAAAGACACCAAAGAGTTTGTAATCACTGTTCACCCCTGCGTACCCCACAGCAGAGCTGTAAATCTTTTACCCTTTATAGGAAAAAAAAAAAAAAAAAAAAAAGTAAGTGGGAGAAAGAAATTCCTCTTGTCAGCTTGAGCTTTATAAAGAAGAAGGAAGTACGCGGTGAATGGATGTTTTCCAGCTCAGGCATATGTTGGAGGGAGGAAATGAGACTGAGGGAGAAGGAAAGTGCTGATGCAGAGGGTCCTCCTTGGCCTCAGAATGACCCGTGAGTCTCACCAGTTCCTGTAACAAACGCCACAGATGCCTCATGCGAAGAGCAAGTTTTGTAAGGAAGCTCTGGCATTGACTGAAGTCAGCATAATTAGGAGTGGTGCCAAGCAGAGTTCTCCTGTATGAGGAGCATTCCTTTTCCTTTCCAACCATCCATCCATCCATCCATCCATCCATCCATCCATCCATCCATCCGTCCATCCATCCATCCGTCCATCCATCCATCCGCCCCAGAAACAACTGGGGAAATCAGGCAGGAAGGATGGGAAAGAAATGGAAATTAAATTCTATTAGTCACTGGCTATGTCATCGAAGATCAATGCTGAGTGATTGCTAGTGGCTGCCTGGGGTGCTGTGTTGAGAAGGATTCTGAGGTCTGGTCTGTTTTTACAGCAAGGAGTAGAACTGATCAGGGATTCAGCTACAGACAAGATGGTAGGGAGTGCCAGCAGTCACTCTTATGTTCAGAAATACCGCACTGTGCCAGTTCCCTGCCCAGGGATGGTTAAATGGAGGAGACGAAGGAAGGTTTAGCCTGATGCCCACCTAAGGTAGATAAGAGTGAGAAGAGCTGGGCTGGTTTAGGAGGCAGATGGTAAGAGTTTAGGAAGGAGACTTTGGCCTGGGCAATATCTGCAGCTCTACCAGAAAAAAACACACCCCTCCAAGCCTCAGGTTTTTTCATGTGTAAAACAGAACAAAATACTTTCCTTAAAGGATTGGGGTGAGGATTAAAGGTAAAATAAAGGGCCTGGCTTGTAGTAATGTTTTATAGTTTCTTTCTTTTTTTGAGACAGGGTCTCATTCTGTTGCTCAGGCTAGAGTGCAGTGGCGTAACCATGGCTCACTGGTGCCTCAAGCTCCTGGGCTCAGCTGATCCTCCCACCTCAGCCTCCTGGGTAGCTGGAACTACAAGTGCGCACTATCATGCCTGGATACTTTTTTGTAGACATAGGGTCTCACCTTGTTGCCCAGGCTGGGCTCAAATGATCCACCTCAGCCTCCTGAAGTGCTGGGATTATAGGCGTGAGCCACCACGTTCAGCCTAGAAGTGGTTTATATTTTTATATAATGCAAATGGTTTTAATTTGGCTTTAGACTTCAGTGGCTATTATCAATTAATCAATATCTATTTTGTACTTAATAGGTACAAAAGGCAACAGAAATACCTAAAATCTGGGGTGACAGAAAAAAGATACATAGAACAGAAAACCACGTGATCAGGGCCAAGTGGCCCATTTCTACTAGATATCTGGAAGAGGGGAGACACATGAACTGGGTGAACATTTGAGAATGAAGAGTAAAGGGACTTTGCTTTTCCCAGCTCTAAATTTGAAATATTCCTCTCTCTTCCTATGTGGACTTTTGTGGTCCTCAGAGGAGAGACCTAAATTCTGAGGAGTGGACAAGAGAAGGTCACATTGCTGCTTACAAAACAATGACTCAGGCTGGGTGCAGTGGCTTGCTCCTGTAATCTCAGCTCTTTGGAAGGTCGAGGTGGGAGGATCCCTTGAGGCCAGGAGTTGGAGGCTACAGTGAGCTACAATGGTGTCCCTCCACTTCAGCCTGGATGACAGAGTAAGACCCTGTCTCTAAAATAAAGAAAAATAAAAACAAAACAAAACCAAACCCCAATGAATCAAAACCTTAGGTCCTTTCTGGATTTACCTGTATTAAAAAAGATGTTTACTTTGCCTGTTGAGGAGAGCCACCAAGAAGCAGCTTCTGCAGCTTCCTGACTGCGGTGGGCGGAGTGTCAGGAAACCCTGCAGGCCAGGCCACACCACCAGGAGAAACCAAAACAGAACGAGAAACCCCGTGCAACAGAACACGGAAAAGTCCTTTGTTGTTTAAAGTTTGTATCTTGCTTGTGGCAAGTGTGACGATTCAGCAACCACCACAGCTGCATTCGGCCAAGGGTTTCCTTGTAGGTCTTTTCTCCAAAGCCGGAACAAGAGCAGTGAGTTAGTCTTTCCCTCTGCGCGGCTCACGTTCCAGTTTCTGAAATGCGTTTAGGACAAGCGGAGCTTGGAGCAGCCACCCTGAGATTTTTATCAGACTAATTCCGGTGAGACGAGGCAGAGTAAAACTAGCTGTTTAGGTTCATGGGTGATGCATTTCTGGTCATGAACTTCAACTCTCTGCATCCTTATGTTGAAATAAGTTGAAAGAGTCAACAGGTTTCCCATTACTTGGTTAATAGGAATTAACCAAGTTCCCATAGTAATGGGAACCCTTACTATGGTTAACAACAGAGGATCATGAAGATTGAGGTTTCCAGACCCTGTTAGGGATACAGTGGAGATCTGCCAGCCGCCATACTTTCTCTCCTGTGAATCCCCCAGATCAGTTGTGTCCCTACTGTGTGCTCTGAGCACAGGTGGCGGGCACCCTAAACCAGGGAGCAGCAAAAGGAGGGAAAAGAGGCAAAAGCAAGGCGAGGGGGCACGCCTGTGGCAGTACTTGCCAAGTGACGTGGGGGTGCTACATGTTTTCAGACACAGCTGCGGCGTGGCCAGCAGTTGGTCTGGGTGTGGCTCTTGGGGGAGCTGCTGGGCTCGGTGCCGCTGGTGTCTGTTGCAACCTCACTTCCCTTATCTGGGAAATGAAGGCATTGGGGGCAGTGGGGGAGTCTGTCTGCTCTGCCCGTCAATCGTTATTACTGAGGCTCACACATTGTTGAAAAAGTCCAAGAATGTTTTAGAAAACATATGTAGGTATTTGTTCATTCATTCATGGATTGATTTATCCTCTCGCTGAAACTTTGTTTTTACAGACTGACTCTGTGCTAGGTGCCGAGGGTACCAACACCAGTAAGACTGGATTTCCTGAGCTCCTGGGCTGACAGTCTTGTGAGGAAGATAAGACACATATGCAGATCATTCTAGAAAAACGATCTGCTTAATAACAGAAGTGTGTGTACTGTGCTCAGCCCTGCCTGGAAGTGTGGAGAAGACTGACACAAGGGCCAGGTCTTGCAGGATGAGTAAGGATGCCCAAATGGTGAAAGCGTATTTCAGAGGAAAGTCTAGAGCTTGCAGAAAAGAACTTTGTCTGAGAGCCATGGTAAGGCTGAAAAAGAGTTTAAGGAGGCAGCAAAAGGCAGAGAAGGAAACATCGATTATCCTGTTCCATATCCAGGTGAGATTCCAGTTTATCAAGAGAGAAAAAGTCTACCTTTGTCTTTACACTAAGAAACGCTTGGGTCTTTGCACTGGGGTGGCCCAACACTGTTTATATACCACAGAGCAGGCCACTGATGCTTGTTTTTACCAGGCCACGCAGAGGAAGGTATTTTTTGTTGCTATTTCTCACATAGACCTTTGATAAAGGCTGAAGACTTCATTAATACTGTTGTGATTCTTACCTTTTATAGAGTCAAAGTCTCCTTGGAAAATGAGAGGGAAACAATAAACCATCTCCCTGGAAAATGCACATAATTTGCATAAAATTTCTGAGGTTTCCAGAAACATGCTCGCAACCCTCCATGCCCACTCGTGCATTGCAGGTAAAGACCTCTCACCAGTCTCAGGCTGTCAACCAGGGGACTGGAATAACACAGCCCAGATATAGAGCTTTATGGCGACCTGGTCTGATGTTGGCATTAAGTTTGGACACTGTTGAGGAAGAAATATTAGGCTGACCTTTCGTGGGCTGTGGCCAAGGCTGGGTGAGAGCAGAGTGTTGACAAGTGCCCTTTGCCCTGACTTCTTGTGGCTTGGTGGTCCCGGACCTGGGAAAAGCAGAAGCAGCTTTGTAGCTTGGCTTGTTAGTTGCCTGCCAAAGGAGCAGTAACCTGCGGTGAGGTTTGTTTGGCACACTGGCCTTTTTTTTTTTTGCCATTTATTCACTTGTTAGACTCGAGTGTATATGCCGGTTTGTGTACTTTCTTTCGACTGGGGTTGGTGTATTAAGTAGAGCAGGAGGCGGCGCGGTGATGATAGAAGTGGACCAAGACCATTCTCAGATGGGGGAAGAGTGGAGACAGATGTGTGGGAATGTGACAGGAGCCAGGGGTCACTTCCTTATCACCAGAGCTTTGAAAGGAAGCGAAATCCTTTTTCAGAGGCTTTGGCAGGGCTAGTCCTGGGGGAGGCAAGTGAGACATTTATTGTGGGTATGAAATGCAAGAGGGTACCCAAAACTCAGTAATCAAGAAAAATAACATTTTAATGCAGTTTAAAAAAAATCAAAATCCAAAAAAAAAAAGCATACTAAATAAAACATTAAAATTTTAAGTAAAGACAGGATGCCCTCCTGTACTTACAAGACTGCCTCACATACTTTATCCTAATCTCCATCCTGGGCTTTCTTTGGAGCCAAGAAAACCATCCCCTCAAAGTCCCAAACTTGTATTTGAACAACACTTGTGAATTGCAGTAAAACTGGTACCCAGGCATTGCTGAGTGAGTTCTTGTAGCTGTCCAGGAATATTTCCAGGCAGTGGGAGCACTACTCAGGTCCAACCTGCCCACCCTTGCCCAAGAAATGTGTGTTGGCAGTGACCCAAATCTTCCACCAGGTGGCACTCTTGCTCCAACCAGGTGCCCCTGAAAAGAGGAGTCTTAGCTAAGAGTGATTTAAACTAATTGCTAAATTGCGGTTCTTTTTGGAAAGGCCAGAAAAAATCCTGAGCAGGAATTGGGGTAAACAATGGTGGGATATAAAGAGTATTTGAGGAGTATTCTGGAAAACTTGGAGGAAGGTAGGGCCTGAGAAGTGGCCGGCCACTGGCTGTGCTGTTCTTCAGCAGGTGAGAAAAGGGAGAATTTTAAACTGCCTTTTGTTCTCAGATGCAATATAAACACATGTGACATGGGAGAAAAATGTGGGATTAATGGTTTTCTGCGAAGTATATCCTGGTGGTAACAGCTCAGGCACTTGAGTTAGAAAGACCTGGAATGTTGGCTCCACCACTTCCTAGCTGTGATCTTGGATGAATGACTGGGCTTTGACAAGCCTAAGATTCTGCATCTTTAAATGGGGATTATTGTAGCTGCTCCTCCAGACGGCCATTAGAGGATTAAATAAATGAATGCATGTAAGGCTGTGTGCATGGTGCCTGGCACATAGTAAGTGTTCAACAAAGATGAGGTGTTATTATAGACTTTCAGGCAAAGGCTGTGCAGCTAAATTCCTGGGCCTGGCGTCTCTTGGCTGTTGCATTAATTAAGGAGATGACCTCAGTGTGACCCAGAGAAATAACTTGATAATGAACCGTGGCTTGAGGAGACTCGACCAGAAGAGTTTCCCACCTGGATAGAGTTTCACAGATGTGATTTTTGAACCAGGAAATCTGGCTGGGTTCCTGGGTTCCTGAGCAGAACTGTCTCCCCCTCCATGACTTGTACACATCTGACCACCAGGTGACTGATCCCACTTAAACTGTGCACTGTTGTGGAAAGTATCAATTTACAAGGATGTGTATTGGAACCTTTCCATGAGTCCAGTCTGTCTCCTTACTATTCTGAACTCCTGAGCTCACAGAGATGCCCCAAATTAACTATCCTTCAAGAACAGTGAGTTGATAATAGTTCCTGTTTGTTGAGGCTTACTTTATGTCAGTCACTTTAATAAGCACTTTACAGACACAGGTTCATTCATGTCTCAAAACCACCTGGAGAAGTAAGTAAACCCATTTTACAGACAAGTAAACTAAGATTTAAGGAAACTTAGTACCTTAACAGGGCACCTTCAGCCAGGAATTGGTATAAACTTAGATCTGTCTGACTTCTAAATCAATCAGTCAATCAATCTAATCTATCATTCGCCTATCATCTATCCATTTGACAGGTTAAGTAAAAACTATTCCGATCTAATTAAAGCAAAGTTCCGTAGAGACCTCTAGGGTCTAAGGAAATCTTTTTTGGTCTCAATTGAGGTTTCTTTCTTGAAAATATAGGGAGATATTCATGGCTGCACCTTTGCAGATCCATACACACATAGCTCATATATGTGACTCTCTAAGTAGCACGTTCTTACTTGTGGGCACCAGGACCAAGATCATGATCCACTCTTGTGTCCGCTGCACTTCCGGGATTCCCCAGGGAGAGCTCACTTGGGAGGATGGTCAGACAGTGTCATTCTCTGTTCTGCACTGAGCTCCCTTTGCTGGCCTAGGCAAAGCTAGCTGGCCAAAATGGTCTCAGTTTTCAGTGGGATGCAGCTGGACAAGAGAGGATGCATCAGACAAGATCAGTTTGACCTTGGCTGCAAGAAGGAGCAGAAGGCAAATACTATCTTCCCAAATGAAAAACATCACTAGCCATCCAGGGAGGAAATCTGGTTTTCCCAACTGGTGATGATAGCTACAGGTCAAAAGTTTCGAGGTTTCTTCATGAATACAGTTCCTGGCGTCAACTGAGGGATCAGTGTAGATAAGTGGAAGTTCCCACTTACAGCATATTCGATTTCTTTCCCCCAATGCAGTTTATTACCTCTAAGTTTATCCTGTAGCTCAACTCAGACTAATAAAGTTTTCTCTAGTACAGAAGGTCCATAGAGGATCTACTTTATTAGATTAAGTGTGTTTTAATTAGCCAATTAGAGAACAGATTCTTCTCCAGGACTTAAAAACTATTTTGTCAAATTATTTCAATGAAAATATAGTTGGCTTTGTTTAGCAACTAAAAAAAGTCACTTCTAGTTTATATTGTTACAAATGAAGGCCAATGAGGTTTATGAATTAAGAGACAAGAAACAGGCCAGGTACGGTGGCTCACGCCTGTAATCCCAGCACTTTGGGAGGCTGAGGTGGGCGGATCATCAAGTCAGGAATTCGAAACCAGCCTGACCAACATGGTGAAACTCCATCTCTACTAAAATACAAAAAATTAGCCAGGCGTGGCAGCACATGACTGTAATCCCAGCTACTCAGGAGGCTGAGGCAGGAGAATCGCTTGAACCCAGGAGACGGAGCTTGCAGTGAGCTGAGATTGTGCCACTGTATTCCAGCCTGGGTAACAGAGCAAGACTCTGTCTCAAAAAAAAAAAAAAAAAAAGAGTCAAGAAACAATAATGTGTTTTTCCTTCATACATAAGTATTTTTATTAAAATTAAAATGACCCAAAAAATATAATAACATAGAATCATTACAATTTCCTTGGAAAATGGATGTATATGGAAAGACATTTACCATGGGCTTTCTTTGGAGTCAATAAATACATCCCCTCAAAGTCCCAAACTTGTATTTGAACAACACTTGTGAATTTCAGTTAAATTAGCACGGGGACATTGCTGAGTTAGTTCTTGTATCTAGAACTGACTTCACTAGAATGACTGCACATTGAGATGTAGACAGGCTGGGAGCAAGGGGCCAAATCTTCCTCATTTCTTTATTCTCAGTCTCCAGCATAGGACTGACGTGGGTCTTTGATCAACAGATGTTTACCGATTGGAATTAAAATCCAGCACGCGGATTCTCCTTTATTTGATTCCTTGAGATGAAAAGGACCAGTCTTCTGACCTTTTCATTCACTATCAGCACTAGCTCCCCAGTCAGAAATTATAGCACAGGAGCCTAAGCTTAGCACCACTACAAAGGGGTCAGGGCACAGATTCTCTCCCCTTCTCTTTTTCATATGGACGAGGGAGGAGGTTCATAGCCTCAGATGACCTGCAGGTCAGACAAGAGGGGTGGACGCTCTTTTATGGATCGCCTGCTGTAGTAGATGAGGATCTTTGCAGTCACTCTCCCATTTAATCCTCGCAAGAGGTTGTGAAAACACCGACATCACTTCTATCATCCCCATTTAGGGACGGGGAAACCAAGTCTTAGTCAATAACTTGCACAACAGAAGAAGCTGGGATTCAAATCTGGGACTTCAGAATGGAAGAAGGACGTCAAACTTCCTCTCAACAGCAGATTCAGGCAGCCAGTAGGGGAGCTAGGGCTCACCTTAAAATGGCACTAGGTGTTTGCCACCTTTTGAACGAAGGCATTTTTAGCGAACTAGTGGACAAGCGGTTGATCTGGCAGGCAGCCCGCCAGAGAGCTAGAAAATACAACTGGCCTGGGATCGAGCAATCAATTTCAGGTTGCAGTATGTTTTTTCCCCACCAAATCCATCCACTGAAAAGTCCTTGGACTAGGAGGGGACTCGAAAACAACTGTCAGGATGGACGATACTAATTCTTTTTTTTTTTGCATTTATTTTAAAAGGGACTTATCTAAAGCTCTCTAGATCCACTAAAGTCTTACATAGGAAGATGGGTGAGTCTCAAGCTCTTCAATCAGAAAATTATTTCCATTGGTCAAAAGAGTCGAAGAATTTCTCAACTCTATTTACATTCTCAAAAAGAAAAATTTAGGCTAAGCATGGTGGCTCCTGTTTGTAATCCCAGCAGTTTGGGAGGCCAAGGTGGGAGTGTCACTTGAGGCCAGGAATTCAAGACCTGCCTAGGCAACATAGTGAAACCTCATCTCCACACACACAAAAATAAAATAAAAAATTAGGTAAGTGTGGTGGTGTGTCCTGTAGTCCCAGCTATTTGGGAGACTGAGGTGGGAGGAACACTTGAGCCCGGGTGGTCAAAGTCACAGTGAGTTATGATCACACCACTGCATTCCAGCCTGGGCGACAGCAATATCCCATCTCAAAAATATAAACAATAAAATAAAAAAGAAAGAAAGAAAGAAAAAAGAAAAATTTATTTCTAGGTCCAACCCCCATTTCCCTTTACTGATCTTAACTAAATTTCTATTTGTCATCTTTTTAACTGGTTTGTGTGACCCTTTTTAACTGGCGTGTGTGCCATGAATGTCTGATTAAGATGCTTGTTTCCGCCTCTTGTACAGTAATCAGGCAAGGAAGCACAATCTCTGGGCCCAAGGCGGGGTTAGGGAAGAGGATTCAGTTAAACAATCATGAAAACAGGGCCCTGTGGTAAGATGGGAGGGGCAGAGTCCTCCCCCTCAAGGGACTTAGTGTCCAGTGGGAGACACACAGGCCACTGTTGTCCGGGACCCATGGGGCATCTCCGGGTTCCTCCAGCAGGGAGCCTGATTAGGATCCATGAGAAGCTTCTCTTTGCACCCAGAATCTCTCCTGTTAAATCCAGCTCCCTGTGGGATTTTAATGGTAAGGCTTTACTATTTGCCAGGGAGACCTCAGGTTTTAAAGAGAAAGACTCCTTTGACACTACAAAGAGGAACATTTAAATTGCCAGGTGATTTAATGCAATTATCTCTCCTTGGCCTGACAGGTTGAAATGAACAAAGGAGTGAAAAGGATTCTAGGAACTCACATAAATCGAGCCAGTTATTTTCTCACTAGCAATCAGCAGATGGAGGATGTTCATCAGGGAGACGGATGATGCTTCCTGCAGCAGTGTTAAGTGCATTAAAAAAGAGCCACTCAGGGAAATAATTTCCAATGCTTTCCAATTCTTTTGCCACCCGGAAAGTTTCTGTTCATTTATTTTTAAAACTCATTTTTAACCTTTGTGTATTGAACTTCCATTGGGCGCCTTTGTGGAGCCTCTCTTGCATTAGTTTGCTAGGGCTGATGAAATGAAGTACAGCAAACTGGGTGACTTAACAAGAGAAATGTATTGTCTCCATTCTGGAGGCCAGGAGTCTGGAGACCAAGGTGGCAGAGGGGTTGGTTCCTTCTGAGCGCGGTGAAGGAAGGAGCTGTTCGAGGTCTCTTCCCTAGCTTCCGATGATTTGCTGCCACATTTGGTGGTCCTTGGCTTGTAGACACATCCCCCTGACCTCTGCCTCCATGTCCACCTGGCAGTCTCCCTGTGTGCGTGTCTGCATGTGCGTATTTCCTCCTTTTTGTAAGAACACCACCAGTCATATTGGATTAGAAGTCACCCTACTCCAGTATGATCCCATCTTGAAACGAATTACAGATAGTCCCCCACCTAACGATGGTTCCACTTAAAATATTTCTGCTTTACGATTATATGGAAGTGACATGCATTCAGTTCAATATTGAATAAATCATGTGAGATATTTAACACATTATTATAAAATAGGCTTTGTGTTAGGTGATTTTGCTCCAGTGTAGGCTAATGTAAGTGTTCTGAGAGTGTTTAAGGTAGACTAAACTATGGCATCCAGTAGATTAGGTATATTAAATGCATTTTTGACTTAACAATATTTTAAACCTACGATGGGATTATCAGGCTATAACCTCATTGTAAGTCGAGGAGCATCGTACATCTGCAATGACTCTATTTCCAAATGAGGTCACCGTCTGAGCTACTGGGAGTTAGGACTTCAACATATGAATGTCAGGGGGATACAGTCCCACCTATAACACTCCCTTCTCTATTGCTGGCTGAAACCAGCTAGTTGACATATGGACATCCACCTTCTCACTTCTGGCATAGGGACTGACTGACAACCCTGGGTACAAAATGGAAATCACCTGGAAGATTTTGAAAGAAATACCCAAGATGCCCAATGGGATTTCCCCTAGCATGTGCAGGGCCGTGGGTACGCATTGCTTGCTGGGACCCTTATCTATAAAAATAAGTTGATTAGAAAATGCATGACAAAATTTATGGGCCCATATAAGGTATAGTGATGCACTGAAGAAAAATTAGAATGGGTAGAAGAGAATTACTTATGTGTTTATGTATTGTCCAGTTAGTGCACATAGAGGTTCTTTGTGGGATCCAGACAGAATCTCCTCCTGTTCTTTATCATCAAATGCACCATTCCTGATTAATTTTGTATCTCCTACTGTAACAGAAAAGTAGCAACACTGTTATTACAATGCCAGGGCTCTTCAGAACGGTTTGTATTGAAAGAATAGATTTTGTTTCTGCTTTGCCTCAATACGTTAGTGTGAGGGTTGTTTCATTGTTAAGGGTGAACTGTCTCATCTGGTGTGCTCGAGGTGAATATCAGCTCTCAATGGTCTCTTAAAGGTGCTTTCCCCTTGGTGAACATAAAATGCAAGTGTTTCCCAGTATGCAAGAAAGTGTGAAGGATAATTCTTTTCTGGTGATGTGAAACTTACTCTTTAAAGTTTTCTAGCACAAATGTAGGATACTGTTATGGTTTGGCTGTGTCCCCACCCAAATCTCATCTTGAATTGTAGCTCCTGTAACTCCCACGTGTTGTGGGAGGGACCCTGTGGGAGATAATTGAATCATGGGGGCGGGTCTTTCCCATGCTATTCTTATGATAGTGAAAAAGTCTCATGAGATCTGATGGTTTTATAAAGGGGAGTTTCCCTGCACAAGCTCTCTTTGCCTGCTGCCATCCATATAAGACTTGACTTGCTCCTCCTTGCCTTCCACCATGATTGTGAGGCCTCCCCAGTCATGTGGAACTGTGAGTCCATTAAACCTCTTTCCTTTATAAACTACCCAGTCTCAGGTATGTCTTTATTAGCAGCATAGAACAGACTAATATAACTTTCAACCATGTTCTGAACCCATCAAGCAGTAATTACTACCTTCCTGAAATGTGGTATCTTTCCATAGGGACTGCATTTCTGCCTGCCAGGCAGTGCCACCAGCCTGCAGGGTAGTGGCTTATGGAAAGAGTGAGAAGAGCAGGCCTCTTCCTGCAACTGTCTACCCTCCTCAGGCATGGCCTGAGACTGACAGCAACTGTGGGACATCACCACATCTGCAGGAGATGAGAGTACACTGACCCACAGGGCTTGTTTGCCTTTAGGAGCAATGGACTGGACGGCCACCCTGGGAAGACTGTGGAGCCTGCAGCAGGCATGGGTGGCTGGCCTGGGTGGCCGCGATCAGGCATGCACAGCTAATGTCGCAGCCCCTACTGCTCAGCGTGGAGGACCTTAGGAGGGTCCCAGCATGGAGCTTGAGAGCCATGCACAATCCATGCATGTGACTCAAGTGGGTCTGCAGTGGATGGTCTGTAGCCAGGGCCCTGAACATGCCCTATATGCCATGTGAGTGAATTGCCCCAAATCAGCACCACTGGTGGCCTCATCTCTCATGCAAGAAACATTGCTCTGGGCAGTGGGAGTGGCCCAGGCCGCCCTCCTAGTTGTGACGATTGCAAAGGCACGAGTCACCAAGCTCTGTGGGTACCTGCATCCTGATCCTCGCTCAGGGTGCCCCCAGGGACGATTCTGACAGTTCCTGCAGGTGTAGGCATGGATGTGCAATCTGGAAAATTTCAAGGAAGGTGCCCCAGGGCACAGGCCAGGATAGGCTGTCTCCCTCCCCGGGTCTAAGGGCCATTATGATGCCCAGTCTCAAACCCAGGAGATTCTGATCTATGGGGCTAGGGCGTGGCTCCCCCACCGTAGGTGTGAAAACCTCCTCAGGTGACTGTCCTGTGGAGACAGGAGGAGAACCACAGTGATCTCGCTCACTGACTCACAAATTTGTTGGCACACTGGAATCACCTGGGAGGTTTAATAAATTCTAAGCCTGGATGCCACTCCCTGAGTTCTGACTTAATTGGTCTGGGGTGTCACCTAGCATTGGGATTGGGGAATCAATGACCTCTCATTTGAGGTGTTTTTCTAAAATCTCCAATAGTGCCCTACATCTGATTGGCTATCAGTTGCACACTTAGCTTGGAAGGCCCCTGGATGTCAGTTTTGTGGGAGAGATTCCCCTTGCCCACTCTTTCGTTGCCTGATTGGCTTCCCTGGCCTCATAGGTGGCATCTTCCTCAAGTCAACCAGCGTGGTAGTCAGAGAGGGCTAACAGGAATGGGGACAAACTTTCAACTTCCAGAAGAGTGGAAATACTGGGACTGTGGTCACACCTGATCGACAGTCCTCAATATGAGTGTGAAAAGTCACTTGAACATTCAGAGACAAAGCTCTGGTCTCTGGTTGCCACCCCTATTTTTCTTTTTCTTTCTTTCTTTTTTTTGAGCCAGAGTCTTGCTCTGACACCCAGGCTGGAGTGCAGTGGCAAGATACTGCTCACTGCAGCCTCGACCTCCTGGGCTCAAGCAATCCTCCTACCTCAGCCTCCTGAGTCACTGGAGGAACTACAGGCATGAGTCACTAAGCCTGGCTCTCCAACCCCTTTTAGAGGCTTTTTAGTTCTCAGGCTGGAGTATAAACTGACTTTCTCTGACCCCAGGGATGGGTCAGGCAAATGTGAAGCCAAAGGGTCAACATGGAGCTGCTTCTTCCGTGGAGGATCAATTTTATTTGACAATGTACGTTTGGAAAGTCAAGTAAACTTACTGACTAGAAATGCAAAACCTTATTTTAATATCATAACGAGAATATTGTAAACCATGATGCATAATTTGCATAATTAAAAATGAAAATCAGGTGGCGGGTGCCTGTGGTCCCAGCTACTCGGGGGGCTGAGGTGGGGGAAAGGCGTGAACCCAGGAGGCAGAGCTTGCAGTGAACTGAGATTGTGACACTGCACTACAGCCTGGGCGACAGAGCGAGACTCTGTCTCAAAAAAAAAAAAAAAAAAAAATTAAAATCCATGTCTATGTTTTTTATTTTTAGATACAGGTTCTTGCTCCATCACCCAGGCTGAAGTGCAGTGGTGCAATCCACAGCTCACTGCAGCCGCAAATTCTTGGCCTCAAGCAATCCTCTTGCCTCAGCCTCCCAAAGTCCTGGGATTATAATCATGAGCCAATGCACCTGGCCAGTCTAAGACATTGTATGCTTGCACTGGATGTTTCAGAACAGGCATCTCCATTCACATTTATCTTGTATTAGGAGTTGCTTGTTAAAAAACTTGAGATCCACTGGGACTAGTAGGTTCAACCTATTTCTCTGTGATCTAAATGAATTTGAATAGGCTTTTTCTCTGCTCGGGATGTTCTTCCCTCACTTGGTTATCTGATGAACTCCTATTTGCCCCCCAAAGCCCACTTTAGATTTCTAGCATACCTTTCTTCCCCTGTCAGTGAGAGGTTGTCACCACCTACTCTGTACTGTGCTCAGCACATATCTGGGTTTATGCTTATTCTGCATTGGTGTAATTTATTTGTTTGTGTCTATTTCATCTACAAGACTAGATACTCTTTGAGGACAGGAATTATATTTCATACATTGTTCTTCCCCATCTTGGCACTAGGCCTGGCATAGAGCAGATCTCAACAAGAATTTGTTGATTAAAAGCCATGTTTTTCTTTACTTCTTAAAGAATAACTGAAAAATCCCAAATGCTCCTAATTGCTGCTAGCTGAAATCCAGAAGGAGATTATTCTGGTGCTTTTTTCTGAGTCAGCTGTGTGACTCTGAGTATGCCCAGAAAACAAAGGAGTTGCCCTGGCGGGGGGTTGGTTCCAGAGGGGTTGTTACTAGATCCTGGCCCCCTGGGGAAAGGGAGCGAGGAGGACATTGAAGAAGGGACAGTCCAGCAGCTGGCCCAGCTGTGGGGCCTGTGGTCTCCCCTCCTCTGCCCCCTCCCGTGCTCTTTGGACAGCCCTGTACTTACAGCCACTTGGACAAGCCTTAGCATTGTTTGCCTCTAGTGTAGGGTCAGAGGGCTTGTAGGAATGGCATGATTCTGCTTCCTTAAATAGTGACTTGGGAATGAAATGAGTAACCATGTCTTTAATTAGCCATACCCCAGAGGCCCGTAGCGGGTTGGTAAATGGTGGGCTCCCAGCCAAGATCAGCACTATGTGGCTGGTATTCAGTCCAGGGAGGCTTGGGGGATGTTTGATTGGCCTCTCTCCCTCCAGTTGTCCTGTCAGCCCCCGATCCATGCTGCCGCCCTTTCAGCATGATGGTGTTCTCAAGACTGACAGAGGAAAGAAGGGAGGAAAGAGGCGAACCCAGTCCGCACATCTATTAGGTTGGTGCAAATGTAATTGTGGTTTTTGCCATTACTTGATTTTGCATTTACTTTTGCATCAACCTTATATAACGCCATGGGCCAGCCTCTGTGCCCAACACTGAGAAGGGCAAAGTCAAAGGTTAGAGAAGGACTCAAATGTAATCCAACAAAAACATACAGTCCCAGAGCAGTCAAAGAGAGAGTGAGTGAAAGGGGAATGAAAGATATTTCAGAGAAATGTAAGTTCTTTTCTTTCTTCTTCTTCTTTTTATTTTATTATTATTATTTTTCTTTTTGAGACCGAGTCTTGCTCTGTTGCCAGGCTGCTGGCGTGCAGTGGCGTGATCTCGGCTCACTGCCACCTCCGCCTCCCGGGTTTATGCCATTCTCCTGTGTCAGCCTCCTGAGTAGCTTGGACTACAGGTGTGCGCCACCATGCCTGGCTAATTTTTTTTTGTATTTTAGTAGAAACGGGGTTTCACCATGTTGGCCAGAATGCTCTCTATCTCCTTGACCTCATGATCCCCCTGCCTTGGGCTCCCGAAGCGCTGGGATTACAAGTGTGAGCCAAAGCGCCCAACCTTCTTGTTGTATTTTCTTGTATTTTCAAACTCTGTAAATAGAATCCACACAGGCAGTCCAGGGCTATCCGTAATCCAGCATCCTTCTCTTTTCTATCCACTTCCTCACACCCTGAGTCTGTCCTGGCACTTTTTCCTCAAAACGCTCCAGAAAACTGCCCTGGCCTGTGCACTTTTCGCTTTCCCCTTGTAGAGAAAAAAAAAATTCTTTCTAGCCCGAGGCCACAAGCCTTTCATCTCTACTAAATATCCTCCTTTCCTTCTGTCTCTTCATTTTTCTCTCCCTAACCTTTGATGCTATATTACAGAAAAGAATAATTCTGCAAGGGAAATCTCTATCCCCAGGGAGTGAGAGAGTGGCAGAGGCCAATGGGAAGAGGCCTCTTTCGATGGTGAGGAGAGAGGAGACAGGCTGGGGATACTCACAAGTTAAGAATTTTGGTCCTGGGGCCGGGTGCGGTGGCTCAAGCCTGTAATCCCAGCACTTTGGGAGGCTGAAACGGGTGGATCACGAGGTCAGGAGATTGAGACCATCTTGGCTAACATGGTGAAACCCTGTCTCTACTAAAAAATACAAAAAACTAGCCGGGCAAGGTGGTGGGCGCCTGTAGTCCCAGCTACTTGGGAGGCTGAGGCAGGAGAATGGCGTGAACCCGGGAGGCGGAGCTTGCAGTGAGCTGAGATCCGGCCACTGCACTCCAGCCTGGGCCACAGAGCGAGACTCTGTCTCAAAAAAAAAAAAAAAAGGAATTTTGGTCCTGTCTCTTAGACTCACACAGTACCGAAGTGTGGATGTCCTGGAGCAAAAGCACATAGGAGGTCTGTGGAGTCTACCCAGGATGCCCAGGATTGCTTCCCAAAGACAAAGTGCCTGAGTGGAGATGTGAAGGAAGGCTAGGAGTTCACCAAGAGACCCAGGAGAAAGGGATTTCCATTTAGAGGGAATGACATGGGTAAAGTCATTTGGGTGAGACAAGAGTCAGGTCCCTCATCCACTTTGTAGCTCCTGACCTCCAGGCTTTCCAGAACTGTGACTGCATATGAGGTTCAGGGTCCCTTCCTTTCTACTGTTAATATTGATCTCATAGGGTCCAAACAGGAATTTGATGGAGGAGATATTAACGGACCCATAGGGCAAGCAGGAGAGATGTTCCTGTATTTTCCAGGGAAGAGAATGTAAATACAGCCACTGTCCTGTGCCTGGGATCGAAATCTATTCCCTCCTGAGGAAGGAGAAAACAACTTGGGCAGGTCTGGGCAGGGCAGGGCAGGGCAGGGCAGGGAAGGGTGGGGCAGGGTGGGGCAGGGTGGGGCAGGGCGAGGCAGGGCGGGGCAGGGTGGGGCAGGGTAGCACTGGCTTTGCCCAGACCACCTTTGGTACTCTTAGAAAGGAGGTAGAAAGCCTGACTATAAACAAACTCTCTTAGCTTCCTCTTTATTGGATCCACCAGTCCTCAAGAGGTTTATTCTTAAGTTACTGTTGAGTCTGGGCTCGACCTGTCCTTATTTCTTCACTCCCACTACCTCTTGCTTCGAACACTTACTTGTGCGTCTGAGACTTTCGATAATATGATGTCCTGGGACATTTGAAGCTCTGGTGTATAGGAATGGTGTTACCTGTGTTAACAGAGCAGCAAGAATTCTACAAAGCTCTCTCGAGAGTTTTGTGCGTGGTTCCGGTACCAGCAGCATCAGAATTACCTGGAAGCTTGTTAGAAATGCATGTTTTGGGGGCCCTATCTCAGACCTATGGAACCCGTGGGGTGGAACCCAGCAATCTGTGTTTTAACAAGCCTCTGACATGCTCAAATTTTGGACATGCTCTATTGAGCTGGAAGGCTGTGTAACACCGGGGAATTAGCCTGTCATGAGTAGGACTGGGTCCCTGGATTTGCAGGTTCCAAGGCACAGAAAACACTGTTTATTTAAGGGAATTCTCTGAATGCACATAAAAGCATTCTTTGCCCTTTTCCATGAACACTGTCAGCTTGAAAAAATGCCACATGTGCTGCTTCGGAGGGAGACTTCTGACTTCTCAGTAGGTAAATGTACCTTGACTCCAAGGATAGGGAAAAGAGGAGGCTTCAGAAAATGCAAATAACGCTGCCAATGGCTGCAGGTGACCTCCACTGGAAGTGTTTCAGCTCTGAGTATACCAAGTGCATTGCTCCCTTCAGTGCTTGCTCTACGACAGTTTCCGCCTGGCCCCTCCCTCAACTTCTCAGAAGCTGCTACGCCAAATTCTTCTCCAGCTTGGAGCTGCGCAAGAGGAAATGGACTGTAACAGAAGTAGGGAAATTCAAATTTACTATAAGGGACTTTCTGAGGGCAAAGCCTGGAACAGAGCAGGTTGCACAATCTTTTCTGGACATCTCTTTCAGGGCCTGCAGGGCTTAGTGGTTAAGGCTAGTGCCTCAATTGAGTACGGTCCTGGCCTTTCCATGATTTAGCTCTGTGATCTTGAGAAAATGACTTCACCTCTCAGTGCCTTCATTGTCTTTAATTTTTAATTTTTTTAAAGAAATAAGAGTCTGGCTATGTGGCGCAGGCTGGTCTCGAACTCCTGGCCTCAAGTGATTCTCCCACCTCAGCATCCTGCCTCAGCCTCCCAAGTAGCTAGGATTATAGACATGAGCCATGGATTATAGACATGAGCCATGGCGTCCTGCAGCAGTGCCTCCATGTTCTTGATCATAAATTGGGAATTATAACAGCAAGACACTCACAGGCATTTGCGAGGATTACATTAGACAATGCATCCCAAGTAAGCACTAACCCAGTGCCTGGCCTGTAAATGTTCATTAAATATCAGCTATTAGCCACTGTCTGTGCCTAACATAGTACAGACATTCAATTTAATACATGCTTGCTGAGTGAATGATGGATTCACAGTCCCTGCCTGAAGCTGCTAGAAGACCATCAAAAATATATTCTACTGCTATTCTGGATCCCCTTCCATTCTGAACAATTAAATTACCAGGGAGTGGTCCTGATTCCTAAGGCTTCATGGAACTCTAGCAAGTATTTTTCACAGTGGTTTCTTATTTCTGGGACGTCTTCTCCATTCTGGTGTGTTGTCATCCAGTAAGCTGTTAGTGGGGAATCAGAGTGACTTAAATTGCTCTCAGGGACAGAGGGAGGAAGCAATTAAAAAGAAATGGAAAGTGAGGTTTCTTGGGTAGAAGGACAAGGGTTGCCACCAGGTAGCATTTCCTGACATGACTCGGCTTGGAACAGTCTCTTAGCAAATTGGAAGAGTGGTCCCTGAGAGAAATCCATCTGCCCTCCTTCCGTGCATTGCTGGCAGTGAGCTCCTGAAAGAGAATGTCGAAGCTCATTGTTGGGGTCTAACTTCATCAGAGCCGATATCTGGTAGGGGCTTATTTCTTTGGTTGAGCTGCTTAGAGGAAGAGAGATTTTTTTTTTTTTCCACTTATACCTGTACTCATAGAAAGCACCCTTGACATCAACACATCAGACCTGGGACCATCTAATGATCTGGAGATCTCTATTTTTCATTTACCTTTATACCCATATAATCTAGGTGGTTTCTGCCCCACTGTTGATCCCAGGCATTTTGCAGTGAGACTGTTAAAGAACTCCAAAGCAGGTGCAAAAGTGCAGAGCAGGAAGATTTGGAGACAGCTTCGAGATTTACTCTCCTACAAAACCCTCCAGCCATGAAAGGCACAGGGCTGGAAGAGCAGCAGCAGCAGAAATCTGGAACTTGTGCTTCTGATTTTGCCCAAGTGGCCAGATTTCCCCTGTGGAGGAATCACCCAGTTCCTGCAATAGCCCTTCCCCTACCTCACCTCTCCCTGCAGAGACCTCCAGGTCACTCCTGTGGCTGGATAGTCCTTGATGGCTACTGTTAGAACTTCTGCTTGTGAGGTGAACTTTTCAGAAAACTTAATATTTAAAAACAGGAACTCACAAAACAGATCAACTGGGGAAGTGGGTGATTATTCGTCTTTGCTATATATAGGAAAGAGTCAGTTTATAACATAATTATTTTTATGTGCTATTTTTTCCCCAGAGCACAGAGAATCATCCAATCTAATTATGCCAATATGCATTGATTTTTATAGCATCTCCTCTCTCCTTCCTTGGGTCAGACATGAGCTCTTCCAGACTCTTCTTCTTTTGTGACTTTCTCCAGTGCCTGGCACTGGGCTTGGTACTCAGCAAGGCCCAACAAGGGTACAACTGACTGCTAGTTGTACTCCCTAGGGGGAGTGTAGGTGTGGGTGTCTTGGAGCTGCAGCCCATACCAGATCTTCCCAGGAATATGCTGCTTAAACAAACAATTCTTCTTTCTCTCAAGGTGGCAGGGAATCAAAGAGCAAGGCAGGTGTGTTCACCCCCACCGGTGTCCTTATCTTTGGGCTGAAATAATCTGTGCAAAATTGGAAACAGCCTGCCTGTGTTCGGTTTATGTCTGCACGTGTGAGCCTGTTCCTCTGTGACTTGAAAACAGGCGAAGCATGAAGCATGAAGAATATCGGGCCATAAGGAGGAGCGAGCTCTGACAGAGCATTCCTCCTGTCTGGATTTCCACCTCCTGGGTTAAGTCTGACTTATTTGGCTTTGATGGAGTCTTAACTTTGTATGTAACGAGAGTTATTTGCAAATGAAGCTTGTGTCTTGGTATTGCAAGGGTTCAGCTGTAAGCCATGATCTGCTTAGCCAGGATCTGGGCTCTCTAGACTTGGCGCCCACAGTGTCTCTCCAGCCTCAATCCTGGGGCAGTGGGAGTCACACCCAGTTCTGTGCGTGCCCTGGAGTGTGGACCCTGCTCCTGGTTCTGCTGTAAGCAGGAAGTTCTTGCCCTCTGCCCAGGTTGCCAGACCCTGGAGAGGACGGGAAGTTTATGTTCTTTACATCTTTAGGATAATGCTTGACATAGAGAAGATGCCTGATAAAGGTATATTAAGTGAATGGAGAGAGGGATGGATGTGCCTCTTGCCACATGTGTCCTGCCTGCATTTAGGGAAATTTACTGATGCCTACTATAGGCAGACTCTATTCTAGGTGCTTGAGATACATCAAAGTTGGAAAAATCTCTTTATGGACAGAGATTACATTCTAGCAAGGGTGACAGACCAACAATAAATAAATAAATTATATAATATACTACATATAAATGCCTGCGAAAAAATCCAGCAGGAGAAGGGGGATTTGGAGGGTGGGGGCTGGGGCAGGTTATGGTATTAAATAGACGGTCAGGGCCCAGCATGGTGGCTCACACCTCTAATTCCAGCACTTTGGGAGGCTGAAGCAGGTGGATCACGAGGTCAGGAGATTGAGACCATCCTGACCAACATGGTGAAACCCCGTCTCTACTAAAATACAAAAAATTATCTGGGCATGGTGGCATATGCCTGTAGTCCCAGTTACTCTGGAGTCTGACGCAGGAGAATTACTTGAACCCGGGAGGCAGAGGTTGCAGTGAGCCGAGATTGCACCACTGTACTCCAGCCTGGGTGACAGAACGAGACTCCATCTCAACTAAAGAAAAAAAAAAAAAGGTGGTCAGGGCATGCCTCTGCTGGAGTAAATGGATCCCTTCTCTGATCACCTTAAATACTTTGTCTGAACCTTTCTTCTGGCAATATTGTTTTATTCTTTAAAACGACATTTTTTTTGAGATAGGGTCTTGCTCTGTTGCCCAGGCTGGAGTGCAGTGGTACAACCATAGCTTACTGCAGCCTCGACCTCCTGTGCTTAAGTGATCCTCCCACCTCAACTTCCCAAGTAGCAGGGACTACAGGCACGTACCACCATGCCTGGCTAATTTAAAACATTTTTTTGTTTTTTGTTTTTGGTAGAGACAGAGTCCTAGTATGTTGCCTAGGCTGATCTCGAACTTCTGGGCTAAAGTGATCCTCTCACTTTGGCCTCCCAAAGTGTTGGGATTATAGGTGTGAGCCACCATATTGAACCTGTCTTATTCATTGTACTTACACGCACACACACACGCACACACATATAAATCACATTTATCTGTTTCCCTCTTGGCTTTCCCACTAGGCTGTCAGCATGCAGAAGCACTTCTATGCATGACGGTATTTATATCCTCTCAGCATCTAACACATGATAGATGTTCACTAAGAGGGGTCACATAACTAGTAATTGATTTGCTGGGGGGAATAAGTGGGTCAGAAATAGTAACTGCCATATTGGCCTTCTTTTTTTTTCCCGACATATACAACTTGCTCTCTTTAGGTAGCAAATACTTTTGAGTCCATTAAGAAGGATATTTACCCTTAAATTAGGGTTAAGGGTTCACGTACATCAGTGGCCTTTAGGAACACAGTATCCTTAAACATGAAACACACCTACCAGCGGAGTGCTTCCTGTCTGTAAAAAGCTGCTTTTTGTTTTTCTTTTTTTTGAGATGGAATCTCGCTCTGTCACCCAGGCTGGAGGGCAGTGGTGCGATCTCAGCTCACTGCAATCTCCACCTCCCATGTTCAAGCAATTCTCCTGCCTCAGCCTCTGGAGTAGCTGGGACTACAGGCGTGTCCCACCATGCCCAGCTAATTTTTCTGTATTTTTAGTAGAGACGGGGTTTCGCCATGTTGGCCAAGCTGGTCTCAAATTCCTGAACTCAAGTGATCTGCCTGCCTTGGCCTCCCAAAGTGCTGGGATTACAGGCGTGAGCCACTGCACCTGGCCTAAAAAGTTGCTTTTTCTAAGCTGCATTAATTCTTTTAGCCTGGCCAGAGATGCTTTGTTAAATGGTTTTGCTTCAGGGGACTGATTAATGCTTTGGTGTCCCTAAAATGTTTTAACTTGGTTTTACAAAAGGGAGTGATTTATCAACCCAAGGGAAAAGTGATGGGCTTCGGGCAGGTCATTCCCTGTTTGGAAGATGGGATGGGGAGCAGAAGAGTGTGGTTTGATGCCTGGACACTGTCTGGGCCTGACTGGAAGAGGACACCTTCCCCACAACCTTCTGGCCCTTCTCCCCAGTGAGGGGGACCATCGGCCTTTGTCTATTGCTGAGAAACTTAGAAGAAACTTACACTCCCAGATTACCCTGTGCTACGCTATATTCTGTTTTGAATTTCCAAAGGAGAATAAATAAGACAAAATGATGTTATTAACAAAATAGCTTCCATTTGTTAAACCCTTCCCATGTGCCAGTCTCCATGCTTGGTTTATATTCAGCCATTCTAGGAGGCAGTTTTCACCGACAAGAAAACTGACACTGAGAAGCCAGTTCTCCCAAAGTTGCCCAGATGGTAAATGGCAAAGTGAGGGTTTGACTCCAGGCCTGCCTGTCTGACTCTAAAACTTGGCCTCATAATCCTTAAAGGAGCAGATAATTATTTAGAGGAAAAAAAAAACAAATGTGGGGTCTTCTTCAAGACAGTAACAATGGATATTGTAAAGCACAGGAGTATAGGAGGAGTTGCACTGTGTAGCAATGTGTGCAACAATGACAAGGAAGAGGGGGTTAAACACTACCCAGAGATGGCTGCAGCAGGGGAAGCCACTTACCCATGCGAACACGTTCTACAAAGATGTGGGAAAATGAAAAAGATTGGGTGGGGCGGAGGGGGGTGGCGTGAGGTTCGTAAGATTATGGAGGAGAGGCTTTTCTTCCGAAATTTTCTTTAATATTGTTGATACATATTTCTAATTAGAACTTGTCAGAGACGCTGGAACTTCTTCCTAAAGGGCATAGAAAATGTCTTATTTTAGCTTAGGGTTTATCCAAATTGAGTTGGTAAATGGTTTGTCAACTCACTGTGCTCTGTATGGAGGCAGGGGGCTTGTGTGGATGAGTTACGGCCGCATTCACCAAATCTCTCGCTTTCTTTGGTCTCGCGAAGAGTCTCTAAGGAGCCCTGCAGTGGGAGGATTGAGCGTGTTTTCTCTCTGCTGTCTTGTGGAGGCTACCAGAGAAGGGAGCTGATGCCAGGGTGGGCAGCTGCAGGAGCTGGGATGTTTGGGCTCCTTCGTGGAACTGTCTGACCTCGGGGAGTTCAGAGCTTTGTGCTGTGATTTTGGCCTTGAAGAGACTTTTAAAGCATGGAGTCTTGTCCAGGCCACAGTGGACTTGATGCCCTTAAATCTAATGGGTGACTTAGCAGCTCTTGTGTTTGTTGTGTGAGGTCATAGGGATGTCTTCTGCCCAGTGAGCTACACAGATTGAGCGCCACACCATACATTTTGCTCCGTTCCTGTGACCGCCATCCTTGCACCTGAACCCTCATCTACCTGTACGGCCAAGAGTCATAGCATTGCTTGTGGAGTAGGAGTGAGAGTGTCTTTATTTTCCTTGCTCCTGCTTTTCTTGGGGGCTTGTGTTTGATTTTGCACTGCTCTTGCTCTCTCTCCCACCCCTGGCCACCCCTGTCCGTGCCACACACAGGGACGTGTGTGTGTGCAGTATGTTTCTCCCCTTCCTGCTTCCAAGATTCAAAACCAGCCCATTGCAGGACTACACTGATGTCTGAACTTCTCCACCAGACACTCTCCACCATATTCCTTTCTTAGGTTCATAGCTACCCAAGCAAACAAACAGCTTTCTGGACAGTGACTGATGGGCCTTCCCATCGGTCAGATCCTTTTCCTCTGTTTACTATCCCTTCTTTCCATATGCCAATCCTGGAACAATTAGGCACTTTGGGAGTATCTGTTGAAAGAACAAATCCAATTTCACTGAATTGTGGATTTAGCTCTTCCATGAAGATTTCAAGTTCATTTTGTTTACTTGCCATAGTTCACCCATGGGTGTTGGAATATCCAAGACTCTAAGCCTAACCTTCCAAGTCCCTCTCATACCACTCTCCCACTTACCACAGTCTGCTGCCATTAAGCAGATACATTTTAGTTCCTCAAACCCTCTAGATTCTTTCCCAGCTCAGGGCCCTTGCAGATACTAATTCCTTCTCCTTGAAGTGACCTTTCCTCCCTTCGTCTCCAGCCTGGCTCTTCACAGGTCTAGTTCCTTCTCGTCTTTCAGCTCTCAGCTTGAACACCACCTCTTCAGGGGGCCCTTTCTCACCATGTTGTCTCCACGGGGTCCTTTGCCCCCTTCATTCTTTGAAACTACACCTTGTTTCCTTCATAGTCAATCAGTTTGCCATTATGTATCCATTTGTCTGTTGTCTTGTTCCATGTCTGTCTTTCTCCCCAGGATGTCAGCTCCACAAGGAAACAGATGATTTTATTGTTTTCACCCCGTAGACACAGCACCTGGCACAGAGTAGATGCTCAACAATTCTTAGTTGAATTGAGTGGATGACTGACTGAATGAACAATTGAATGAGTTCTTTTCTTTTCTTTTTTTTTTTCTTGAGACCGAGTCTCGCTCTGTTGCCTAGGCTAGAGTGCAGTGGTGCGATCTCTGCTCACTGCAACCTTTGTCTCCCGGGTTCAAGCAATTCTCCTGCCTCAGCCTCTTGAGTAGCTAGGATTACAGGTGTGCACCACCACGCCCAGCTAATTTTTTGTATTTTTAGTAGAGATGGGCTTTCACCATGTTGGGCAGGCTGGTCTCGAATTCCTGACCTCAGGTGATCTGCCCGCCTAGGCCTCCCAAAGTATTGGGAGGCCTCCTTTTTCTATTCTTGAAAATTACTTGTCACTCTCTCACTGCTATTCTTCTGTACCTGTTTACATCATTTCCTTTTGAATGTGGTTTTGGGGTTTATTTGTGCGTTTTTCTTCTTTAAGAGTCAGGAATCACTCTATGCTCTCTGAACCACAATTGAGATCTTCTTCTGTTTTATTCTTCCCTGCCCTAGAAAGACATATCCCACCTCTTGTCAGCCATCATCTTGGAGCTCAAAAACAAGATTTGGCGTTCTGTGTCCTGGATTACCATATTGGAATAAAATGTTCAGATGAAAGTAGGAAAATTGACATTACAGAGAGAAACATGTAGAAGGGAAGAAACTAGGGGTTGGGAGGCCTGAAACTGAGGCTGAGTATAAAAGACAAGAAATACTGCCATGGGCATGAGCTGCATACTACCTTCAAGATAGAGGTACCTAGAGGCAAAAAGATGATGTTATCTTCACACCAATTACAAATCTAGCCACAAGGTATGTCACAGTTATTATGGATAGTTGAAGCTGCCTATGAAAAAGGTGCTCTGCAGATCAGCAGCACCTGCTGTACCTGGGTGCATGTTTGAAATGCAGAATTTTGGGCCTGGCCCTGGGCCTAACGCAATCAGAATTGTATTTTTGACAGGCCATTCAGGTCATTTATATAGCCGGTAGAATTTGAGAATCACTAGTGTATTCCAGAAATTGCCTGACAATTCACGTTGCTAACAGCAGAGGAATCCTTTGATAAATTATGGGCATGTGTTCCTATGACTTCATCAACTGTCACTCTGTCACCCAGGCTGGAGTGCAGTGGCACGATCTCAGCTCACTGCAACCTCTGCTTCCTGGGTTCAAGTGATTCTCCTGCCTTAGCCTCCCGAGTAGCTGGGATTACAGGTGTGCACCACCACGCCCGGCTAATTTTTGTGTTTTTAGTACAGACGGGGTTTCACCATGTTGCTCAGGCTGATCTCGAACTCCTGACCTGGTGATCTGCCCACCTTGGCCTCCCAAAGTGCTGGGATTACAGGTGTGAGCCACTGCGCCCAGCCTGAGAATTAAGGAAACTTCTTGTGTGAGTTCTACTCTGGCCCGCCAAGAAGGCTGACATTGACATGGGCTGGGACAAATAAGATAATCTTCTCATTTAAGTTCTTAAGAGCTGAGATGAAAAGTTAGGGCATAGTCAAATATTGCAGGCTTCAGAGAGGCAGATTTCAAAATGTGTAGGGATGGAAAGATGCAAGGGTCTTTATCAGAAGATGGCACTGACAAACTGGGAGCCCTTAAAAATGCAACTGCTACCATGTATGACACCAAAAATGGTACCCAAGAGGAAGAAAAGGAGGAGGTGTCTGAAAAGTTAGGTGTGGCTGCCCAGGGTAACTTACAGAGTCCAGTGTACAGAAGGAGGAAGGAAGAACACAAGATCAAAAGACTTGCTTGGATCTCTACCAAGAGTGGCAGGTGGTTACGTACTGTAAAGAAATCCTAACTTGTTACAGTGTTAAAAACAAGAAGAGCTACTCTGGGTAAGTGTGGAGCAAGGTGGATTAGAGAGGAACATTTCTCCTGTTTGGAAAATGGGAGGTGTCATTGCCTTCATGAGACCTTCCCTGACCATCAGCCTGTACCGCACTCTATACTCTGTCATTCTCTACCCATATCACCCTTTTTAAAGTATTTCACAGCGTTCATTGCGATGTGGAATTATCTAGTTTACTATTGTCTCATTACCTACTTTGAACTCTTCTAGAATGTAAGCTCCATGAGAGGGGTGACTTCACCTGCCTTATTAACCACCAGATTCTTGGGGCCTAGAACAGTGCCTGGTGTGTGCCAGGTGCCACATAAATGTGAACGAATGAATAGAAGTCTGAGACAAAGCCAAATGCCTCAACCCCTATGAACTCTATTCACTCTGTCTGTTCTGTAAAGATCTGGAGATGAGGCTTTCCAAATTGCACAAAGGATAACAAGCTTATCAAGAAAAGGAAAGAGCAGCTCATCTTTCTTGGGAGCCCTTGTGGTGTCTACACATGTGAACGCTACATTATGCCTTTTAGTTCTTACACTAACAGGGCCTGGTAGCTCACTCCCATTTTACAGATGAGGAACTGAGGCTCAGAGAAGTTAAGTGACTTGCCTTGAGCTACTCAGCTAGTAACACATGGGACACATGTATGAATTAAATCTTTGGTTCCAAAACTCATGCTCTTTGCCTTAAATTGAGACTTGGTGGAAACTGAAGTAAAAAGGAAATGAGCCCATTAACTGCTTTAAATAAACTTAAATCTCCAAGCACTGCACAAGGTAAGTATAAATTCTTATCACAAGGATGCCACTTAAAACCCTTCCAAAAATCTGTGGTGTGCAACAATAAACACTTATTTCTTGTTCACATGTTTGTGGGCTGGCTGGGGTTTGGCTGATCTTGGCTGAGCTCTGCCGGGCATGGCTCTAGGCTTTGGATTGGGTCCAGGTTTGCTCCAGGTGTCTTTTATTATCCTAGTACCAGTGGGCTTTCTGGGGCACATTCTTCTCTTGACAATGCCAGAAGCACATATGAGATGAATGGAAATACACAGCACATAAGGCCTATGTGTATTATGGGCACATTGTTTCTTCTGCCCACATTTCATTGGCTGAATCAAGTCACAAGTCACTCAAGCCCAAAACCAGTGGGGTGGGCGGTACACTCCATCTCTAGCAAGGAGAACTGCAAAGTCCCATGGCAAAGGGTGTTGATCCTGGCAGGAGTGAACAACTGGGAATAGTGATGCACTTGACCCAAGCAATGTATGTGGAGCATGCATGGTGTGCAGGGACTGGGCCATATGCTTTACATGCATCATCTCATTGAAGCCTTACAGCAACCCTATGAAGTAGATTATTATTATTCCTATTATTTAATGAGAGAATTTAGGCTCAAAGCAGTTCATGACTCAAGGTCCCACTGAAGTAAATGAACTATCAGGGGCATGTGCCCAGGTCTGTCTGGCAGGAACACCCATGTTCTTAACCCTGACTCAACTCTGCTGAAAGAACTGGCTGTGATGGAAGAAGAGATGCCAGTAATTTTTCAACAGCTGTTGGTGGTAGGGAAGGCATCAGAAGAGCAGATACACACAAATGGATGTATTTTTCAAGGGGTGGGAGAAAGTGAATGTCTGAAATGAGATTAGCTTAAATTTTGTGTGTCAAGGATGGTTGCTTTATCAAAAACAAACAAACAAACAAATAAAAACAAAACCAAACTCTAGAGAAAAAGCCATCATCTCTGTGGCTGGGCTAATGAATCAGGCTGGACACTAGTACTGTAGTAGACTAGTGGAACTCATCTGAACTTCATGTTAATCCTTCAGCTTGGATGGATATATTCAGCCACCCCACCTACTCCCAGTCTTGGTTCCATATCCTTGTGGTGGTGCTATTCTTTAATGCCTTATTTCTCAACTTGCCTATATGTTAAGTCTACTGCCTTAATTCTCAACTTGCCTATACCCTGGGCCTTTGATTTGAGTCCCCTCACAGATAGCTTGGGGTATCCCTGAATGAATGTCTGTAGATTTCTGCTGCTCACCCATATTGTCCTGTACACGATTCTCAGACAAAGCCTGGCACCCGACTCCCTGCTCTCCTCACCAAGCTGGCACACCATCAGGACTCCTAAGTCCTATCACCCAGAGGAGGGATACTCCCCCAGGAACATTCTAGAACACATTTAGAACAAGTGACTCATGGGCAAGCTAATGGTGATCTGGGGGGTAGCATGAGCTCAGTGAGGGTGAGCATGGCTCTGCAAACCTGGTTTCCCTTGTTAGAAAACTGGACTGCCAGATCAAGGGATGGTCATGAGGTTAGAATTTCAGATTTCATCAAGGGATTTGACAGATCCTTTCATGATCTCTTTTCGAAGAAGACTGAGAAATATTGGTTGATTTAGGACAAATAGATTAGTGCTGGCTGGTTAAAAAATTATACTGTCATTAATCAGATGTGCTGATTAATGACAGCCAGAGGGAGGCAGCTGGTGTTAAACAATAGAACTCTGTCCTCAGCCAGGTCCTGTCAGGGGTTCTCACTCTCGCTTTCTCTACAGCCACCCCATCTCTCTTTGAACAAGAGGCTGCTTTATAACACTGATGGCGGACATAAACAAAGGAGGAGTAGCTAGTATAAAGATGAGAAGGTCAAGATTATAATAATAATAATAATATCTATAACACCTTACAAAGCCTTTCTCTAGAGACTGATGTTATCTAAGTCTCTAAACAATTCTGTGTAGTAGGGGTGACCAATGAGCCTCATTTCGGATTGGATTCAGGGCTTAAGTAAATTCCCAGGATCATGCAACATTGTATTGCAGAGCCCAGGTTTAAACACTCGTTTTTCTGATTCCAAATTTTATACCCTTTAAAATAGGCCAAAATAAACAAGAGGAAATTAATGGAAACATTTTTTACAATATACAAGCACAGGTTGGGAGAACCTAATGTACCAACTGCCATGGGAATGACCCTCAGCGTCTCTCCCACATTCCCTAGCTCTGTGACAGCTGCCCACTGCCTCACTGAGACAGAGTTGGCATTCTCCTCCCCAACCTGGCCTCTTCCAGGCAATTGGTAACCCATCCAGCTGGAGCAGAAGAACAGAAATGTGGACTTGGCCCCCTAGTCTCATAAAGCTACAACTGCTGGTCTGATTCGGGGGCCCCTGTGGCATGGTGGAAAGGACATGAGTTTACAAGTCCTGTGAATTAATTTACTTTTAAAAAGATTAAATTTTAAATTTACTTGTCTTGGGCAAGTAAACTAAACTTGGCTAAGCCTCAGTTTCTTTTTTGTAAAAGGGGAGGCTAATGATACAAATCTTAGTGGACAGTAGTGAGGACTGCAAGAGATGATGCATGTAAAAATCTTGGCACAGGGCCTGGCAGATAGAAAATCTTAGTAACTTGCAGTTCACCTTCAGAGTTGGGAAGTCATGAGTCGCGGCATGGATTGAACCAGGATTGTCGTACTCTCTGCACCATCATGGTACTCTCGCCCTTTCTGGATCTAAGTCTTGGCTTCAGTAATCCAAACATGGGTAGATTTTTATTCTTCTGGTAGGAGGCCCTCCCTATTCAAGAGGTAAGAGAATGCCCAACACATGGCCAGCCATGCTTGTTCTGCTGTGCCTTTTCATTGTGCAGAAAATATAATGATAATAGAACCTTCTAATGTTTCAGAAGGTTGGAATATCATGAGAACTTACCATTTAGATTCCACAGTCAGGTAGGCGAATGGATTGAGCAACTCATCTCTTTTCCCTCACTTCTTGGGAGGTTTGGTAGAGGGAACAGGAAGCATGGAGGAAGGTGCAGAATTTGTGGGGAGCAAGTACCTTTGTGAACCTCTTTCTCACTGTTGCATTTTGTTTTCCTTCTGAGTTCCTCTTTCTTCTGGGTGATACAAGGAAGCTACTGTTTGCCTAGAATTTAATACTCTTTTCTGTTTGTTTTAATCCCTACCAGGACCAGGTAAAAACTTTTGGTTTTTGAAGTTTTCATCAATAGGAGTTTACTTATTTGGCACCATAAAACCCTACTTTAAACAAGATACACAATTTTATGCGTCATAAAAGTAAAAACAAATTAAGTACTTTTGAAAGTAATGTGTTTTAAATTATATCCAAATAACAAACACTCACCTAGGGCAAGAAATGAACTCTTCTGGAGCAATAGATTGTAGAGCTGATTGATTTATTTTGTGCAAGAGTAGATAATAATTTACCCAATGCTTGCTATGGTAGGGATTTCCCCCACAATAGTGTGGTGAGGTTAGCAAAGCATGATGGTCAGAACCAATGCATCTTCATCTTATCTGCAGGTCAGGTCCTGACAGTGGATTCTGTAAACTCCCACCCTCTTAAATTCACATTAATGGGCATTAAAACTTGATGTTGGTCATCTGGCTTAGCACAGAAAACAACTTTCTGTCAATCACTTCTCCTCCTCTTTTATTGATTATCATCAATTGCATAATGGTAGCACTCTTCATATATTTCAGCATTCACTGTTTGTTCTTCAAAACTTCCTACAGTCAACAAACCCTTTCATACACGCAAGCCAGTTTCATTCATTTCTTACATCTAATTAATCTCTTTGGGTTTCACCATAATGGCACATTTCTTCTTCTTTTTCCTTTTTCTTCTTTTAACAGCTTTACGAGGTGTAATTTACATGACATAAAATTCACCCATTTTAAGTCTGCAATTCAATTATTTTTAGCCAATGAGTGGAGTTGAGCAACCACCACTATAATCCAGTTTAAGAACATGTCTATCACCCCATCCCCTTTTGCAACAATCTGTTTTCCCAACCCCAACCCCAGGCAACTACTAATCTACTTTCTGTTTGTACAGATTCACCTTTTCTGGATATTTCACATAACTGGAATTACAGAACATGTATCTTTTGTATCTATCTGGCTTCTTTCACTTAGCTCAATGTGTCTGTTTCATCTGGTGTAGAACATATCTGTTCTTTGTTCCTTCTTACTGCTGAATAGTATCCCCCTATTTGGGTATATACCACCTTTTGCTTATACACCACCAGTTGATGGACTTTTGGATTATTTCCACCTTTGACTACAGTAAACATTGGCCTACATGTCTTTGTGTGGGTATGTTTTCATTTTTCTTGGATACCTCCTTAGGAGAATTGATGGGCACAACTTTTAAAAATTGCACTTTTAATAGTTTCACGATTGACAATATGCAGATATACGAAGGTTTCTGAACAATTTACAGTCAGTTGGCCATTTGATACAAACGTATGAACACTTGTCCAATTTAGCTGTAAGATCTTCATTGTAGTAAGATATTTCATTACATCTCTGAACTGACACTATTTCTTCTTCCACTTGGAACATATCGAGAATTATGTATTTACTCAGTAAAAATTAATTAATATTAGCATTTAAAAAGTTGAAATACTTTATTTCAGGAGCACGGGGAAAGACCACTGAATTTGGAGTAAAAAAAAAAATGGCTTTGATTCGCATCTCTTTTGCTTCCTATTTACGTAAGCCTTTGAACAAAATCATTTAATGTTTCTGAGATTCTCTCCTTAATACTGAGGGGTTGACCAGGTGCGGTGGGTCATGCTTATAATCCCAGCACTTTGGGAGGCCGAGGCAGGCAGGTTGCTTGAGCCCAGGAGTTCAAGACCAGCCTGGGCAACATGGCAAATACCCATCTCTACAAAAAAAATACAAAAAAATGAGCCAGGCATGGTGGCGTGTGGCTCTAAATCCCAGCTACTTGGGAGGCTGAGGTGTGAGGATCACTTGAGTTTGGGAGGTGGAGGCTGCAGTGAGCTGTGATCCACAGCACTCCAGTCTAAGCAACAGAGCAAGACTCTGTCTTTAGAATATAATGAATGATAATGGTGTTTATCCTGCTACATTACAACATCAAGTTTCTTGTAACCTTTAAAAACCTGGAACCAAGAGTTCAGTCTCAAAATGGTATCAGACTTAAGAAGTACACTTCAATAAGCAAAAGTAATGAAAAAGTAATTCAATTTTTTTCTAACGTCTCCTGAAGGACAGTGAAGAGGATCTGATCACGTGGTCCACATTAATAGAAAGTCCCCTTTCCTCACATGTGTGTGTCACACCCTCACTTCCTCAATTCACACCCCCCCCAAATCCTTCTCGTCTCTCTGCCTGTGCCACTGATTTTTCTCCTTCTCTTCATACTTTCCTTTCTTCCTCAGTTGTTCATTATGTGAATTAACCTAGCTTCCTGCCGAGGAAGAAAGAATTTTTCCCTGATAGAGGAGAGAAACCAGGTTGGCAGCTTCAGGATTTCTCTTGGATGGATGAAGGATGAAATCTGAATATGAAATATTTTCACATACATTATAAAGTATAAGATACAATGGAAATAAAAGTTATTAGTGTTATTATCACAGTTGTCGACATTAATAATATAAGGTGAAAGAATAGGTATGCCTTGTGCCCCAGACAAATAATTTAGCTACCAAAATACTAACAAGTCCATAATATTGCATTTTATCCATTTAAACATATTCCCGTCCATATTTTAACACTTTCTTTTTTTTTTTTTTTGGAGACGGAGTCTCACTCTGTTGCCCAGGCTGGGGTGCACTGGTACAATCTCGGGTCACTGCAACCTCCGCCTCCCTGGTTCCAGCGACTCTCCTGCCTCAGCCTCCCACATAGCTGGGATTATAGGTGCCCGCTACCACGCCTGGCTAATTTTTGTATTTTTAGTAGAGACAGCGTTTCATCATGTTGGCCAGGCTGGTCTCAAACTCCTCACCTCAAGAGATTTGCCCACCTCGGCCTCCCAAAGTGCTAGGATTACAGGCATGAGCCACTGCGCCCTGCTGTATATTTTAATATTTCTGATATAAGAATGTATCATTCAATGAATGACATTGTAAAATCGCTATTAGCTATTTCCCCCCATTTTAACAGCTCTGAAATCTTATAATCGGGGAGGTCTTAGATAAAAGAGGAACTGTGTGGACTGTGGATTTCACCTCTGCTAGAGTCTGTGGATTGAGTGCCACAGGGAGGCTGTGAGTCTGTCCCAACAACTGGGATTAGGCTTTCCTCGTCACTGAGTGGAAGAAGCTGAGTGGGCAGCTTATCTGTGCGAGGTGCGTCACTGAGTGGAAGAAGCTGAGTGGGCAGCTTATCTGTGCGAGGTGGGAGGAGTCTTGGGTGGGCTAAGCCCTATGGCAATGCGCTTTTGGGGTTTTGATAGCTTACCCCAAAAGAAGGGTTTTTTTTCTTCTTCTGAGACAGAGTCTCGCTCTGTCACCCAGGCTGGAGTGCAGTGGCGCGATCTCGGCTCACTGCAAGTTCTGCCTCCCAGGTTCACGCCATTCTCCTGCCTCAGCCTCCAGAGTAGCTGGGACTACAGGCGCCCGTCACCATGTCCAGCTAATTTTTTGTATTTTTAGTAGAGAAAGGGTTTCACCGTTTTAGCCAGGATGGTCTTGATCTCCTGACCTCGTGATCTGCCCGCCTCGGCCTCTCAAAGTGCTGTGATTACAGGCGTGAGCCACCGCCCCTGGCCTTTTTTTGTTTTTGTTTTGTTTTGTTTTGTTTTAAATAGACAGGGTCTCACTCTGTTGCACAGGCTGGAGTGCAGTGGCACAATCATAGCTCAGTGCAGCCTCGAACTCCTGGGCTCAAGTGATCCTCCCACCTCAACCTCCTGAGTAGCTGGGACTACAGACACACACCACTTTGTGTGGCTTTTAAATTTTTTGTAGAGACGAAGTCTCCCCATGTTGCCCAGGGGTGGTCCAGAACACCTGGCCCCGAGCCGCCCCTCCACTTCAGCCTCCCAGAGCACTGGGATTACAGATGTGAGCCACTGCATCCAGCCAACCTCACCTGAGTTTTGAAAGCCAGGTCAAAGAGAGGTTCAGGACTCCATATACACTGTCTGCACCACAGCATGGTATACATCTCTCTTTCTAAATCCTTGCTGGGCACACAGGATTCTTCATAAACCAATTTCAATAGGGAGCAGCCTATCTGAAAAATACACACCATTCCTAAAGTCATGCCTTGCATTCCTGTGAAAGTCACTCCTGACTTGCTAAATAACCACTGCAGGGTGCCTCAGAGTGACCATGATTGAAGTTGGATGAAACGATTTCTACTGATGCCAAATGATGGTATATCACCCTGCCTGCGGACTAGTGGCGCCATGAATGTAAGATAATATTATGACAAGGAAGTTAAGAAGCACAGGAAATGAAAACAATACAGTGGCTTGGGATAGAGATCCAGGACAGAAACGACTTCAGAGAGGTCAGGGTGTGTTTGTAAAAGCATAGGTTGTTCAAGCAAAAAACAGTTGGGCAGAAACCCATAGCAGCCACTCTCAGTCCGCAGCTCCCCAGGAGAGAAGTGCAGAACGTTTTGAAAGACTTTTCCACTCAAGCAAGGCCTATGCCAGAGAAAGGAGAGCTGTTGAGAAGACAGAGACTGTTTGGCTGGCCGAATCCCCCACAGGGCCACATTTGCTGACTCTAACTAAACAGGAGTGGATGCTGAGAGAGGCTGTTAGAATGTTCAAGGGCTTACCCTAGAATGTATGTTTCTAGGCTGGGCGCGGTGGCTCACACCTGTAATCCCAGCACTTTGGGAGGCCTAGGTGGGAGGATCACGAGGTCAGGAGTTTGAGACCAGCCTGGCTAACATGGTGAAATCCCCGTCTCTACTAAAAATACAAAAATTAGCTGGGCGTGGTGGCGCGTGCCTGAAATCCCAGCTACTCAGGGGGCTGAGGCAGGAGAATCACTTGAACCTGGGTGGCAGGGGTTGCAGTGAGCCGAGATTGCACCATTGCACTCCAGCCTGGGTGACAGAGTGAAACCTTGTCTTGGAAAAAAACAAAGAAAATATGTTTCTATTTCCTTTGCTTCCTCTTATGTTCTGTTGATTTAGCACATACTGTGACAGCTTTTACTTTTGGCCTGATGGAAGCTTGGTCAGGGAGTCTGAATATGTGGACAGGGATTTGGTCCTCTTGTTTAGTGTTCCATTTCTGCAGTGGATCTAACTCCTGGTGGTCCTTGACAGGCTTATCTAAGTCCCCTAGGCCTAATGAGACTGCACGAGTGGGCGGGGAGGGGCTTAAGATTCTTGCCAATCTAACCATAAGATAAACAGCGGTAAATGGCCAAGAGGAGTTGGCCAGAGGAGGGCCTTTGAGTGCCTCAGGAACCAAGCAGGAGAGGAATCTGAGGAAGTGAGGCTGCTCAGATGTGCCAGACATTGGCTGACTAGTTTCCAGCGGTGAGCCAGATGGTTTTGAGAACCAGAGGCCAGTATTTTGGGCAGGAGTAGTGACTTGTGAGAAATGAAGTAGAAAAAGGCCAAGAACCCCGACATCTAAGAAGGTGGATGGATGGGATGGCAAAGAGGCTTGCACCCCAGAAATCCTCCCATTTCAGATAAGGAATAAGAGGTACACTCTAGACCCAAAAACTGTGTTTTGGGTGGGAGGAGACTTGCTTAGAGACCCGGCCAATAGGACATTCCAAGAGGTGAGACTGATCTGCCAGCCGGAATTTTAATATCCAGTTCACCCTTTTACTTACTCTAAGCCCAAGAAATCAGAGTTAGGGGAACCCTATCTCTGTGAGGGAAATCCCAGCTTCAAAAAATTTATCCCCTCAAGATGAGGTGATCACTTCCCAGAACTGCAGCAAAACCTGAGGCTAAGGCCCCAGAAAACAAAGCTCCAAGAGCATTCAGGAGAGCTGAAGGGAGGATTGTGGAAGCGTCTCAGAATGTTCCAGGGAAGCAGAACAACCAGGCATGCTCTTAGGATCAGGTAACATTAGATGTGAAAGAGGCCCCAGGAATCTACACAAAAAAAACCTGGCTGAGCGCGTTGGCTCATGATTGTAATCCCAGCACTTTGGGAGGCTGAGGCAGGCGAATCACTTGAGGTCAGGAGTTCAAGACCAGCCTAGCCAACACGCCAAAACCCTGTGTCTACTAAAAATACAAAAATTAGCCATCCGTGGTGGCATGCACTTGTAATCCCAGCTACTTGGGAGTCTGAGGCACGAGAATCACTTGAACTCAGGAGGTGGAGGTTGTAGCAAGCTGTGATCACACCACTGCACTCCAGCTTGGGTGACGGGGGAGACTCCACCGCAAAACAAAAACAAAAACACACAAAAAAACACCTACACTGCTTTATAAAATTTTGAGCTAATAATAATAAATCAAGAGAGTAAAAATGAAAATCCATATTTGAGGGCTTTCTTGAAAATTCAGAAGACCTGGCAATACAGAGCTCACATTCCCATGGTATATGAGTTGACTTGGGTGGCTGCAATTACATAGAAACTACTTAGCTGGGTGCGGTGGCTCATGCCAGTAATCCCAGCACTTTGGGAGGCCCCGGTGGGTGGATCACGAGATCAGGAGTTCAAGACCAGCCTGGTCACGATTGTAAAACCCTGTCTCTGCTAAAAATACAGAAAAATTAGCTAGGCATGGTGGTGGATACCTGTAGTCCCAGCTACTCAGGAGGCTGAGGCAGAGAATTGCTTGAACCCGGGAGGTGGAGGTTGCAGTGAGCCGAGATTGCGCCACTGCACTTCAGCCTGGATGAGAGAGCGAGACTCCATCTCAAAAAAAAAAAAAAAAAAGAAGCTACTCACTTCCAGAGGTGCTTCTATCTGTCCTGTCTCCACAGTCCCCACTGCCTGCTATTGCCTCCTAGTGAAAAGATATAACTTGCTCCAGATGAAATACATTGGGAATTGTCAGAGCTGAGACTTTAACCCAGTTTCTTTCATACCCAACCCAACCTCTTCACTCCACACCTAGAAGAGAGACTGTGAAACCACTATTTCCTGCCTCTAGTTGAGTGTGTTCATTATTATCCCTGGATGCTAGGATGCAGCAAGGATGGTTGGAAATACAAATTGGAAAGGGAAAGTAAAGGCGATGACAGAGGTAGGAAGGGTGAGAGTTTTTTGTTTTTAACAGTGAGAGACTGTGACTTAGGACTGAGAGAGAGGGAAAAAAATCCCCCCAACACAAAGATCAAGAAAGCAAAATGTGGAAGGGAAAGGGGAAGGAAATCCAAGCTGCCCCAGTATTTAAGCAGGCAGAAGTGCCAAAATTCCCCTGAACTGGGAACCCAATTATTGCTTATTCTAGAGCCTGGGGACTGTCAAAATTGAGAAACTGTGGACTCACATTTAAATGTTAGAAATTGCAAAAAAAAAAATTTTTTTTTTTCAGCTGGAGGATAAAAACTTTAATTTGGTAGGGGCAAGGGGAAGTTCCATTTTTGAAGTAGATACCAAGATGGGGCAAATACAGTTATAGAAATGAGATAGCATACTGCTTTGAAGCTTAAAAAGCAATTCTATTTGCATTATCTCATATATCACCTAACACTCATAATTGTTTTATGGCCAAAGGAGTCTATCCTCCAAACTTTTGCTCCCCTGCTGGAATCCTGTCATCTTAGACAGAGAAATTTAAACTCCAGTGGGATGCTGGAAATATCTCAGGCCCATGAGACCAGATCTGTTGCTTGAAAAAGGGTTTTATTTTGCATAGCGTGTTTCTTTTGTTTCTAGCAAGTGTTTGCAGAAATTAGAGCAGAGGTCATGTGTGCATGGTCAGGAGAAGAGTCTTCCACTTTGACTAGTAAATTAAACAGATCTTTTGTTTTGTTTTGTTTTGTTTTTGGAGACAGAGTCTCACTCTGTTACCCAGACTGGAGTGCAATGGTGTAATCTTGGCTCACTGCAACCTTCACCTCTCAGGTTCAAACGATTCTCCTGCCTCAGCCTCCTGAGTAGCTGGGATTACAGGCACTTGCCACCTCGCCCCATTAGTTTTTGTATTTTTAATAGAGATGTGTTTTACCATTTTGGCTAGGATGGTCTCGAACTCCTGACCTCAGGTGATCTGCCTGCCTTGGCCTCCCAAAGTGCTGGGATTATAGGCATGAGCCACTGCACCCAGCCACTTAAACAGATCTTTACTGAGCTCTAAACTACATGCACGGCAGTCTGCTGGATGCTGAGAGTATAGTGAGAATAAGCCATGTGGTTCCTTACTTGGCCCTATGTAGGTTGTGATTCACTATGGCTGGGTATTGCATGAAATTTCAACAGTTTCTGGGAGACTTGTCTTCTTCCATTGTTACTCTTTAGTGCAGGACATGTGGGCTTTCTATATATGTCTCTCTAAAAATGTTATGCTATGTGCAAATGCCTTACAATCAGCAGGACTTGAATTTACATAACACACAGGTGAAGTTTTAAAAGTATTTTCCCTCCAGTCACCTGTTTTTACACAAAGTCAGCCTTGGATGGGCCCTCAGGAGCCTTGGCTGGGTCTTTCTGTTTTGTGCCTCCTTCCTCATCTTATTGTGCTGGTCTGGATCTCCAGGGTGACGCTGAAGAGAAATGGTGATAGTGAAGATTGTTGTTATGTTCCAAGTTTTGAAGGAAATGCTCTTGACCAACAAGTTTTGTGCATTAGCCATTTACTATTATGTTTGTGGTAGGGTTTTAAAATAGTACTTTTAAATTTTCCTAAACTATGAAAAATTTTTAAAATCATGAATATGTTACCCAAAAACTAGGGATTTGGACTAGGTCCTGCTGCTCACTGCACAGAGGGCTAATCACTGAGACAACAAGTATTGCCAAGGAAGAAAGCTTTAACTGAGTGCTGCAACGGCAGAGACAGGAGTTCAGTGAATCCATCTGCCTGACTGACTAAAACTAGGGGTTTATATAGCAGGGAAAAAAAATGTAACAATGTGTAAGAAAACAGAAACTAAGGAGGGGCAAGGAGGCATCTGGTAAAGTGATCTGATGAGTTCCAGTTCTTTGATACTTTTTTTTTGAGAGGCCTAAAGGTCCTTTCCTGAGGAAGAAACTCAGACAAAACAAATACATGTTTCAAGCTTTAACAGCAGAAGCATCGATTTCTATGTCTGTCTAAAAACAATTGTCTATGGAGCCATTTCAAATAGATGTCAATTTTTATTGACTGCTTTTCTGCATCTCTTACAATAATCATGTGATTTTTTTTTTTTTTTTTTGATCTGTTAATGTGGTCAGTTCATTATGTTGTATTATCTTCTTCTTCTGTTTTTTGTTTGTTTGTTTGTTTGTTTTGTTTTGTTTTTTTTTTGAGACAGAGTCTCGCTTTGTCACCCAGGCTAGAGTACAGTGGCCGGATCTCAGCTCACTGCAAGCTCCGCCTCCCAGGTTCACACCATTCTCCTGCCTCAACCTCCCACGTAGCTGGGACTACAGGCGCCTGCCACCTCGCCCGGCTAGTTTTTTGTATTTTTAGTAGAGACGGCGTTTCATCATGTTAGCCAGGATGGTCTCGATCTCCTGACCTCGTGATCCGCCCGTCTCGGCCTCCCAAAGTGCTGGGATTACAGGCTTGAGCCACCGCGCCCGGCCCCTTCTTCTGTTTTTTTTTTTGAGATAGAGTCTTGTTATGCTGCCCAGGTTGGAGTGCAGGGTTGTGATCTCAGCTCACTGCAACCTCTGTGTCCCAGGTTCAAGCGATTCTCCTGCCTTAGCTTCCCAAGTAGCTGGGATTACAGGCTCCCGCCACTATGCCCAGCTAATTTTTGTATATTTAGTAGAGATGGGCTTTCGCCATGTTGGCCACGCTGGTCTCGAACTCCTGACCTCAGGGGATCCACCTGCCTTAGCCTCCCAAAGTGCTGGGATTACAGGCATAAGCCACCATACCCAGCCTATCTTCTTTCCTTATTTATTGATAGATTCAGTTTGCTAATGTTTTGTTTAGTATTTTGTATCAATGTTCATGAGTGAAATCACTTTGTAATTTTCCTTTTTCAAACTGTCCTTGGTTTTTGGTATTAGTTGTTTATTCTATAGCCTTATAAAATGGAAAGAGCTATCTATTTTTCTATTTCATGGAATAATTTACCTAAGATTGCAATGATATATTTACTTTGAGGGAAGATTTTAAACTACAGGTTCATTTTTAAAAATATTCCTAAAACAATTATTTTTTTCTCCTACATTTTAGTATTTTATACATGAAAACATTTTAATATTTCATATTTTCTAAGAATTTTCCCTTTTCACCTGTTTTCACTTGGGGAGGCATATTTATAACATTTTATCTTTGTGATATCTGCAGCAACCTTTTTCATTCATGATATAGTTTTAAAAAATGATTGCTCTTTTTCTTTTTTGATCAGTATTGCCAGAAGTTTGTTAACTTTATGAGGTTTTCCATTTTTTTTTTAATGTGTTTATTTTTTAAATTTCAGAGTCAGGTTTTTACTATACATGTTGCCCAGGCTGGAGTGCAGTAGCATGATCATGGCTCAATACGACCTTGAACTCCTGGGTTCAACTGATCCTCCTGATGAAGCCTCCTGAGTAGCTGAGACTAACAGGCACATACTACCATGCCCAGCTTTTTATAAGACTTTTTCAAAGAACCAACTTTGGATTTATTGATCCTGTCTATTGTATGTTTATGTTTAAATCTATTCATTTCTGCTCTTAACATTATTTCCTCTTCTGTGGGGTGGGTTTATTTCTAGTTAACCCTAATACTCACAGTTTTGATCTGGGAGGATTCAGACCTTCAGAGGACCAGATCTCCTTATATTTCTTACCTTAGATGAGACGCAGCTTATACGTTCTCTCTGTCAAAACAAAAGTTCAATGATGTCAGTTTGGCTCAAGCACCCAGGAACAAAGTGGATTACTTAAATTCTTGCTTTTATCTCTGGTCTCTGAGGAGTCTTTCCTATATTAGCAGCTCAGTGATACATTTAGAAAGGTGAGTTTTTAAACGTTTTGTTAACCCTATTAGCTGTTTTCAGTAGGAGGGTTGCTCTGAGTATCTGATTAGCTATACTTCAGGAAATAGAAGTTGTTCCAGTTTTCTCTTTTTTCTCTTTCTCTCTTTTCCTCCCTATGTCACAGATGTGTTTTGTTCCCAGTTTTCTGGCTTTAAATTCCAGAGTCCGCATGTGATCCCTGGGTCCTGTGTATCTTCTAAGGTGGCTTCACATACTTCAGAATGTATCTCTACACAATGAATTATTCTTTTTTTGCTAAGACTGATGATGGTCCCTCATTATCTGACTTCGAGAGATTATTATGCTCACCTTGTCCCTGTTCTTTTCCTCTGGAAAGGCAGGTGGAGTGGATTTTCAGGATAGAGAAGGAATAAGAAAGGCGGGTATAAAACAAAACCTTGCCTCACCACAAGGTCCCAGAGCTGAGAAGCCCTGGGGCTACTCCACACACACAGGAGGGACCCATCACATTTGCTTTACAGGGCAAACTTCTCCCTGATGATGAGAATAAAATGGTCAAAGATCCTTTTTTTTTTCTGATTAGATTGTAAATCATAAAAAATTAGTTTCTTTATATATGCACACACATATAATATTTCAAAAATGTGAGCACATATCCTCCAGTCTTTTATCTTCTTGTCATTTTGTGCTTGATTCTCCTCTCCTGAGTTCCTCCTCCTCTCTTCTCCTTCATTGTTCGTAGGTCTCAGCCTCCACCAAGTAACCACGTTGCAGCCCAGGATGTGTTCTTCCCAATTTTCCTGCATTCACCTGCAATCATACAAATGCAGACTTGTCATTATTCTACAAGAATTGGTTCATGTTATACATATTTGTGATTTATTTATTTATTTGTTCTGAGATGCAGTCTTGCTCTGTTGCCCAGGCTGGAGTGTGGTGGCATGATTTCTGCTCAGTGCAACCTCTGCCTCCTGGGTTCAAGTGATTCTCCTGTGCCAGCCTCCTGAGTAGCTGGGATTACAGGCATGCATCACCACGCCTGGCTAATTTTTAAGTATTTTTAACAGAGACAGGTTTCACCATGTCGGTCAGGCTGGTCTCGAACTCCTGACCTCGTGATCCTCCTGCCTTGACCTCCCAAAGTGCTGGGATTACAGGTGTGAGCCACCCTGCCTGGACCTGTTTTACATTCATTGCCTCGTGGAACACCTTCTAAGCCAACTGATATAGCTCTTATTCATTCTTTTAAAGGTTATAGAAGTCTCCATTTGTGTGAATATGCATAATTTATCGGACCCTTCTCCTACTGGATGAATATTGTCTCAAGCTTGCCGCTACAAACAAGGCTACAATAAAATCCTTGTAAACATGTTCTTCCTACTAGTGGTTTTATGTTTATGGGATAGATTCCCAGGGGTGGAATTGAAGGGTAGTAGGGTATATGATATTTATTAAACTGTAATAGACATTGTTAGATTGCTTTCCAAAAAGGCCGTGACAATTTACATTTCTGTCAGCACTATATGAGAAAGTACCCTCTTCGCCGAATCCAGTAGTCACTTGGTATTTTCAACATAAAAACCTTTTGGCATATAATGAGAGTAAAGTGATACCTCATTGTTGCATAAATTTGCATTTCCCTGATCATAATTAATTTAAATAATTTTGCTATTTGTCTTTTGCATACTTTTCTGAGCTTTTTCTTCCCAATTAGTAAATGCTCTTTTTATATTATAGGTGTTGTAAATTCATTTCAAATCTGTTATTTTTCACTTTTTTTTACTAATCTACAATTCTTTACTATTTTTCAACTAAATAATAATTTTTTTTTTACTAATTTTGTGTATGACAATGTTTTTTTCCCACAAATGTTTTTTTCCCACAAAATAAATATGCTTATCTTTTATTTTCAAGCTTCTGGCTCTTGATCTCAGTTTTGAAATATTTGTCAATTTTAGGATTATGTGTAGTATTCTATCTTGTAATATTTCTATTATTTTGTTTTTTATATTTAAGTCTAGTCAATTTGGAATTTAGTTATGCATTTTGTTTAAGATGGAGTTATAATAGTATTTTAATATAATCTATAATGAAATCTACAGTATGTGCTATTATCTGATGGGAATAATAGTACGGATATCCTGATAAGGATAATAGTGGATCTATAGTATGTGCTATTATCTGATAAGGCAAGTTCGCTTTATTATTCCTTTTTTTCATAGTTCTTGTTTTTTCTGCCATATCTCTTCTTCCATATGTATGTTAAGATTGTCATATACAATTTTGAGAAAAATTATTTTGAAATTTGATTCAAAACTACATTTATATGTATACTAATTATTGAAGAATTAATAATTTTGTGATATAAAATTTTCACTCCAAAATGTAGAACATGAATAAGAGCATGGACACTGGAGCTCAGACCCCAGGGTTGAATCCTGGCTATGCTATCAGTAGTGGTATGACTTTCTTTTTAAGCACTGACATGCTTAAACTCCAAATTAAGATCCAAATGAGGGAAGAGCACGGTCCTTTACCTTTTTATTTGGCAAATTTTCATGCCAGAGGAGATCTCTTTTCTCCTCTCAGCCATTCTTTTTTGATGATTAATGTGTTGAGACATTAAATTTATTTGTGCATAGTAGTGTAATGATGGGATTCTAAAATAATATATGGGGCTCCCTGAGTGATATGGTTTGGCTGTGCCCCACCCAAAGCTCATCTTGAATTGTAGCTCCCATAATTCTCCCATGTTGTGGGAGGGACCCGATGGAAGGTAATTAAATCATAGGGGCAGTTTCCCTCATACTGTTCTCATAATAGTGAATAAGTCTCAGGAGAGCAGGTGATTTTACAAGGGGAAACCCCTTTCGCTTGGCTCTCATTCTCTCTTTGCCAGCAGCCATGTAAGACATGCCTTTCACCTTCCGCCATGACTGTAGGGCCTCCCTAGCTATGTGGAACTGTGAGTCCATGAAACCTCTTTTTCTTTATAAATTACCCAGTCTTGGGTATGTCTTTATCAGCAGCATGAAAACGGACTAATACACTGAGAGAGGAATCATTCAGGACAATTGAGGAAGATATTTAGAGCTGACAATTTGAGCTTGAAAAGGTTCACGGTTTGCCAAGTTCTGGAAGGAGCTCCTCAAACCAGAAGCCAGAGTATGCTGGGCACTCAAGGAGCTACTGCAGGGTTTGAGACCATGATGGCTAAGAATGCTGCTTCTGGCAGTGGGAGACTGCTGTTTGTAGCCATATGTTTAGGCTAAAGTCAGCAAAGAGACGCCAGAGCCACTGGTGAGGGGTACTTAATGCTAGTATCCCCGATTAAAATACTGGATAAGGAAGGGATGGAACGAAGCTTTCTGACTGGGTAGACAGTTCTGACAATGGCTGGTGAATCTGCTTCTGATGGATGGACGCATCCAGTGAGAACTGACTAAGGCGTGATGATACTATACCTGGGACCTGCACCATATCTTGGGTGGACAACTGATACCACTTCAGAATAACCTAGAGTCCACGGGAGAATTCGAGGGAGAGAAGGGAAACTGACAAAAAAAGGGTGTATTCGTCTATTTTCATGTTGCTATGAAGATACTATCTGAGCCTGAGTAATTTATAAAGGAAAGAGGTTTCATCCACTCACAGTTCTGCATGGCTGGGGAGGCCTCAGGAAACTTTCAATCAGGGCGGAAGGTGAAACGGAGGCAGCAACCTTCCTCACAGGGCGGCAGGAGGGAGTGAAGTGGAAGCTCAGGAAAAACTGCCACTTTAAAAACCATCAGATCTCGTGAGAGCTCCCTCAATATCATGAGAACAGCATGGGGGAAATTGACCCCGGGATCCAATCGTCTCCGACCAGGTCCCTCCCTCCACACGTGGGGATTACAATTCAGGATGAGATTTGGTGGGGATACAGAGCCAAACCATATCAAAGGGCCTTTCCCATCTCCAGAAACAGGAAAGGACTTGAGAGATTCATGACAGTCTGAGTCCAAGTGCAGATGAGGAAACTAAAGCTCAGAGAGATAGTAGAACTGGCTCAAGATCACACAGCTTATTTAATGGCAGAGCTGGAATTTATCTCAGGTCTGCTAACTCAAAGATGTGTGCTTTTCCCAGGATTCCATAAACATGACTCTTAAGAATTTTGGTCATAACCATAATAGTGTCCTTGAAAGCTTACTATGTGCCAGGCATGCTTCTAAACACTCAGCATGTAACAGCATATCTAACCTCACAAAAAGTCTATTAAAGTAGACCTATTATTTTTTCTGTTTTTTTCCAGGAGGGAACTGAGGCATAGATAAATTTAATACCTCATCCAAGGTCATATGTTAAAAGTGGTACAGCTTGGATTCAAACTTAGTCTAGGTCCAAAAATCTATACTACTTACCTTACACTACACAGACTTTTGACATAAGATCTCTGCCTGTCTTCCTCTATTTTGCTTTCTACCCTTTGCAAGACATATTTTATTTGTGTGTATATTTATTATGGTTGCTGTTTTTTCTCCAGTGTGCTGTTTTTAGGGTTGTTTTTCTGTCACTACGGTAAGTTTGGTTGAATAAAGTTAGTTGGGTGGGAAATTGTCCCTAGGCCAGGCCTTAGTTATTGACAGAAAAATTGACCTCATGAAGTGTATTTGTGGATATTCTGGGTCACAAAACCAACCAGATACAAAGGAAGAGTTGGAGAGGAGGGACCAGCTGTAAAAACTGAGACTCCATGGAATCGGCCCTCAATCTTCACATAGAAATGCAGGGCACCTGGAATTTCTCCCAGACCCTTCTGGTTTATTCCAGATTAAATAGAATTGGTCAGGGTACTGAGCATTCATTGTGCTGGCTTTCACTCAAGAGTAAGGGGGAAGATCTAAAACAAAACACAGTGTGATTCTGTATAATACCATAATGGTGGATACATGTCATTATCATTAACCCGAACTCATAGAGTGTGCTACACCAAGAGTGAACCCTCATGTAAACTATGGACTTTAGGTGATTATGACGTGTGAGTGTATCTGTCAGTTGTAACAAATATACCTCTCTGGTAGGGTATGTTCATATGGGAGAGGCTTACCTGCATGTGTGGGAACTGGGGTTATATGGGAAATCTCTGTACCTTCCGCTCAATTTTGCTGTGAACCTAAAACTGCTCTAAAAAATAAAGTCTTAAACCCAACAACAACAAAAACCAATGCCAAGTAAAGTTTTCCGTTTTCCCATTCTCTGTTGGCATGCTCACATTATTGAAAAGGTTCAGGAGTGTTTTTCTGAGTTAACAAATATTTTTAAATGTTTATTATGTGCAACGCATGATGCTAAGTATTGTTGGGGACTCATAACCGCATTATCCATAGCCTGTACTCAGTATCCTTAGGGAGACAGATACATATTAACTTTGACACAAAGTCGATTTTGTTAAGAGGTTAAATCAAAATACAAAGGGAATGTAGGAGACAGAAAAGTGAATTTCAATGGCAGGCACCTGGAAAGCCATCTTAGTGTGATGCGTTTATAGAAAATATAAAACATTATGTTTGAACAGGCAGGTTTGAAGGAGTTGGTGGGGGAGGGTATAGAGGATAGTATTAGGTTGATGTAAAAGTAATTGTGGTTTTTGTCATTAAAATAACAATTCTATTCAGGAGTCATGAAAACTGGGTTCTAGCCTTGTCTCTATAATCCTTACCAGCTGTGTGACTTTAGGCAAGTGACCGAATCTCTCTGAGACTCTTTCTTCACTTGTAAAATGTGGGGTGATTAAGAAGTTAATCTCAACTGATAGGTTTGTTGGGAAGATTTTAGGTCTGTGTCTGGTACATTGAAGGTTCTCAGTATATGCTCCAAGTGAAGTGTGTGTGTGTGTGTGTATGTGCACGTGTGTGTGTATGTGCACGTGTGTATGCGTGTGTGCATGTATGTATGCATGGGTGTGCATAGTGCGCGTGTGTGTGCACGTGTGCATGTGTGTGGGTGCTCGTGTGTGTTAGGAGAGTATCTGTTGGTAGGCAGGAATTCAGGGAGCAGAGGTGGGGAGGGCTGTGGCTGACTGTGTGTATAGGTGGGTGGTGTTGACAAAATGGGGGAAGAAGATGTAATGGGACATATGACTGGAAAGCTACATAAGAATCCAGTAGTGAAAACTCTTAGATTTAACTTTGTTGGAAATGGGAGCCAATAATGGTTGTGGATGTGATGATTAGAAAGTACCCTCAGGTGCTGGAAAACATGACCAGACCTAAGCATTGTAGACCAGACGTAAACATTGTAGACTCAAGTGCTTATGATACCTCTATTCAGTGCCACTCCCTTAAGTTTTCCCCGAACCCCACCGCCACCTCCCTTTTTTAAGGGCAGTCTTTTCTACATGTTTTGAGGCCTGGAGAACAAAGGTGATGTGAGCTTTAAAACAAAATTAAACAAAAAAGATTTCTCACCCAGTTACATACTCCAAACCAGCTTTCCTAGGTTTGCTCACACAAACTCCAAAAAGGCAATGGGGTTAGGGGAGAGGTTTACAAGGTCAGAAGAAAACATCAAACCACATGAGACTTGATTCACTTCCATGGAACTGGTTTTGCTGCCCTTCTACAATATCCTGTAAAATTGTAAATAAAGCATTGGAACTAATAAATCAATCACAGAGGGACCTTCCTGCTGCCAATCCATCCTCTGGAGAACGAAATCCTGAGGGCAGACTTAGGGAATTGAAATCAGAATCTCTGCAGTTGCCAAAGTGCCCTGCCTTGGCCTGCCAAGTTAAATGTGAACTTTTGTGAACTTTCTTTGCAGGAGTTAGAATCAGCTTCTTTTGTGCAATGCAATTCCAATTTACGGCATTATCGAAGACAGGGTTTTCGGGAAATACACCAGGCCAGTGCATTTATTTGACCCATGAAGTTTAATTGCCAATGTTAAATCTATGGCCCTGGCAATCTTCTCTGATTAAAAAGCCACTGGGAGCCCAATTTGGGGCCACTCTTCTTTATTACTGTTCTTCTGAAGAAAGTTGAAGTATTCATCCCATCGTGGGAGTTAAAAGCCCAAGTCAATTATTAATGGCGCGATTGCATTTGTTTTCTTTCTGAATTAACACATGTGACCCATGGCATTTGCACCTCGTGTTAACCATTAGACACACAAATGAGCCCTGTATTTATTTGGGTGGCAGAGTTCTAATGCCTGTTGTTTACTTTATAGTGAGGGAACTGTGCAATCCGTAGGACTTTTCCAGGAAGAGAAACAGGGGTCCTGCCTTCCGTCCTCTGGTGTGAGGAAGCAGCTCTGCTGGCCTCTCTTTGCTCCCTTACTCAGGCTGCCCACAGCGAAGCCTTTCAGTGTCTAATATAAAAGTCCCTTTGATTGTGCGGTGGCCACAGGGTCTGGCTGCGGGTCTGGGTGGCTTGCAGACGCATCGCCAACCAAATCTAGATCCAGCAGAGGCAGCTTCACCCTTCTCATGAATTCAGGCATCTTTTTCATGTTAAAGATCTACTTTTCTTACAGCAAATATTATGTATGTCTTTACTCTTTGAACTCTTTCCGTACTTAATGGAGGTGGAGGCGGGGCAGTTTGTAGAAGTACTCTTGCCAAGTTATTAGTTTTAGATAAAGTCATCTCAGGTTTGAGCAAGAAAATGAAAGCCTCTGATTATCAGATTCTCTGGAACTTCTCTTCCTGCCAGAAACAATGTTGAGTCTGGCCCCCTCTCTCCCAGCTGCTTTCATTGTATTGCCTGAAATGGTACTTTTTTTTTTTTAACTGTTTCTAATGCCAGTGAAAGGAGGCATTAGAGGAGAAGGGGGGTGGTTTGGTGGCCTGCGTAGTTCATGATTGTCTCGGTTGGGAAAGAATCTCTTAATGAAAATTGGGTGGGGAACTAGGATCCTGTGGGGTGCGTGTGGGAGTGTGTATTTGTGTGGGAAAGGAGTTAGTTTAAAGACTTTGTTTTATTTCATTGCTTCAGTTTGCTCTGGGTTGTTATTTAGTTTCTTTTGAGATTTACATAACATTAAATGAAGATGTGGCTTTTTAAATGCAGGCTTTTTAAGGAGCCTGCCTTAATCCATTCAGGCGAGTGCTGTAAACTAGGTAGCTTATGAAAAATAGAAATTTATTTCTGACAGCTCTCCTGAGGCTGAGAAGTCAAAGATCATGTTTCTGGCAGGTTCCACGTCTGGTGAGGTTCTGCTTCCTGGTTCACAGATGGTTGTCCTCACATGAGGGAAGGGTAATGGAGCTCTCTGGGGTCTTTTATATGGGCACTAATCTCATTCATGAAGGCCCCACCCTCATGATGTCATCACCTTTCAAAGGACCCACCTTCAGATACAATCATGAAAGGAACAGATTTCAACATACGACTTTTGGGGGAACACAAATATTCAGTTTATAGCATTCTGCCTCTGACCCCTCAAAATTCATGTTCTCTCATGCAAAACACATTCATCTCATTCCAACAGCCCCCAAAGTCTTAACTTGCTCCAGTATTACCTTAAAAATCGAAAGTCCAAAGTCTCGTCTAAATATCACTTAAATCAGATATGGGTAAGACTCATCCTGGGGTGAATTCTTCTCCAGCTGTGACCTGTGAACCCAAACAAGTCATGTGCTTTCAAAACACAGTGGTGGGACAGGCACAGGATAGACATTCACACTGCAAAAGGGAGAAACAGGAAAGAAGAAGGGAGTGAAACATCCCAGACAAGTCAAAAGCCCGATGGAATGAATGACATTAAACTCTAAGGCTCGAGAACGAGAAACAACCTTCTGCCTTCCAGGTCCCCTGGGGCTGGGGTCCTGCCTCTGCACTTCTCACAGGCTGGAGTCCCATGTCTGTGGCTCTCCCAAAGAGGGAGGCTTTTATATGTCCATCTTGTATGTATTCCTGGAATGCCAGATTCTTTTTTTTTTTTTTTTTTTTGAGACAGAGTCTTGCTCTGTCCCCCAGGCTGGAAAGCTGGAGTGCAGTGGTGCCATCTTGGCTCACTGCAACCTCTGCCTCCCTGTTTCAAGCAAGTCTCGTGCCTCAGCCTCCTGAGTAGCTGGGATTACAGACATGCACCACCACTCCTGGCTAAATTGCATATTTTTAGTAGAGATAGGGTTTCACCATGTTAGCCAGGCTGGTCTCAAACTCCTGACTTCAAGTAATCTTCCCACCTTGGCCTTCCAAACTGGGATTACAAGTGTGAGCCACCATGCCCAGCCCTGGAATGCCAGATTCTTATATCCAATTGCCTATTTGCTATCTTCCCCTGGATGTCTGGTAGGTGTCTTAAACTTAATATATCCAAACCAAACTCATGACCTTGCCCAGAGCAAACTGGATTCTCTCCTATTTGTCCTATTTCACTAAATGGCAGATCCAGCTTCCAGTTGTTCAGGCCAATTACCTTAGCATCATCTTGATGCCTCTTTTTCTTTCAAACCCCACATACAATCCATCAGCTCTACCTTTATATATATTCTGGATCCGATTCTTCATCTCTTCCCATCTCTGTCCTACTCTCCTGCCTCGAGCCCCTGCCATCTTTACCTGGACTATTGCAATAGCATCTGCCTGCTCTCCCTGCTGTGTCCTTGGCCTGCTCCCCATGGTCTCTTCTGAATAGCCAGAGGTTTTAAAAGGTCAGCCAAATCATGCCATCCCCTGCTCAAAACCTTCCAGTGACTTCCAAAATCTCTTTGAATACAATCAGAAGCTCTTTCTATTGCCTTGCAAACTGTACCTGATTTACCCACTTGCCTTCTTGATCTCATCTCCTATTCTCCCCTCCACTCTGACCTTTTTGCTGTTTGTTTGCTTTTTTTTTTTTTTTTTTTTTTTTTTGAGACAGAGTCCCACTTTGTCGCCCAGGATGCAGTGCAGTAGAGCGATCTCAGCTCACTGCAACCTCTGCCTCCCAGGTTCAAGCGATTCTCATGCCTCAGCCTCCCAAGTAGCTGGGATTATAGGTGTGCGCTACCACTCCTGGCTAATTTTGGCATTTTTAGTAGAGATGAGGGTTTCACCATGTTGACCAGGCTGGTCTCAAGCTTCTGACCTCAAGTGATCCACCCACCTAGACCTCCCAAGGTGCTTGGATTACAGGCGTGCGCCACTGCACCCGGCCTCTTTGCTGTTTCTTAAACATGTTGGCTGTGTGCCTGCGTCAAGTCTCACTTGATACTTTGTGTTCGTCTTCCTGGAATACCTTTCTCCAGTGATTCAAAGTCACCTTAATAAGAGAGGATTTCCCTGAACACCCTATCCAAAACAGTGGTTCTCTGTCACTCTCTGTCCCCTACTCTTCTTAAATTCCTTCTTGATCTTTCACATTTACTACATCTATGTTGGCCTGCTATATTATTTCACCACCCACTTGAATAAAAGCTCTATGAAAGCAGGCACTTTTAAAAAATTTACTTTACCTAGAACGATGCCTAGCACATAGCAGGTCTTCATCAAATACTGGTTGAATGGACTCCATGAGGTCCACAGAGAAATATCTAGACTGGCATTACAGGCTGATGACTCCCGAGGCAGCTGTCAGAGTCTAAGAAATGAGTGAAAAGATCAAGCAACACATGCATAGAGTGAACCCAGGTGTAAATTAAGTACTTCTCTATTTCCTTCAGTGAATAGTTCAGTAGTTTTGTTTTATTTTCTCAAGAGAATGAGTTGGCCAGGCATGGTGGCTGATGCTTGTAATCCCAGCACTTTAGGAGGCTGAGGCGAATGGATCACCCCAGGTCAGGAGTTTGAGACCAGCCTGGTCAACATGGTGAAACCCCGTCTCTACTAAAAATACAAAAATTAACTGGGCATGGTGGCAGGTGCCTGTAATCCCAGCTATTGGAGAGGCTGAGGCAGGAGAATCACTCGAACCTGGGAGGCAGAGGTTGCAGTAAGCCAAGATGGTGTCACTACTCCATCCTGGATGATAGCACAAGACTCGATCTAAAAAAAAAAAAAAAAAAGAGAGAGAGAGAGAGAGAGAATGAGTTAACTTCAGTGGCTCATCAAGTTAGTGTTTTCTTATAGTAGCTCAATAACTCATGCCTCTTACCTATCGCTGTGTGTGTAAAATCCTAACAAGCTTTCCCAATTCCAACTGTGTCCCAGTGAACAACTGTTTCATATTTTAGCTTGGTTAGACATACAATCAAGCTTACTGCTGGCTACAATCCGAATGTGACCTACACTCTCTAATCAAGAGGCTGACAATCTGTTCTGGACACCACAAAGAAGAGCCAATATTCTCACGAAGTTCCAAACACTGTTTTGGAACTTTGGTTCAGGATCTCTAATTTGCATTTCACGTTTGTTGGGGATTCTCATGTTCTTTACAACAATCACAGCAATAACAATTTTTAAAACCCCTGAAGATTATTTCAGAAAACCAATGATTAAATATCTTATTAGGGATCTTGGATGTATGGAAATCTTATATGTTTTTACACCTAAAAACTGAAGATGGTGAATTTAATATACTTATCTAAGTTAGCTTTCTTCCCAAACTCAACTAAAATTATAGCAAAAACTTTTTTTTTTCTTTTGGCTTGAGTGCAGTGGCGCAATCCCAGCTCACTGCAACCTCTACCTCCCGGGTTCAAGCGATTCTCCTGCCTCAGCCTCCCGAGTAGCTGGGATTACAGGCACATACCACCATGCCCAGCTAACTTTGTATATTTAGTAGAGATGGGATTTCACCATGTTAGCCAGGCTGATCTCAAACTCCCAGCCTCTGGTGATCTGCCCACCTTGGCCTCCCAAAGTGCTGGGATTACAGGCGTGAGCCACCATGCCTGACTGCAAAAACTTTTTTTAAAAAGCATAATCTCATAAGGACAGGGAGAACAGGAGAGGAGATAGCAGCAACGTAATTTTGAAAGCTGGACGAGAGATGGACACATAATAATTGCCTCAGTGGATCAGAAGAAGCCATAGCTTAAGGTGCCAGTGAGGACAAAGGCTAACTTGCCTGCCCAGAAGGCATGGGTACTTCTGGAACAGTGGGCGGAGGGGGAGCTAATGTAAGAAGCAACTGAAATGAACATTGCTTGAGAAATCATTAGATCTCTAGATCACCTTCCCCCAGTCCACGCCTCTGAGGGTTTATTTCTCAAATGGCTGAAAGACATTTTGAGGTTTATTATTGTTATTATTTTAAGAGAAAAGGCATACAAACTCATCAAGGTGTACTTGGGGCGAACCACAGAGTGATCACTCCCGGAGGGTTCTTCTCTGGAAAAACAGGGGATCTCTGTTTGGGAGAGACACCAGGTAGATGAGTGCCCTGTCCAACATAGGGCGATTGACTGCATTCAAATTGAACACTGGTGGTACAGATTCCCCCCAAATTGGCAGGAGATGCTTTAAGCAAGGCCCAAATGATAAAGGAAAAATAAGCAAAATTAGACCCCAGTGAATGAGCCTCTGTAACCAGCAGGGGCTTGGGTCTTGACAAGGTGATATTCACAATGTCTTCAATCAGTAAGGGCACTAACAAATCAGAAAGATGCCAGATATAAACAATCGTCAAGGCCGTACCCAGACTTGCATTGTGTGGTTGTGCAGGTTGTGCACTGCACAACTATAGGCAGCTGTCCTGGCCAAATCAGAGTATATATGCTGAATATTAGTTCTAGGCTTAGGTCATCTGTCTTTACTTCTAATTTGACTTGGATTTCTTACAGGTAAGGCCTAGGATATTTTTAGGATTATGTCTTTAGTGACTGGTTATTCCAAGATTGGGAACACAGGCACCAGAGCATGATCACCCTGCTAGTCTATTTTTTCCCCCTGACATTTCATATTGGTCAATTGATTTTGGACTCATAATTGTTAACGAAATAAGCACAAGAAGCAGTTCCTGGTGAGGAAAGAAAGATAAATATTCCAAGCCCGTCTCCAAATCAGTGTAGTAGAAAATTGATGTTAATTGAAAACAGTTTAACTCAGCAAAACTCACAAACACAAATTTTTTTCTGAAGTGTTTGCTAAATTAATTATTCTAATATTTATCCTAGGTTCTTAAAAGCAAGATCGTTTGCACATGAGTGATCTAACGTGCAACTTTCCATTGCTTGACAGGATCGGGGGAGGAAGAAGAGAGAGGGGTGGACCTAGAATTCTCACATAAAAAGGCGTCTAGTTCTTCCCTTCCTAATTACCTGAGTGCACACTCTGAACTGCTCACCTGATGTTAATGAGCATCAGGCTTGTCTGAGAAAATGCCAGCCTTTAATTAACGGGGCTGATTTATTTAGCTGAAGTCTGAATTTAGGCAAAGGTTAAAAGAAGTCACAGTTAGTAACCTACCGCCTGATAGAACTTTCAGGCCTCCTGGAATCTTGCATTACAATTGTGTCTTCTTAATTTATTGCCACTGAGCGGTCCAGAAAGTTAATGTGCTCATTTCTATAAACAGTGTAGCTGTAAATCATTCACTAGTTCCCTAACTGGTCTTTGTGGAGGTACAGAAGGAAATGCTTTGAGGTTGGTGGCCTCTCATTTTTGTCCTTTGCGACCACCTGGATTTCCATAGAAGTTTTGCTCTCTTGGGTCCCTCTTGGGTCTCTTGTGCTCTGAGTGCATGCTTTTGGGTCGAGTTCAAACCAGGTTTGCTGCTGCTACCTGCTGTTTTTTAGGTGGAGTAGTGGGTGCGGCCACAAACAAAAACAATTTCATCCTGATGGACCAGATAGTTGGGACTGGTGTCAGCAGGGCGGGTCCCTGCTTGCTCTTACTCAAGCCCAAGGTAAGAGCCTGGAGTCACACTCTTTATCTCTGGCTCCTGACCTGGGGTCAGACAGCCAATAAACTAGGCTGTTTCAGACATGCCTCGTGATGTGTCTGGGCGCTGGACTGTGGGATGTGGTCCTGGAAAAAGCAGATGTTGGTCATCATCCGGCAGTGACTGAGGCTCAATTTTCTTTCTCGGAAAAATCTGAAGGGGCTGTGGGATTCTATCCCTGGTGAGTTAAAAAAAAAGACTGCTCTGTGACAGGTGACCCTGTACTCATGTGAATTTTCCTAGGCCGATATTCTTACTCTCAAACTCTCATTAACCTCCAAGCTAGCTCTATCCTTCTTCCAGTGCTGCTGTGCTCTGCAATCATGCATGTGGCTGAGGGCACTCCTGGGGGCCAACAGGTGTGGGAGGCCTATCTGCTGGTCTGCAAGTCCCTCCCACTTGTCCAGGCCCCTGGCCTTGGCTTTCAGAGAAGCTGTCACCTGGCCAGGCATGTGTGACCCTGGCGAAAGAATTACAGAGCAGCTCCCACAAATTTCCAGTAACCCCGGCCTAGATATTCAAATTCAGTTTCAAACAGAGTTCTAAGACAATCAACAAAGGTCTGGTATGTCTCTGCCACACACCAGCCCGGGTGGATTTCCCAAGAATGTACCCCGGAAGGAACCTTTCTCGAGGCAGAAGCCTTATCTATTCTGGAAACCTGGCTGTCAGTTCCATGCAATGCATATAAACCTGCTCCTGCAAGAAAGGCCTGCATCAGCCAGATAATAGCTTCTCTTTTCTACTTCCTAGCTACGTGACCTTGGAGGAATCACTTAAACTTTCTGAGTTCCAATTTCCTTACTTATTAAGTGGGCTAATAGCACCTATCCTGTAGGGTTGGGTTGTTGGAAGAATTAAATGAGATAGTATGTCAAGTGTGGGTGAAGAGAAGCATTTCAATACTTGGAAAAGCTGTAACTTCTATTTAATGTGTGCTATCAGTGGACTAACTAGGCACTGGGGGACACTGAGGAAAAGGCACAACACAGTTTATGGCCCCCTGGGGAAGTCAGACCCGGGAACAGATCATTTCACATGTCATGAGGGTTTGGGGAGCAGAAACCCAGAGGCACACAGATGGTGCTAGAGGAGCTCATGTGAGTCCAGCTGAAATCTGGTAGTACTTGAATTTCTTTGTTTTGTTTGTAATTACCTGATAGTAACGTGTTTTCTGGCCACAGTTGGAGTCATGGGTGTAACTAGGTGGGGCAGATGAGGCCAAAGGCCAGGTGCAGCCTGGGGAAGAGGTGTGGGGTTCAGGTAGGGTGTGGTGTACAGGTCCCTGCCCTACCGTAAGCAGCCTACAGGGATGCTACTTCCTGGAGAGGCAAAACCTCATCATCAACATCGGCCAAGACGGGCCATGACACTACTTAATCTCTCTTTATCTAGCTAGGGCTGACAGGGTAGTCTGCAATGCGAGATACCTGCAATTGCACCAGTTGCTGAACAGCTCTTCCTCCTCTTTCCCCATGCACTCAGGCTCCTTGTAGTGCCTCTTTTTGGCGGTAGTCATAGAAACCATCTTGCAGTCATAGCCACTTTTCATGGGCATCTTTTACCTCTAGTTGTTGTTGAGGATGTTCAAGTGGTTAGTGACTTTAACCTCTCAGCAAACCTCAAACTCTGGGCCCAGTGAAATGGGTGGCCAACATGGATGTGATGCATCTCATCAAGTCTTCAGCCATTCCTGGGCTCAACAAGAAACTCCTCAGCCTGGCCCTGGAAGTTGCCCACAATGTGTCCCCTACCAAACTTCCCTTATATCTCTCCAGGTTTCATATCCTATTCTATTCAGCCACGGTGCCTTTGTTCTTTCTGTCTGAAATGCTCTCTATCCCCGCTGATGGGATGCAGTCTTTTGGCAAATTTTGATCACCTCTTTCAAAATACATTTGTTGTCTTTGCTTATAGTTATGTGAGCACTCATCTCCTGTCTTCCGCAAGATGGCCAACTAGTGAGCTGACGGTGAGGACCATTCCTTACTTCCAGTTGTATTCCCTGTGTCTTCCACATCGAGTGTGCTCAATAAATACTTATTGAACTGAGGATATTAACAGAATGTGGTTAAACACGCACAGTGCACCAGATGGTGACTGGAAGGGAAGGGAATCTAAAGCACCAGTCCTAGGTTTTATACGTCTTCCAGACTTGCTTTGATCTTAGGTTGCAAACATTAAACTCATTTTGAGCCTTCAGAGTGATGTGGCCAAATTAACATTAGAAATGGATAATAAGCAATAGAAAATAAGGTGTCTATGGGTAGCTGTGATTAGTAATATTCTATGTTGAAGGACAGGTGCTGGGTATCTGGGGTTTTTGCAGGCACTTTATATGACACATAGATGTTAAGTTTTGTTCAGGCAGCTCCGCCCACCCAACTGGTGGCCCTACAGATATCTTGGATGAATTAGTGAAACTCATCACCTAGAAGAACAATAATTCAAGTCAAAGTCCAAGGAAAACATCACAGGGTAGGTTTGAAACCTAATTCTGTATGAGACTAGACTAGTCAGTTATTATTGTGATGATGCTGTGTAACAAACAACCTCAAAGTCCCAGTAGCCTTTAATAACAAATGTGCATTCTTTGTTCATGTGTTCATCAGTGGCTATGGGTTAAGTGTAGTGGCTCAGGGCTGCCTCCGTCTGTCTTCTTATTTTGGGATCCAGGCTGCAGGAACATCCCCATCAGCAAACAATGTTCTCATGTTAGAGAGAAGGAGTTCAAGAGAGCTGGCAGATATTTGCAACACCCCTTCAAGGCTTCACTTGAAACTGGCATTTTGCCATTTCTGCCCACATTTTATGGGCCAAAGTATTTTACATAGGCAAGTCCTAAATCAACGGGGCAGGGAAGAGGGGAGTGAGAGGGGAGCAGAAATATTTGTGAAATGATAATTCAATCTAAAACAAAAACACTTAGAATATTTTATTCCTTCTACTGATAGAACTATGGATTCCTTGAAGAAAGAGCGCAACTCCTTGTTTCTTGCCTGGTACATTATTGACACGCTGTACATATTTGTTGAATGAATGATTGGCCTCCCATGGCTCAGTTTAACTAAGTGCATAATATTCATGGAGAAAGTCCTTGCTTGTAGAAACAGAAACCATATGGAGATTGTAGATCACTGGAAGTTCCAATCCTAGTCAAGTCAAATAAATGCTGTTGTCCCCTATAGTGGGGCTGTCAGGGGAGCAGCCTCTGCAGCCAGAGTCATCCTCGGGAAAACCTGTGGGTGAACAAATGTAAAGAGGCGGTTGGGTGGCTCCCCACCCACTGCCACACCCAGCACAGGCCCGGCAGTGGATGGAGAGTAAATAGGAGGTTTCATCTGGCAAGACTTCCACCACCTGGTAAAGTAGGATGGGTGTGCCCTTCAGAGGGAAGCTTGTTATATAAGTTTAACCTTAACAAAGTGGGTAGCTGAAGAGGGGGTATTTCTATGCCAGGAACAAGCTCCTTTTAAGAGGAATTAAAACAGGATTCCTCCAACTAGTATAGCGGTGAAGTCAAGAAAGTTGGACTGGGAGGCTGAAGCAGGAGAATCGCTTGAACCCGGGAGGCAGAGATTGCAATGAGCCGAGATCATGCCATTGCATTCCAGCCTGGGTGACAAGAGCGAGACTTCATCTTAAAAAAAAAGAAAAGAAGAAGTTGGACTTTGGAATTGAGCAGGCCTGCCTTGGAGTCCCAGCTCTACCACTTACTGTGCAACCTTGGGCAGGCCACTGCACCTACACCTCTCTCATCCTCAGTTTCCTTGACTGTAAACTGGGCAGAATGAGAGTATTTACTTCAAGGGCTCCTATAGGAATTCAGTGAGCTGATGCATACAAAATTCTCAACACACTGCCCAGCATGTGAGGAACATAGTAATTGGAAACTATTATTACTATTTTCAAAGTCATTATCTTAAAGATATTGACTGATTTGCAAATATTATAAAACCTTCATGACACAAATCTACAGGGAAACATCTGTTTTTCAAGGCAAGGAACTCCTTTAGCTCTTCTTAGAGTGAGCTGCAAAAATGTTACAAAGAGAAGCACAAAGGGAGAGTACAGAAGAAAGAAAAGGAAGAGGACTGATCTTGAGGCATCTGAAGAAAAGTTAATAGGAATTGACTGGAAAAGAACTCTTGAGTTTTGAAAGTGAGTGGAGAGGACAAGGTCGGGAGCTCATGTTAGGAATTGGGATTCAAGGGACTAGAACCAAGAGAGGGGCTCCTTTGTGGGATACAGAAAACCAGAGGATAAGCTCAAACATACTCACTGGGAACAAGAGTTGAAGGCCTGGAAAGTTTAGAAGAAGCACCAATTTCATGGGTCCAGAGGTAGTAAAGGTAGCCTTGTCCAAGGTTTAAACTCTAGAAGAAATTGGCTGGGAGTAAGACCACGTCAGGGAGGAAAAGGGGTCGTGGGTGGTGCGTGTGAGCATCTTGGGACATGCACAGCTTGCCTAACAGGCCGGGGTGGGTCAGGTGTGTGAAGACAACAGCCTTGGGAGGAGCAGAGGCAGGGCAGATGGCATGAAGGTGACAACACTGCTTCAGCCATGCCAAGACTGAAGGGACTGTTGGGTGCTGGGGGCAAGCCTTTGATTACAAGGACACAAAGGTTCTCCTCTCTTTCAAAATGTTCCTTTTGTTAGGAACAACTGCCTTCCTATTTTCTTGTATTTCTGCAGAAACAGGATATCATGGAATATTACTATAAGCCCCCAGAAAAGATAGACACTTTCACCCACTTGAAATGCATATAATGAAACGCATTTTTTGGAAAAAAACTGCACCTCTTCAGAACATTCTGGGTCACTAGTTTCACATTCTGTGAGAATGCTGCACATTCTCACAGCACGGAGTATGTCTGCTTTGCTCGTAGATGTGTGCTCCGTGTCTAGCTCAGTGTCTGGCGCATAGGAGGCGCTTGATAAATATTTGTTAAATGAATAAATGGAAAATTCTGGAACATCTGAAATAACTCTTGTTAAAAGAATTTCTAAGTTCTTTTATATTAACAAATGTGAGAGCTCCAAAAGAACTAAACATTTGTGGGTCTGAGAGAGGGATGGGAGGCTGGGTTCTAGGAGGGACTGGGGGTAACTGCAGTTTGTCTGGAGGCAGAGGTGATGGGCTTGGACTGTGTGCAGCCCCACCCTGTGGTGGCATTATCCTAGAGCTGGTCATATTATATGGTGTATCAGGATCCCAGTAAAGAACAGATGCCACTCTCATACTGAGTAGATGGAGGAGGGTTTAATAGACTATTCACATGAGATGGGCGAGCTGTAGGGGAGTCACTGGAGACGAGGTGGAAGGCTGAAGGTGGCACTACAGGGCTGTTCCCAGTCTGTATTAGTCAGGTTCTCCAGACGGACAGAACCAAAGGGATATATGAATATATGAAAGGAGTTTATTAGGGAGCATTGGCTCACACGATTACAAGGCAAAGTCCCACGAAAGGCCACCTGCAAGCTGGGGAAACAGAAGTCAGTAGTGGCGCAGTTCAAGTCTAAAAGCCTTAATACCAGGGAAGCCAACAGTGCAGCCTTCAGTCTGCAGCTGAAGGCCCAAGAGTCCCCATCGTGAAGCAGCTGGCGCAACTCCGATTCCAAAGGCCAGAGAACCTGGAGCCTGATGTCCAAGAGCAGGAAGGGCAGAAGCAAACTTCTAGTGTGGGAAGAAGAAAGAGAGCCAGAGGCCTCGGGAAGCAAAGCTCCTCCAGCTTCTTCTGCATGCTTTGTTCCAGCCGCGCTGGCTGCCAGTCGGATGGTGCCCACCCATATCAATTGTGGGTCTTCCTCTCCCAGTCCACTGACTCACGTGTCAGTCTCTTCTGGCAACAGCCTCACAGACACACCCAGGAGCAAGACTTTACCAGCTATCTAGACATCCCTCAGTACAGCCCAGCTGACAGCTAATATTAACCATCACACACCCCTAGGGCTGAAAGGGCAAGGAGAGCATGTGGGTGAGAGACTTTGGAGGGATAGCTATGTAAAGAGTAAACAGTTTGGGCCTTCAGTAGAAGGACTCAGCCATCCCACAGCAATCCCGGGGAGGAAGCTGAGTGAGGGACACCCTGACCTCTCACCAACATCCCTCCCACCTCCTGCAGTGCTCCCTATGGGCTGAAACTAACTGGAAGGCAGGGGCTGTGGAGTCCATTGAGGCAACCCTTCCCAGCCAGCCTCCTGAGGTACAGAGCAAGCTGGGGAAGGTGGAGAATAGATATGAAAAAGTACGTGGGGCGGAGGTTCTTAAATGAGCCTGGGGAAAATCAGATGGGAAGTGGTGTCTTCCTGGGTGTGTTCACTGCTTAAGGCGCTGCAGCGGGTTCTGATAGTGGAGTCCAGCTTCTTGGGTCAATGTGTGGTCACGTGGGCTGAAAATGAGAAAGCATGGAAGTGTCATGAAATGCAGGGATGAAACTGACAAAAGGTGGGGCATGGGTGGGGCTAGGGAAGTCAGCTTGGGCGTTGCCCCTTTAATCTTTATTAATGACCTATAAGATATAAACACCTTGTTGAAATTGACCAAGGTCACCTAATGACAAGGTGTTACAAACTGGCAAAGAAGAACAAATGAAAGACTTGCTAGTGACAAATGCTCCCAGATTTAAAGGCAGGATCTGGCCAAACAAGAGTTAGCAATTGAGGGCAGCATGATTCAAAGCACACACATCCACTAGGAGGCAGAAAACAGGAAGGGCCAGACGTGAGCAACCTTGGCTAAATTAGAGTGAAACAGTCCACAGGAAATGCCAACTTGCTGGGGACTTTTGGTGGAAGGAAATATCCATGCTGGATGATTCATTTACAGCATATACATATTTGGCAACCATGAGTTCAACAACCAAAATGATTTAATTAACCAGAAACTTGCACAGTGCTAAATCCAAGAAGAGTTGTATGTGCTAGTGGAAACCTCTTGCAAAACTGATATTAAAATATTATATGTTGGCTGGGCGCCGTGGCTCACGCCTGAAATCCCAGCACTTTGGGAGGCCGAGGCAGGTGGATCACCTGAGGTCAGGAGTTCGAGACTAGCCTGACCAACATGGCGAAACCCCGTCTCTACTAAAAATACAAAAATTAGTCAGGCGTGGTGGTGTGTGCCTGTAATCCCAGCTACTCGGGATGTTGAGGTAGGAGAATCGCTTGATCCTGGGAGGTGGAGATTGCAGTGAGCAGAGATCACGCCACTGCACTGCCGCCTGGGTGACAGAGCCAGGCTCTGTCTCAAAAATTATAATCATAATAAAATAATAAAAAATATTAAATGTTGAGGAATAAAAATAAAAGTTGTTTCAAATTTTTAACATACCCTTTGATGCAGAATTCTACTTCAAGGAATTTATGCTAAAGAAATAATAAGGACAATTCTTAGAGCTGTAGGAAATAGGATGTTCATTGTAGAGTTTGTTATAATGGCTCCAAAGTAGAAATAACCTCTCTGTTCAATGGTAGGGATTGTTAGAGAAATTTTGCTAAATCTAAAACATAAATGTTAGAGATGAATTTTAATATCATTGGAATATGTCCAATTTGTGGTTGAAGGCAGAAGAAAGAGACTCTGCAACACTATGATCCCATTTTGGTTACACACACACTTACATACAGAAAGACTGGCAAGATTGCTGTGAAATCATTAAGAGTGATCCACTGTGTAATGTAGCACTAAAAGTAATTTCATTTTTTTTCTTATCCAAATTCCCTACATTTCTACAGTGGAGGTGTATTACTTTATGGTATGAAAGCATTTTTTTTTTTTTTTTTTTAACCCACAGAGAGTGCTTTCTTGTCTCTCTCCTGCAGAATGTTAGCTCTCTGTGTTTATACCCGAATCAGTGAGGTGAGATAGAGACAGACATGAAGAGGTGCTTAGCGGGGGTTGGACTGAATGAAGGAGCACAACAGAGGTCACGGTGCATTCTGTGGCAACATAGAAGAGTGCGTCTGAAGGGCAATGGCAGGTAGTGAATTACTGAACCTCAAGGAGAAAGGTCATCTGCTTTATACACGATTTATTATTAGGTTGGTGCAAAAGTAATCACAGTTTTTGCCGTTACTTTTAAGGGAAAAAACCGTGATTACTTTTGCACAAACATAATGCTTTAGCTTTGAATAAAAATGAAATTGACCAGGCACGGTGGCTCACGCCTGTAATCCCAGCACTTTGGGAGGCCAAGGTGGGCAGATCACCTGAGGTCAGGAGTTCGAGACCAGCCTGGCCAACATGGAGAAACCCCATCTCTATTAAAAATACAAAAATTAGCCGGGCATGGTGGCAGGTGCCGGTAATCTCACCTACTCATGAAGCTGAGGCAGGAGATCGCTTGAACCCGGGAGGCGGAGGTTGCAGTGAGCCAAGATCGCGCCATTGCACTCCAGCCTTGGCAACAAGAGCAAAACTCCATCTCAAAAAAAAAAAAAAGAAAAGAAAAGAAAAAAGAAAAAAAATACCAAAAAATGATACCACAGTCGATTTGCGGGGAATGGAGTTGGGGTGTACCTAGGACTGAAAAGGATCATCAAAATCATTAGTCCAACATGCCAGAGGACCCTCTAATAACAGGTACGAATCTATAACTTGGTAAAAATCTAAATTTCTAATAAAGGAGGATTTTTAGAAGACACAACAAAGGAAATCCTGGGCATTGCTACTGTATTACCTCCAAAATGAGGTTATAGAGGAATAGCCCTCAGCCTTTGCAGGAGGCAACAGGTGGCTTCTTAGGTTTGCAGAACACAATTGGTAAACAACTGAGATCTTCTGAGTTCTCAAATGGTTTGATTTCATGGATCTAGGATTCCTTATTCCCCTAGTAAGCCTAATGTAAGAGAAATTGTAGGAATGGGATATGATTTGCATTCCAAGATTTCAGGAAGAAATACTTTGTTCCCTCTGTTTATAGACATTTATTTAGCACCTATTCTATGCCAGGCATTGTGCTTGGTGGTGAAAAGAACAAGATGAAGAAGACAGTCTTCACATTCAAGTGTAGGAAACAGACTCAAGACAGATCATCATAATAGAATGAGATAAGTTTCATGATAAAGCCTCATACAAAGTAATAAGTAACACAAAGGAACAGAAGAACCTTGAGGGTAAAGTATGACTTAAGAAGAAGGATATTTAAATAGAGCCTTGAAGGACAGCTAACTTTTAGTGGTCAAGGAAAAGAATATGTGTGTGTGAGTGAATGTGTGTGCACACTTGTGAAGGACAATGCACTTCTTGCTAGGACTGAGCAAGGCATGACAATTTTTTGCGTATCTTCTTTGGTAAAGCATCAAGTCTTTTGCTTACTTTTTATTGGCTTGTTTACTTTATTATAATTTAGAATTCTTTTGATATTCAAAGGATTAAAAGGATATACAAAGGATTCAAGTCCTTTGTCAGACACATGTATTGCAAAAATTTTCTTCCCGACTTTGGTCTGCCTTTTCATTAATGATGAAAGGCGCCAAGTTTTTAATTTTGATAAAGTCCATTGTATAAATGTCTTTCCCTGTGGATCATAGTTTTTGTGTCTTGTCTAATAAATGTTTCTCTATATCAGGATTGCAGATTTTGTCCTACTTTTTCTAGAAGTTTTTTATTTCTAGCATCTATTAGCATCTCTAGTTAATTTTGGTGTATAGTGTGGGGTACAGGTTCATTTTTTCCCATATGGCTGTCCAGCTGTTCTGGCACTATGTGTTTAAAATACCATCCTTTCCACCATAGAAAATCAAATACTCAGGCCAGGCGCGGTGGCTCATGCCTGTGGTCCCAGCACTTTGGGAGGCCGAGGTGGATGGATCACTTGAGGTCAGGAGCTTGGGACCAGCCTGACCAATATGGTGAAACCCCATCTCTACTAAAAATACAAAAATTAGCAAGGCGTGGTGGCACACGCCCATAATCCCAGCTACTCTGGAGGCTGAGACAGGAGAATCGCTTGAACCCAGGAGGTGGAGGTGGCAGTAAGCTGAGATGGCGCCACTGCACTCCAGTGTAGGTGACAGAGCGAGACTCCATCTCAAAATAAATAAATAAATAAAAGGAAATCAAATATTTTAAATCAACCATATCTCTGTGGGTCTATTTATGGAAGCCTTATCCTGTTGCCTATTCTTATACTAATACCAGGTTCTCTTGATTACTGATTTTAAGTCTTGAAATCTTATAGTGTAAGTCTCTGATGTTGCTCTTTTAAAAAATTGTCTTGGCCATCTTAGAGCTCTTGTATTTTATTTTCATGTAAGTGTCATAATTAGCTTGTTAATTCCTACAAAATGGCTACCTGGACATTGATATTTTGTTGAATCTGTAGATCTGTTTGGGTAATTGACAACACTATTGAGTCTTCCAGTTCATGAGCATGGTATGTTTTACATTTGTCTAGTTTCTCTTTGACATTTTTCAGTAAAGGTTTGTAGTTCTCATTGTACCAGTCTTGCACATATTTCGTTAAAATTACTTCAAAATTTATCATGTTTTTGGTGATATTGTAAGTTGATTACTTTCCTTCAATTGCCGGGTTTTTTTTGTTGCTGTTGGTTGTTTTTAAGACAGAGTTTCGGCCGGGCGCGGTGGCTCAAGCCTGTAATCCCAGCACTTTGGGAGGCCGAGGCGGGTGGATCACGAGGTCAGGAGATCGAGACCATCCTGGCTAACATGGTGAAACCCCGTCTCTACTAAAAATACAAAAAAAACTAGCCGGGCGTGGTGGCGGGCGCCTGTAGTCCCAGCTACTCGGAGGCTGAGGCGGGAGAATGGCGTGAACCCGGGAGGCGGAGCTTGCAGTGAGCCGAGATCGCGCCACTGCACTCCAGCCTGGGCGACACAGCGAGACTCCGTCTAAAAAAAAAAAAAAAAAAAAAAAAAAAAAAAAGACAGAGTTTCACTCTTGTCACCCAGGCTGGAGTGCAGTGGTGTGATCTCAGCTCACTGCAAACTCCGCCTCCTGGGTTCAAGTGATTCTCCTGTCTCAGCCTCCCGGGTAGCTGGCATTACAGGTGCTTGCCACCAAGCCTGGCTAATTTTTGTATTTTTGGTACAGATGGGGTTTCACCATGTTGGACAGGCTAGTCTCGAACTCCTGACCTCAGATGATCTGCCTGCCTCGACCTCCCAAAGTGCGCCACTGCACTCCAGCCTAGGTGACAGAGCAAGACTCCATCTCAAAAAAAAAAAAAAAAAAGAGAATCAAATGTTTAAAATCAACCATATCTGTGTGGGTCTATTTATGGAAGCCCTACCCTGTGGCATTGATCCACATGCCTATTCTTGTACCGATACCACGTTCTCTTGATTACTGATTTTAAGTCTTGAAATCTTATAGTGTAAGTCTCTGATTCTGATCTTAAAAGGAAAGCATTTAAACTTAAAGAGTGTCTAACATGCCAGGTGTGGTGGCTTGTATCTGTAATCCCAGCACTTTGGGAGGCTGAGGTGGGTGGATCACCTGAGGTCAGGAGTTCGAGACCAGCCTGACCCTGACCAACATGGTGAAACCGCGTATCTACTAAAATACAAAAATTAGCCAGGCATAGTGGCAGGCGCCTGTAATCTCAGCTTCTTGGGAGGGTGAGGTGAGCGAATCGCTTGAACCCAGGAGGAGGAGGTCTCAGTGAGCCGAGATCGTGCCATTGTACTAGAGCCTGGGCAACAAAAGCAAAACTCCATCTCAAAAAAAAAAAAAAAAAAAAGTGCCTAACACACTGAAGCTTCCAGAGAGTTACATGGGGCTCCAAGAATCTCAACCATGTCTCCCTTCTTCATGGTTGACTTTGGACCAGGCCATTATCATTTCTCCACTAAACCTTCCCTATAGCTTCCTACCTCTTCTCCCTACTCCACTCCACCCCCGACCCTAGCTCCACTCCCAAGTCTATTCTCCATTCAGCAGCCACATCATCCTTTTAAGACACAAGTCAAACATAGCCACAAGGACTCCTCCTCTTTTTCCCCCATCAGCCTCACTTTGTCTCCTTGGCTGAATCCCTCCACACCCCGATTTTAATGCCGTGTCTTGAGTCACCTTCCCAGGGTGTGACATGCCTGCTCACAAATACTAGATTGATGGATCTTGATCTTCCTCTCTTAGCTCCTGCTGAGGCCTGGAATTAAACTCAATGTGAACAGCAGAGTTGCTGAAAGGAGTTCTTAGAACCTCAGAATGTCTGGATCTTGGTGACCATGTGTAGAGAAGTCTAGGAAGGCTGGTAGGTTTGCCAAGTCTAGGAAGACAGACATTCCCTAGGGCTTTGCTCTGAAAACCCTAAGTCATATGAGTGTCTCCTGAGGTGAGACATAATGACTTTTTATCTTTCTTGCAGGTCCTTAATTAGGGACTCCATAACAGACGCATCATGTTAAATGGGACAGGAATTCCATTAGAGGAGGGAATGAGTAGGAAACTCCTTGGCCAGGACACAATGTTCAACCAGTGTTATGTTTGCAATAATGTCTTTGCCCCTGAAGACTGTATCCATCCTCCAGTAGCTTTTGGTGAAAAACGTCTTAAATAAACAGGAAGGCCTTGTCCTCCCCAGGCATCATCAATCACTGGCAGTCAATCAATCAGCAAAAGCTTTCTGGGTTACCGATCACTCCCTGGCGTTGTGGGAAGTGCTTTCACATGACTTATCTTTTTTATTAGCCTTGGGTGGGCAGGACAGATGTCACTCTCTTACAGGCAGGAGGAACCTGAGAGGCTGAGTGGCATGAGATCACAGGGCTTGCCAAGGACAGAGCGGAGGCTGGAACCCAGTTTCCTGATCATCTCTGCACCCAGGTGGAGTCCCAGTGCACCACGCTCTCTGCCATCAGAGGCTCTTTTTTTTAAAAAAACAATGACTTGTGCTTTGAGGTTGCTGTAGATACCATCTTAAAGAGACTCTCACTCAACACAAAATCAACTGTGGCAGGAAAAGCCTGGGGCGGCCACCTCCTACTGCAGAGAGAGAGAGACAGACAGAGAGAGGGAGACAGAGAGAGAGGACGGGAAGGAGGGAGGGGAGGGCTCACCAGCAGCTGTGGAAGAGAAATAAAGGGAGGCCATCTCCAGGGCTTGTCAGCTTTCAGGCAGCTGCACCCTTCCCAGCTCCTTTCTAATCAGTACCTTCTCTGCTAAAGAGTGGTTCCCACCACTCCTCCTCCCCCTCTGCCTTTCTTAGGGAGCCCTTTAAAGCAGACCCTTAAGCTAAATAAACACACAAGTGAAACAAGCCGGGGCTGTGGCTATGAAAGATGTAGCCAGTAAGCTCAGTGGACTTGGGCAAGTGTGTGTGTGTGGTGTGTTTGTGTGTGTGTGGTGTGTTTGTGTGTGTGTGTGGTGTGTTTGTGTGGGTGTGTGTGAGGTATGTGTGTTTGTGTGTGCGTGTTGTGTGTGTGTGGTGTGTGTGGTGTGTTTGTGTTTGTGGTGTGTGTGGTGTGTGTGCATGTGTTTGTGTGTGTGGTGTGTGTGTGTGTTTGTGTGTGTGGTGTGTGTGTGTGTTTGTGTGTGGTGTGTGTAGTGTGCGTGTTTGTGTGGTGTGTGTTTATGTGTGTGGTGTGGATGGTGTGTGTGATATGTGTGTGTTTGTGTGGTGTGTGTGTTTGTGTGTGGTGTGTGTGGTGTGCGTGTTTGTGTGGTGTGTGTTTATGTGTGTGGTGTGGATGGTGTGTATGGTATGTGTGTGTTTGTGTGGTGTGTGTTTGTGTGGGGTGTGTGTGTTTGTGTGTGTGGTGTGTTTGTGGTGTGAGTATTTGTGTGTGGTGTGTTTGTGTATGTGTGGTGTGTGTTTGTGTGTGTGGTGTGTTTGTGGTGTATTTGTGTGTGTGGTGTGTTTGTGTATGTGTGGTGTGTGTTTGTGTGTGTGGTGTGTTTGTGGTGTGAGTATTTGTGTGTGTGGTGTGTTTGTGTATGTGTGGTGTGTGTTTGTGTGTGGTGTGTGTGGTGTGTGTGCGTGTGTGTTTGTGTGTGTGTGGTGTGTGTGTGTGTGTGGTGTGTGTGGTGTGCGTGTTTGTGTGGTGTGTGTTTATATGTGTGGTGTGGATGGTGTGTGTGATATGTGTGTGTTTGTGTGGTCTGTGTGTTTGTGTGGGGTATGTGTGTTTGTGTGTGTGGTGTGTTTGTGGTGTGAGTATTTGTGTGTGTGGTGTGTTTGTGTATGTGTGGTGTGTGTTTGTGTGTGGTGTGTGTGTTTGCCAACATGAGGGGAAGGATAGTGGGGACTCCTGCACCCCCCAGCCCTTTGCCCCTCTCTCCTGTGCTCTATTCCCCGGGGCCTCTTTGTTTCTTGTGTCTTTCAAGCACCCATCACATGCGTTGGTAGGTCACTGTTGCTCACCTTTGTCCGGCTGTATTTCCATTTGTGTCCGCCTTCCAGCCCTCCTGCCCTCCCTTCCCCCCGCACCCTTTTCTTTTTGTTTATTTTTATTTTGAGATAGAGTGTTGCTCTGTCGCCCAGGCTGGAGTGCAGTGGTGCGATCTCAGCTCAATGCAACCTCTGACTCCCTGGTTCAAGCGGTTCTCCTGCCTCAGCCTCCAGAGTAGCTGGGATTACTGGCGCCCCCATCACGCCCGGCTAATTTTTGTATTTTTAGTAGAGACAGGGTTTCACATGTTGGTTAGGCTGGTCTGGAACTCCTGACCTCGTGATCCACCCACCTTGGCCCCCCAGAGTGCTGGGATTACAGGCGTGAGCCACCACACCCGGCCCCCTCCTCATTCCCTTCCCTTGCTTCCTCTTTCAGTAGGGTAGATCTTTCTGTGATCTTAAAAAAACAAGTGTTTAGCTGATGGATAGTAGGAAGAGCGTGGGCCACGGAGCCTGAATTTGAGCCTCTCAGAGCTCAGTTCCTCATGTATAAAGTGGGGTTGACTATGGTACTCTGTTAAACGCTGTTGGGAAGATTAAATAAATAGCACGTGTTGGGTGCATGGAACAGTGTCTGGCACTCCCTAAGGACTCCGTACGGTTGAACATTCACACAAGTGTAGGATTCCTCATTAGCAAGGCACTGGAGGCAAGCAGGTATGGGTCCTGCTAGGGTCCTAGACCCCTAAAGCTCAGGCTTTATCACAGTATATAAATGCCATTTTCTGTTTGGTCCTTTTTTTGGCTTATCTTACTCGAGAACTGTTGAATAATTTACCTAATGGGGGACAGAGGAGACACCTAGAAAGATTTGGGACCTACACTTGGGACAAGGAAATTCAAAAGGAGATGAGAGTGCTGTATCTGGCTTCTGTGAAAACTTTGTGATGGGCAAATTAATTTTTCTTGGGCTTGGCTTCTTAAACAATAGCATAGGGATAATTAAATGCTTCACAGGATTTTGTAACGGTCAGTGAGCTGATGCCTGTAAAAGGGCTTTAAAACTCTAAAGCTAGACAGGTGGGGATTGCGTGGCTAAGACTACCCTCTTTAACCCAAGGAAAGAGCCTTGGGGAAAATCATAGACATTTAGAGCTGGACTAATTTTGAGGTTATGATCTCAGTGAGGCACTGCCACTGTCTGAATGTGTTCCCCCAAAATTCATGTGTTGAAATCCTAACCCTCAAGGTGATGGTATTGAGGTCATAAGAGCAGAGCCGTCACGAGTGGGGCTAGTGTCCTTATAAAAGAGGCCTCAGAGAGCAACCTCACCCCTTCCACCAGGTGAGAACACAGAAAGCACCATCTATGAACCAGAAATTTCTCTCCCACCAGACACCAAATCTTCCAGCACCTTGATCTTGCATTTCCCAGTCCCCAGAACTGTGAGAAATAAATTTCTGTTATTGATAAGCTACACAGTCTATGGTATTTTTGCTATAGCAGCCTGAATGGACAAAGACCGGCACTTTACAGATGAGAAAACATGATGGAAAGAGGAGGTGACCTGCCTGCAGCCACACAGCTGTTCAGTGAGAGGCAGGACCCGGGTTCCAGTGTGTGCTTCTTTACCCATGGCACAGAGAAGGGCACAAAGGGAGAAGAGATCCCAGTACAGGAAGCCCCCGACTTAAACTGCTTCCACTCACAATTTTTCTACTTTACAATGGTGTGAAAATGACATGCATTCAGTAGAAACTGTGAGTACCCATATAACCATTCTGTTTCTCACTTTTAGTACAGTATTAAATGAATTCCATGAAATATTTAATACCTTATTATAAAATAGGCTTTGTGTTAGATGATTTTGCCCAACTGTAGGCTAATGTAAGTGTTCTGAGCACCTTTAAGGTAGGCTAGGCTATTCAGTAGGTTAGGTGTGCTAAATGCATTTTCACCTTATGATATTTTTAATTTCTGATAGGTTCACTGGGATGTAACCTCTTTGGTAGTTTAGGAGTATCTGTACAATCCCACTGATAGATTTCCTGTGGACAGCTCTCAAGGAACCCATTTAGATATTTCAAATGTGGAAAGCAGGATTTGATTTCTAGCCCTGCCTGCATGCTTTAAAAATAAACAAACAGGGCCAGGCTCATACCTGTAATCCCAGCACTTTGGGAGGCCAAGGCAGACAGATCGCTTGAGCCCAGGAGTTCGAGACCAGCCTGGTTAACATGCTGAAACCCCGTCTCTACCCGAAATGCAAAAATTAGGTGGGCATAGTGGTGCATGCCTGTAATCCCAGCTACTCAGGAGGCTGAGGCAGGAGGATCACTTAAGCCCAGAAGGTTGAGGCTGCAGTGAGCCAACTTGCACCTCTGTACTCCAGCCTGGACGACAGAGTGAGACCCTGTCTCAAACAAAATGAACAAACAGTTCTGTTAGTTTTGACAAGTGCGTATAGTCAGGTAACCACCACAATTGATATAAAAGACATTTCCATTACTCCAAATTCTCTCATGTTCCATTTGCCATCAACCCTTCCTCCAAACACCTGGTAACCACTGATCTGTTTTTGTCCCTGTATCATTTGCCTTTTCAGATGAACATATAAATGGAGCATATAAGTGGTACACATGGACATATAAATGGAAATATAAATGGTACACAGACTGTACCTTTTGAGTCTGGAGTTAGTCACTTATCATAACGCATCTGAAATGCATTTAACCATGTTGTTGAATGTACCGGTAGTTGGTTTCTTTTCATCGGTGTATATTTTTCCATTGCATGAATATATCACAATTTGTTTAACCATATGCCAGTTAATGAACCTTTGGGCTCTTTCAAGTTTTTAACTATTAAAAGTAAAGCTGCTATGAATATTCACATACATACATGTACTTTGTTTTCTCTGGGACGAATACCTAGGAGTAAAATTCCTGGATCCTATGCCAAGTATATAGAAAATAATTTTATAAGGAACTGCCAAACTGTTTTCCAAAACGCTGTCCCATTTTGCATTTCTGACAGTAATGTATCAAAGTTCCACTTGTTCAGCATCCTCACCAGCACTTGGTATTGTCAGTTACTTTATTTTTTCCATTTTATCGGGTTGAAGAAGTATCTCATCGTGGTTTTATTTCACATGTCCTCATGATGACATGAAACATCTTTTCATGTGCTTATTTGCCATTTGTATGTCTTTCTTGGTAAAGTGACATACATTCAGTTCAAATCATCTGTTCACTTACTAAACTGGATTTTGTTTTCTTATTACTGAGGTTTGAAAATTATTTAGATATTATGGATATAAATCTTTAATTAGATTACACTATGCAAATATTTTTGTCCTAATTTGTAATGTGTCTTTTCATTCTCTTAGCAATGTCCTGGGAAGAGCTGAAGTTTTAAACGTAAGATAAAGCCCAATTTATCATTTTTTTCATTTACAGATTATGCTTTTTTGTTTTATCTAATAAATCTTTGCATCAGCTAAAGTCACAAAGATTTTTGTTTTATAATTTCATAGTTTTAGGTTTTATATTTGGGTTTCTGATCAATTTTGAGTCCATTTTTGTATATCATGCAAAATATGAATTGAATTTTTTTGCCTAAATAAAATTTTCATTTGATAAAGACCTCATCCTTCCTCAACTGAATTACTTTTGCATATCTATCAAAATCAATCATTCTATAGATGGATCTACTTCTGGATTCCCTATCGCTGTTATAATGATCTATTTATCTACTTTGATGCCAATACCACACTGCCTTGATTACTGTAGTTTTATAATAAGCCATTAAATCAAGTGATGTTAGCCCTACAGTTTTGTCTTTTTAAAAGTTGTTTTGGGCCAGGCACAGTGGCTCATGCTTGTAATCCCAGCATTTTAAGAGGCTGAGACGGGTGGATCTCTTGATCCCAGAAGTTCATGACCAGTCTGAGCAACAGGATGAAACCTCATCTCTACAAAAAGTTAGCTGGGCATGGTGATATGCACCTATAGTCCCATCTACTTGGGAGGCTTAGGTGGGAGGATCACCTGGGCCCAGGAGGTCAAGGCTGCAGTGAGCCGTGATTGCGCCACTGTACTCCAGCCTGGGCAACAGAGTGAGACCCTGTCTCAAAAAAATAAAAATAGGCCGGGCGCAGTGGCTCACACCTGTAATCCCAGCACTTTGGGGGGCCAAGGCGGGCTGATCACCAGGTATCGAGACCATCCTGGCTAACACAGTGAAACCCTGTATCTACTAAAAATACAAAAACAAAGTTAGCCAGGCATGGTGGCGGGTGCCTGTAGTCCCAGCTACTCAGGAGGCTGAGGCGGGAGAATGGCGTGAACCTGGGACGTGGAGCTTACAGTGAGCCAAGATGGTGCCATTGCACTCCAGCCTGGCAACAGAGTGAGACTCTGTCTCAAAAATAAATAAATTTAAAAAAAAAAAGTTTTGGTTATTCTGGGTTCTTTGCAATTCAACATGAATTTTAAGATCAGTTTATCAATTTCTATGAAAACCCTGCTGGCATTTTGATTGGGATTATGGTGAATTTAAAGATCAGTTTGGGCAGAACTAGCATTTTAACAATATTGAGTCTTTTGACCCATGAACACAGTGTTGCTTTCTACTTATTTATGCCTTCTTTAATTTATTTCAACAATATTTTGCAATTTTCAGCATTTGTCTTGCACAGCTTTTGTCAGAGTCATTTCTAAGTATTTCACATATTTGATACTATTGTAAATGATAATTTAAAACATTTCAATCTTGCATTGTTTATTGCTAATATATAAAAATATAATTGATTTCTAAATATTGGGTCTTGTATCTTGAAACCTTGATAAACTCACTTATTAATTTTAGTAGTTATTAGGTTTCTTTCAGATTTTCTACATAGATGATCATGTTGTTCATGAATAAAGACAGTTACACTTCCTCCTTTCTAATTTGGATGCTTTTTATTTTCCATGTCCTATTTCACTGGCTTGCACCTCAGTAGAATGTTGAATAGAAGTGTGAGTGGACATCTTCATTTTGTTCCTAATTTAAGGAGAAAACACTCTATCTTTCGCCATTACATATGATGTTAGCTGCAGGATTTTTGTGGTTGCTTTTTGTCAAATCAAGTTTTCTTGTTTCTGAGGGTTTTTGTCAGGAGTGGGTGTTGGAGAAAATTAAATGCTTTTCCTTCATCTATTGAAATGCTCACATGGTTTTTCTTTTTTATTTTATTCTAGTGTTAAACCGACCTTGCTTTCCCAGGATAAACTCCACAAGATTATGATGTTTTTATATTGTTGAACTTTATTTGCTGAAAGTTTTTGTAAAATTTCTGTATCCATCTTCATGAGGAATTTGGTCTATAATTTTCTTTTCTTAAAATATATTTGTCTGGTCTTGGTATCAGAGTAATGCTGATCTCATAAAATGAGCTTGGAGGTATTTCTCCACTTCAGTTTTCTGAAGGAGATTGTCTAGAATTGGCATTATTTATTCCTTAAATGTTTTGTAGCATTCCAGTGAAGCCATATGAACTGGGATTTTATTTGTGGGAAGATTTTTAACCATGAATTCAGTTTCATAAATAGACACAGAACCATTGAGGTTACCTATGTTTCATTTCGTGAATTTTGTGTCCTTTAAGGAATTCGTCCATTTCACCAAAGTTATCAAATTCACTGGTATAAAGTTGTTCATAACATTCTCTTACTTTTCTTGTAATGTCTGTAGGATCTGTAGTGATACCTCCTCTCTTCTACATGGGTATTGGTAATTTGTGTGTTTTCTATTTTTCTTGATTGGTCTGACTAGACGTTTATTAATTTCATTGATTTTTACAAAGAACCAGCTTTGGTTTTATTAATTTTTCTGTTGCTTCTATTTTCAATTTTATTGCTGATATTTATTGTTTCCTTGTTTCTACTTGCTTTGGGTTTAATTTGCTCTTCTTTTTCTAGTTTCTTAAGGTGAAAGCTTAGACGACTGATTTGAAGACTTTCTTTATTTATAACACAAGTATTTAATCCTATAATTTTCCCTCTGATTTCTGCTTTGGCTGCATGCTACAATTTTTTTTATGTTGTGCTTTTTATTTTTATTCAATTCAAAATATTTTCTAATTCCCCTTGTGAAATCCTCCCTGACCCATGAGTTATTTATAAGTGTGTTGTTTAATTTCTAAGTATTTGGGGATTTTCCTGGTTTATTTTTTGATATTGATTTTTAATTTAATTCTATTGTGTTTTGAAAATGTTCTTTGCATGATTTTGAAGTATTTGTGGAAATGTGTTTTATGACAGAACATTGTTTACCTTGGTGAATGTTTCACATATACTTAAAAAGAATGTGTAGGCCAGGCGTGGTGGCTCATTCCTGTAATCCTAGCATTTTGGGAGGCCAAGGCAGGTGGATTGCCTGAGGTCAGGAGTTTGAGACCAGGCTGGCCAACGTGGTGAAAGCCTGCCTCTATTAAAAATACAAAAATTAGCTGGGTATGGTAGCACGTGCCCTGTAATCCCAGCTACTTGGGAGGCTGAGGCAGGAGAATCGCTTGAGAGGTTGGCAGATGTTGCAGACAAGAGTGAAACTCCATCTCAAAAAAAAAAAAGAATGTGTATTCTGCCATTTTGAAGTCATATATGAATGTCAGTAGGTTCAGTTGGTTGACAGTGTTGGTCTGATCTATAGCTTTACTGATGATCTGTCTGCTTGTTCTGTTGATTATTCTGTGAAGAATGTTGAAATTTGTTTCCCTTCTCTGTTTTATTAATTTTTGCTTTATATATTTTGAAGCTCTGTTTTTAGATGCATGCACACTTGGGATTTTTGTGTCTCCCTGGTAAATTCATCCTCTTTATGATTCTGTGAATGTCCTGTTTATCCCTGCTAATAATCCTTCCTCTGAAGTCTGTGCTTCATAGAGTTTTGGCAACCCCAAGGCTCTAAGATCCAAGTGTGAAGGGAACTAACAGCAACCTTCCAAAATCTTTCTCTCTGTCTCCATTTTTATGATGTGGCCTCTTCAAGCATTTCCTGGCACCCTAAGTCCTCTGAGGCAGATGAGCTAAATAAAGCAAGCTTAATGTTGAGAGATGCCCTTTGGCTCTTAGAGCTAAACTGGTGAGATATTTCAGTAACGGTGGGGTTATAGCCCTGGCTACCTGGAGTAAGAGCTGGTGACAGGGATGCTGAGATCTATGGCAGGCAGGGCAGTAAGTTGTACTTGGGCATATAGCGCCCAAGTGTTCTGCAGTTCCCCAAAGTAGGCTTATATCACAGTCAGCTGCAGACACTCAGGAAGATGTAGGAGGCTGTACAGTTTACACCCTCAACTGGAAATCTTCCAGCCTGTAACAAGTGACAGGTAGCCCTTAGGGATTTTGGAAGGCTGTGTATAGGGATTTAGATGTTTGGCAAGTGAGATGGGGGAAAAGGATTTGGACACCCGGTCACTATGGGAGGAACATCAAGCCAAAGCCATCTATTGCTCTCAATTGCCCTTTTCTCTCAATATTATTAACTTTGAATTTCTATTATCATGTGTGAAACATAATAAGTGTTCATGAAGGATTTGCTGAATGAATAAATGCCTAAACTTGAGAAGTAATGGTCACAGGCCAAAAGGACTCTCCCTGACCCCCACCCCCAGCTTTTTTTTTTTGAGATGGGGTCTTGCTCTGTCACCCAGGCTGGAGTGCAGTGGTGCAATCTTGGCTCATTGCAACCTCAGCCTCCTGGGTCCAAGCGATTCTCCTGCATCAGCCTCCCATGTAACTGGGATTACAGGCATGTGCCACCACGCCTGTCTAATTTTTTGTATTTTTAGTAGACTTTATTTATTTTAGGGGTTTCACCATGTTGGCCAGGCTGGTCTTGAACTCCTGACCTCAAGTGATCCACCTGCCTTGGCCTCCAAAAGTGCTGGGATTGCAGGCATGAGCCACTTTGTCCAGCCTAGGACTCTCACTTTGAGAGGTGACAACGTGCTGGTGGCCCTCACTCGCTCTCAGCGCCTCCTCAGCCTCACCGTCCACTCTGGCCACACTTGAGGAGCCCTTCAGCCCACCGCTGCACTGTGGGAGCCCCTCTCTGGGCTGACCGAGGCCGGAGCCAGCTCCCTCTGCTTGCAGGGAGATGTGGAGGGAGAGGTGTGGGCGGGAACCAGGGCTGCGTGCAGCACTTGTGGGCCAGTGTGAGTTCTGGGTGGGTGCAAGCTCGGTGGGCAGGCCCCGCACTCAGAATGGCGGGCCAGTGCCACCAGCCCTGGGCAGTGAGGGGTTTTAGCACCTGGGCCAGCAGCTGCGGAGGGTGTGCGGGGTCCCACAGCACTGCCAGCCTGCTTGCGCCTTGCTCAAATTCTCGCCGGGCCTCAGCCATCTCCCTGCGGGGCAGAGCTCTGGACCTGCAGCCCACCATGCCCGAGCCCCTCCACTGGTGGGCTCCTGTGTGGCCCAAGCCTCCCCGACAGGCGCCGCTCCCTGCTTTCACACTGTGGAAGCTTTGTTCTTTTGCTCTTTGCAATAAATCTTGCTGCTGCTCACTCTTTGGGTCTGCACTGCCTTTATGAGCCGTAACACTCACCACAAAGGTCTGCAGCTTCACTCCTGAAGCCAGTGAGACCACAAACCCACCAGAAAGAAGAAACTCCAAACATGTCCGAACATCAGAAGGAAAAAACTCTGGGCACACCATCTTTAAGGACTGTAACACTCACCGCGAGGGTCCGCGGCTTCATTCTTGAAGTCAGTGAGACCAAGAACTCATCAATTCCAGACACATTTTGGTAACCATGAAGGGACCATCACCTATCACCAAGCTGTGAGACAACTGCCTATCGCCAAGCGGTGAGTACCATCAGACCCCTTTTGCTTGCTATTCTGTCCTATTTTTCCTTAGAATTCAGGGGTAAATACTGGGCACCTCTAGGCCAGTTAAAAGCGACTAGTACAGCTGCCGGACTAAAGACATGGGTGTCAGACTTTCTGGGAAAGGGCTCTCTAACAACCCCTGACTCTTCCGAGTTGGGAGCATTGGTTTGCCTGGAACCAGTTTCCGCTTTTCCTATACTTCTGGGCTGAGCCGAGGGTCGACAGAGAGGAAAGCCATTCAGCTCCAGGGTCCCGACAACAAGTTGGTTGACCCTGTGGTCATGAGTGGAACTCTCAAAGGCATGTCGCCCAAGCAAGACTTGCCCATCTATCCTATCTATCCTGACCCTTGCCCCCTGGGTCCTAATGCTTGCCAGACAAACTTCCTCTCGCCTCTCTTCTCCAAGGCTAGTCCCACTTCTATAAATCACTCCCTGTCTCTGGTGCTTTTCTAGTTTCTCCTACAAGAATGATTTCTAGTATATACTCCAGGACTCTATTTCCTTCTTTAGGCACCCAGGCTCACCAATCAGAAAGACATAATTTTTGCCCAAAGCCCCATTGTAGGGGGGACTATCTGGAATTTTAGGATCCCTCCTCAGACAAGCAGGCCTAACAAAAGCTATTACTGAAGCTAGGATATGCAGAGCCTCAGAAATTTTATCCTTCCTATTCATATAAGTGTGGACAAAAAGCATCACTCTTCCAATCCCGGAGATCCCTTCCCTCCCTCAGGGCATGTCCCTCCACCTCATTTTTGGGGCATAACATCTTTATAGGACACAAGTAAGGTCCCAATACTAACTGGTGAAAGCTTAGGACTCTAACAGGTTTTCGAGAATGCATCAGTAAGGGCCACTAAATCCGTTTTTTCTTGGTCCTCCTTGTGGTCTAGGAGGACAGGCAGGGGTGCAGGTTTTCAAGAATGTGTTGGTAAGGGCCACTAAATCTGACCTTCCTTGGTCCTTCTTGTGGTCTGGGAGGAAAACTAGTGCTTCTGCTGCTGCGTCAGTGAGTGCAACTATTCTGATCAGCAGGGTCCAGGAACTGCTGCAGGTTCCTGGGCAGGGGTTGTTTCTGCTGCTGCATCGGTGAGTGCAAATATTCCGATCAGCAGGGTCCAGGGACCCTTGCGGGTTCTTGGGCAGGGGTAGAAACAAACAAACCAAAACCATGGGCGGTTTTGTCTTTCAGATGGGAAACACTCAGGCATCAACAGGCTCACCTTTGAAATGCATCCTAAGCCATTGGGACCAATTTAACCCACAAACCCTGAAAAAGAGGCGGCTCATTTTTTTCTGCACTATGGCTTGGCTCCAATATTCTCTCTCTGATGGGGAAAAATGACCACCTGAGGAAAGTACAAATTACAATACTATCCTGCAGCTTGACCTCTTCTGTAAGAGGGAAGGCAAATGGAGTGAAATACCTTATGTCCAAGCTTTCTTTTCATTGAAGGAGAATATGCAACTATGCAAAGCTTGCAATTTATATCCCACAAGAGGACCTCTCAGCTCCCCTTCCTATTAATGATAATCCTCCTCTAATCTCCCCTGCCCAGAAGAAAATAAGCAAAGAAATCTCCAAAGGATCACAACCCCACCCCCACCCCAGGCTATCAGTTATTATAATGTTTGCCCAAAGCCCCGTTGTAGGGGGTACTATCTGGAATTTTAGGATCCCTCCTCAGACCAGCTCATGCCAGCAGGCTACTCTAGATCTCTTGAACTTTCTAGCTAATCAATGGTACAAAGTGTCTAGGTCAAAGGCCCAACTTTGCCTACAGTAGGTCAAATGTCCCCTTCAAGCTGTAGGGGGAGGAGAATTTGGCCCAACCCAGGTACATGTCCCCTTCTCCCTCTCTGATTTAAAGCAGATCAAGGCAGACCTGGGGAAGTTTTCAGATGATCCTGATAGGTACACAGATGTCCTACAGGGTCTAGGGCAAACCTTCGATCTTGCTTGGAGCGATGTCATGCTACTGTTAAATCAAACCCTGGCCTTTAATGAAAAGAATGTGGCTTTAGCTGCAGCCCGAGAGTTTGGAGATACTTGGTATCTTAGTCAAATAAATGATAGAATAACAGCTGAAGAAAGGGACAAATTCCCTACCGGTCAGCAAGCCAGCCCCAGTATGGATTCTTACTGGGACCTTGACTGAAATCATGGGGACTGGAGTTGTAAACATTTGTTGACCTGTGTTGTAGAAGGACTAAGGAGAATTTGGAAAAAGCCCATGAATTATGCAATGTTGTCCACCATAACTCAGGGAAAGGAAGAAAATCCTGCTGCCTTCCTCGAGCAGCTACAGGAGACCTTAAGAAAATATACCCCCCTGTCACCCGAATCACTTGAGGGTCAATTGATTCTAAAAGTTAAGTTTATTACCCAATCAGTCGCAGATATCAGCAGAAAGCTCCAAAAGCAAGTCCTGGGCCCTGAACAAAATTTGGAACTACCTGGAAACCTTGGTGTTCCATAATAGGGACCAAGAGGAACAGGCCTAAAAGGAAAAGCAAGATCAGAGAAAGGCTGCAACCTTAGTCATGCCTCTCAGACAAACAAACCTTGGTGGTTCAGAGAGGACAGAAAATGGAGCAGGCCAATCACCGGGTAGGGCTTGTTATCAGTGTGGTTTGCAAGGACACTTTAAGAAAGATCATCTAATGAGAAACAAGCTGCTCCCTCGTCCATGTCCACTATGCCGGGGCAATCACTGGAAGGTGCACTGCCCCACAGGATGAAGGTTCTCTGGGTCAGAAGCCCCCAACCAGATGATCCAACAACAGGACTAAGGGTGCCCGGGGCAAGTGCCAGCTCATGTCATCACCCTCACTGAGCCCCGGGTACGTTTAACCATTGAGGGCCAGGAAATTGACTTCCTCCTGGACACTGGCGCGGCCTTCTCAGTATTAACCTCCTGTCCTGGATGACTGTCCTCAAGGTCTGTTACCATCCGAGGAATTCTGGGACAGCCTGTAACCAGGTATTTCTCCCACCTCCTCAGTTGTAGTTGAGAGACTTTGCTGTTTTCACATGCCTTTCTTGTTATGCCTGAAAGTCCCACACCCTTATTAGGGAGGGATATATTAGCCAAGGCTGGAGCTATTGTCTACATTAATATGGGAACAAGTTACCCATTTGTTGTCCCCTACTTGAAGAGGGAATCAACCCTGAAGTCTGGGCATTGGAAGGACAATTTGGAAGGGCAAAAAATGCTCACCCAGTCCAAATCGGGTTAAAAGATCCCACCACTATTCCTTATCAAAGGTGATATCCCTTAAGGCCTGAAGCTCATAAAGGATTACACGATATTGTTAAACATTTAAAAGTTCAAGGCTTAGTAAGGAAATGCAGCAGTCCCTGCAACACCCCAATTCTAAGAGTACAAAAACCAAATGATCAGTGGAGATTAGTACAAGATCTTAGACTCACCATTGAGGCAGTTATTCCTCTATATCCAGCTGTAATCAACACCTACACCCTGCTCTTTCAAATATCAGAGGAAGCAGAATGGTTCACTGTTCTGGACCTCAGGGATGCCTTTTTCTGTGTTGCCTTGCACTCTGACTCCCAGTTTCTCTTTGCCTTTGAGGATTCCACAGACCACATGTCCCATCTTATCTGGACGGTCTTGCCCCAAGGGTTTAGGGATAGCCCTCATCTGTTTGGTCAGGCACTGGCCCAAGATCTAGGCCACTTCTCAAGTCCAGTCACTCTGGTCCTTCAGTATGTGGGTGATTTACTTTTGGCTACCAGTTCAGAAGCCTCATGCCAGCAGGCTACTCTAGATCTCTTGAACTTTACAGCTAATCAAGGGTACAAGGGGTCTAGGTCAAAGGCGAGCTTTGCCTACAGCAAGTCAAATATCTAGCCCTAACCTTAGCCAGAGGGACCAGGGCCCTCAGCAAGGAATGAATACAGCCTATACTGGCTTATCCTCACCCTAAGACTTTAAAACAGTTGCGGGGGTTCCTTGGAATACTGGCTTTTGCTGACTATGGATCCCCAGATACAGTGAGATAGCCAGGCCCCTCTACACTCTAATCAAGGAAACACGAGGGCAAATATTCATCTAGTAGAATGGGAACCAGAGGCACAAACAGCCTTCAAAGCCTTAAAGCAGGACCTAATACAAGCTCCAGCTTTAGGCTTTTCCACAGGACAAAAGTTCTCTTTATATGTCACAGAGAGAGCAGGGATGGCTCTTGGAGTCCTTACTCAGACTCGTGGGATAACCCAGCAACCAGTGGCATACCTAATAAAGGAAATTGATGTAGTAGCAAAAGGCTGGCCTCACTGTTTACGGGTAGTTGCAGCGGTGGCCATCTTAGTGTCAGAGGCTATCAAAATAATACAAGGAAAGGATCTCACTGTCTGGACTACTCATGATGTAAATGGCATAGTAGGTGCCAAAGGAAGTTTATGGCTATCAGACAACCACCTGCTAAGATACCAGGCGCTACTCCTTGAGGGACTGATGCTTCAAATACTTACGTGTGTGGCCTTCAACTCTACCACTTTTCTCCCAGAGGATGGGGAACCAATTGAGCATGACTGCCACCAAATTATAGTCCAGACTTATGCCGCCCGAGATGATCTCTTAGAAGTCCCCTTAGCGAATCCTGACCTTAACCTATATACTGATGGAAGTTCATTTGTGGAAAATGGGATACAAAGGGCAGGTTATGCCATAGTTAGTGATGTAACTGTACTTGAAAGTAAGCCTCTTCCCCCAGGGACCAGTGCCCAGTTAGCAGAACTAGTGGCACTTACCCAAGCCTTAGAACTGGGAAAGGGAAAAAGAATAAATGTGTATACAGAGAGCAAGTATGCTTATCTAATCCCCATGCCCATGCTGCAATATGGAAAGAAAGGGAGTTCCTCATCTCTGGGGGAACCCCAATTAAATACCACAAGGAAATCATGGAGTTGTTGCACGCAGTGCAAAAACCCAAGGAGGTGGCAGTCTTACACTGCCGAAGCCATCAAAAAGGGGAGGGAGAGGAGAGAACAGCAGCATAAGTGGCTGGCAGCAGGGAAAGACCAGCAGAAAGGAAAGAGAGAGAGACAAAGAGGGAGTCAGAGAGAAAGAGAGAGACAAAGGAGAAGTCGAAGAGAAAGAGAGATGGACATAGTAAAGAAAAAACAGTGTACCCTATTCCTTTAAAAGCCAGGGTAAAGTTCTATCTACCTAGCCAAGGTATATTCTTCTTATGTGGAATGTCGACCTATATCTGCCTCCGCACTAACTGGACCGGCATCTGCACCTTAGTCTTTCTAAGTCCCAACATTAATATTACCCCAGGAAATCAGACCCTATCGGTACCCTTCAAAGCTCAAGTCAGTCAGCGCAGGGCCATACAACTAATACCCCTACTTATAGGGTTAGGAATGGCTGCTGCTACAGGAACCAGAATAGCCAGTTTATCTACTGCATTATCCTACTACTACACACTCTCAAAAGATTTCTCAGACCGTTTGCAAGAGATAACGAAATCTATCCTTACTTTACAATCCCAAATAGACTCTTTGGCAGCAGTGACTCTCCAAAACCGCCGAGGCCTAGACCTCCTCACTGCCGAGAAAGGAGGAATCTGCACCTTCTTAGGGGAAGAGTGTTGTTTTTACACTAACCAGTCAGGGACAGTACGAGATGCCACCCAGCGTTTACAGGAAAAGGCTTCTGAAATCAGACAGTGCCTTTCAAACTCTGATACCAACCTCTGGAGTTGGGCAACATGGCTTCTCCCCTTTCTAGGTCCTGTGGCAGCCATCTTGCTGTTACTCGTCTTTGGATCCTGTATTTTTAACCTTCTGGTCAAATTTGTTTCCTCTAGAATTGAGGCCATCAAGCTACAGATGGTCTTACAAATGGAACCCCAAATGAGTTCAACTAACAACTTCTACTGAGGACCCCTGGACTGACCCGCTGGCACTTTCACTGGCCTAGACAGCTCCCCTCTGGAGGACACACTACAACTGCAGGGCCCCTTCATTGCCCCTATCCAGCAGGAGGTAGCTAGAGCGGTCATTGGCCAAATTCCCAACAGCAGTTGGGGTGTCCTCTTTAGAGGGAGGATTGAGAAGTGACAACATGCTGGCGGCCCTCACTCACTCTCAGTGCCTCCTCGGCCTTGGCGTCCACTCTGGTCACTCTTGAGGAGCCCTTCAGCCTGCTGCTGCACTGTGGGAGCCCCTCTCTGGGCTGGCTGAGGCCAGAGCCGGCTCCCTCTGCTTGCAGGGAGATGTGGAGGCGAGGGTGGGAACTGGGGCTGCATGCAGCACTCATGGGCCAGCGTGACTTCCAGGTGGGTGTGGGCTTGGTGGGCAGGCCCTGCACTCAGAGTGGCCAGCTGGCGCTGCAGCCCCGGGCAGTGAGGGGCTTAGCAGCTGTGGAGGGTGTGCTGGGTTTCCCAGTACTGCCGGCCCACCTGCGCCTTGCTCAGATTCTCACGGGGCCTCAGCTGCCTCCCCGCAGGGCAGGGCTCTGGACCTGCAGCCCACCAGGCCCGATCCTCTCGCTGGTGGGCTCCCACATGGCCCAAGCCTCCCTGACGGGTGCCGTCCCCTGCTCCCCTGCATCCCGTCTCATCTACTGCCCAAAGGCTAAGGAGTGTGTGTGGTGGGACCAGCAAGCAGTTCTGGGCAGTTCCAGGCAGTTCTGCCCACAGCCCTGGTGGGAGATCCACTAGGGGAAGCCAGCTGGGCTCCTGAGTTGGGTGGGGACTTGGAGAACTTTTATGTCTAGCCAGAGGATTGTAAATGCACCAATCAGCACTGTGTGTCTAGCTCAAGGTTTGTAAATGCACCAATCAGTACTCTGTGTCTAGTTAATCTAATGGGGACTTGGAGAACTTTTATGTCTAGCTAGAGGATGGTAAATGTACCAATCAGCACTCTGTGTCTAGCTCAGGGATTGTAAATGCACCAATCTGTGCCCTGTCAAAATGGACCAATCAGCTCTCTGTAAAACGGACCAATCAGCAGGATGTGGGTGGGGTCAGAAAAGGGAATAAAAGCAGGCTGCCTGAGTCAGCAGTGGCAATCTGCTCTGGTCCCCTTCCACACTGTGGAAGCTTTGTTCTTTTGCTCTTTGCAATAAATCTTGCTGCTGCTCACTCTTTGGGACCACACTGCCTTTAAGAGCTGTAACACTCACCACGAAGGTCTGCGGCTTCACTCCTGAGGCTAGCGAGACCACAAACCCACCAGAAGGAAGAAACTCCAAATACGTCTGAACATCAGAAGGAACAAACTCTGGACACACCATCCTTAAGAACTGTAACCCTCACCGCAAGGGTCCGCGGCTTCATTCTTGAAGTCAGTGAGACCAAGAACCCACCAATTCTGGACACAACTTCATGGCTTATATACATCAGTTACTATGGCCATATCCTTTTCTTTGAAGGATATGTGTTAGTCAGCTATTGCTATGATAATAGTGCATAACAAACAACTCTAAAAATCTTAGTGGCTTACATCAAGCATTTAGTTTTCTCAAGAGTCAGTGGGTCATGGACCTGTGGATTGTATTCATAGCTCTATTTCAGTTATGGAGTTGGGGTTCAGGTCTGCTGTCTGAGTCTCTCATTATGGAATCAGCAGAGGCATATACTTCTCATGGTGGGTTTAGAAACTTAAGAGGCCAAACCAAGCCGTAAAGGTACAGGAAAAGCCTCTGCTTGCATCATATTTGCTAACATTCCACTAGCCAAAGCAAGCAAAAACCTAAATGTAAAACTTAAAAGCTATAAACTCTAGAAGAAAACAGCCCCACATTAGGCTGTGTACCCTGTCTGTTCCACTAGAAGACATAGCAAACCCACACAGCAAAGAGTGTGGCTATATAACCATTATATTTCCATCACAAGGGGATAGTAAATAGCTGTGAACAATAATTCAATCTATTACAGATGCCTTCAATAATAATTGTGACAATACATACATATCTGTGTGCCAGGCACTGTTCTAATCACTTTATATGTGCAAAGAGCTCAGGGTTAAAAATGCCTTCTTTGATGGCTTCAAGGATGGATGAAAACATAAAATCTCAAATTGATTTTTGCTTAGATTTCTAGGGTTACAAAGGAAACTGAAAGTTATGTATGCAACAATACGCAAAATGCACTGAAATTTTAAAACTTTATGTTACAGAACACCTCATTTCAGAGAGAGTATAAATATTTTGTATTGTTATTTCAGGAATTGTCTGAGAATATTTCAATCATGTTTTTTATCTTCTAAAAGTTATATATGCCTTTGGTATTTATATGAAAGAATATCAATCAGTATATTTGTATTGCATTTCTGTGCTCTACTGTGGGGGTTCCTGCACTTGGGGAACTTAAGAATTAGTGAGGAGGAAAAGGCATTTCCATAAGCATGACTTACAATAATTTAAGGCAGTAAATAAATGCAAGTGCCAAATGTCAGTGGTGAGAACCATGGGCGTTCAGGGGAAGAAGTCCTAGCCCATGCCTTCGCCCTGAGAAAATATTAAAAGTCCTGTGATCAAAGCATCCACTAAGCCCTGGGCTTCTCCCTGTACCTAATCATGTGGCTTATTTCCTGTCTGAAGGTTTCTTTGTTCGGGACATTCAGAAGAAATGTGAATCGTCATACATTGCATCACTTCCAAAAGGCTCCAAAAGTTTTCTAGAGAAACAGGGAACAAATCATGTTACATGTTATTGATTTGGTGAACTTATTTGATGTAACTGATCTTTCTCTTTCTCTATCTTCCATTCTCTATTTCGCGGTACCAAAAAAGAGTGCAGCCCAGTAAAAGTAGAAGATGCTTGGTCAAAGCTGTGAACCCCGTGTCTACAACACCATCTGTCCCCTTTGAGTTTGGTGTCTTGATATCTTTGCTTCCCAAGGGTCCCAAGGTGGTTTCTGTTCACACATACGGAATGGCAAGAGAATTTGGAAGTTAATTTCTTTTCAAAGTCCTGGCATTTTTGCCAATTCCATGTCTAAATCAAGGCTGGGTAGAGAGAGGGATATTATGATTCCTGAAACATGAGCACTATGAAAAATTATATTTGGCCTCAGGTATTTCTCCTTGAATAACATCAGAAGGATAAAGACTTTTTTTTTTTTTCATTTTGAATTTTCCCTCAGCCAGTTCATTATTGATTTCAAATGTTTTTGTTCGAACACATAATACTTTTCTTGCTTTTTTTTTTTTATTGGTCCTTAACCCATATGGAACACTATGTAATATGGAGGTTAGCCTAAGACCTCAGGATCCTTGCAAGTCATAAAACACTTCTAAAGTGGCTCTGGCTTTATTTGATCCATAAAATAAGATACCTGTCCAAATACTCCCTTACCCTGGAAAATGGACTACACTGACTGATGCTTCAACTAATTTATATAGTCAAATTTTTTGGATTGGAAGTAGTGAAATATGCCCTTAGAAACAAAGTAATAATGAGTTTATTTATATTCACTTATGTCTACAGAGCAATCCTCATTTTATTTAAATGTGGAGACTTGAGAAGAAACATGTATACTCATCTGACTTTGAAACAGTGGATATGAAGTGTGTGGGTTTAGTAATCCCTGTATCCACAATCCTGCTGTTTGCATATTTTTGTGATTTTTATTTACCAGATGTGCTCATCTACCTCTCTTATGCCCCTGGTTTGCATCCTGAAAACCACCAAGAACAGAAATCCCCAAGAGGAGATGGGCCTTCACTGACTTTATCTCATACTGCCCTCTGCTACTCTCAGGTCTTTCTTGGCTAAAGAAGGGAGTGGGCAGGGAAGGAGGGAGGCAGGAAGAAAGGAAAGAGGAAAGAAGGAGGGAGAGAGGGAAGGCAGAAAGAAGAAATGGAGGGAGGGAGAGAGGGAAAAGGAAAGGAAGAAAGGAGGGAAGAAGGGAAGAAGAGAGGAAGGAAAGAGGGAAGAAAAGAAAGAATAAAGGAAGGGATAGAGGAAAGGAAGGGAAGAGGGAAAAAGAAAAATGCTTTTTATCTAATAAAAGGAAATTCACACAAACCATAAAAATTGGTTAATTTAACTTCAACAAAATTAAAATTTCAAAAGACATAGTAAATATGGAAAAGCAGGATGTAGGCTAGAAGGAAATATTGGCAAACACATATCTGATTAAAAACCTAAATGTAAAACCTAAAGCTATAAACTCTAGAAGAAAACATAAAAGAAATCTTTGTGACTTTGGGGAAGCAAAGATTTCTTAGATATTTAATTACAAAAGCACAACTCATAAGACACTAACAAGTTGGGCTTCTGCAAAAAAAAGAACTTTTGTTCTTGGAAAAATACTGTTAAGAAATGAGCCACAGATTGGGAGAAAATATTTACAAATTACACATTGATAAGAGATTTTTATCTAGAACAAATAAAGAACTCTTTTGTAACTCACTAATAAGAAAACAATCCCTCTAAAAATGGGTGAAAGATTTGAACAAACTTTTCACCAAAGAAGAGATGTAGATACAAATAACCACATGAAAAGATGCAAATGAAATGTATCTTTAAAGAAAATGCAAATGCTTGCTGTATAGAAAGCCAATCACTGAGACAATGAGTATTGCCAGGGAAGAAGGCTTTAATCGGGTGCGGCAGCCAAGGAGAATGGGAGATCAGTTTCACATCTGTCTCCCCAACTGACTAAAATTGAAGGGTTTAAATCATGGGCAAGGGAAGTAGCTATGTGTGGGAAGAAATTAGGGAGGGGTAAGGAAGCAATCTCAATGAATGAGGGGTCTGGCCTCTAATTATTTGGATATGGCAGTCTGGTGAGTTTCAGTCCCTTGTTTGAGGGTCATTTTCCTGAGAAAGAGACTCAGATGAGACAAATGTAAGTTTTAAGATTGGGAGGGTCAGCTTCTGTGTTTATTCAAAAAACTTGGGCCAGGTACGATGACTCATGCCTGTAATCCTAGCACTTTGGGAAGCCAAGGTGGTAGGATCGCTTGAGGCCAGGAATTCAAGACTAACCTGGCCAATGTAGCAAGACCTTGTCTCTATAAAAAACAAAACAAAAACAAAAACACTCATCAATATCAGTTATATGAGACAATTGGGCCAGTTTCATTAAAACCACAAGATACCACTATGTTCCTATCATAATGGCTTTAAAAATTTTTTAAAAACAGCAAGTAGGTGAAAAATCTGGCAATAGCAACCGCTGATGAGACTTCGGAGCAACTGTCTGCAAAATGGTGCAACCACTTTGGAAAACAGTTTGGCTGTTTCTTACAGTCAGACATGCACTTAGAATATGATCTAGCAATCTCACTTCTAAGTATTTATGAAACATACATGAAATGAAAACATGTCTACAACAAATTCTGAGAATATTTATAACAGCTTTATTTATAATTATAATTAAAAAAATGAAAACAACCCAAATGTCCATTAGCTCTTAAATGGATATACAAATTGTAGCCTATCCACACCATGAACTACTGATTCCTACAAGAATATGAGTTACTTTTAAAATATTTAGATAAGTTTAAGAAACCAGATTCAAAAGTTTGCACCCTATATGATGTAATTTATATGACATTCTGCAAAAGACAAAATTACAGGGAAAGAAAAGAGATCAGTGATTACCAGGGGTTTGATTGAGAGTGGAGAGGATGTTGATTACACAGGGGTTCAAGGGGACTTTTTGAGGGTGATGGGCTATCTATACATTAATTGTGTTTCATGTTTGTCAAATGTATAGGGTTATATACTAAAAAGCAATTTTTCTTTATATTCAGAGTATACCTTAATAAATCTGATTTTAAAATAATCATTTAGCATTACCAGAACATTAACAGATGCATTCACAATTTGAAACAGCAAGATAACCAAATTATGTTCAGTTTGGAGAGTTTAGAAAATATATAACAGAGCCAGGTGTGGTGACCTATTATCCCAGCTACTTGGGAGGCTGAGACAGGAAGGTTGCTTGAGCCCAGGAGTTTGAGGACAGTCTGAAAAACATGGTGAAACCCTCATCTCTAAAAATAAAAAAGAAATAAATAAAAAGAGAAAATCTTAATCATTCATAATTACAGTACCCACAGATGGCCAGTGTTAACAACTTGATGTAATATATATATATTTTTGCAACAGCGTCTTCTTATGTTGCCCAGGCTGGATTGCAGTGGCTATTCACAGGTGCAATCCCATTACTAATCAGCACAGGAGTTTTGACCTGCTCTGTTTCTGATGTGGGACAGTTCACCTTTCTTTTTTTTTTGAGACGGAACCTTGCTCTGTTGCCCAGGCTGGAATGCAGTGGTGCAATCTCGGCTGACTGCAACCTCCGCCTCCCGGGTTCAAGCGATTCTCCTGCCTCAGCCCCCTGAGTACCTGGGACTACAGGCACCTGCCACCACGCCTGGCTAATTTTTGTATTTTTAGTAGAGACAGGGTTTTACCATATTGGCCAGACTGGTCTCGAACTCCTGACCTTGTGATCCACCTGCCTCAGGCTCCCAAAGTGTTGGAATTACAGGAGTGAGCCACCTCGGCTGGCCACAGTTCACCTTTCTTAGGCAACCTGGTGGTCCCTGGCTCCCTGGAGGTCACCATACTGATGCTGACCTTAATGCAGGCACTGACTGGCATAGCATGCTACAGCCCAGAATTAGCTGAGATTATAGGCAGGCATCACCACACCCAGCTTGATGCAATACATTTTTTAAATATAAAGCTCACTTTGACTTCCTAACATCTTACATAAATGTTCTCCTACACCAATATTTTCCATGATCTTGCGGGATTCTGTTGTGCGAATGTACCACAGATTATTTAAAGAATTCTCTATTATTGGACATTTAGTTTATATATAATTTGTCACTTTCATAGCTAGCATTTCAATATGCATTATTATATACATACCCATGAATAACCATGATTTTTTTCTTTAGGATAAATTTCTAAGAATGACATTGCTGGCTCAAAGGAAAGGTACATTTTAAGGGATATTTATATAGATATTATCAAACTGCCCTACTGAGAGTTTGCACCAATTTATCTAAGTTCATTTTTAAGCTCTCTTTATTTTATCCACAATTTACAACCTTCCTTCTGAATTCATCTGGACCCTTCTTAATAGAAAAATTCTAGCCAAGAAACAAAGCATAGAGGACTTTGTGAAGGGCTACATATAGAGGCAGGGATACAGAATCATCTAATAGATCCCAGCCTTCTCCTTCCGCCCCTCTGCCTTCCTCATTTCCCGTGTGTTGGAGCTTATTTTTTTCCCCATGAAATAAACTTAATTAATTAATTAATTATTTTCACAAATAATTTCAGTTCAGTTACCAAGCTAAGAGGACTGAAATTCAATGAAAAAAAAAATCAACCCCACATGTAATTTAGTGTACCAACTTAATGTGCAATTTCTGATCAACATTTTGTGCCTCAAAAACCCTTTGTCAAGACTCATTCCTCATTTCGAGGACTTTTTAGAGATTTAGGACCCCAGGTTTGGGCTCAAGGATCTAATGCACATTGCCTTTGACCAGGGAGAAAGGCCCCAGGTTCTAGAGATGGCCTCCTCGCTGGCTGGTCCTGAGCCCTCGATCATGTCATTTCTCCTTCTCGCGGCCTCATGTGCTCACTAATTACAATTAGGGAAGTACAAAGTTGTCACTCCTAACTGTTGTTATGAGGATGAAATTAGACGATGCTTCCAATCGCACTTCAAGGGCATCAGTGGTGATCGGAACATGCAAATGTATCTTTACTATGTTTTATTCTTGTTGTGATGACCCTGGGGACCATTCTTGACAGGACTAGCTTCAGGTGCTCGAACATCCTCAATTCCACCCCCATGCAGAGGTGAGCGAGGTCATTCCTTCCCTCACTGGGCGTCAGGTTGTACCTGGGTGCTATGGGGTAGTATTCTCAGAGAGGTCCTTTCTGACCAGCCTCTAAGATATGGTACTTCGATTGCCATTTTTAAAATTTCTGCAGAGTTTGGTCTTTATCTTTGAGATAACAAAAAGCTGTTCTGATCACATTTAGGGAAATTGGGGGAGTGCCAAGGTCAGATCCACATTTTAGAAAGAACGCTGGTGATAGTATGGGGAAGAATCAGAGAAGTGCCCATGTTACCAGAAAGGGGTCCCGATTCAGACCCCAAGAGAGGCTTCTTGGATCTTGTGCAAGAAAGAATTCAGGCTGAGTCCATACAGTAAAATGAAAGCAAGTTTATCAAGAAAGTGAAGGAATAAAAGAATGGCTACTCCGTAACAGAGCAACCCCGACGGCAGCTGGTTGCGCATTTTTATGGTTATTTCTTGATGATATGCTAAACAAGGGGTGGATTATTCATGCCTCCCCTTTTTAGACCATATAGTGTAACTTCCTGATGTTGCCATGGCATTTGTAAACTGTCATGGTGACGGTGGGACTGTAGCAGTGAGGATGACCAGAGGTCACTCTCATGGCCATCATGGTTTTGGTGGGCTTTGGCTGGCTTCTTTACTGTAAACTGTTTTATCAGCAAGGTCTTTATGACCTGTATCTTGTGCCGACCTCCCATCTCATTCTGTGACTTAGAATGCCGAGCTGTCTGGGAGTGCAGCCCAGTAGGTCTCAGCCTCATTTTACCTAGTCCCTATTCAAGATGGAGTTGCTCTGGTTCACATGCCTCTGACACCCATAGTTTACCTGTTTGCTTTCGGCCCTGTTACCCACCTCTCCTGGCTCTGTCCTGTGTCACAGGAACCACGTTTCCCAGGCTCCTTTACCAACTGGCTTCCAGATGGGTGGGCCATTGTAATGCACTGGCAGAAGCCTAGAGGGGAGGGAGGTAGGGAGAAGCCAGGGTATTCTCATCCCCTCTGCCCTTGGCAGCATCTTCTGCTGCATTTCTTCATTTCCTCTGCTCAAGAGCCTCTCCCTCCACCATCCCATTTCCTGCCAGGAGGCTCTGGCTGTGTTTCTAGTCCTGGTCAGACAGCCCCAGCCTCTGATCTCTGGCAATCCCGCTCCTCCCAGCCCTAGGGGTGGCAGCACTTCCTGCAGATGCTAATCTTTGGATTGCCTAAGGCCCCCTGTTGGCCTCTCAGCTCTTCCATCCCCTGCAAAGCATTTCCCTGTGTTAAATTCCCTCTCTCTGGAAACACCTAGAGTGGCTTCTGTTTTCCTAATGGGACTCCGATGGATACAGAGGGGAAACATAGCAGATAGCAGTTGGGTTCAAATGAATTTATTAAAAGCTAGGGAAGAGGCACAGCCTCCTGAGAGCTACAAGCACATAAGTAGACCGTGTCCATGTGCTGTTATACTAAGTACACCACAGAAGTGTATGAAAGGAGACCAGTGACAGGGACATTGTGATTGTGAAGGTCCCGACAAATCATATTTTTTTTTTTTTTTTTTTTTTTTTTTTTTTTGAGATGGAGTCTGGCTCTGTCGCCTAGGCTGGAGTGCAGTGGCCGGATCTCAGCTCACTGCAAGCTCCGCCTCCCGGGTTTACGCCATTCTCCTGCCTCAGCCTCCCGAGTAGCTGGGACTACAGGCGCCGCCACCACGCCCGGCTAGTTTTTTGTATTTTTTAGTAGAGACGGGGTTTCACCGTGTTCACCAGGATGGTCTCGATCTCCTGACCTCGTGATCCGCCCGTCTCGGCCTCCCAAAGTGCTGGGATTACAGGCTTGAGCCACCGCGCCCGGCCGACAAATCATATTAACAGCTTGAACAAAGGCAGAGATGGGGCTGGGGGCAGTGGCTCACACCTGTAATCCTAGCACTTTGGTAGCAGAGGTGGGTGGAGCACCTGAGGTCAGGAGTTTGAGACCAGCCTGGCCAACATGGTGAAACCCTGTTTCTACGAAAAATACAAAAAATTAGCTGGGCATGGTGGTATGTGCCTGTAATCCCAGCTACTCAGGAGACTGAGGCAGGAGAATCACTTGAACCCAAGAGGTGGAGGTTGCAACTAGCTGAGATCGTGCCACTGCACTCCAGCCTGGGTGACAGAGTGAAAGTCCGTCTCAATAAATAAATAAGTAAATAAGTAAATAAGTAAATAAATAAATAAAATAAAAAGGCAGAGGGTGTGATTAGAGAAAGGACTTAATCATCAACTGGACATGGAACATGAGGGAAAGAGGAGTGAAAAAAAGACCCTGAGATGGTTGGTTTTGCTTTCACCACCTCTAGACACTGAAATTCTCTCCATCCTTCAAAATCCAGTTCAAAAACTACCTCAACCATGTCTTTTAAAATCCATATCCCCCAATGGAAATTCTGTTTTTCCTGTCTCTGTGCTTTTGTAGCACTTTTTCTCACCCCTGCTGTAGCACTTGTGACATTTCTCTTGGATCCTGATAACTCGTCCATAATAAGAGCTAACTCAAAGTGCTTATTATGTGCCAAACAAGTATTAACTTGTTTGTCACTTTATTTTCACAACAGCCCTATGAGGTAGAGATGATGATTATTCTCTGTTTTACAGATGAGGAAACTGAGGCAAGAAGAGGTTTAAGGATTTGCACAAGGGCACACAGGTAGTGCATGGCAGAGGCAGGAATGAGTGGGTCTTCAGAGTCTATGCTCTTAACCTCCATACCACAGAACATTCTATATTTTTCCTGTTTTCCTACAGAGGGAACATTAAGCTCTCCAGGGTCTAGTTTTGGACATTAAGAAGCAGATATTAACCCATTTCAGTTTCTTTAACGCTCCAGGCCTTTGCACATGCTATTCCCTTAGCTGAAAACATTTCTCTGCCATTGCACAATTGAGTCTTTTCATTCTTCAGGTTTGGGTTTAAGTGCTACCACCTCCTGAGCCAGATCCATCCTGTCCATCCTAATGAACCCAACTCCTCTCCCCTGTCAGGTTGTTCTCGAGCACTGAACCCTGTTGATGTACGTATTTATTTGTTTGCTTACGTAGTTTCTGCTTCCCCAACTAGACCAAAAAGTCTCAGAAGGCAGAGCATACATCTGTTTAACTCATCACTGCTTGCTTAGGGCATTCAGGGCTCCTAGTACATAGTAGAAGCTCGGTCAATAAGGAGGGATGGTATCTTCTCACTGTAGAGCATAAACATGTCCTTACTCTCATACTACTAATTGCTTAAGAAATTATTCTGAGTATGAATTAAACAAAGAAGCAATCAGCTGGAAGCTAGGAACAGGGACTTTTCAAAAAGATCCCAAATGTCCTGAAGGTAAGAAAAGAATGATATTAACAAGGTCTTCTCAAAGAGAATAGTTCTGATGAGCCAATCAACAGAATATATAATTTCCTTTTAAAAATAACGAAGTCTGCTTGGCCTGAATTTAGCTTATGTTTTGTTAACATATGTGAGATGAACCCAGCTCTTATTTTTGTTTCCCTGAATCGTGGGTGCTTTCTCAAAAATTCCCCCATACCCTCGCTCTTAGTCTCTTGATGAGGTGCTGTGGAAAACCAAGATGTCAAGGTATGATACAAGCGGTGAATTTAATGGTTTCTCACAAAGCCTCTGATTTTAATATCTGTTTGATTGCAAATATAAATATTGCAATTTTGAGATTAATGTTATGCTGTTTAACCAGAAAGGTAGTCATCCCAATAAAATCTAGTAATTACAGCAGTACCTTTTCTTAGTTATAAAATCAGCATACACAGGCCCTGCCTTTGTTCATATATTATTGCATGTATTAGGGAATCAGTTAAATACCAGAACTACAAGATACCAACAGGTTTTGAATTTTAGCTGAAGAACTTTAATATTTTAAATAATGCAGTTCTTTTGTATAATATACTCTGCTTTAGGAGCTGTTATCTGACTAATAATAGTACAAAAACTAAAGTAGGAAAAGGAGTTTAAAAAAAACTCTTTAATTGGTAAAGAAAAACCTAAGATTTAGGGAAAAGTAGTTTGGTAAGTCTTCCAGGGATCCTCTCTCCTCCCCGCCCTCCTCACAAAATATATTAATTAATCAGCAATTATTTGATCAGTAGTATGATTAGGTCAAAATATGCTACAGGTGAATTCATATTCATGTTTCTCCAATCCTTGGGAGCCAATTTTACACACTGATAAACTGAGGCATAGAAGCAACTGAGTACTTCAGAAGGTCATCACCTTGCTACTCAAAGAGTAATCCTTAGACCAGAAGCTTTTTAGAAATGTAGAATCATTGGGACCCCAAGACCTGCTGAATCAAAATCTACATTTAAACAAGATCCCCAGTTGATTTGGATACTCCTGAAAGTTTGAGAAGCACTAATGTGGTGAACCATGCTGGAGGTGGTATTGAGATCTTTACCTTTCAATGCAGACAGATTGCCACCACCTTGGGTCTTGGCTGAGATGTCACCTTCTCAGGGAAGCTTCCTATGACTTTAGAATTCCTGTAGTTGATCTTGTCCTGTGATTTCAGAGCACCCCACACTTCCCAGTTACACCAAGTGTCACATTTTACAGTCACGCAGAGCAGACCATTCAACTGGCAAGTAATTACTCAGGATCACACATGTTGCACCCTGGTGCTCAGTGCTCACTGGACAGACCAAAAAGGATCATGCATTCAATGGTGTCATCTTTCCAAACACAGTTTCATTGAGAAAAACACCAAGCACACTTCTGTACTGAAGATTACTATTTTGTACCTTTTTTTTTTTTTTTTTTTTTTTTTTAGATGGAGTCTCACTTTGTCACCAAGGCTGGAGTGCAGTGGCATGATCTTGGCTTACTGCAGCCTCCACCTCCCAAGTTCAAGGGATTCTCCTGTCTCAGCCTCCTGAGTAGCTGGGACTACAGGTGCACACCACCACATCCTGGTAATTTTTGTATTTTTAGTAGAGATGGGGTTTCATCACATTGGACAGGCTGGTCTCAAACTCCTGACCTCATGATCCACCCGCCTCAGCCTCCCAAAGTGCTGGGATTATAGGCGTGAGCCACCGTGCCCAGCCTATACCTGGTTTTTGAGTGGCATCCACTAAAAGGCTTCTCACAATTTGCTAAATACCCATTTCCCTTTAGAGCCATAGCCTGCCATTTATGAGGTCTAGTTGATGAACTTCAACAGACGATAATGACCACACCTCTAGTATCATCCCAATAAAATCCATTAATTAGGGCACTACCTTTCCTATCATTTTCAGCCCAGCGGGCCCCACCCAGTCCCCTAATTACCACAGTCCACAGGGCACAAGCCCAGGAAACAAACAAGGAAGTCCTTCTCACCAGCTCTTCCTCAGTTTTCTGCCAGTTTATGGAATGGCACTGTCTTTTATTCCAAAATAAACTGTGTTTGGGTTTGGAAATGAATTGTCATCTCTTTTTAAATGATATTTTGAGGCTCTGCATTTAATAGCAGTTGCAATTATCAGAGACCACCTAGCCAGTTGGTGAGATTCATGGGCTGTTATAGAGCTAGAGGGGTACAGTCCTTGAGGAAGCAAGGAGTTTGCAAAGAAACTGTATGCACACATGCACACACATACATGTTCACAGAAGATGTGTGAATTGGGCCGGGCACAATGGCTCCTGCCTGTAATCCCAGCACTTTGAGAGGCCGAGGCGGGTGGATCATGAGGTCAGGAGTTTGAGACCAGCCTGGCCAATATGATGAAACCCCGTCTCCACTAAAAATACAAAATAAATTAGCTGGGTGTGGTGGCGCTCGCCTGTAGTCTCAGCTGCTCAGGAGTCTGAGACAGGAGAATCCCTTGAACCTGGGAGGTGGAGTTTGCAGTGAGCTGAGATCGCACCACTGCACTCCAGCCTGGGTAACGGAGCAAGACTCCGTCAAGAAAAGAAGAAGAAGGAGAAGGAGAAGAAGAGTGGTGGTGGTGTGTGAATCGGTTTCAGAAGCTTTCCAACTCTTCAAAACAAAGTGTCAGTTCTTCTCCAGGTGATTTTTAAAGTTCACCTGGGATTAAGGCATCTCAGGACCTAAGTTAAATTTATTTATAGTCTCCTTCCCATGTCAGGCTGGTACCTACGTAACACTTTCCTGAAGATTGGAAAAAGGGGGTACAAATGATAGCCTAAAAACATAGGGAGTGCCAGGAGATGAAGTTTGGGTAAATTTATGCTATCTTAGGGAGCATAGGATCAGGTTCGGGCAGTGGAGCTGAAACTGCAGATGAGAGGCTATTAAAAAGTAGAGAGAAGTGCTTGAATGTAAAAGTTTGGATATAAAATTGGAGTGGACCTGGGAGACATTATCTATGTAAGTTGTTGAACTAATTTTCTAGAAATTCCATTAGAAAAGAAAGTATTTTCTAGACTGGCTTAAGTTTAATTCTCTCTAGAGGCAACAGAATGAATTGCATGACCTTTATATGGACACTGATTTTTCTTTTTTTCCAATTCTCTGATCTCCACTCCCTGGCACAGGACCTGAAAGGGCCATGATTTCTGTTGGCCCTTCCCTTTTATTCATCATATCCTTTAAAAGTCATCTTCTCTACAAAGCCTTTACAAACAAACTAGAAATAGATTTCAGAACCTCTTTTTGTGTGAAGGAAGGGAGGAGAATTGACATTTATGAGTTCTTCCTAAGTGCCAGCTTGGTCTAGTTTCCTTTGTTTATCTTATTTTATGAATTTTCATGAGAATAGTGCTTGTTTTCTACTTACTTGGTATCTTTCATTTATGCCTATCTTTTCAGGTGAAGAAATTTTAGAAAGATTAAGTAACTTACCCTCTGCTCATGTGGCTATTAATTAACTGCAAACATAGACAATACTCTTTTCCTTTTTCCATGCTGTTTCTAAACTCCATTTCTTTGAGGCTGGGCACAGTGGCTCACAACTGTAATGGCAGCACTTTGGGAGGCGAAGGCGGGTGGATCACTTGAGGTCAGGAGTTTGAGACCAGCCTGGTCAACATGGTGAAACTCCGTCTCTACTAAAAATACAAAAATTATCCATGCGTGGTGGCATATGCCTGTAATCCCAGATACTCAGGAGGATGAGGCAGAAGAATCGCTTGAACCCAGGAGGCAGAAGTTGCAGTGAGCTGAGATTGTGACAGTGCACTCCAGCCTGGGTGACAGAGTGAATGAGACTATATCTCAAAACAAAACAAACCTCCATTTTTTTGGCATACACATGGATGCACACACAGACACAAGCACAGGTGGACAGACGTACAAAAGCTGTTCTCAACACTGAACTATGTATAAAGACTTTTATTTAAATTTGTATTAGATATCCAAACTATTTATAATGACTATTTTTGTGCTGTATATGGTTGGGGTCAAATATTGAGATTATATATTTTCTTTTAATGATATTGTCAATTCCTCAAGGGAAGAGACCACATTTTCATTCATTTCTATTTCTCCTCTCACCAGTCCCCAGGCCTAGCACATCAGCAGCCATTCAGCACATGTTTCAAAACTGACCAAGGACACGGGACCTGTCTATTGAAGTTGCTTTTTCACAATCTTCAAAAATCCTGGCAAGAAAGCCCAAGAGAGGGTTTCCGATTTGTAAAGGAGAACCCACTGCAGATGCCTTTCATTAGATTGACATTTGGCATCTAAACAGCTTTTTTAAAAATAAAGTTTCCCGACCAGTGTTCCAGCTTAGAATTCTGAATATCCTAAAAGGAACTGGGAAATCTTTGTTAACAGCTGAGGATATGGCTGGGCTCTCGTGGCTCTGACCTTGTCAAAGCCCTTTTCAAGGCTGTGAGATGATAATGCATGATGAGTCAGGACAGGGACTAATGACCCAGTGACATCAGGCTGAGCCATTGCAGGGATCTAAATATGACACAGACAGTCTATGCCCTGTTTTGCATATCTTACAGGATTCGAACTGCAAGTGGTAATAAACTAGATTTTGAAACTATTTCCCTTATGTTACCATGTTAGACTTTTGTGCTATCCCCTCATGGATTTAAAGCAGTGCGTTAGTCAGGATCCTGGTGGGAAAATGTGAGTGTATGCTAACGGACTAATTAAGAAGAGTATTTAAAATATATATATATATATTTTTAGAGACTGGGATGCTGCTGAGGAGTATAGTAGCTCTCCACAGGGACAGTCCCACCATTGATCAGCAAGGGAGTTTTGACTTGCTCCATTTCCAATCTGGGCTGGTTCATCCATCTTTAGGCAGTGTTGTGGTCCCGTTTCCAGGAGGTTGCTATATTGATGCCAACCATCAGAACATTAGTGCGGACACCTGATCAGCATAGCACACTACAGCCCAGAATTCCTGGGCTTAAGCAATCCTTTTGCCTCCACCTCCCATGTAGCTGGGACTAAAGGCGCGTGCAACCATGCCTGGCAAGAAGAGTGATTTTAAAAGTGTCATTTACCAGGGAATGGGCAGAGTTAAGGGAAACTGACCATGGACAGAGCAGGAACCTGGGGTTAGCAGCACCAGGGCACAGGTACCGCCCTGGCCTGAAGGGGCAAAAAGAAGGATTGGTTACTGGAACCTGGAGAAAGTAACTGCACACAGAGGGCACTGTGGTCTTGGGGTAGAAACAGGAATTCACCTTGAAACGAAGGAGCAAGGGAAATAAATTCCTTGACCCCACTCTATTGACTGGACACATAGAAGCCAGAGGGCAAGTAATTCATGATGCAGTCCATACAAGTCAGCCTCTCTGGGCAGAGCGCAGTGTGAATTAAGGTGAAGACGAACCTGCAGGTAGAAATGTCCAGCAAAGTGACTTTCCTCAAATATTCTTGTTTGGAAACTATTTCTGTTGGTTGTTAACAAATGTTAACAATGGGTGAAAAGAAACCAAGGGTAAGCAGGCAGAAAACAAACAATAAGAAGGTCTTAGTCAAGATGGAGGTGTCAAAGGCATGGCAGCGGGGTCACTGGGAACGCGACCAAAGGAAAGTCCACCGTCTGATCGGAAATGTTTAGAGTTTGGGCCTCTGCAATTCTTTTCAGAACCTCATTTGAGCCTGCGTAGCGGGTGTTTTGGAGGAAATCAATGGAAAGCAGCTGCATGCTGCTGGGGGGTGCAGCCCGAGTGGAATAATAGTAAGGCAACCCATTCACTGGACTAATTCAGGGAACATGTGCTTCAAGATGGAAGTGATGGGGAAGAAGAGAAGATCCAGAGGGCCCCCTCCTGACTCCAAGAACCCCTAGAAGATGTAGAGGCACAAGTGCTGCCACTCACGTGGGATGGAGCCAAACAATTGCTTTGGCTCCCCACACAGCCAAATACTTTAACATTGGGGTAATTGCTACATGTCTTTCAGTTGGGCCATCACAGTGCTATGATTATTCCAGAGGAATTCCTGGCTCCCAGACACCCACTTTCCAAGCTCAAGCACTAAGAGGCTCCCGTCACGTTCCCATCAGTGACAAGACCCTTGCTTCTGCTTCACGCTCCTGACTCCAAAGGCACTTTATGTTGTGATACTTGCAGTTACAGAAGGGCTGCTTTTGTTTGTTTGTTTGACAAAGTGCTCAGCCTCAGTTGACCTGGGCAGGGCTACCGAGCACCTGACAGAAGTTGGCCTTCTCTTGTGAATTCTGTGCCTATCCATGGCCTTGTTCTCACTGCTTCCCAGGAAGCACCTACTCTGTACATTGGATGGGACCTCCCAGGACTCCACACTTCTCTGGTATGATTGCTGGTTAATCTTCTGTCTTCTGCCCTTCTACAAAGTGTACTTTTCCCACTATTCACTTTTCCCATTTGGTTAAGACCTTGTTTCAGAGGTTTTAGCCACTGTATCTAGAAAACATCACCCAGGAACACACAGTGCCCTGCAACACATGAGTACGGAATGGATTATGGAATGATCTACCTGCAGGAACTGAAAAATGCCCTCCTCCGAGATGTCCATGCCCTCATCCTCAGAACCTGTGAATATGTTACCTTACAGGATAAAATGGTAAAATGAAGAAAAGGAAAAGGCAAGATAAATGCTCGATTCTGTATCTTTATTTACCAATTATTTTTAAATGAGCTAGTTTCCTAGTATTTGTCAACAGGAACAATAAATTTTCAAAAATCATTATTTTTAGGAACTCATGAATCTAGTTCATTGCAGTAAAATTAATGCTTATTATTGCTCAAATTTTCCCATCTTTTAGGAAAAGATGGGAAAACAAGTGGGATCCTGTTCAGATTGGCTTCTGGGTCCATTGACATGACCCTTGTAATCTGGTAGCTTCTTTGTTTTTCTAGTAAGATATTCAGAATTATTTGACATTTCTTGCCTTAGACCTAGAGTCAGCCATTTCTTCAAGGAGTCCTTTTAGTACAAAACAGTATTTAGAGGCAACAATGTGGTCACTGATGGTGTTCAATGCTGTTGGATTAGTCACTAAAATTTAGGTCTTTTCAATAGCACTAAGAAAATCTTTTTAAAAAATAAAGATAAAAATACATCAGAAGTTCATACTGATATTTGCAATTCAATCCAAGACTACAGTGTTTAACCTAACCTCATTGATTTTACATCTGTATCTCATTCTTTCTAGGCCAAAAGTCCTAAACCTTAACAATACCAACAATCTTACTCCAAGGCTGTATTCCATCACACACACACACACACACACACACACACACACCACACCCCCAGTCTCAAAATACCTACACCAGCATTACCGTCAACAACATGATGACTAATAAACAATTTGAGATGTTTTGCAGCTCTCTCTTTCTCCTTTTTTTTTTTTTCTGGTCTTAGTTTATACCTTGCCTGGGTGTCTAGTAACTTGCTGATAAAGTTTGTATATTTGTCGCTGCCCAAATATCATACTGAATTGCAATCCCCATTGTTGGAGGTGGGGTCTGGTAGGAGGTGACTGGATCATGGGGGTGGGTTTCTCATGAATGGTGTAGCACCTTCCTCTTGGTGCTGTCCTCACAATAGTGAGTGAGCTCTTGTGAGATCTGTTGCTGAAAAGCATGTGGCGCCTCCCACTCTCTCTCTTGCTTCTGCTTTCCCATGTGATGTGCCAGCCCCTGCTTTGCCTTCTGCGATGAGTGAAAGTTCCCTGATGCCTCCCCCAGAAGCCGAGCAGATGCCAGTACCGTGATTGTACAGTTTGCAGAATCATGAGCCAATGAAACCTCTTTTCTTTATCAATTATCCAGTCTCAGGTATTTCTCTGTAGCAATGCAAGAACAGCCTAGCACATGCGCTGTATTTTAAAGTCATTTGAAATAGCTCTTGGCCGGGCTCAGTGGCTCATGCCTGTAATCCCAGCACTTTGGGAGGCTGAGGTGGGCGCATTACTTGAGGTCAGGAGTTCTAGACCAGCCTGACCAACATGGTGAAACCCCGTTTCTACAAAAAAAAAAAAAAAAAAAAAAAAAATTAGCCAGGTGTGGTGGCACATGCCTCTGGTCCTAGCTACTCTGGAGGCTGAGGCAGGAGAATCGCTTGAACACAGGAGGCAGAGGTAGCAGCGAGCTGAGATCGCACCACTGCACTTCAGCCTGGGCAACAGAGTGAGACTCATCTAAAAAAAAAAAAAAGAAAAAGAAATAGCTCCTGTGTGGTTATGCCATCAATTCCATACAGTGTCAAATTCTTCTATTTCATTTTGGTTTTTACCTTTAGGAATTTAAAACATTTTAATTTCAAAGTTGTATAAAATATTTACATAGTCCCTAACTCAAATCTATAAACCACAGTGCATTTAGAAAAGTCCAGCTTCTATTTCTGTATTTTTTTTTTACCCTATTCTTTCCCCTTCCATTTAAAAATGGTTTTGTTCTTCCCTTCCATTTTAAAACATAAGCAAATATATATTTGCTATCTTCCTCTTTTCCAGATAAGTTATGCGAACTTTTTTTAAAAGAGACTTTATTTTTTAGAGCAGTTTTAGGTTCATGAGAGAGTTCCCATATGCCCTCTACTCCCACACATGCACATCTCTGACGATGAACATCCCCCGCCAGAGTGGACCATTTGCTACAATGGATGAAACAACACTGACACATCATTATCATCCAAAGTCTAGAGTTTACATTAGGGTTCACTCTTGGTGTTCTACAGTCTATGGGTCTGGACAAAGGTATAATGACATGTATCTACCACTATAGTATCATACAGAATAGTTTTACTGCCCTAAAAACCCTCGGTGTTCCAACTATTCATTCTTCTCTCTCCCTAAGTCAGCTATGCATACTTTCTACACCTTTTTTTAAAACCCAACAACCTGGAGGACACTGCAGGCTATTGAGACCTCCCCCATTTCTTTTTATACTTACAGTCCTCTGCAGTGTATGCAATGTGTGGCAGTATAGGTTACTCCATCTCTGTGCATTCAATTGGCTACACTATACAATTGCATTATTACAGATACAATATCTATTTTGCCTATCCCTTATTATAGGTTATTTAGATTTTTACAAAAATTGTTTTTGCTCTTATAATCAACACTGAGATGAACTTTTAAATATATACACATTCTGCTTGAATTTCTGACTATATCACTAGAATGGGCTTCTATCTAAAAAGTTACTGAGTACATCACACAGCTATTGCAAAGCAAACTAGGCCAAAACTTACTGACTTAAAATAACCATCATTGTTTACCTTACACTTCTGGGGTCAGCAATTTAGGTTGGCTTCATCTAGATGGTTCTTACAATCTACAGAGGGCTGAACCATGCATTTGTAGTTAGGGGCTGGCTGGGGCAGGAGTTAGCTTGTTTAAGCTGGAAGCAGCTAGGACAGCTTGTCTCTGCTTTATGTGGTCTCATCCTTCAGCAATCTGGCACTGGCTTGTCACGTTAGAGTTGGACAGGGTTCCAAGAGAGCAAGCAGAAGTGTGCAAGGCTTAAAATGGGCACATCTTCATTTCTGGTGTATTCTATTGTCTAAGTCAGTCACAAGACCAGCCCAGATTCAAGGATTGGGGAAACAGACTCCATCCTCTGGTAAGAAGAGCTATAAAAGTGACATCATAAAGGACATGGACACAGGGAGGGGCAGAGATGCAGGGCCAGTTTTGAAAGCATTCTACACCGTCAAGTCAAAGAATATGAACGAACCTTTATAAGCTCCTAGTATGTACTGGAAGGTTTCCACTCTTTTTTATTATTTATTTATTTATATTTTTTTGAGACAGGGCCTCAGTCTGTCACCCAGGCTAGAGTGCAGTTGTGTGATCTTGGCTTACTGCGGCCTTGACCTCCTGCGCTCAGGTTATCCTCCCACCTCTGCTTCCTGAGTAGCTGAGACTACAAGAACATATGCCATCATGCCTGGCTAATTTTTTTATTTTTCAAAAAGACAGGGCCTCACTACATTGCCCAGGTTGATCTTGAACTCCTGAGGCTCAAGCAATTCTCCCACATCAGCCTTCCAAAGTATTGGGATTACAGGCATGAGCCACTGCACCAGGCCTTCATTCATTTATCCTCTTTTTTCCCATATGACAGAATTTCACTCAGTGTAAACAGGCTGTCCTCCATTTCCATCTGGGCATAAATCCCCAGGGGCAATCATGAGTATTAATAAAATTATAGGAAGTATGCACTTGGAGCCTCACCTGCCTGCAGTGCCTATGAGGTGAATCCATGCAGTGCATAGCTCAACAAATTCAACCTCAACAAATTCAACCTGGTTGCCTAATGTGGGTATAAGGATTCCATTTTGCTCATGGCCCAATCTGGTAGACCATATTTCTCGGAAGGTGGTATCAATATTTGGATTTGATTTGAATCAAATTACAATTACTCTGGAGTTACTCCAGGTTATAGCCCAATATTCATACCCTCTCCACCTTCTCTAGAATCTTCTAGATCCTCATGGAGTGATCTGGATCAGAGTGGAAGAACTCTCCAGCTGGCAGAGCAGAGGCTGCAGTGCCCTGGGAGACAGGGGAGTGGATTCTACCCCGTCTCTGCTACTTACTAGCTGATATGGTTTGTCTCTGTGTCCCCACCCAAATCTCATGTTGAATTGTAATCCCCAATGTTGAGAGAGGGACCTGGTGGAAGGTGATTGAATTATGGGGGTGGACATCCCCCTTGCTGTTCTTGTGACAGAGTTCTCACGAGATCTGGTTGTTTGAAAGTGATAGAACTTCCCTGCTTTGCTCTCTCTCTCTTTCTCTCTCCTTCCCCACCATGTGAAGATTGTGCCTGCTTCCCCTTTGCCTTCCACCATGATTGTAAGTTTCCTGAGGTCTCCCAAGCCATGCCTCCTATATAGCCCGCAGAACTGTGAGTCATAAATTACTCAGTCTCAGGTATATCTTTATAAGAGTGTGAGAACAGATTAATAGACTAGCTTTGTGTCATTCGAGAATTATCATCTTTCTGAGCCTGTTTCCTAATCTGTAAAATTGAAAGAATAATCCCTACCTCATGGAGTCGAGGTGATGATTTGATGTAATATGGTGTAATATAATACGGTAAAAGAACCCCTTCCTTTTACTCCCAGCTTTAATATTTGAGGAAAACTCCTAGCTGGCAAGAGGAGTGGGAAAAGTAAAGTAAATCCTCCGTTAGGCCTCAAGTGTCTCAGATCTCTCAAGACACAAGGACCAGGGCTTCCCTTTGTCTAAGCATCTGGCTGGTGGAAATGAACATTTTACAGACGTAAGTAGTTGCTTTAAGGAATTTCAGCAATGGTGTAGTTCAGGTCAAAGATTTAAAGAACATGGTGCACAGACCAGTGCTGAAGCTGTGGCTGGCCACGCTACTTCCTTAATGTAGACGAGCGTTTGTGCAAGACCTCATCCATGGAGGCTGCTGCCTCGTCACAAACTCCACCTTCACCACTGCAGGCTCATGCAGGTGTCAAGTGGCACCAGGAGAGCAAATTTGTTTGGTTAAATGTCTGACTCATCATTCATAGCTTGACAGGTTTCTGAGCTTGCTTCAGACTTGACTTGAAAGAAAAAGGTGGGGGCTGGCAGAGAGGAAATAGGATCCTTTTATTACAGAACACTTTCCTGAGGGGTTGTTTTCTTGAATGTTAATCCAGACCCAGGTTGTTATTCTAAAGGTGCACTGGAGCCAAACTTCAGGATGGAGCTCAGCTGTTAACCCATTAGTGACTCACCCAACCATGGAGACCCAGGGATTTGTGTAAGGGCTGAGATGCTGCAAGACCTGCTGATTGGGAGCCAAAGATTCTGAATTTGCAGACTGAAGGCTCCCTTTCATCACTTGCCCTTCAGACCCAGAATCCTTGCTTATCAGTGGGAAGTGGCTGTCTGCTGGATCCCATTTGACATCCCTGAGCCTGGGAACTATCTGGTAATGAGTTTCATCTGGAACTAAGTCTGAACCAATATGGATTGTCATTTGCATGGGGTGGATGGTAGCTATACTGAATGCCAAGTGAAATAAATGTGAAAGCAAAAACGCAGGCCCCACCAGTGAGGGTCAGGGGATGTTACTCAGCAAGGTTAGCAAACTACAGCACACAGGCCAAATTCAGCCTGCTGCCTGTTTTTTATAAATAAAATGTTATTGGAACACAGTCACACTCATCTTTTTAAATGTATTGCCTATGGCTGCTTTTGTGCTAAAGCAGTAGAGTGCAGTGGCTGTGACACAGACTGCATGATAGGCAAAGCCAAAAATATTTGCTACCTGGCCCTGGGTTAGGAAAATGCTCGCCAACCCCTGGGTTAGATGCACCCTTCCAGAAACACAAACCCTTTCCTACTGACCAGCCCTGTGGACACGCTTTCTCTAGCCAGCATCCATCCTGAATGCAAGTAATGGCCTGGCCTCAGAGCCGAGAGCACCTGGTGCTGGGCCCACGGCCCTTCAGAGGCTGGCAAACCAGTGCTTCCACAGAAGGCTCAGGAAGATGGGCGGAGGGTGTGGTGGTTTCGCCGGGCAGCTCCTCTCTGCTGTTGACCCTCACTGGATTCATCATCTAGGGTGTTCTAGTAAGTAATGAAGAAACAAATAAATTCCTTTGATCGGGGCTATTTAAATTTTCTAGGGCTACTGTAGCAAAGTACTGCAAACACAGTGACCTAAACAAAAGGAATTTATCATCTCAGCTGGGCTTGGTGGCTTACACCTGTAATCCCAGCACTTTGGGAGACTGAGGCAGGCAGATTCCCTGAGGTCAGGAGTTTGAGACCAGCCTGGCCAACTCCTCTGGCCAACTCCTCTGATAGTGCTAGGGAAGGATCTGCTCCAGGCCTTTCTCCTGGCTCTAGTCGTTCCTTGGTTTACAGATGATGTTGTCTTTGTTTGTTCCCATTGTCTTCCCTTTGTGTTTGTCTCTGTGTCCAAATTTTCCCCTTTTTGTAAGGACACAGTTATATTGGACTAGAGCCTACCATAAACACTTTATCTTAACTAATTATACTTGCAATGATCCTGTTTCCAAATAAGCTCATATTCTGAGGTACTAGGGGTTAGAAGTTCAACATATGAATTTTAGAGGTGGGGGGCACAATGTAACCCAGAGCAGGAGCTCTGTGTCACTGCAAGGCCTGCGTCACACAATAACATGTAAATCTTATGACTGCAATAAAGAAAAAAAAATCCATAACATATGGCTCAATAAGTGATTAAACTTCTGTACAAGCTACCACGCTCTATTCTGAATCATTTAAACTTTATGAGAACCCTTTGCAAATGAGAAAATGAGTCCCAGGGTGTTTAATTTCTCGGATGGTAGAGCAGATTTCAAATCCTGGTCTGCCTGGTTTGGAAGCCCACTCCCTGTTCACTGGGCCAGTAGTTCTCAAACTACTATCTTGGAACCAGTGGTACCAGGATCACCTGGTAACTTGTTAGTAATGCAAAGCTTCAGGCCCCACCTTACACATGCTGAACCAAACACTCTGCTACAGTAGCAGAAGGGGACTGTGGCCAAGTTCCGGAACCCATGAATTGGGCCAAGCCTGAGAGCAGGCAGGTTGACATTTATTAGGTACGTAAGTGCCAGGCACATGGCTGATTGTCTTCATTTAGGCTGTTTTACATGATTGTGGTAGGCAGAAAATGGCATCCCCAAAAGGTCCAAATCCTAATCCCCAGAACCACGAAGGAGTTTCCTTACATGGTAAAAGCACCTTTGCAGATGTGATGAAATTAAAGGTCTTGAGATGGGGATATTATCTTGGGTTCTCTAAGCGGGGCCAACAAATCTCAAGGTCTTTATCAAGGCAAGAGGTAGGGAGGAGAGTCAGTTAGAAAATGTGTGGATGCTTACACTGGTGGCCTTGAAGATGGAGGTAGGGGCTATGAGCCCAAGAATGCAGACAGCCTCTAGAAGTTGGGAAACCAAGGAAATGAATTCTCCCCTAGAGCCTACAGAGAGAGAGCTGCCAGCACCTTGGTTTTAACCCAGTGAAAACCATTTTGGACTTCTGACCTCTGGAACTGTAAGATAATAAGTATGTTATTTTAATCTACTATGTGTGGTAATGTATTCATTTGTTACAGCAGCAACAGGAAACAGATACACTGTATCTGATTGGTTAATGTGTTTTGATCCAGGTGAATCTCCAACTTCAAGCTACAAAAGCCAATGCCCGCAGCAGCCTTGTTCCTGGCTACCGGACCTCTCCACTGCTGAATCAGTAAGCTATTAATAGTTCAAAGAACCACCATCCACGGAGGCCAACTTGGCCTTCACCAACAAGGAAGCTAACAGGTAATAGCGGTTTTAATGACATGGAGTCTAGACCAGTGGGTCTCGAGCTGCAATGTACATACAAATCACCTGCAAAGCTGAAGAGAATGTAGGTTCCAAGGCCGGGCGCGGTGGCTCCCTCTTGTAATCCCAGCACTTTGGAAGGCTGAGGTGGGTGGATCATGAGGTCAGGAGATCAAGACCATCCTGGCTAACACGGTGAAACCCCATCTGTACTAAAAATACAAAAAAATTAGCCGGGCATGGTGGCGGGCACCTGTAGTCCCAGCTACTTGGGAGGCTGAGGCAGGAGAATGGTGTGAACCCGGGAGGCGGAGGTTGCAGTGAGCAGAGATCGCGCCACCGCACTCCAGCCTGGGCGACAGAGCAACACTCCATCTCAAAAAAAAGAGAAAAGAATGTAGGTTCCGCTTCAGAAGGCCTGACATTCTTCATTTCTAACAAGCTCCCACCGGGTGATGTGATTGGCTGGCAGGGACACGCACATAGCAAGCCATGGATGCCTACTCATCAGAGACCACCACCTCCTCAGAGTCCCTCTGCATTTAGGGGTCTAGGTGAGGGCTTTCAAAATCGGATGGGTCATCAGCCTCACCTGGGTGCCTGTCAACAAAGGGTGGACTCCACCTCGGGCCCGCAGAACCGGGAATCTGCATGTCTACTGGGCGCCTCCATTCTGAGGCCAGTGGTTTATGCACAGGTGTTTGAACACAACTGCTTGAAATCATAAAAGCAAGCAACTCCTCAGCAGATCACCTGCACCGCCATTCCGATTTTGTACAGAATCAGTGCCATTATCTGAAATATGAAATGCTTATCCCCTGACCACTCCTCTTTCCTCCTCATCTTAGTAGGACCTCAAGCACTTCAAAGCCTGAGTGAAACCCCCAAAAGAAGGTGGCTTGGCTGCAGAGGGAGCCCCACAGAGACCCCTGAGAGGCTGAGCAGAGGGACACTGAGCTCCCACTGCAGGGTCAGGGCCAGCCAAACTCTATGACTTCCTTGCTTTCTGGATCCCAAGCTCTCACCACCGGCCAGACATTATTAGTGTGAATTCCACCTCCTTTTGCTGGGGAGGGCAAAGTGCAGCAGCCTGCAGGTACGATTTACTGCAGCATGGGCTCATAAAACACTGCAAATGAAACTTCAAAGGCCATGGGCAGCCACTGCCCGTGGGTCCACCTTTCTCCAAACCCTCGTTAGCCGCCCACCCTTGGAGTTCTCCTCCAGGGTGATCTCAGCTCCCTTCCCTACCCCACCCTCCATTAAGGCTCCCATTAAGTAAGCTGGTTTTATGACATCAGCGGTGATTAAACTGACCTGATTTCTCCCAGGCTGGCAGAGTCAGGAGCCCGGAGTCAATATGGAAACCAATTCCAAGGGCCTCAGCTAAGCCACTCAGAGAAAAAAAGACCTGAGCCTTATTCTGAGAGGGGGGAAAAAAAAATGGTGTGCAGCTGCAGCTTATCCCACGTGATACTGAGCAGAATCCCAAAGAAATAGAGTGGGAGAGACCCAGCCATGCCTGCAGCCTGCCCCTCTCTCGGCTTGTTGCTAGGATTAGGGAAATGCTCTGACCTACACATGGATGGACGCCTGCTCAACAGAGTTGGTATAACTAGCGCTATTTCCCTTGGGGACAGCGGCAGCCTCCTGCCAGGTCATCTTGTTTGCTGGGCTTACTCCAGGATTTGCCAGCCCCATCCTTCCACCTAGGTCTCCTCGGACCCACCGCACTACCTCTGGCTTACTTTTTCATGCTTTGTCCCATACCTGGAGTAGCTTCTTTTTCTTTTTTTTCCCTTATTGAATAAACTCCCACTCATCCCTCAAAACTCTGCTCAGGCTTTGATTCTTCCAAAACTCCTTCCTCCCCTCACCCCCAGCCAGAATTACTTTCATGCATATAATTCTGTTTGTTCTGGCCTCAAAGCGTGGTCCCTGGACTGGAAACTTCAGAAGCATCTGGAAATGTGCTAGAAATGCAGGCTTCCAGGCCTCCCCTACCACTCCTTTACAAGCACACAAGGTTAGTGCTTCCGTGGGACACCCATCTCTATAGCATCCTCTGCTTTTCCCCTTTGGCACTGCCCACAACTGTCATTCTTGGATTCTTTAATATCTCTCCCTCCATCCCCCGCCCATAGACTAAGTTCCCCAAGACCCACTTTGTGTTTCTGCTCCTGCATCCTTGGTGACAGCCAGTGCCTGCAACGTTGTAGCAGCACTTCTCCTCTGGGCTCCTCCTCATCAGCTCAGGTGCTACTTCATTCTGGCCTGCAAACTTCCAGGTCCTACCCATGGTTTCCTTCCATAAGCGCAGGGAGTCGCAGGCAGCAGGGCTCTGGCAGCCCGACCTGACTTGCCAGAGCTTAAGACCTGACCTGTATGGGTTAATGATGAAAGCGCTGCTGGGGAGTCTCCACGTGGCTATTTTATACATCAGTCTCCATTGCCCAAGTCTCAATGGAAGACCCCTGCTTCCTTTTGGTTCCCGGGCACATAGTGAGTGCTTTCATTCCTGACTGTAGGTTTCCTGACGTGATCTGGTCAGAATAGGGGAATTCTTCATGCTAGGTGATTCGCTGGACAAAGTAGTGCTTTAGCGGCTACTGTGCACCAGGTAGATCCCAGGTGCTAAGGACAGAACTTCGAACAAACAGACAAAACTCCAGCCTCTTGGGGCTTACATTCCACCATATGTCCCTGTATTTGTGTTAAAAGAACAGAGTAATGTGTTCCCAGTACGTAACATTTTCCTAGCCTTTAGAAACTGCATTCCCTATGAAAGTGAGCCGTGGGTTGCTCTGGAGATGTGGCCTGTGTCACTGAAAAGTTGTCAAAGTTTTCCCTAAGGATTCTAGAGTCTATCCTTGAGGTATTACCTCAAGGATTCAGTAGGTCTCTGGTTTCTAGGGTGTGGTATTCACAGTGGTGACAAACATTATTGTAAGAGAATGTTCTACCCTTGAGAATTCCTCTGGGGATGGGAAGAAAGCCAAAAAGCAAACTGCTTCGTCCTCTAGTTTAATCTGCCTGTTACACGGTCTCCTAGCAGCCTGTATCTTCTCTTCAAAGCACTTCGTTGTTTGTACAACTATTAGTTTTATTTCTTCCCTCCCCTTTCCTCTCTCTCCTCTCCTGGTTGCCTTCCCTCCTCTCCTCCTCCTCCTCCTCCTCCTCCTCTTTCCTTCTCTTTCTCCTTCCTTTCTCCCTCTTTCCTCCTGTCTCTCTTGTTCATGATTATTTCTACCATGTAGCATATGCTTACACATGCTGGTGTTCTGTAAAATTGGGGAATGAAGGTGGGGAGTGAATCTTGAGATTATCCTTAGACCTGCAACGCTTGTGCATTTGATATTTTTATTTTAGGGCAGAGGAATTTTTTATTTTATTTGTTTGTTTATTTATTTTTTTGAGATGAAGTCTCGCTTTGTCACCCAGGCTGGAGTACAGTGGTGTGATCTTGGCTCACTGCAACTTCCCCCTCTCAGGTTCAAGCCGTTCTCCTGCCTCAGCCTCCCAAGTAGCTGGGATTACAGGCATGTGCCACCATGCTTGGCTAATTTTTGTATTTTTAGTAAAGATGGGGTTTCACCAGTTTGACCAGGCTGGTTTCGAACTACTGACCTCACGTGATCCACCTGCCTCAGCCTCCCAAAATGCTGAGATTACAAGCTTGAGCCACCACGCCTGGCCAGGCAGAAGAATTTTATTTTTGAGATTTATGACCTAATGCAGCCCTTACCAATATTCTGAACACTCTCCTTTTAAGTTTTTGAGTAAGCCAGTTTCATTACAAGTCATCATTGTCAGCTTCAGGTGTTTGACCTAGAGAAGGACGTTTGTATTCCACTTTGGGCTATGGCTCTACTTAATTAAGTAATCTTAAGTAGATGCTCCTGCCTCACTAGGCCTCCAAGCATCTTCCTTGTAAAAGGAGTTGATTGGTCTGTGTGATTCCTTAGTACTCTCCAGCTCTACAGCCCTTCCCCATTCAGCCAGAGGACACGGTGCTTCTTCGAGGTCTCTGCCAGGACATTAGTAGGCAGTGGAAATCTTCCACCAACATTCAAGGGGGATTTTGAACATCAGAAGATGGAAAATGAGAATCAATCCATCAAATTTATGATTTGTTATTAATTAAGGTTGAAAGAAAAGAGTGAAAGTACTGACCAATATGCATCTGTGATTTTAATCAGCCATGCTGTCGCAGTCTTCTGTTTCTGTGGAAAATTAAGATTTGCCTTTATGTCAGCTGCTGGGTATTTGGGCAGACAATGTTGTAGGAGGAGAAAAGTACAGCTGTTTTGGTCAGTTCCAGGTCTGCATACTGACACCTCTGCTCACTAGTGATCTTGACCCGGCTTCTCTAAGCCTCAGTTTCCTCATCTGTAAAATGGAAAGAATACCCATCTTATTGTGACTATTATTAGATAAATGAAATTGTGTACGTAACATGCTTGACACATAGAAAGCACTCAAGAAAAGCTAACTTAGGGTTGGGCGCAGTGGCTCATGCCTGTAATCCCAGCACTTTGGGAGGCCAAGGCAGGTGGATCACCTGAGATCATGAGTTTGAGACCAGCCTGGCCAACATGGTGAAACCCTGTCTCTACTAAAAATACAAAAAAATTAGCCGGGCATGGTGGCGTGCGTCTGTAATCCCAGCTACTTGGGAGGCTGAGATAGGAGAATTGCTTGAACCCAGGACGGGGAGGCTGCAGTGAGCCGAGATCATGCCACTGCACTCCAGCCTGGCCAATAGAGCAAGACTCTGTCTCAAAACAAACAAAAAGAAAACAAGAAAAAAGAAAAGCTAACTTATTTCTACTGACTTTTCCTAGTTGATTTGTGAAAACAAGGTGACAGGCCAATTTGGAGAAAAATATGGGTAGAAGTTGGTGACCTGGCTTTACTTAGCCAAGTCTTTTATTCACTGACCAGATTGTCATCATCTTACCTGTGTTCCAGAATTGGTAAATTGTTACAGAAGAGTCCCGGAGCTTTGAAGGAAAAAAGTGGGAAACTTGCTGCAAAGGCAGCCAGACCTGGCCCCATCCTCCAGCTCCCTGGGGTATTTTAAGTCAGCGTCTCAGATGATGATGATGATGGTCACCATCCGATCACCATTTACCATGTTCCTACATATGCATTGTCTCATTTCATTCTCAGCCATAGCAACTCTGTGGGATGGTGGATTACATGTTGTTATCTGGTGAGGAAATCGAAACTCAAGGAGGTCTGATGACTAGCCCACATTCACACTGCTGATCCGTGGATGGAGAAAGAGTTGAACACAGCTCCTGACTCTAGATCCAGAGAGTCTCTTTGCCACTTCATGTAGTCAGGCATAAAATAATGATTCTGTGTTATTTCTGAATATTTAACTTATATGTAATTTCACTCTCATGTTTTCACTTCCTTACAGAATATCTACTTCTTTCAAGAAGTATTTTAAAGATCAATGCTGTCATATTCATTTATTTTACTATAGATCAAATTCTATGGTAACAAATAAGATTACCAAAAATCCCCAGGTATGTCTACATACGTATATATGTATGTGTGTATGCACATGCATATATATCTTTTTCTTTCAAAAGCTCTATCCAATAGTCCAGAAATACATTCCATTTAAAAGAAAAATAAATGCATTCAATTTAAAATCCCAAATGAACTTGCTCAATTTTGGCGGGGAGGGAGATTGTGTTGAAATTTAATTTCGTTGCTATTTGGGACTCATGCAACTTCTCAGAAGAGACACAGTTTTTCAGTAGAGATAAATGACCTCTTCCAAGAACAATGGAAATAGAAAGGGGGTGGGTGTGGGTGTGGGGTGGGGGGCGCCGCGGGAGAGGGGCAGGAAGCACAGATGAACTGAAAAGAGAAGAGTTCTAAGCAGGTTGGCTTCCTTTAAAAAGATGGGAGAGGGTCTCCAAAAAATAAATAAAATAAAAAGTTAGGCTACCTATTGGACTATCCTTCAAAGAGTGACTGTGACTTAGTGTAAAAGCAGATTTAAAAAAATATAAATACAGTGAGTCACAAAATTCTCTCACCAAAACCAAGATATGAAAAAAAAAAAAAAAAAGTAGCTTCTATTTTCTTCAAAACTGCTCTGAGCTTCGTGTAAGCCTCATTCCCTGGGGAATCCAGGAAAACTTAGAATTGCCAAGAAACAGTATTCCGATTTCCTCTGATTTAAAGTCTCCTTTCCATTTAACCATTCAGTCTATTCTACTAGGTATCATCTGGTGGGGTGTAAGAAGTCTCTTGAGATAAATAATGTTTCAGAGCATGCCTTTTTCTTTCCCTTCCCAGGATGGTGTCTATATACCAGGGGGTATGAGGGAGACTCTCTCTTCCCTCATACTGTGTCTGGACAGACCAACTCCTTGGACTGGTGACTGCTGAGTGGGCCTGGTTCTGTCTGGCTTCTTGAGAAGCCACATGTGCTGACCCTACTGCTGGAGCCCATAGTCCTGATCATTTGTCCTGTCTCACTGTGGCCTCTCTTGCCACTCCCGAGTCTTTGCTGGTCCACTTGTTTCCTCAGAATCTCTGGGTCCTCTCTCAGGGGCATGAAGGCTCCCTCAGTTGTGAGGAACAGGAAAGATGGCCTTGGACTCATCCATTCATTGCCTTCCATCACCTCCACATCATTATTCTTCAATGGTGTTAAACATGTCCTCAGACTGAAGCTTACAACCTCCTTGCATGAGTCCTGGAGAAAGTCTCATCCACTGTCTCCTCCCAGTATCTTTTATCTTCCCTCCGAGACTGGATGTTTCAGAAGCATCCCACCCTCGTCTTGAATTTTCTTCCCTGAGCCGCTGGCTCTAACCTACATTCTTTACCACCATCTCTCCTTTTCCCCCCGTCTTGGCTCATAAGTGAATGGGGTATTTTCACTGCACTGGGAAAGAAACTAGATTAGAGTCTTTTAAGCTTGAATCTGATATGTATTGGGAGTTAAGGGAATTCAGACTGGCCTTCAAGATTACTATCTTGACCACTAAATGTCTTTTGAATGTCAAAAACTGCATGTTCTTTTCTTTGAATTCATGCTGATAAACCCGAGACAAATAGATGTCTATGGCAGAACTTTGAGATAAATCAGTATATTAATGAATTTTTTTAAAATTACAAAAAATTAAAATAAAAATAGAAGAATATGTTATTACAAATATTCAACAACATAAACATATGTAGTAAAAAGAAAAATTCTGTCTTGCCTTACACCCCATCCTACCATCATACTTTCCCCTCCAGATATAACCACTATTAACAGTTTAGGGTATACGCTTCCAGACCATTTTCTATATGTTTATATACATATGTATGTGAAAACTAAACAAAGGTATAGTTTTGCTTCAATTTTTAGTGAAGTGACAATGACACATAGTCTTCTTTTACTTAACAATATGTTTTGTAACTCATTCCCTGTCAGTAGGTATCAGTCAACTTCACTTTTAAAAACTGATGCGTGGTAATCCACAGTATGGATGGACCATTATTTAGTCAACCATTTTTCATGATGTTACATTTACATTATCTTACAACTTTTGGCTTTTATAAACGGTGAAACCCTTGTTTACATCTCCTTATACAGTAGCTCAAGCATTGCAGACATGTATGCTTTATAAGAACCTAATGTGGAAAGTGATGACATTCCATATCTGTCCTTTGACCACCTGTAAACACGAAAAGCAATGCTGTCAGGAGCCCCATAGTCAGAAGCTGAGCTTCTGCTTTAATTTTGGTCGTTATTCTTCATTTTTACCACTCAATCAGCCCCCCTGAAATGGCAGAGTTTTCAATTTAAATTTTTCTTCTTTAAAAAAATTTCTTTTATTTTTTATTTTTATTTTTTAGAGATGGGGTCTTGCTATGTTGCCCAGGATAGTCTTGAACTCCTGAACTCAAGTGATCCTCCTGCCTCAGCCTCCCAAAGTGCTAGGATTACAGGATGAGCCACTGCACCCAGCCATCAACTTATGTTTTTCTCAATCAAAAAGTACCACAGTAGAGGTAGAATAAGGCAAATTCAATGTGTTAATCAATGTTTATTGGTATGGACCTATTTGTAGTATCATTATTTCAGAGAATAAAGTTGAAACTCACAGTGCATCATCCTCAAAACTGCAGAGTGGTCTTTTCGTGGGTGGCAGAGTCATGGCAGTGGGTTCTGTCAATGGTGGTCATGCAGGACAGCAGTATGCCCAAGTTACCACCATGGTGATGAAGACATGAAATGCTTGCTTCTCTGCACTGTACAGGGCCTCAGTGGAGAAGAAGCTTGTGGCTGCAGGCACAGCACAGCTCAGGTAACCAGCTGTCTTGACACGGGTTTGTCGCTACCCAGTTTATTGATTCACCACCGTGGAGACTTCATGCCCTCCTTTCTGCTTCCGCTGCCTTTACCGTTTCTGCTAAACTATATTCTTTCTCTCCTAGGTCACTGGACAGATGGTCCCTTTGGATCATGTGCTCATCCCTGGTCCAGTCAGCTGTGACCAGAGGAGCAAGATCATGTGAGACAAGGCTTGAAACCTAAGGAATTTCAAAGAGGGAACCATGATGGGCATTCAGCGGCATCTCAGGAGGGGGCAGAGTAACCAGCAGGTGCTTTGCATGCTGGTCTTGTGTGTCTGGAAAGGGCATCCTGCTAAAACATTTGTCATGAAACTTCTCATCAGCATTTCCAGCGTGCAGGAGCAACCGCAAGAGCCACTTAGATACCATCTGATTATAATGTGTTTCTCAGAGAAATAAATAGCCCAAATGGAAACACACTTCTGGTTGTCAATTTTTACAAACCCCTGGAACTCAATGACAGTTCTCCAGGATCGATATGGTCTGGTGACAGTGAATTGATTGTTCCAGCAGAGATCTTTAATGAGATTGTTCACACTATTCAGGCACCACCATCTCCAGCAGATTACAATGACAATGGCGGGGCCTTGTGAATATAGAAAGCAAAGCAACCTTCCTGCTCATTTCTTTTTGAAAGCACTAACCCCTAGCAGCAAGGCCTTCTTGTTAATTAGTTGTTAATTATTGGGACAACTCGTGAAATGTTTGTTAAAGAGCTGGTCCAAGTGGCAAAGAAAAGAACCCAGAGCAAGAGACTGAATTGAAGGGTAATAAAAGGAACGAATACGCTTTTACACAGTTCACTGGCACCAAGGAAATTCTAGCAACTTACTCCTCTGGTGCAAGAGGAGAGGTACTGTAGAAATGCATAGCAAACAAACTAGAATGGATGAAAATATAATAGACATGTAGAGCTAGAAGGAACCTCTATAATCATCTTCCCTTATTTTGCAGATTGGGAAACCCAGGTAACAGCGCATAGATGAATTGCCTAAGATTTCGCTCCTAGTTGGTGTCCTGCGAATCACTGCAGCCCAGAGAACTCACCACTACCAGGCCCAGTTGAAGGTGAGTGGTGGGGCTTTTGATTTGGACCTCCCATTACAAAGGGGTTCTATTCTAGTGTTTTTTTCTTTATCCTCAAATGACAAGTATGGTCTATGATGTATACGGTTAAAGCAACACACCGACAAGCTATGGCATACATGATCAAAGCAATAAACCAACAGATTTAGATTGTCTTTCATGTAACTTTTAACCTGTATCCCATGACTGTATAACCAGACCACACTACCTTTGAAGCTTTATAAATAAATACTTTAAAAATAAATTCCATTATTGTTTGAACAGTTATATTGTGTCATTTACTTATTCTTTTTTTTTTTTTTTCTATGAAAAGTTCATTTGTTACGTGTATATCTACAATATACCATAGTTTTTCTTATCTTGTTTTGGCATTTAAAATTTTTTTATCTTCTCTTTACTTTTTAAAAAATATTCTAAAATCTACAAAAATAGAAGCAGCCCAGGCTTCTCGAACCTCTCAGGGCTCTCGTTCACTGCTCTATGTGTTCTTATTGTAGCATATCGCTTTCATAAGGGATTTAAGTTGACACAGTCAGGTTGTAGCTTTCATGATGTTACATTAACATTATCTTACAACTTTTGGTTTTTATAAAGGGTGACTATCTTTTTTTTTAAGTAGGAGATTCTGTGTTTCACATCTGGAAGGCTGTCATAGGAACCGAGAACTTTGCTATCCATCTCCTGTCAGGTGTAGACAACCTGGACACCAGTCCCAGTAAATTCTTAGGGAAGAGCAGTTAATATTTTCATTCTCTACACTAGCCACGTCGATTTGTTTGGGTGGCTCTGTAATATGCCTTCAAGTTCATTCTTATGCACAATCATCTTTTAACTTAATATAGTTACTTAATGCAGTTGACTTAGTTTAGTTAACTTAATATAGTTTAATATAGTTAATTTAATATAGTTTACCTGCAATATAGCAGGTAAAAAAATCAGAGTAGGGGTAAAGTAAGAATATTATTAAAAACATTTTTATTCCCCCTTGAAGAGTTGCTGTAAAATGTTGTCTTTTCATTCCTGCTTTCTGCTTTCAGAAGTGATTTGGAAAGTATTGCGGGATGATGCCACTTTTATAATGAAACTACGTAGGTTCTATGCAATCTATGATAATTGAAGATTCTATTCCTTAGGAAACCCTTCCGTCCCTTACACTGGCCCTGTTACGTGGTGCCAGGCGTGCAGCCTTACCTGACGCACCTAGGACTTCTCTCTGTCTCATTCTTCTCCCAAGTTACACTGTGTAGTCTCAATGGTTCTCAAACTTTAGCCTGCATGAGATCACCTGGCAAACTGGTGTAAAATGCAGAACCCAGCCTCTCTCACAGAGATTCTGATTCATTAGATGTGGAGCAGGGCCAAGGAATCTGCATTTTTAAGAAACACTGCATTTCAGTGTTAGGCATTTTAGAAGCACCCTTGAGAAACCCTGATCTGCCCACATTTTCTTACCAGTCCCTTGGCTGGTAAGTCCCTTGACACGGATGCATGCTTTTGTATCCATCCAAGGGACCTGGTAAGAAGCCTCTGAATTATAGGCTTTATCTGTTTATTTGGGTGACTCACTCCGGGGATCCCTGGGTAGATGCCCCTCCTCACTCAATCTGACTCCCAGGACCTTCCTCCACTCCCTTTGCCTCTGGCAGGGAGAATAAAAGGAGCCTGGAGAAGGGCAGACCCCCAGCAGAATAATGCCTACCAGTGGGACCTTCCTTCTAGGCTCACTGCATTACCTGTGAATATATTTTTAGAATAGATTTAGAAAAAACTCAGGCCATTTGGGGTCAGTTCTGGTGATTCTGGTTTATGATCAAGTGGGAGAATTACTATTCAAGATCAAGCTACATATAACTATAACACACATCACAGCTGGCATTCTGGCTTGGGTCATAAATGCATCCATGGCATCAGATGCAGCGTTTCAAAAATACTCTCTGTAATGATGGTGAATATCACAGCCAGGCTGCCCTGAATGAACTTACAGGTTGCTTACAACTTGCTCTTGTTCTAATGGGTTGGGCAGCCATTTTTACTGACTGTCTCGTTGATTCATTGGTACTCCGCTATGCCAGTTGTCAAATACTTATACTACTGGAATTAATATATAATTTTTCTCCTGAAGGACAAAACTCCTGTGAATATCTCATTTGAGAATGTTTCTTAAAAATCTAATCTCCTGAACTAATAGTCAATCTTTGCAAATGACGTAAGTCATATGACTCACATTCTAAGTGAAAATCTACTGTAAGCCAGGTTAATATTGGTCCTACATTTATTCCACGTATTAGCTTATATAAGCTTGAAATCTCCATGTTGTGTGTCTACTGCTGCACGCATTCACTTCCCAAGTCTGCATAAGGTTGGAAATTTAATACTCCCGATACTCGAGCAAAAAGATGCCTTTAACTTTCTTGGCCATATCTTTAGCTTGGTTTCCTACAGATGGCACTCTGCTGATTCATTTCCTGATGGTGCACTCAAGTTGATTGTTTTATTCTTTCGAAGAATGTTATAAATTGCAGTTTGCTTAGAGTTGAATGATGATGGGGTGGGCTGGGGTTTACAGTTGAGAAGCACCACTTTAGCTTATAATAGGAAGCATGTAATTTCAATTCATGAAATAGGCTGGAGAAGTATTTATAAATAATTATATGTCTGGATGTGTTTGTATATATAGTTACATTTATTTTTAAGCATACATAGAACTTAAATTAAATATAAAAATATTCATACCTATAGTAATGCAAAAACCACTATACCATTTAAAAATTTTTAACTTAAGTTCCAATTCTGGGAGTAAAAGGAGTGGTCAATTCTCAGTTATCACCACACCTGACTTATCAGTAGAACACTAGATACAACTGATGAATCCTTCCTTCATTTTGCTGTCAGACATTACTTGCAGTTGGCTTTCCTTCTGCCTCTGGGACTGCACCATCTGTTAGTCACCATTGCTTGTTCCTTCTCTTTTGACCAACCTCTGAGCATCAGAGTGATGAGGATTTAATCTTTGGACCTTATATGGAGCTATACTCACTTCCTAAAATTTCAGACTTGTGTATCCAGTTACCTAGTTAACTTTCCATTTGGACATCTAACAAATATCTCCTGCTGAGTGTGTCCAAGGCAGAACTCTTAATTTATAACCCCTCATCCCAACCTCACCATTCCTGTTGTTTTTCCCATTATGATAAAAGGCAATTTCTTTGCTCTCCTTGCTTAGGCCAAATCCTCAAAGTCATATTTGACTGTTCTTCTTTTCTCATACTCCATATTCAATCTGCCAGCAAATCCCATTGGCTCTTCCTTTGAAATATAATCTGCCAATCTCACCACCTCCTTCACCTTGCTGGTCCAAGGCTCTGTAATCTCTCTACTATATTATTGCCATGGCCTAATTACTGGACTTTCTATCTCTTGTCTCTCTTAGACTTTTCTCAGCACAACAACCAGAGTGATCCTCTTAAATTTTAAGCCCAAACATGTCACGTTTTTGCTCAAAACCCTCCAATGTTTTCTCAAATCATTCAGCACAAAAACCAGAGTCCCTCTAATTACTTATAAAACGCTCCCCCAATCTACCATCCCTAACCTCATCACTAATACTCTTACACTTAATTATCTGCTACAGCCCTACAATTTCCTCTGCTGTTCCTCAAACATCCCAAAGATTTTGTCACCTGAAGGTCTTTGCATGTTCTGCCTCCTTGTCCTGGAAAGCTTTTCCCCAAATACCATTTTGTCTCTGCCTTCAGATTTTTGATCAAATGTCACCTTGTTCCCAAAGTTTTCTCTGACCATGCTATTTAAAGTACAATGCTCTACTCCACCCCTTGCAATCTCAGTGCCTCTGTCCTGCTTTAGTTTTCCTTTGAAGCTATTATGATCAACTGACATAGAGTTTGCTAATATATTTTGTCATTTTCTGTCTCCTCACATTAGGAACTAGGGTTCATGAGAGTAGAGGTTTTGTAGGCTTTGGAAATTAGTATTTCTTTAGCAACAAGAACAGTGCATATGTCAGATACTCAATAAATCCTTGCTTAAAAAAGTAACAGTGTATCATGATAAAAATACATAAGCACATGAATCAAATATAAATACAATGGTATCCATCTCCAATATGTTCTCCAGTGATCTTTACATGCTGCTAAAGAATTAGTGTAGTCCTCCTCTCCATTATATCAGGGTTAATCTGTGTAACCAATAGATTATGTAATGTTGTGTGACCTCTGAAACTAGATTGTAAAAAATAGTAAGTTTCTATTTTGTTCTCTTGGATCACTGACTCTGAGGGAAGCCAGTGACAATGGGGACACTCAGCAGCCCTGTAGAGTGGGTCATGTGGCATGTAACTAAGACTTGCATCCAACCAGTAACATTTTGCCAGCCATGTGAGTGAGTCATGCTGGAAATGGATTTGCCAGCCCCAGTAAAGGCTTCAAATGGTTACAGATTTGACCAACATCTTAACTACAACTTAACGAGAGACTCCAAGCCAGAACCACCAAGATAAGCTGTTCCCAAATTCCTAACACACAGACTGTATGAGATTAAAAAGAAGTTTATTGTTGCTCTAAGCCATTAATCTTGACTAATTTGTTATACATAAATAGTAATTAATATGGATTTTTGTACTTAAATTTTATACCTGGAATGCTGTAACAAAAATAAAAATGTGGGAGAAGCTTTGGAATTCTTAGGATCCAGACGAATTTTAAGGAGAACATTAGGTGAAAAACTAAAGGACTTTGAAGAGACTGATGGCAGAAACCCAATGTCCTTTGAGGAGGCTGCCATTAAGAGCTTAATGAAAAGTAAGAAAAATGTTATTGGACATGAAAGAAAGGGAATCCTTGTTATGTAGTGGGAAAAAGTTTAGCAGTGCTGTCACCTGTGATAATATTAAAGAAGGAAATTCACTTACTGAATTGGTGAATCTAACTAAGGAGATTTCCAGGCAGAGTATTGAAGGTGCCCCCTGGTTAAGTCTTGCTTTAAAATGTGAGTGGAGACAAATAAAGCTAAAAGAATAGGTCTTAATTTAAAGTAAAACCCAGGAATTTCTGAATTTGAAAATTTCTAGCCTTTCTGGATGTCAACTGATACTAATATTTAGCAATGACTTCTGGGCAAAGACGAAACCCTTTCTTTTCTCAGGAAATCATGGTATAAAGATGAAACATACAATGTGACTGTAAAATACTTTGTTAAAGACTCAGAAATATCCAAGGCAGTGTCTCCTTAAAGAATTGTTGGGTCAAACAACAGGGCTTCTAACAAGCTTAAGGGTGATATCCCTGAGCAGTCCCAGTGGAAGCCCAAGACATAGAAATGCTTATCTCAAAAAGATTTGTAAATGTGGCCTTTGACTAATGTAGTAAGCATCAATAATATTTAAAGGAGATCCACAAAATTTTAAGAGAATAGTATTAGCAAAACTATCTCCAGCATGAACTAAAAGAGACAAGGATGGCCGGGCATGGTGGCTCAAGCCAGGAATCCCAGCACTTTGGGAGGCTGAGACGAGTGGATCACGAGGTCAGGAGATTGAGACCATCCTGGCTAACATGGTGAAACTCCGTCTCTACTAAAAAAATGCAGAAAACTAGCAGGGAGAGATGGCAGGCACCTGTAGTCCCAGCTACTTGGGAGGCTGAGGCAGGAGAATGGCATAAACTTGGGAGGTGGAACTTGCAGTGAGCTGAGATCCGGCCACTGCACTCCAGCCTGGGCAACAGAGCAAGACTCTGTCTCGGAAAAAAAAAAAAAAAAAAAAAAAGAGACAAAGACAATAAAAATGAAGAGGACATTTGACCCCAAAATTTATGGGAAGGAAGAAGTGTGAAAAAACTACTGAAGTATAAATATGGGCTATCTTTCATAGAAAATGAAGGATACTTCAAAGGGCAAAACCATGATCCCAGAAGGTGGGGGCAGGAACCATGGAGAATTATTCTCAGGCCTTCACTCCCAATCAAGAAACTACCAGAAAATGTTCTGAAAAATTTCAGAATTGTTATGTGCCAGTGACTCCTTTGTGACTCTCTTTCTCTCCTACATGGTTATTTTATTCTCAGGCTACCATTGTAGATTGAGTTTGTTGGAGAAACATATAACTTATTTCTTTAGTTCACAGGCTTTCAGATAAAAAATAACTGTGCTCAAATAATTGGACTTGAAGAGCCTCATCTGCACATGGACCTGATTTGGATAATGAGAGTCTGGACTTTGAGCTGATGCTCTGATGAGATGAGTTTTGGAGAGCTTGAAAGGGGATGGGTATATTTTGCATGTTAGTGGGCATTGACAGCCAGAAGGTAAACTGTTATAGGTAATCTCTGATGGCCATCAATGATTCTTTCTTTCTAGAAATTATGCTCTGTGTTGTCAGCCTTCTTCCAAAATGAATGGGGCTTATTTATGTAAGTAATGGGATATTTTTAAAGGATGGTATGTGACTTCAGTGGCTAAGTTTTTAAAAATTTGTAGCTTCTACAGGGATGACCTCTCTCACCACTCCTATTCAACATAGTGTTGGAAGTTCTGGCCAGGGCAATCAGGCAGGAGAAAGAAATAAAGGGTATTTGATTAGGAAAAGAGGAAGTCAAACTGTACTTGTTTGCAGGTGACATGATTGTATATTTAGAAAACCCCATCATCTCAGCCCAAAATCTCCTTAAGCTGAAAAGCAGCTTCAGCAAAGTCTCAGGATACAAAATCAATGTGCAAAAATCCAAGCATTCCTATACATCAATAACACACAAACAAGTCAAATCATGAGTGAACTCCCATTCACAATTACTTCAAAGAGAATAAAATACCTAGGAATCCGACTTACAAGGGGTGTGAAGGACCTCTTCAAGGAGAACTACAAACCACTGCTCAGTGAAATAAAAGAGGACACAAACAAACGGAAGAACATTCCATGCTCATGGATAGGAAGAATCAATATCGTGAAAATGGCCATACAGCCCAAGGTAATTTATAGATTCAATGCCATCCCCATTAAGCTACCAATGATTTTCTTCACAGAATTGGAAAAAACTACTTTAAAGTTCATATGGATCCAAAAAAGAGCCCACATTACCAAGATAATCCTAAGCCAAAAGAGCAAAGCTGGAGGCATCACGCTACCTGACTTCAAACTATACTACAAGGCTACAGTAACCAAAACAGCATGGTACTGGTACCAAAACAGAGATATAGATCAATGGAACAGAGCAAAGCCCTCAGAAATAATACCACACATCTACAACCATCTGATCTTTAACAAACCTGACAAAAACAAGAAATGGGGAAAGGATTCCCTATTTAATAAATGGTGCTGGGAAAACTGGCTAGCCATATGTAGAAAGCTGAAATTGGATCCCTTCCTTATACCTTATGCAAAAATTAATTCAAGATGGATTAAAGACTTAAATATTACACCTAAAGCCATAAAAACCCTAGAAGAAAACCTAGGCAATGCCATTCAGGACATAGGCATGGGCAAGGACTTCGTGACTAAAACACCAAAAGCGATGGCAACAAAAGCCAAAATTGACAAATGGGGTCTAATCAAACTAAAGAGCTTCTTCACAGCAAAAGAAACTACCATCAGAATGAATAGGCAACCTACAGAATGGGAGAAAATTTTTACAATCTACCCATCTGACAAAGGGCTAATATCCAGAATCCTACAAAGAACTTAAATAAATTTACAAGAAAAAAATCAAACAAACCCATCAAAAAGTAGGCGAATGATATGAACACACACTTCTCAAAAGAAGACATTTATGCAGCCAACAGACACATGAAAAAATGCTCATCATCACTGGCCATCAGAGAAATGCAAATCAAAACCACAATGAGATACTATCTCACACCAGTTAGAATGGCCATCATTAAAAAGTCAGGAAACAATAGGTGCTGGAGAGTGTGTGGAGAAATAGGAAGACTTTTACACTGTTGGTGGGACTGTAAACTAGTTCAACCATTGTGGAAGACAGTGTGGTGATTCCTCAAGGATCTAGAACTAGAAATGCCATTTGACCCAACAATCCCATTACTAGGTATATACCCAAAGGATTATAAATCATGCTGCTATAAAGACACATGCACACATATGTTTATAGTAGCACTATTCACAATAGCAAAGACTTGGAACCAACCAAAATGTCCATCAATGATAGACTGGATTAAGAAAATGTGGCACATATACACCATGGAATACTATGCAGCCATAAAAAAGGATGAGTTCATGTCCTTTGTAGGTACATGCATGAAGCTGGAAACCATCATTCTGAGCAAACTGTTGCAAGGACAGAAAACCAAACACCACATGTTCTCACTTATAGTTGGGAACTGAACAATGAGAATACTTGGACACAGGAAGGGGACCATCACACACCGGGGCCTGCTGTGGGGTGGGGGGAGGGGAGAAGGATAGCATTAGGAGATATATCTAATGTAAATGGCGAGTTAATGGGTGCAGCACACCAACATGGCACATGTATACACATGTAACAAACCTGCAAGTTGTGCACATGTACCCTAGAACTTAAAGTAAAATAAAAAAAATTTTTTTAAATGTGTAGCTTCTGTCTTCCTCACTTGGATCACTCACCTTGGGAGATGCCAACTGATATGATGTGAGGATACTCAAGCAACCCTATGCTCTTTTCTTTCTTTCTTTCTTTCTTTCTTTCTTTCTTTCTTTCTTTCTTTCTTTCTTTCTTTCTTTCTTTCTTTCTTTCTCTCTCTCTCTCTCTCTTTTTCTTTTCTTTTCTTCTTTTTGGCAGAGTTTTGGTCTTATTGCCCAGGCTGGAGTGCAATGGTGTGATCTCGGCTCACTGCGACCTCTGCCTCCTTGGTTCAAGTGATTCTCCTGCCTCAGCCTCCTAAATAGCTGGGATTATAGGCATGCACCATCACGTCCAGCTAATTTTGTATTTTTAGTAGAGACAGGGTTTCTACATGTTGGTCAGGCTGGTCTCAAACTGACCTCAGGTGATCCACCCGCCTCAGCCTCCCAAAGTCCTGGGATTACAGCTGTGAGCCACTGTGCCTGACCACTCTTTAATTTTTTATCCACCAAAGCTATATGAGATAAAAATGTGTGTTGTTGTCTTATGCAACCAAGTTGTGGGACAATTTTGTATGCAGGAATAGACGACTAATACACACAAACCCTATAAGTTCAGCCATATCTTTGGAAACTTAGATCTCAAGACATCACTGGAATGTTAACCTTATATGTGATGCAGGCTGACTGTCCATTCATGGCCTATCAGATGACTGTGTGTGTTGTCAAGGAAGGGTTATTTAATTTTTCATTAATTTAAACATATTCTATTTGTAGTTTCAATGAGAGATGATGTACACCATAAATATAAATTCTCCAGATCAGGAAGTGTATCAGTTAATTGTTACTATGTGAAAATGGCCTCAAAACTTAATGGCTTAGTCAACTGATTGTTGTCAAGTGTGCCAAAATCAGTCAATGAAAAAAGAATAATCTTTTTAACAAACAGTATAGGACAACTGGAGATCCACACGCAAAAGAATGATGTTGGGCCTTTATCTCACACTATACCAAAAATATACTAAAAATAGATAAAAGACCTTAATATAAGAGCTAAAATTGGAAAACTCTTAGAAGAAAACATAGGGGTAAATCTTTATGACCTTGGATTTGGCAATGGTTGAAAACAATCCAAATGTCCATGAACTGATGAACAGATAAACAAAATGTGATACAGCCATACAATGGAATATTATTTGGCCATGAAAAGTAATGAAATACTGATGCATACTCAACATGTATAAACCTTGAAAACATCATGCTAAGTGAACAAAGCCAGACGCAAAAGACCAAATACCGTATAATTCCAACTATATGATATATCTGGAATCGGCAAATTCCTAGAGATAAAAAATAGATTAGTAGTTGTCAGAGGCTGGAGAAAGGGGAGAATCAAGAGTGAATATTTCATGAGTACAAGTTTTCCTATTGAGACAATAAAAATGTTTCCAACTAGATAGTGGTGATGGTTGCAAAACACTGTGAAAGTACCAAATACCACTGAATTGTACACTTTAAAATTGTGTAAGTGGTAATTTTATTATGTGAAAAGAACAACAACAAAAATCTTAGTGGCTGAAGACAATAATAACTTATTGACATTTCTGAGTATTTCTTCTGTTGATTTTATCTGGTGTCACACATGGATCTTCATACAGCTGGAGTGTCAGCTGTACTGAAAGGTCTAAGTTGGTCTCACTCACATGCCTAGAAGCACTTCTCTGTGTGGCTTCCCATTGTTCCACAGTCTAGGTTGGTTTTCTTACATGGGAGTCTCAAGGGAGTGTTCTAAGTAGGCTATGAGGCTTTTTGAGGTCTGGGCCTGGAACTCACACAGCATCACTTTTTTTTTTTTTAATGGAGTCTCACTCTGTCATCCAGCCTGGAGTGCAGTGGTGTGATCTTGGCTCACTGCAACTTCCGCCTCCCGGGTTCAAGCGATTCTCCTGCCTTAGCCTTCCAAGTAGCTGGGATTACAGGCATGTGCCACCACGCCCAGCTAATTTTTATAATTTTAGTAGAGATGAGGCTTCACCATGTTGGCCAGGCTGGTCTCGAACTCCCAACCTCAGAGGATCTGCCCGCCTCGGCCTTCCAAAGTGCTGGGATTATAGGCATGTGCCATTGCACCCGACTTACACATCATCACTTTTATCACATCTATTGGTCTAAACAATTCACTAAGTCAGACCAGATTAAAAGAGGGAAAAACAAACTACCTGTTCACTGGAGAAGCAGTGAAGTCACAATGCACAGAACATGGGAGAAATTTTTGTAGCCATCTTTGAAAACAAGTAGAATTTGCCCCATTCTCACCTTTTAGTTAGTAGATTATCACATCATCATAATCATCATTTTGTACTAAGACAAATGATGAAATTAAAACCAAATCACTTGAAAGAAATACTTAGCATTTTGAGGAATACATTTATGATGAATATACCACTTTTTTCCGGCTTTGGCTTAAAGCAGCTTACATAGTTGGGATTCTGTTGGATTCTTTCTCACTCCCTGGTTCTGAAAGACACCATAGTAATACTCCATACTCTTATAGCTTTAGGCTACTTGCTGTAAGAGATAAAAAACTGTTTTCCCCCTTTCAAATCACTCACCACTCTCAGTACTTTACTTCTGACACCAGATACATGGGGAGTTTGCCCCACACACTAAGAAATTCTCCAGTGAGCACTAACTGGGTTTCCTATAATTTAAATCAATCCTGACACTATGCATCTGGAGTTAGGATCAGAACCCACAGGAAAAGGGCTCAGGTCCCGTAAGAGTGCCCCTCACCCCCAAAGACATCAATCACACATAATAGGTCACATATACTTCTGACTGACCAGTTATAAATCAGGGTTCCTATATCCTGTTCTCATATTTGAAGAATTTGCTAGAATGACTCATGGGACTCAGAGAGATACTTACACTTATTGGTTAATTATAAAAGATATTACAAATAATACAGAGGAACAGCCAGATGAAGAAGTATATAGAACAAGGTATGAGGGAAGGGGTTAAGAGTTTCCATACCGTCTCTGAGGGCACCACCCTCCAGGCACCTCCATGTGTTTAACAATCCAGAAATTCTCTACATTCTGTCCTTTTTTTTTTTTTTTTGAGATGGAGTCTCGCTCTGTCGCCCAGGCTGGAGTGCAGTGGTGCAATCTCGGCTCACTGCAAGCTTGCAAACTCCACCTCCCAGATTCACGCCTTTCTCCTGCCTCAGCCACCTGAGTAGCTGGGACTACAGGTGCCCGCTACCACGCCCGACTAATTCTTTCTGTTTTTTTTTTTTTTTTTTTTTTTTAGTAGAGACGGGGTTTCACCGTGTTAGCCAGGATGGTCTCGATATCCTGACCTTCTGATCTACCTGTCTCAGCTTCCCAAAGTGCTGGGATTACAGGCATGAGTCGCTGCGCCCGGCCTGTCTTTCTGTTTTTTATGAAGGCTTCATTATGCAGGTATGACTGATTACCATCGGCCATTGGTAATTAAGTCAATCTTCAGCCCTTCTTCCCTCCCTGAAAATCAGGGTGGGGCGGGGCTGAAAGTTCCAACCCTCCAATCATATGGTTTGTTCCCGTGGCAATCAGCCCTGATCCTGAGGTGATCCTGAAGCCCACTGAGTGTCCTCATTAGAACAAAAGATGCTCCTATCAAAAGATGCTCCTAAAAGGGATTTAGGAACTCTGCACTACATGCTTCTATCACTCAGAGAATTACAAAGTTCTTAGGAGCTCTGTGTCAGGAGCCAGGGTCAAAGACAAAATATTTCACAAAAGATTCTCCTAGCACTCCTATCTAAAAAGACTTTAAGTGCTCTACATCAGGAAGTGGATGCAAAGGCCAGTATATATATTTCCTATTATTTTCACATTTGCCTTTAATTAGAATTCTGTATTGCAGAAATTCACAAACATACATATGCTCACTATGCTGATATATGTAGAGTCCAATGAGAATAACAATAATTTCAGAAATGTCTGATTGCCAAAATCAGATACTATTTTTCTTTGACTTCAAAAATAGCATTGCCATGATAATCTCTCTTTTCAAAGCATAGCTCTCATGCATTTTGCAAAGTTATTGGTGATCCTTAAACAATCATTAAGTAAGTGACTGAATCTAATGCTAGGTAAATATTTGTCGTTTAGAGTAAGATTGTGGAATAGAAATATCCAGCACTCATTCCCTTACATAAACATCAATTTGAGCAACCAATCATGCATGAAAATATCTTCACAAGATCTAAGAAACCCAGCTGAGAGACTACAGCACATGGCTGAAACACAGAAATAAGAAAAATGCAGTGAAGAGGGCAGGAAGGACATTTTCACATAAACTGCATCACCCCTTCTCTAAGCCCATGCAACACAGTGCAGAAAGAGATTCCCTCCACGTGGAGGAATAAGAATGAACGAGCACCCAATTTTTCCATGGACTCTAGCACCAGGCCTGTCTCAGTGGACTCTAATACCAGGTCAGCTCCTGCAACCACTGGCTCTAGGCTCACCCTGAAGACCCAGGCTCTAGGACAACCACAGCATCAGGCCAGTCCCCAGATGGAGATTTCAGCAGACCCAGAGCCCAGCCTTGCCATAGTAGACTTTGCACCATGCCAGTTCCTGCAGACTCAAAACCAGGTTTACCCCTAAGGACCCAGGCACTATGCCTACCTCAGCACTAAGTTGGCTTCTGCAGACCCTCAGGGCCACCCTCATGGGTCTAGTTACTAGGCCCACTTCAGTAGATCCCAGTGCCAGGTTGGCTCCTGTGGACCCTGGCACCAGGACATCCCACCTGAGGACTTCAACAGCAAGCACTCCCATAGACCCAACCAGCTGGCCTACCAAGAATTTCTGGACAGGTTAACTGGCCAAGAGTTTTTTTATGCCACAGTCAGTCTGTAAGTATTGGAAGAGATGCTTACTTCTTCAAATACATAGACACCAATACAAGGCCACAAGGATCATGAATAATCAGGGAAACATGATACCACTAAAGGAACAAAATAAAGCACCAGTAACTGGGCCATAAAAATGTAGAACTACAAACTGCCTGACAAAGATTGCAAAATATTTATTTTTTAAAAGCTTAATGAGCTATAAGGGAACACAAATAAATATGTAAACAAAATCAGAAAAACAATACATGAACATAATGAAAATTTCAACAAAGAGATAGAAATCATTTTTTAAAGTACCAAACAAAAATCCTGAAACTGAAGAATACAATGACTGAACTAACAAATTTCATAGACAGCTTCAACAGCAATCTCAGTTAAGCAGAAGAATTAATGACCTGTAAAGGAGTTCATTAGATATTATCTAGTCAAAAGAACAAAAAGGAAAAGAATAAAGATGTGTGAAGAAAGTCTATAGGACTCATGGGACACTGCCAAGTAAACCAATATACACATTACAGTAGTCAAAAAAAGGAGCAGAGAAAGAGAAAGGGGAAGAAAGCTTATTTAAAGAAATAATGATAGAAAACTTCTCAAATATGTAGAAGAAAATGAACCTACAAATCCATGAAGCCCAAAGAACCCCAAGTTAATTAAGCTTAAAGAGATCTTCACCAAGATATGTTATAATTAAATTATCAAAAGTCAAAGGCAAGGAGAAAATTTTGAAAGCAGCAAGAGAAAAGCAACTTATTACATACAAGGGAACCCACACACAACTATCAGCAGAAACCTTGCAAGCCAGGAGAAAGGGGAATAATATACTCAAAGTCCTAAAAGAACAAAATCGCTGTTAATCAAGAATACTACATCCAGCAAAGCTACCTTCAGAAATAAAAAAGAGATGAAGACTTTCCTATACCAAAAATAACAACAACAAAAAACACCTGAAGGAGTTTATTATTACTATACCTGCTCTACGGGAAATGCTACAGAGAATTCTTCAAGTTAAAATAAAAGGAGACTATCACCAGGAAAAATATGAAAGAATAAAACATTGTAAAGGTAAAAAAAAAAAAAAAAGTCAAATCCAGAATATTCTCATATCATATAGATTGTATGTAAATCACTTTTAACTCTAGTATAAAAGTTAAGAAGCAAAAGTATTAGAAATTTAAAAAGGCTGCAATAATTTATTGATGAATACATAACATACCAAAGATGTAAATTGTGACATCAAAAACAAAGTGTAGGAAGAGAAGTTAAAGTGTAGAGTTCTTGTATGCAGTAAAAGTTAAGTTGTTATATCAGCTTAAAAAAGACTGTTGTAACTATAAGATATTGTATGCAAGCATCATGACAATCATAAAGAAAAAATCTGTAATAGATATGCCAAAAAATAAAGAAAAGGAATCCAAGCATATCACTACAAAATTTTCTCAAATCACAAGGGAAGACAGCAAGACAGAAAGAAAGCAACAAAGAAACTACAAAACAATCATAAAAGAATTAATAAAGTGGCAATAGTAAGTCCTTACGTATTAAAAATTACTTTCAATGTAAATAAATTAAGTTCTCCAAACAAAAGACATACAGTGGCTGAATGGATTAAGAAAAACAGGTTCGGCCGGGCTCGGTGGCTCAAGCCTGTAATCTCAGCACTTTGGGAGGCCGAGACGGGTGGATCACGAGGTCAGGGGATCTAGACCATCCTGGCTAACACGGTAAAACCCCGTCTCTACTAAAAAAATACAAAAAACTAGCCAGGCATGGTGGCGGGTGCCTGTAGTCCCAGCTACTCGGGAGGCTAAGGCAGGAGAATGGTGTAAACCTGGAAGGCGGAGCTTGCAGTGAGCTGAGATCCAGCCACTGCACTCCAGCCTGGGCGACAGAGCGAGACTTTGTCTCAAAAAAAACAAAAAACAAAAAAAACAGGTTCCAACTATATACTGCCTACAAGAAACTCATTTTGGCTTTAAGAACACATATAGACGGAAAGTAATGGGATGGAAAAGAATATTTCATGCAAACAGCAACCAGAAGAGAGTACTGTGGCTATACTAAACATTAGACAAAATAGCCTTTAAGTCAAATACGTCACAAGAGACAACATGACAAAGAGGTCAATTCATCAAGAAGATATAATAATTGTAAATATATATGCATTCAACATTGGAGAACCTAAATATACAAAGTAAATATTAACAGAACTTAGGAAGAGATAGACGGTAATACATAGTTGTAGGGGATTTCTACTTCACTTTCAACAATGGATAGATTACCCAGACAGAAAATCAATAAACAAACAGTAGACTTGAACAACACTATAGATCAAAGGGACCTAGCAGATATACACAGAAGATTCCATCCAACAACAACGGAATATTTACCAAGATAGATTCTATGCTGGCCCACAAAACAAATCTTAACAAATTTAATAAGATTAAAATCATATTGAGTGTCTTTTTCAACCACAATGGTATGAACAAGAAATCAATAACATGAGGAAAATTGGAAAATTCACAAATATTTGAAAATTAAACAACACACTCTTGAACAACCAATGAATCAAAGAAGTAACCAAAAAGGAAATTAAAAAATATCTTGAGACCAACAAAAATAGAAACATAACATATCAAAAGTTATTAGATGCAGCAAAACAAGTTCCAAGTGGGAAGTTAATAGTAATAAATGAACTAGAGACCAGAAAAACAATAAAATAGATCAATAAAACTGGGAGTTGTGAGTTTTTTTAAAAGATAGACCAAATATACAGACATTCAGCTAGACTTACTAGGAAAAAAAGAGAAGAATCAAATAAAAAAAAATTACAGATGAAAAGTAAGACATTACAACTGATACTATAGAAACACAGAGAATCATAAAAAAAAAACCCAAAAAACTACTACCAACAACTATATGCCAACAATTTGGATACTCTAAAAGAAATGAATACTTAGAAACATATAACCTATCAAGACTGAATTGTATAGAAAAAAAAAAAATATGAACAGAACAATGATGAGTAAGGAGATTTTATCACTAATCAAAAGCTCCCAAGAAAGAAAAGCCTAGGACCTGTTGTCTTCACTGGTGAATTCTACTAAACATATGAAAAAGAATTAACACCATACAAACATATTCAGACAGTCTGGCAAACAAAAAAAAAAGAATTAATGCCAATCCTTCTCAAATCCTCCCAAAAAACTGGAGAGGAGGGAACACTTTTAAATCCATTTTATGAGGCCAGCAGTACCCTGATATCAAAGACAGACAAGGACACTACAAGAAAAGAAAATTATAGGCCAGTATCCACAATGAACATAGATGTGTGAATCCCCACCAAAATACTAGCAAGTACATTAAAAGGTTCATATACCTTTATCCCTAGGATGCAAGTATAGGGGAAGAATAATATCTCTTCCTTTTTCTCCTCTAATTTCATTGCTTGCTTTCCCACAGCAAAAGAAAGATTAACAAGAGAAAAGCACACACATTTATCTAATGTATGTTTTATCTGATATAGGAGCCTTCATAAGGAAATGGAGATATGAAGAAAGAGTTAAACCTTTGTATATTTTTGCTATGTTTGATGAAGAATGGATAGTCATGGAGAAATATATGGCAAAAGAGGTATGATCTAATGGTAATAAACTAGAGGAAACTTAGTAAGGCCTGCTTGTTCAGATTCTTCTCTGTGACACATGAAGATAAGAATATTTCTTTCCTCCAGATAAAGAGAGAGCATCTCTCACATGAGGGTCTTATTACTTACTTCAGGGGAAAGTCAGAAAATCTTTTCTGGGTTTTGTAGCTTGCTTCAGGGGAGAAGGATGGGGGACAGTCAGAGAGACCTTCCCACACATGCTGTTTCTCAAATTCTTTCAGCTTAAAATATTCAAAATATCAAGATGCCGTATTTTGGAGTAGCATGTCCTGAACCCCATCACAAAGATAGTTCTTTATATACAAATAAAGAAATGTGGTGCCTGCAGTAACAGAATGAAGAATAAAAATTGTATGATCATCTCAATAGATGCAGATAAAACATTTTATAAGATTCACCATCTTTCTATTATAAAAACTCACAACAAATTAGGCATAGTAGGAATTAACTCAACATAATAAAGGGTATGTATGACAAGCCCAAAACTAACATCAGAATCAACGATGAAAAGCTGAAAGCTTTTCCTGTAAGATCAGGAAGATGAAAACAATGCCCATTCTTGCCACTTGTATTGAATGTAGTACCGTCAGTCCTAGCCAGAACATTCAAGCACGAAAATGAAACAAAAACCATCCAAATATTAATAGGAAAGGAAGAAATAAAATTGTCTCTAGAGATGGAATAATCTTGTATGTAGAAAACTCTAAAGACTCCACCAACAATCTATTAGAACTAATAAACTTTATAAAGTTACAGGATACAAAAATCAGCTGCTTTATCTATTTATTTAAACTTTTGTTTTACTTCAGGGGTAGCTCCTCTCTGCTAGGCAAGTTGTCTCAACAAGTGTTCACTCCCAGCAGAGAGGGTAGCTCATCTGTGCAGCTGGTTGTCCCATTGTCTGTTCCAGCTCTCGGCAGAAAGGGTAGCTCCTCTCTCTGCAGCTGGTTGTCCTGTCATCTGTAGCTCTCAGCAGAGAGGAGGCTCTGGAGTGAGTAGCTCCTCTCTGAAGCCAGTCATCCTCCATTTGCTGTTCTCAGCAGCGAGGAGGCCCTGGTATGGGTAGCTTCTTTCTGCAGTCAGCCATCCTGAAGTCTCCTCAGCTCTGGCTGAGCCTGGGGCTTTTATGGGCCTTAGAGGGGAGAAAGTGCAGGCCAGTTGGTCCATGGGTGGCCATGGGCAGTCCTGGAAAAGCCACCACAAGTTCCCACTCTGGTCCATGGGACTGGCAGCCTTTTCCCAGCCTTCAGGCCTTCCCTGCCCTCAGCTCCCCCCATAGTTTTCCTCCTATGCTCATAGGCCCCCCAAACCTGGAGGGGGCCAAGGTGGCAGGAGGCTGGTGTGTCAGCACTGCCCTGAGTGCACCCCTGGCTGGGCTGTGACAGTGCCTGGGCTCAGTCTTGACTTTGTTCCAAGATTAGAGTGGGCGCTGACAGCAAGGAGAAGCCAGGCAGCAGGAGCAGGCATATATGAGCCTGTGAGGAGGCGGCTCAGGTCTGCAGCTGCAGTTTGATTGGCTGTAGCTGCACCTGAGAGAGTGGGGCTCCCGCCTGCTTCTGGGCCATGAGAGCACAGGGATGCCTGGGTTCACAGCCATGTCTTGGGTGGCCGCAGTGGCACCCAGAGAGCTCCTGCCCCAACTTGAAAGGGATGGGGCTCCCACTTATCCCTGGCTCCTGCCTGCTCTGTGGAGCATACATCCCCTGCTGCACCTCCCTGCTGCAGCTGGTGTGATGGCAGCAGCTGCTCCAGACGGCCCACTGTTGCCATCAATCTCAATTATATGTGGATTCTAAAAACTCAGATTCATAAAATGGAGATTAGAATGGTGATTTCCAAGTTCTGGAGGATGGAGAGGGAGGGAAATGGGGAGATGTTGGTCAACGGGTAAAAGGTTTCAGTTATGCGGGATGAATAAGTTCTAGAGATATAATATACAGCATGGTATTATAATTAACATTACTGTAGAATATACTTGCAATTTGCTAAGAGAATAGATCTTAATGTTCTCACCACACCACATACAAAAAAATGGTAACTTACATGAGATGATGGATATGTTAATTAGCTTGTGGGAATCATTTCACAATATATATGTATATCAAGACATTACATTATCCACCTTAAATATATACAATTTTTATTTTGTGAATTATACGTCAATAGAGAACCCATCCCCCAAAATTGTGGTTTAGAGTTAGTATGAATAATGCCAGTGGGTTTTCAGTTCATAAAAAAGTGATCTGCTGACAAAAGAATAAAAGAATGAGGGGAGAAAGTTTTAGGAGATGCATCAATTGAGGAAGTTTCTTCAGATGGAGCTGCTGTATATTCCATTCTGTTTTTTATTCTCTGTTTGATCTTGCTGTCCTGTGGAACTTTGATGTAACTAGGAAACACATTTCTCAGGTTAAATGTGAATGGGATGGGATGTGAATGTGCTAGTATGAGGGACATCATTACATTGAAGGAGCCTGGGAATTCCCAGGCTTTCGATTTGGTGGTTCGGCACATTTTATTTTTGAGACGGAGTCTCACTCTGTCGCCCAGGCTGGAGTGCAGTGGTGCGATCTCGGCTCACTGAAAACTCTGCCTCCTGGGTTCACGCCATTCTCCTGCCTCAGCCTCCCGAGCAGCTGGGACTACAGGCGCCCGCCGCTGTGCTCAGCTACTTTTGTTTTTGTGTTTTTAGTAGAGACGGGGTTTCACCATGTTAGCCAGGATGGTCTCGATCTCCTGACCTCATGATCCGCCCGCCTCAGCCTCCCAAAGTGCTGGGATTACAGGCATGAGCCACAGGCCCAGTCTGTTCTGCACAATTTTTTAAGCTGGGGAACTCTTTTGAAAGGACTTCAGGCTGAGACTTCTAAAAGCATGTGGTGAAGGGCTGAGGGACAAGACCAGAAGGTGGGTTCTAGCGAAGGCTTTGCACTCACATTCTTACACTCTCCTGCCATTGTCCCTGTGATGAAATGAGCTTCATTCATGCAGTTTGCTTGAAAATACACCTCATGGGCCAGGTGCAGTGGCTCACGCCTGTAATACCAACACTTTAGGAGGCTGAGGCAGGTGGATCACTTTGAGGTCAGGAGTTTGAGACCAGCCTGTGCAACATGGTGAAACCCTGTCTCTACTAAAAACACAAAAATTAGCCAGGCAGAGTGGCACATTCCTGTAATCCCAGCTACGTGGGAGTCTGAGGCAGGAGAATCGCTGGAACCCAGGAGGTGGAGGTTTCAGTGAGTCAAGATCATGCCACTACTTTCCGGCCTGGGTGACAGATGAGACTCCACCTCAAAAAATTTTAAAAAAGAAAAGAAAATACACCCTGTGAAGTGTCTTATGATCAAATCTCCAAGACAGAGGAGAGGTATGGCATGCCCCAATGTGATTAAAAACAAACCCAGCTTGTAACCTCGGCTTCTCCATCTGTATGCAGCAGTAACTGCACACCTCTCTCACTTCCTTTCTCCTGATCAAGGAAGACTGTGAGAATTAAAAGTTGATCAGAAAGCAAAGTAACAATGATGTGTTACAGAGGAGCGAGCTTGCAATGAGATCTGTGAAATTTGGCAAAACACAGGAAGTATCGAATTCAGCTAGATTGGATTGGTGCTAAGGCAGTTTGAGCTTGAGGTTGTCCAGAATCCTTTCTGCTAATTTGCCAACTACAAGGGGAATCCCTGCCTCACCGTTTGCATATAGATTTAGAAGGAAATGCAGATTTGATCATTTGGTTTCTGTGCAATTTTCGAGTCAAAATGAAACTAGAATGTGAATATAGAGTATGTGAACCTTCTTAGTATAAGGCTGGATTCCCCTCTGACTTCTGTAGCATTTAGGAAATTGTGCCTTATAATAGCAGCAATCAATATATACATTGTCCTTTTATCAAGTAACAACAATGACTGCTGATGCTCAGATCCTAGTGTTCTGTAGAATCTAGCAACCCATTGTTCGGATACAAGGGTGCATGAATTAACAATATTCACTGCACATTTTCTTCATGTTTGCATTATAGTCTTCTGGAAATAGATTTAGTAAAAAAGTACTTTCCAAAAACTCAAGTGTTGATTTTTTTGTTTGTTGGGTAAGAGCCATAATAAATGTTCATCATTTAAAAAAAATTGGAATAGGGCCAGGTGCAGTGGCTCATGCCTGTAATCTCAGCTCTTTGGGAGGCCTGGGCAACATGGAGAGACCCTGTCTCTACAAAAAATGTAAAAATCACGTGGGTGTTGTGGCAGACACCTGTAGCCCCAGTTGCTTGGGAGGCTGAGGCAGGAGGATCTCTTGAGCCCAGGAGTTTTAGGTTGCAATGAGTCATGATCTTATCACTGCACTCCAGCCTAGGTGACAGAGAAAGAACTTGCCAAAAAAAATAAATAAATAAAATTAAAAATAAAAAAAATAGATGAGAAGGAAGACTACACAACCCAAACACAATCATTGTTGACTTGTATACAGTAGACTCCCTTAACTCATCTCCACTTAAGGAAACCACTAGATTAATTGATACAACCTCTATTCTATCTGCAAAGTCTTCAGTAGGCTCAAGATGTGACACTGGCATTCTCATAGTGCATCTAAACACATCTCCCATCAGTTGCATGGTCTACTTACCAGGAGTCAGTTTTGTTTGTTCCCAGATTTGTTTATAAAGTTTGCAATGAAAAATATGTAATTAGGAATTATGTAAATGAATGAAAATATAACACAGAAAGAACATTCTCACTACCATCACCAAATGCTGTCAGATTAGGTGTGGACATGCAAGTATAAAAGATTGAGAACAAATAATTAAAATCTAGAAGATATGTCCTCAGATTGCTTCAAGAGTATCTTTAAGTTCTTGCTCCATTCTAAAGAAACTAGAAAATTGTAGTTGATACATTAAGGATGTGAGGCTGAATTGTTAGGTTTGAAATACAAAATGAGCGAAGACACTCCAAAAACAAAAATAAAAACCCAACAACAATAAAACAGTAAATCCATGCAGTGTTTAATATGTGCCATGGACTGTTCCAGGCCCTGGAGAAATTTTATTCATTTTATTGTCATAATAACTCTATCAAATAGAAAGTAAGTGGTATCGTTATCCCATTTTACAAATGAGGAAACTGAGGTACAGCAACATGAAATTTCTTACCCTGGATTACCCAGCTGGTAAGTAATAGAGCAGACATTTAAACACAGGCAACCTGGTCCTTAGTCCATGCCTTCAGCCATTGCCTTACACTGGCCCTTGATTCTATAGCAATCTTTCAAATTTTTGAGTAAAAACTCAATTGATATATGTTTGTATCTTTAAAAACCATGTATTTTGGAAATCCTCAAGCCTGTATAACAGTAGAGAGGACAGCGTGATGAGAGCCTACTTACCCATTTCTCAACCTCAGCAATCGTTAACTCATGGCCAGTTTTTTATTGTATCTCTCCTCATTCACCTCCTCCTGGCTCTTGAAATATATTAAAACCAATCTAAGAAATCATAAAGTCTCATCCATAAATATTGCAGAATGCATCTCTAAAAGACAAGGACTTCTTTTACTACACTTGATCTTAGTCAAAAGACCAAGAAGCGATGACAAGGACTGCTTTTTAAAAGCATAGCCATAGCTACAACATCACCATCACACCTTAAAAAACAGCAAAACATTCCTTAATTTAATCACATATCCAGACAGCATTTCAGTTTCTTTGACTGTCTCAAAAATGTTTTGAGGGATTTTCTCCCCAAATGGAATCCACGTAAGATCATTGTAGCTCTGTTTTCATCTACATGCCCCATCCCCTCCCTTTTCCCCTTTCAAAGTCAAGAGAAAACAGGTCCTTTGTCCTACCAAGTGTTCCACACTCTGAATTTTGCTGATTTTTGTCTCCTTTGATGTCATTTAAACCATTTCTCTGTCTCTCTCCTGAATTTCTTACAAATTGGGAGGCATAAATAGAGGTACAATCTGACTCAGGTTTTGATTTTTTTGTCATTAATACTTCATAGGCAGTGGTGTGATAATCCCATCAGGAAGTACGTACCATCTGGTTATGTCTGTTTCTGTAATGTTAATATCCCTTGCCTGATCCTTTATTTTATGGGGATGCTATTTTATTATTCCTGCTTCATTCATTATGTGGAATATTTCCATTAAAGGAAATTTGTCCTCATCAACTCTTTAGTTACCCTAAGTTTTGCACAGTAAAAGCAGGAAAAATGCTTGGTTATTTTCTATTTACCAGTTTTCAAAGAAATGAGCTATTTCTTAGCTTCTCTAAAGGTGCCCGATGAGGGTTTTTTTCCTGAGTAATTTTAAACCTGTAACTCCACAAATATTGATGTGCTTCAGTTTACTGCAGTTATTGATGCTCGAACTGTATTATCTTACCTAGGTAAACGGAACTTCCTCCATTTCATTATTGAGTACTTTTAACACTACCCCATCATATTCTAGGCTCAACCTGTTCTATGTAATATTTTTAATGATATCTCTTCATATTATCTTTTGTTCTATCTTTCAACTAGCTGATCAACATCTAGGAGGCGTGGTTGTTAAGGCTTCCGGAATTCATCTTCCAGCTTTTACATTTTCTGCTACATGACTTGGGCAAGTTATTTAACTTAGCTCTGCAACAATTCCTTCATCTATAAAATGGGAATCATAATAATTGTACTTACCACAAGTTGTTGTTAGAAGGACAAACTGAATTAATGTATGTAAAAACGCTGAGCACAGTACCTCCACACACAGTAAAAACTCAGCAAATAGTAGTTATTGTCATTAGGTTTAATAAAACTGCTTTAGTGAATCCTCTTTCTAAAATTTTATAAGCATTATTGACATAGTTGTGATTATAATTTACATTTATTTGCTTCCTGACATTTTTTCTTGTAACAACATGCACATTATATATGTTCCAACAAACATTTCAGAAACACAAATGCCAAAAACGCTGTAAAACTCTATTACGTGGTATATACCACTATTTACCTCACCTACAAGCTCTCCTATAAAGACAGCTAATTTCCAATTTTCCCTAGTGTTAATACAAATAATGCAGTAGTGACTATCTTTGTGGATAGAGGTTTTTCTTCTACATTTAGCATTATTTCTTTACTACAAATTTCCAAAAGTGAAATGACTAAGTTATGACCAAATTTATTTCCCCATGGTTTGTAATCGATTCACATTTACCTTGAGTTTTTAGCATGGTCTGAAAAATGTTTATCCACTGCCAATTATTTTTCATGCTCTTTTATACAATCCAATGACAAAATCAAGCCATTGAAATTGATCAGCCCTATTGAAAAAGACAGTGCAATATGGCCACAGTCTCCTAGCAGTCTATGTGCAGCAATGTCAGCCTAGCTTCGTGAGTCAAACCAGGGAGATGGGGGGAAATTTTGGCTGCCACAGCCTTGAGTGCGGTGAGAAAAAAAAAAAAAAAAGAAAGAAAACCAGCACTCTGAGTAATCTAGTAATTGGGTTCTGCCCTCTCATGAGCTGACAGGAGACCACAGTCACGTGAAACAACCACCAAAGATGGTAACAGCTCAGCAAGGATGACTTGGGCTTAACAGGTGCAGAGTCCTGGCTTGGAAAGAGAGCTTGGCTTACCAGGGCTCTGCTGCACTCTTGAACCTGGCTGCAGGGGCATGAAAGGGGCTGAAATCTGGCCCAACCCCTGCCAAGCAGTGAAGCCTAGTGTGGATATTACCCTTCTAGAAGGATCCTCCCAGAAGGAGCAGATTTTTGCAACTCATCTACCCAGAAGAGGTGCTACTTTCAAATTCACACAAAGGCTGTGTGTGCCACATAAGTTCCTGACATTCCTTTGACTGAGGAGCCTTGACCTGACAGGAAGACAGCTAGAGAGTGCTTAACTGTTGCTTCCCCAGAGTCAATTCCTTGTGGAAACTTTCTGTCCCTGCACCTGTGAAATTTGCTTAATGGATTTTGGAGACCTATGGTGAGATGGAAGATGACAGTCCCCAAAGGCCAGGAATCCCAAGGTGTATTACTTGAGCCACTCCTAAACCCAACAAAATTTCCCTTCTAAATTGCTATCCCCTCCCAAATAAGTATCTTAATTTAGCTAATTTTGTAGCCTAATGGTGAAGCTACAGAAACTAAATGAGAAAAGCCTGGATTAGAATTCTGCCTTCACTAAAATAATATCTGTGTGATCTCACGTTCCTCCTTATCTGCAGATTCAGGAAACAGAAGCACCTGCTTTCCACTTTTCAGGGTTGTTTTGAGGACTAAGTGAGATACTGTGCATAAAGTATTTGGTGTGTTTTAAGTATTCTTTAAAGGTGGGCTCTCATTGTTATTGTGCATTTGAGCCACCTTTGCCCTCTACCCCTTGTTTTGGGTAGGGAGTGGGTTTCTTCCTCTTGCGATGGGAATATTTCCATTTACCTGTATTATACAGTCTTGGCTCTGGGGTTTGCGTACTGAGTGTAGCAGGAAGGGAGGAGGAAGCACTTACTTCTGAAAGGCACAGAATAGCTGCCACCTTCATTAGCTATTCCTTTTCTATTTCCTATTCACCCAAGAGGAATTCCATGCGTCTCCTCGGGCGTCTAGCACTGCCAGCGAGCAAGAGCACACACCTCATTTCCTCCAACTAAAATGAATAAGCCAAAGGGATGAAATGTTCCTTTCGGCACTCACTCAGGTAAATTGGTTCTCAGTGTTTAAAAGGAGAGCGGGGAACAAGAATGATGCTCTGTGCCAGAGTTCTGTCTTAAGTGCTTCCAGTCCTCTGGCAAAAGCAGACTGTGCGTAGCCCCACCCAGGCTTGAGGAGACTTCTCCCCACAGCATCTGTTTAAAATAAAAATATTGCCGTATGTCAAAGGAAGGTTTGAACCTTCCCACCACTCCTCTCTTGCTTCTTCTCTCATAATGGAGGTAGAAGATTTAATGACAAATGAACTACCCTTCTGTTCTAAGGAGGAGAGTCTAGATTCAAGTCCTGCGATTGGGAGGAAGGACAGGAACCTAGAGGCAGAAGATTGAATTCCAGGCCTTGTTCTGTCCTTTATTAGCTTTGTGAGCTTGGAATAGACACTTCATCTTCTAGAAACAAGTAGGCTTAAGCTTAGGGTCCTTGATTGTGTCTTATTTATGAAGTATCTTTGCCAAATAATTCCATTTGAATCTAATCAGACCACTAGATCTAACTACCAGTTTACAGAAAATACAGGGAATAGAGGAACATGTTAAATGACACCACAGTGATATAATCAGCAAAATCTAAAAGGTGAGAAATTTACAGGGCAAATCACTCTCTTTCTTTAACAAGAGAATGTCAGGGAGACAAGGCGCCCTATATAGCTGATAGAGATTTAAGAGAGTTAATCAAATGCAATGCATGAACTGTTTTGTCTTCCAATGCAAACAAAGCAACTGTAGAAATACATTTATGGGAAATCTGAGACATTTGAACAGGATTTGGATGTTTGATGACTTTAAAAATTACTGTTATTTTCTTTGGATGTAACACTGGTAGTGCCATTGTGAAAGTTCTTCTTGGAGATATGTACTAAAGTATGTATGGATAATACCAGAATGATATGATACAGAAATAGTATGTGTGCCATTTACTTTAAAATAATCTAGTAATAGAAGACAGATAGGGAGAGTGATGATGTAATATAATAAGATCTGTCTTGTGTCAATAAGTTTTGCAACTGGTCAATGGGCTTATGATATATTCTCTCTAATTATAATATTCTCTCATTATAATATTCTCTCTAATTTTGTGTATGTTTAAAATGTTCCATCATAAAAACTTAAAGAGTATGAAAGAATGTGGGCTTTGGAGTGAAGAAGACTGCCTGGATCTACTCTTATTGGCCCAATTAACCTCTAATTCAGCTCCCTCATGAAGGAAAAAAAAATAACATCTGCCTCATAGGATTGCTGTAGGTACAAGGAAAACACTTGTCACCATGTCTAGCATGTGATAAGTGACCAGTCAATGTTAGCTCTCATTATTAATAAAACAAGAGGTTTGGTTTAGACTCATTATCTTCTGTGGTTCTTTTCAACTAAAAGGGTCTCTGATTTCCAATCTATTTCATCGTGTCTTGGCCCTCTTTATTTTCTCTTCTACTCCACATTCATGTTTCTGGAAACTAACTTCCTCTAATGTTCACCTCCTTTTGCCCAAGGCACCCGGACTCTTCACCTGGGAGGGCAGGTGTCAGTTCCATAAGGTGTGTTGGACTGATTCCTGGATTGGCAGGTGCAGGTTTCTGATTTCTTCACCTGTTCACTCCCTAGCTGGCTCTTTTTCTAGTAGCTTCCTGTTACCTGAAATGAGAGCTCAAAGCTTCAGGAGGAAGGTAGAAATTGGAGTGGAGAAGGGCATGCAGGATGCAATTACATCCTGACTCTTAGCATGCCTCCCCAGCTTCCCCACCCTGCAGCTGGGCAGTGGATAAGAATCAGACTCCTGGCTGCCTGGCCCAGCTGTTTCTCACTGGCAGTGTGGAACTGGGCAAGCCACTTGATTTTGCTCATTTGTAACATGGGTACAATAATCCCCATGTTTTTGTTAATACAAAGCTAGGAGTGTAAACTCCAGAGCCAGACTCCAGAGCCAGGTTTGAATCCTGGCTCTACCTTTTATTAATGGTGTGATTTTGGATTTCACTGTGACACAGTTTCCTCATTGGAAAATGGGAACAGTAGCAGGATCTACCACATAGGATTATGGTGAGGCTTAAATTGAGTAGTGCCTAGCACAGGGAAGGTACTCAGCAAATGTTGGTGGTTGTCACTGTCTTCATCTTTGCCATCCTGTTGCACAAAGCATGTTGGGAGCTCACTTTAGTGCCTGGCACCTCACTCAAGCCCTTTTTTCAGGCCTGTTTTATTTCCAGACCAGCCGAGGCATCCACCCACGAACAGCTGGGGCCAGCAGGGTGTACAGTGAATGTGTCACAGACCAAGGTCATGCAAGGAGAAACACTGTCACACCCATCCCAGTTTCAGACTTTTCCTTTGCCCCAAGGCACTTGGGACTGTAATTCTTCCAAAGATGAACCTGGGGTGGGGTAGGATGGGACAGGGAGGAGGGAAGGAAGGACAGCCACGCCCTACGGGCTGTCACGTCTTGTGTGAAGTAAGAGACTTCCCCCAGGAAGACCAGAGAAGGAGGTGAGGCTGGAAAAATAGAACGAATCACCCCACCCTGGCTACACACAACTGCTCCTATGGGCACCTTGAGGCCACAAACTGTGGGTCAGGAAGGGGCCCCACCACATGGTGCCTGGAGCTGTAAGTTATTCCCCTCTTTGGAGCGGCGGTTTAACTCCTTAAAGGTTCTGAATCTGACTCATTACTCAGCATTGGATGGAGCCAAAGACACGTGGAAAATAAGAATGGAACCCAAGAAAACAAGAAGGACGAGAGACAAGGGATTTGAATCACAAAGGCAACAGCCCTGTGAAAAATTTGTCTTGAGCTAAACCTGGTGGAGGGGCTTGATATAGGCTAGGGTCGCCCAGTGTCCTCCCTCAGAATTACAGGGGTGGAGATGTTTGGTACCTGGCTCTGTTAAGGCATCAAATCTACTTTCCGACTTGAGACACCATACTCATTACTATAGGGTCTTCCTTCCTCACCCCCGTCCCCATGACCTCCCCAGAATATAGAATTATGGGCAGGGAAAGTTGTAAGGACAGTTGGGCCTTGCGCTCCCTCCTCTGGGTGTTGAGAAAGATCTGGAATGGAATTAGCTTTGTGGGGATTTCCAGGTGCTGAATCCTTGGAGCATGTTTGGACTGAGCTGGGCTGTGTTCACCTGCCTGAGGAGTGGCAGGCCAAGCCACACCCGGTTGTGCCAAGTCACGGGTCCAAAGTGTTTGTCACAGCATCTCAGCAAAGACGTCAGGCTGGATTTAACAGAAACAAAGCTACAATGATCGACAACACCAAAAGCTCAGCTATAGGGAGTGATCTATCTCTCAGCTTAGTAAATATTCGAAAATGAAGATAAAGAAAAGTCTTACTTCAGAGTAAAAGGAGTATGTGATTTTGAAGATCTGGGCATTGGGGTCTCAGCTCCGAGGGTCAGGGCTGTGCGTGAGGAGAGAGGCTGATGAGGAGAGCTTTGTCTACAGCACAATAGTTGGAGGGATTTTTTTTTCCTGCCTTCGACTTTATAAAGACAAAGAAAGGATTTGTTGAAAATGACAGAGTCTACTCTCCATAATGAGACCCATATTATATTTAGTATAGGAGAATATACCCAACGCATTTTAAAGCAGGGGTTTTACACTGCCTCCCTCCTTCCACAACATACTCGAGGAATACGACACTTCCCCAGGCTCTCTATGGTTTTTTTCTCAATGGTGGAATGGGGATGTGAGGCCTGCGCTTCAGGAGAGGATGCCTGTGGGTCTGAAAAGGAATGATATGAGCTGAATTATGACTCCTTGCTTGTAATCCCAGCACTTTGGGAGGCTGAGGTGGGTGGATCATCTGAGGTCAGGAGTTCGAGTCCAGCCTGGCCAACATGGTGAAACCCCATCTCTACTAAAAACACAAAATTAGCCAGGCATGGTAGCGCATACCTGTAATCCCAGCTACTTGGGAGGCTGAGGCAGGAGAATCTCCTGAACCCAGGAGGCGGAGTTGCAGGGAGCCAAGATCGCACCACTGTGCTCTAGCCTGGGCGACAAGAGTGAAACTCCACCCAAAAAAAAAAAAAAAAAAAAAGAAAGAAAGAAAAGAAAAGAAAAGAAAAAGAAAGATATGTTGGGATCCTAACCCCCAGCATCTCAGAATGTGACTTTATTTGCAGATAAGGTCTTTACAGAAGTAATCAAGTTGAAATGAGATCCTTAGGGTGGGCCCTAACCCAATGTGACTGATGACCTTGTCAAAATAGAGAATTTGGTCACAGACAGACACACACAGAGGAAAGACAATGTGAAGAGAAACAGGGAGAAGGGGGCCATCTACAAGCCAAGGAGAGAGGCTGGAATAGATGTGCCCCTTACAGCTCTCAGAAGAAACTAACCGTGCAGAAACTGGGATCTCAGAGTTCTAGCCTCCATTACAATGAGACAATACATGTCTGTTGTTTAAGCCACCCAGTTTGTGTTTAAAGGCAGCCCTGGCAAATGAATAGCAGGGACAACAGTGATTCTGCAACACACATGGTCCCCCAACCTGCCAGCCCTCTCCTTGGGACCTGCCATGTCAACAGCATGGAGACTGCAGGGTCCCAGGTCTGTCTCCAGTTCCTCCTCATGAGCCACTGTGGTAAACCCATAATAGGTGGGTGGGGAGACAGCCTCTGCTGGTCTGATCTGTATCTTTTCGAGTCCAGAGCAGCTTCTAGATAGCTTTTCCCTGTGAATCGATTGGCTGCCTCAGTCAGTGGTTAGCAGAAAATCCCAGGCTTCCCTTGAGGCTATAGCCACGTCTGGTTCCAGTTTCATGAGGGCCCTAGGTTTACGGGGCAAACTGATCCAACTGGAGCCTCCATGGCTTGAACTCTCGGGTTCTCTGTCACAGTTGAGCTGTCTGGAGATCAATTCCACAATCCCTGCGGTTCCCAGGTAAGAGCGGGATGATTTAGCAAAGCCCACCACCACTTCCAGAAAACCAATTCAAAATGCACTAGATACACTCTCTTTACTGTAAGACTACAAAGAAATAAGAATAAGAATACACATTTTTGTACTTTGTATTTTCATAAAGAAACATAGGTAGGATTAAAAAAAAAAAAGTACTAAAAATGATTTACCAACAAGGGAGAAAAGGAAGAGGAGAGATTGGATTAAGGGAAAGAAGTGGCAGCGAGTGTACTTCTCAGGTATACTATATTTTAGAATTTTGACTTTTGAGCCATGTAAGTGAATGACCCACTCAAATAAAATTTTAACTTAAAAACTGTACTATTCATGAAAAGGGACTCAGAGTCCCATTTTTGCATTGGAAACACATTCTGGGCAATTTGTCAAAAGATAGCTTGCTTTAAATGCTCTGTTACCCTATTTTAATAATGGTGACAGTCTATTTGTTTAGCATGAGGGCCTGTAGAACCTGTTGGTAATAGTGCCATAATGGGCATTCAATGATGTAGTGTCATTCACAGGACCTTAGTCTCTTAGTCTGGTCTTCCTAGGGAACCAGCTGAGTGGCCTTGGACTCAACCCTGTACCTTTCTGCTCCTCAATTCCTCATCTGTGACACCAGTTTAATTCACCTGTTCTGTGTGCCCATAGGCTGTCATCTGGCTCAACTGTGAAAATGCTTTGAAATCACCATTATCATCATCCTCATGGTGGAGTTTTCAGTTGTGCATGTACAACTGGAAGCCATTGTGTCAGAAGCGTTTGAACCAGAGCAACTCCATCTTGAATAGGGACTGGGTAAAATGAGGCTGACACCTACGGGGCTGAGTTCCCAGGTAGATAAGATATTCTAAGTCAAAGGATAAGATACGATGTCAGCACAAGACACAGGTCATAAAGACCTTGGTGGTAAAACAGGTGGCAGTAAATAAAGAAGCCAGTTAAAGCTCACCAAAACCAAGATGGCAATAAGAGTGTAGGATCCTCACTGCTACACTCCCACCAGCGCCATGACAGTTTACAAATGCCATGGCAACATCAGGAAGTTACCCTATATGGTCTAGAAAGGGGAGGCATGAATAATCCACCCCTTGTTTAGCATATCATCAAGAAATAACCATAAAAATGGGCAACCAGCAGCCCTTAGGGCTGCTCTGTCTGTGGAGTAGCCATTCTTTTATTCTTTTCTTTTCTTTTTTTTTTTTTTTGAGACAGAGTCTGGCTCTGTCACCCAGGCTGAAGTGCAGTGGCACGATCTCAGCTCACTGCAACCTCCACTTCCTGGGTTCAAGCGATTCTCCTGCCTCAGCCACCGAGTAGCTGGGATTACAGGCACGTACCACCACGCCTGACTATTTTGTGTTTTTTTTTTTTTAGTAGATTTGGGTTTCACCATGTTGGCCAGACTGGTCTCGAACTCCTGACCTCAGGTGATCTGCCCGCTTCAGCCTCCCAAAGCATATTCCTTTACTTTCTTAATAAACTTGCTTTCATTTTAGTCTACAATCTCACCCTGAATTCTTTCTTGTGCCAGATCTAGATGGGGTCTAGATGGGGACCCCTTTCCTGTAACAAGTGTACAGTTTGAGGTCATGGAAAAACAACCAAGTCTAAGATGGGACATGATACCATCTTAAGAATATTTGTATTTGTCTCTCTGACACTGTCTGCAGACTAGGGTCGCTCAAAGGATGGATCTCTTGACTTTCCAACTCTTACCAAGCATTTTGACAAGGGTGGGAGGGGTCCTTTAATAAGAGGTACAGGCGAAGGAGACAGGAACCAGCCTCTTGGTCTGGACCAGAGAAGGAACTCTGGTTCTACAAACAAATGAAAAGCTTAGGAAAGCCTTGTCCTGACAAAATTCACAGGCTTCTAATCCTCTCCCTTCCCTACCTTAAAAACACACAAGATTAAGGAAAAGACAAGAAAGGCAGTAAGATTCTTGAAAGAGCTTTCAAAAATGAGAAAAGAAAAACAAGAGAATAAACAGTACAATGTGTCCTGATACGTTACGTTTCCCTTTCGTTTTGCATTTTTTTCCCTTTCCTTCAAAAAAAAAAAAAAAAAAAAAAATCTAGGATTTTGTCTCCTCTAAGGAAAAATTTGGAAGGAAAATTTGACATAATCTCCAGAGCTGTAAAACTTCTTTGTATGCCGTCACTTTAGTGCTTTTTCTTACATTCCCTTAGGTAGCCAACCTACCATGTGGCGAGTTTGTGAAGCCAGGAAGGGCGGCAGTAACCCGAGAGGCGCTGCAGGGCGGCTCCCCAGGGCGAGGGAGGGCAGGCGGAGCCCCAGCTCCTCCCAGCCGGCTGAGCGCTCGGCCCCTCCTATGGCCGCAGGGGAAAAGGAGGAGAGACCTACATTTAAAAAGGCAGGAAGCTACCAGCTGCGGAGCTCCTGAACTGCAGAGTGAGAATTCCCATTTGTGAGGTCAAATCGAGGTCAAGAATTTCCTAACCATCTCTGAAAACCCCCTATTTAGGGGGTCAAGTCGGGCTGGCAACACCCCAAATCATTAACTAAATCTAACTTGATCTTCAAAAACACAGCCCAGGACTGTTTTTCTTTCTTTCTTCTGTCTGAAAGAATGTTTCTCAGTGGCATTTCTGTTACTTCCTGTTTGTGACCGGGCTTTCCTTGCCCTACTTCCTTTTTTAGGGGTTTAGGTTGCCTTGACGGCCATTTCCACTTGGATGGAAAAGGGGTGTGTGTGCGTTGGATTGGAAGGGAAACAGCTCACATTTATTTTTATGTTGTAAAACGCTTTTCTCATGCATTCACGTTCTTTCATTTACGTTCTACAGCAACACTATGAGACCAACAGTGTCTCATATGCCTAAATTACAGAGAAAGAAACTGAGGCTCAAAAAGATTAAATAAGGTGTCCAAGTTCACTCATCACATAAAGGCGCAAAACCTGGATCTGCGTTCCAAGGGTCTGAAATCCAAAGGGGCTTGGGGATTTCACGGGGTCTGAATCTAAAACTGAAGTTGTTTTCATTTATTGAACCCTTAAGGGAGATCTAACTTTAACTTATTTGGCAAAGCTTTCTTCAGGGAGGACTTTTATTCGGTCTTTATTATAGAGTTTATTCTTCAAATGTAAAGAAAAGACTTAGCTTAGTGCCTTCCCCAGAGCAATGCGAGAATTATGAAGGATGTACTATTGCTTTTTTTTTTTGTTTTTTTTTGCAACCTCTCTGCTCTGCCATCTTTCACCCGCTATCCCAGGGCCAAGCTGGGGCGTTCATTGTTGCCCCGGAGCCAGGGCTGCACTTCCAGCGTCAGGCAGTAGGGGGAGCATGTGTGCAAGAGGAGGAAAGCGGCTCCAACTCGGGCAGGAAAGTCTGAGACCATGTGTCCTTGCCCGGCTCCGGTTGAAAATTTAATTTTTTTTGCTGTCCGAATACTTAGAACCCATGGCTCCAGGCTTCTCTGCAAAAATTTATGCTTACTGATTTGTAGGGTGGGAAAAAACAGCCTCAGGGAGCTGTAGAAAAAGATTACATGCGTCCACTGGATCAGAGGAAGTGAAAACCTCCACACGGCTTCTGGGGAAGGATCCAGACCTCCTGGCCTTCCCGCCCGTATGTGAGGGGGAGAGGACGCAGAGGCCCGCACTATGGGCCGTCCTGGGTCCAAGCATCCCAGGGCCTCCACCCGAAACCTGCCAGAGAAGACAGGATTTCTTGTACAGTCCCTAGCGAAAGAATGAGAATGTACACGGCAAATGGGGAGAAACGTTTGTGTTTTTTCATTGTATCCCTGGCTTCTGCAGCAGTGCAGATGGCTGGCCTGGCTTCTAGTACTCACATTGACAGAGCCTGTTAACTTAGGCTGCGCTTTGACAAGCGCCTTGAAGTCAGGTGGAAAAGAAACGAACGTCCTAAGCTTGAGCTCATACTAGGTCTGGGATAACTTTGAGTGCTGGCAGGTCACCTCTACTCTGGGATGTAGCTTTCTCCCATTTCTCCTTTCACCATTACAACTTTAGTTTCTTAACCTGGGAAAGAAAATTTTCAAAACTGCAGCAATGGAGAACCCCGAGGGCTGGCTGGCAACAGTTTCATTCCCAGGAAAACAGAGAAGAACCAAAAGTTGATGTTTGCCTGCACTTTGGATTTGGATGTAGGAGACAACTGATACTCTTTTTTTGATGGTAGTTATTTACAGAAAACGTTGGTCTTGGTTCCAAATACACATGAGATTTGTACTCTAATGCACCTGTTCCTGTGATTTTTTTTTTTGGTTTAAAATGGTGACTTCCTAGGGTATTTTTCTAGACCAGTAGAAAAGATGTTAACCAAAGTTTCCTGTAAAACTACCATTTAGGTATCTCTGCTTTCATTCTGCTCTGGGGTAAAAACTCCCTTCACTCTGAATAAGTTAAAGAAGTATTTAGAGTAGCCGAGATAGAAATGGACAAGATGTGGACCCACTAAGAGTAGACGGCAATAATCTTTGGATCTCCACCCCTCACGGGATTTCCCCTAATATAAGATGAAATCTGTGTGTCGTTGGTAGGTATTATCATAGAGATACCTATGTATCCGCAATATAACGTGATACTTGTATAAGGAACTTACAATCTTCTGGTACAGTTCTCACCTCTCATGGCCCAAAACCCATCAGAAAATTTACCTTTTATATGCAAACACTCTAGCTCAAGTAACTAACAATTAACATTGATTTAGTACCCTCTAGGTGCTAGGCATAGGAAACAAAGATTACGATCTGCCCTTGAGGCTGGGCACCGTGCCTCAGGTCTGTAATCCCAGCACTTTGGGAGGCCGTGGCAGGTGGGTAGGGGAGCGTCACTTGAAATCAGGAGTTTGAGACCAGCCTGGCTGATAAGCCAAAACCCTGTCTCTACAAAAATACAAAAGCCGGGTATGGTGGTGCACACTTGTAATCTCAGTTACTCCAGAGGCTGAGGCACGAGAATCGGTTGAACTCATGAGGTGGAGGTGGCAGTGAGCTGAGATCATGCCACTGCACTCCAGTCTGGGAGACAGAACCAGAGAAAGAAAGAAAGAGAGAGAAGAGAAGAGAAGAGGAGAAGAGAAGAGAAGAAAAAGGAAAGAAAGACCCACCTTTGAATAACTCACTCTGGTAAGGGAGATATCACATTCTAGGGTATGTGTGTTTCCATATGTAAGTGACAGGGAGGAGTGTTTTGAGGAAGGAGGCTTCACTCTGCTTGGATGAGGCAGTAGGTTCAGGAGCCAGGAGCCTCAATACTGGAGTCAGCCTGCCAGGATTGAATCCCGGCTCCACCATTTACTAGCTATGTGACTCTGGGCAAGTTTCTAGGCCTAGCTGAGACCCGGTTTTATTGTCTATATAATATGGGGAGAATCATGTTCCCTATTGCCATGGTTTTTTTTTTTTTTTTTTCCTTTTTGATTCAGTGGGATGGTCCCAGTCAGCACTCAATATGTGTTGGTGATAATAATGGTGATGATGATGGTGGAGGTGGAGGAAATAGAGAAGCCTTCACTGAAGAATTCAGCAGGAGAAAGAGGGAACTGTGGAAGAGGGAAGAACATTCTAGATGAGGCCTGGTATTCTGGGTTTTAACAGGCCCTCTAGGTGATTCTGATGCACACTAGGGTTTGAGAACCACAGAGTCATGGCAAGCTGTGGATTTTAAGAGAATCATATCGCTTAGATTTGAATTTTGGAGAGAACACATTGGTGGCTGGATGAAGGATGCAGTGGACAGAGGAAGATAAGCAGCAGAACAATGAAAGTGAAGTGCCTACTGAGTCCAAGTGAAAGATGATGGGGCCTTAAGCTCGAGTCATGGTGGTGGGAATATGGAGATAGGGGAAGGTGGGGGCGGGGAGGGAAGGGAAGAGAGACAAAGGGAATAGCTACTAGACATCAAAGAGGTAGAATTGACCAGATTTAGCAATTGGGTTTAGAGGTGAGGAAAAGGAGGCAAGGGTGAATCCAGGAATAGTGGACACAAGACTTTTAATACCAATGACTAAATAGTGCCTCTGTGGTCTTGATGAGGCTGTTCCTTTGCCCCCTCACTCTCCCTCCTTCATCAGCTGCCAAGGAGACTGAGGGCACAGATTGGCACCCTTGCAAGGGGTCTGGTTCTCCTCTGGAATGCACCACTCCTCACAGTGCGCTGCACTCTCTAACCACACCCTCCACCTCCCCATCGCCCCCCATGGTCAAGGGAGTGATTCCACCACCCTCCATTGCTGCCACATAGGCAGATGAGTCACTCTCCCAGAACAGCTGGTGGCCAATGTACTTCTCTCTTCCACAGTCTGGGAATCCTTCCAGGACCTGTCCCCATTCCCTGAAAAAAAAAAAAAAAAAAAAAAAAAAACCCAAAATTTTGACCTACCCTTTAATGCAAGCTCTCTTAGCAGAACCGGCCACCCACTTCTCCAGGATCTCTACTCCAAAATGACACTGAAGTTATTGCTCTATCTACACTGGAACACAGATTATGAATTCATTGTGACTTTACTGTTGCCCATCTAAAGTAAAAGATTGTAAGAGGGAAAGGGATGATGGCTCCTCTGACAATGGCACATCTTCCTCCAAAGCAGTGTTTCTCAAAATGTAGTCCGTGCACCACCTCCTGCATCAAAATAGCTGGAGGTTTTGGTAAAAATGTAGATTCCTAAACCCCACCACAGACTCACTGAATCATGGAGAGTGGGGTGAAATTAGAAACCAGGGGGATGCATATTTTTTTATAGGCGTTCCCAAGTGAGTCTTAAATTACCTACTGAAAAGTGATAGTGAAGGTTCTAGAATTTCCTTTTGTAGTATTTCTCAACCCACTGCAGCTAGGGTGACTTCACAGTTCTAGGCCTTCCTAGCCTGCTTGGAGGAAGACAGTACTTCCTTTCCTAAGAACCCTGTAGAGTTTACCAGATCAGTGCTTACTGCTATTCTGTTCATTTCCTTGAGGTATTGCATGGGGTGGGGGGCAGCATGCAAATTAAGCACATGCACATAAAATAAGACCAACATAGCTGTTTAAAAAGGCAAATTAAATGCATTCTCATTCTCAAAATGATAGTGTTAGGTCACCATTACAATGTTCCTCTTTCAAAAGGCAAATAAAATGCGCTCCCAAATTTCAAATACTTTTATCGACTCACCACTCAAAATATTTTGTTAATTGTTTTTTTGGTTGAAGGAATGGATTTCTTCTAAGTTAGGTCCTCCCTCACCTTTTCCCCATGTGCCCAGTGACTGACCAAGGCCAGCAAAATAATCCGTGCTGGCTGAACTAGGTTTGATGCTGTGCAAAGTTAACTGAGCACCTGATGATATTACAGGAAGGTGCCGTCATCAAGGTGCTTCGAACTCTGAGGCACATAAAAAGGCAATAGGCACATAAGTTCAAAAAGGATCCTGAAAAATGAATTAGCTAGGGGATTCTGAATAATTGGATTTGGTTTACTTGTTCAGCAAGTATTCATTGAGGTCTGAACATAGCATTGAGTTAAGGGCTGAGGAGATGTAAAGGTGGAAAAGGCATGATCCACACCCTCGCAGAGCATGCTGTGTGGCTGGCAAGTCAACACATGTACCTCAGCATTAAACACCAATACAAGGCATTAAATGTTAATGAGTGGTTGGACATCAAATGCTGGTGCTATTCAGAGGAGGAGAGAGATCACCCAAGGCTTGCAGTCAAAGAGGGCCTAAAGCTGCCCTCAAAGTTTGCAGAAGATAAGGAGAGACCGAAAGGAGTGATGGAGCTCTTTAGATAGAAACGTAGTGAGCAAAAGGCACAGCCCTGGGAAAGGAAACCGCCAATGCTGGGGGTAGTTAGCACAGGGATCGGAGTGAAGCCTGGGTGAGGGTTGGAAATGGTAAAAGATGAAGTTCAGGTTTCATTTCTAAACATTTCTCAGATACTTATAATGTGTCAGGCCCTCTGTTCAGCCCTTGACTGACATTTTCTTGTTTAAGTATAGCAACAACATTAAGGGGTCAGTATTGTCTCGTGTTTCATTGTAACATGAGGAGGCTGCAGCTCAGAGAGGTTTGGTAAGTGGCCCAAAGTCACACAGCAAATAGGTGGAAAGCCAAAAGGCAAACCCAGTTCTTCCTACATCCAAGTTTGTGTGTTTCTTGGGAGCTCTTTTTGTCCTTTTCTTCACTTCAGATCATACTCCTCCTTGCAGCAGAGGCTTAGCAGAGCTAATAAAGTGAGGCCAGGAGGCAAGGTGTTCCATCTTGCCCAAGCTGCCCGTAGCCACTGCCTGGCAAGGACCATATTTCTTGTCCCACTCACATGGCCCTGGGTGTGGTGCCAAGGCCAGGAAGGGGTGGCCAATATCGCTTCTTTGGCCTTCTTGATCCTTCTGCTTTATGTCTGTATTTTGGATATTTTTGATATGTATTTTCTAAAAAGCAGGAAAATAATAATGGAATTTGATTTGCACTGTTCTATATACTCTACACGTCATTCGGCTCATGTGAGATTTAAGTTCAACAGTGAATAACAGGAAACTCTCTCAAAATGGATTTTTGTAAAGGTTAGTTCACTCCTCTCTTAAAAGAAATCCACAGGTCAGCAGTGTAAGGACTGTATGATGGCTCCATGAAGCTTCAGAGAGGCCCTGCCTCCTTTCTTCTTAGTCTTCTACCGTCTTTATTGTGCTGCCTCCTGGACCAAGATGGCTGATTGAACTCCAGCCATCACTTCTATTCTCCAACCAGCAGGCAAAGGAAGCATGTAAGACACCATTGCTTTCTCAATTTAAGGGCCTTCCCTAGAAGCCGATCACAGCATTTCCATTTATAAGTCACTGGCCAGAATGTAGTTAAATAGAATGACTAGCTGCAAGAATACTTGGAAATATAGTCTTTATTTCAGGCTGCCATGTGCCCAGGTCAAAATCCATTACTAGAAAAGAGAGAATACATATTTAGGTAGACACGGAGCAGTTTCTGCCACAAATCTATTAACTTATTTGATCTTTATTATCATACAATCCTATGAGTTGGATACAAGTATCCTCACTTTATAGATAAGGAAGTTGAGCCTCAGAGAGGTTAACTTGTCAAAGGTCACACAAACTGTTAATGGAGGAGCTGGGACTGAAGTGTGTTCATCTGACTCTAAAGATGTTTGAACCTCACCTCTACACGCTAGACACAGAGTGCAGGTATTGAATTGATATTCATAGGTTTTTTATTGGTTGCAGGGCGAGTGTTTTTATTTTTCCTGTCTAAGATGTAAGCATACCCTTCATACCTTAATTCAACTGAGAAAGTGTTAACATTTTCCAAAGTAAGTGTGATTAGGAAACCAAGGAGAAACAGAAACCACAATGTAATGAAATGGCTGGGCTTAGAGAGCACTGATTTAGTGTCCTGAAATCATGAAGGCCCAGCTAAGGCTGTAGAGGATGCGCAGGCTCACCTTAAAGGGCACACAGGCCTCGGTGCCTCTCCTGGCCTTCATCCAGTTGTTCTTAAACTTGCCCAAGGTGAGGTGTATTCATCAACGGATGGTTCCACTAGCTCAGCTTTTGTGATGTTTGGCTTTGATCTAAGCTAGTACCTGGGCCTCCTCTCCCTGCCATCTCATGCCAGCCAGTGGGTCCACCTTGGGGCTGGCTCACTGTATGCTACAGCCTCTATCTGATGTCCTAAGTGAACCAGCACCAGTCCAGCACCCAGGCCTATAGAAAACCTCCATCATGAAGCTAATTAGCATAGCAAAGGTGAAAGACACACCCCAGCCTAAGGAATGTCAAAGCCTTTTTTTCTTCTCAGGTTACAGAAGACTTCTTATTTCCCCAGGTGCTTTCCTCAGATAATTCTGGCACTTCATCTTCAGCCAGGAGAATAATGAACCAAAGAAATCAGTCTTAGTGCATATAGTACAGTGGTCTCTGCAGAAGGCCAGCTTTCTTATAACTAGACACATTTTTGTTTCTGAGTGATTTTCTCTCTCCCACTCTCTCTCCCTCTTTTTCTCCATCCTGGCCTTCCTCTTTTTCCCCTCCCTTCCCTTCCCTTTCTTTCCTTCTCTCCTTCCTTCCTTCCTTCCTTCCTTCCTTCCTTCCTTCCTTCCTTCCTTCCTTCCTTCCTTCCTTCCTTCCTTCCTTCCTTTCTTCCTTTCCTTCCTTTCTTCATTTCTTCCTTCCTTCCTTTTCCTCCATCCTTCTTTTTCCTCCCTCTTCTTCCTTCCTCCCTCCTCCCATTCCTTTCACCCTCTTGGTTTCTCTTTTCTTCTCTCTCTTGCTTTCTTGCAGGGTGTGTGTGTGTGTTTCTATACTTGATCTTTGCCCAAAGGCTGAGAACCCATGTGTGAGTATTTCTATAAGAGGGCAGACACAGTGCCTGCACCCAGCCAGGAATGGGAGTCAGTGTTTCAAATGATACTCAGCAAAAACGTCTTCACCTGAACTAGAAAAAGAGTGCATTCGGAAAAGCCTTCTCGGAAGATGTGGCACAAGGACGCCAAAACAAATAAGCATGGAGGCAAGAACTTTGAAAACAGAATGATTTGTTCTCAGGCTCTTCTATCAAACCACCAGTCTCTTTGCCTGTGTCTAGGAGCCACCACCCTTCTGCAAGGAAATGAACAGCTACTTTGAAGCTAACAAAGCCACCTGAAGATGATCGTGAGCTCTGGTTCTCTTGAACGTGCCTCCCTGATTAGTTGCATGATTCAGGGTTTGTTTGCCAGAGAAATAAATAATTTAGGATCTTGTGCAGCTGTTTTTCTCTTTAGAGAAGTTTTAGGTTTTTGTGCAAAGGAAATGCTCTAGAATGAACTGAGTTCCTCCACATCCCCATTCAGACCTTTCAGACTAGAAAAGTCTTGGCTTGGACCGTACACCTTCCAGCCTCAGACACAAATGCCTTTATCAGGCCCAGCCTCACATAACCCTAAATGTGCAACAAGAAGGCACTGCTGACTTCCTCCTTCTCCTCCTCCTCCTGTGTACACAGCCGTTATCCAGCTTGAGTGTCTGTCTGTTGTACTCGAAAGAATAGATGCTTTGTTCTCACACTTCGAGTTGGAACAACTTTTGTACACATTGACTTGTGAAGGCCCAGGACGCTCCTGTGGGACCTTGTTCATTTTCAGGATTTACATTACAACCCTGAATTCAGCACTCAGAAGAGATGTCACTGATTGTCTGAGAGTAGGCGAAATCCTTTCTCTTTATGAAATGCTTCATAAAAAAACCAAACCAAACCAAACCAGTGCCTACTTTGTAGCTGGAAAGAGTCACGAGTATATCATGCACCTGCCAGATTTCACTTCTTTTTGGATAGATGGTGCATTCTCACATATTATCATGCAGTCTCCCAGAAGGTTTGCCAGGCAGGAAGCAGAATGAATGACACAGATTTTCTTTTCTTATCACCCAGGTAAACTCATTGCTCCTCATTTTAAAATAATGGCTTAAAAAAGCTTTTTAAACCATAACTTATAGGAAAAAAAGTGACCATTATGGAGGGTTTCATGTTAGAACAGTAGAAGTTAATTACTCCAGTGTGCCACAATGTTTCTTAAGCACTTTTTCTATTCAACACATCCTTATTAAGCATATATTGTATAAATACATTTATGATATGCCCTGCTGGGAATGATAGATACACAAGAACTAGGCCTGGGCCTTAGAAGATAGCAATCTGGTAATTATAAATGGTTACTATTCACTGAGCAGGTCATGTGTGCCAAGCACTTCCGCTACCCTCACAACAGCTGGAAAACCCATCTTTATTCCCCGCAAATTAAGACTCAAATAAATTAGGTAGCTTTCAAAGTCAAAGAGCTAGCAGATTATAAGAGCTAGAATTCAAATCTGGATGTGGATGACTCCAAAGCTCATTCTGTTTTCCACTACTCTATGCCACCTCTCCATTTAGCCAGGGATGTTTATCAGCCAGGGTCTTATCAGGAGACAGAAACCAGACCCCTTATTTTAAGCTGCTCACTAGGTAACTGAAAGAGTATGAAGAGAGCTCTTAAGGTGTCAAGAAGATAGCAACTGCAGGAAGCAGCTACTACCCTTAAGGTTGAGGAAGCAAAAGGAAGAAGTTGCAATGATGAAAACTTAGAATGTAGAGGGTGGGCCCTATGGAGCTGGAGCTTGGGCCTCTGAAGAGTGGATGCCGCTTGCTAGTGCTGATGTCTCTGAGCTCAAAGGAGTCCGAGGCTCAGACTCTGAGAAGCCTGGTGTCCACATTTTGGAGGGCAGTGCAACCAAGCTGATTCTGTAAGTGTTTGGGAAAACTGCCAACTGGATTCTTCCACTGCAATAGGAAGGAACTGCCACTGCCAGGGTGAAGAAGCAGGGCTGGGTGACACTCATGGGACTAGGTTGCAGACAGGAAGGAGTAAGTCTGTGCTTCCTTCTTTGGCCTCACAGCCTAACTGTAGCCATTCTGTTGGCAGAGCCTGACATGGTGTCAGCTGGCAAAACAGAAATATGGTTTACAGGGACCCAGCTTTAACATGATGAAACAGAGTCAAGAAGGTAGACTTCAAACTCAATGACAGCTACTTGCTAATTAGCTCTGGAGGCAAGATCAAAGAAAACATCATTGTAGGTACTGCATGATCATGTCTCTGATGACTATATAGATTGTAAATACTCTGGAATTGAGAAACCAGTTAGTGGTTGTATGTAAGGCTCTTTCTACTGAGCTTGGATATTCTTGGGGTCAGGGACTATGTTCTCTTCATGCCTCTATCTCCAAAACCTTCCTGGCAATAGAAAGATGCTCAGCCGGGGCCAGTTAAACAAAGGAATAACTCTACTGCTATAAGCTGTTATAAGGCTATATATGTTTTACTGCTGGAGTTTGAGATCCAGTTCTGAATCCTAGGGGCTCTCCTACTCCCGACTCAGAAGCATGGAGGATTAAAGGGACTGGTTACTCTTAGTGAGAGCAGACTAAAGTGGTCCTCACTAAGGGATGACAGCGTTAGAGTTTGTCCCAAGGGAGGCTGTTCCAGCCCTGGCTGGAAGTGTTCAGGATTGCTTCCCTGTGGTGCTGTTTGTCTATTGCATGATGTTTGGTTCTGCCTTCAATACCAGAACCACCCTTTTTCTCTCTGGCTCCTGTCCCTCCCTTGTGTCTCTATTATTAGGCCTTGGAACATGTGTGTTTGCCCGGAGTTGTGGACACAAACACTTCCATAATCACAGCACATGCTTAGAGATCTGGAATAGAGAAAGAAGCAAGAGTTTGTGCCCTTAAGCTCCTGGTAACTACCATGGATTCCTAGGAGCCCAGCTTATCAGCTCTGTTAGAACACTGGAAAGGGACTTAGAAGTCTACTGATTCAACACCCTCATTTTACAGGTACAGAAACCATAACTCAAAGGCATAGAGTTACAGTTTGGGAATCACCTTTCTCAAACTCTACAGCTAGTAAGCCAGTCCAGAGTATTTTGCACAGTGTCCCATGGGTCCCTGCCCCTCTTTGTTGCACTTTTTTTTTTTTTTTTTTTTTAAACAGAGTCTCACTCTGTAGCCCAGGCTGGAGTGCCATATCACAGTCTCGGCTCACTGCAACCTCTGCCTCCTGGGTACAAGTGATTCTCCTGCCTTGGCCTCCCAAGTAGCTAGGATTAAAAGCATGCGCCACCATGTCTGGCTATTTTTGTATTTTTATTAGAGACAGGGTTTTGCCATGTTGGCCACGCTGGTCTTAAACTCCTGACCTCAGGTGATCCGCCCACTTTGGCCTCCCAAAGTTCTAGGATTACAGGCATGAGCCACCGTGCCAGGCCTGCTGCACTTTTTTGAACTGAATACAAACATTTCAGTAGAACACACTTGATGTGAAGCACAGAACTTTTGCATATTGTTAGAATCCTGAGTTGAATTAAATTAAGTATTTTATTTGGAAAACAGTGGGGCATTCTGGATTAGTTTTACCTTAAAGATTTTATGCAGTATAGTATAATAACATTTTGTTCTAAATATGGTTGCTAAATGATGCATTCATATACATATATAAACACGGATTCATAAAAAAAGAAATAGACATATATAAACATATATAATCTAAAGCCCTTGGAACTAGGGTTTCCTAGTTAATATTCCCAACTATAGGGAAATATTAAAGATAAAGTAGCTTACTAAAGGCTTTTCTATTCAACACAGATCAGCAACAGGTTGATACTTGGTGGTATTTCCCCCGGTAGCCAAGATTTGTTCCACTGTTTCATTCTATCCATTTAAATCAGTAATCCTTACAGCCACACTACTTCTGGCACTGAGACAAGCAGAAGTGACTGGCAGAGAGGAGGGGAAGGTCATGGGAAGTCTCTCAAGGCCCTGAGAACAGCTGGTCAGCATCATAACCTCCCTGCTCCTGACCACCCTGTCCCCCATTACTCAGGTTCCTCCCCAGAACTCTCCTGACCTGACCAAAATTAACTTTGAGTCAACCTTGCCATTGCAAGCACAGCACCTTCTGTCCAGATAAACCACACACAGTTTATGGAAAAGTCATGGAAATTGCCTTTCCATGACTTTTGACTGAATGAGGAAATTTCTGTTTTTCTAGAAGGTTTTCTTGAGCCCTTTGCGAGAATTCATTTCCACTCTCCCTGGATGGGTATGATTGGGGATAATGGATGCAGGAAACTTATCAAACATCGTATCTGAAAACCTATGCTTTACTCTATTGTTTGGATGCCTCATGAATTTCTCTTCATTATTTTCATCATCACTCTTCCTTTAAAAAAAAACCTATCATAAATAACTCTGACGTGAACATCTGTGAATATACCCTTTTCTTTATTAGGAAAGGTTCCCAGAAGTGAGACTTTTGAATCAAAACATGTAAAGATTTCTAAGTCCCTCTCTCAATATTGCAAAATTTCTTTCCCAGAAGCGGGTTCTATTATCACAGTTCCTCTTGTAGTATATAAAAGTATCAGTTTCATACATGCTTGCAGACCTGGACTATTTTCTCTTTTTATTTTAAAGAACTGACTTGATGTAAAAAAAAAAAAAAAACGCATATGATTGTAAGTTTTCTTTATGTATGTGTTCGATCATTAATAAGGTTGAACATTTTAATTAAATATATGTCAGCCACAGGAGCAGAGACCATTTTGCTTATTGCTTGATCCCTAATGGTGCCTGATGCATAGGAGACACCCAATAAATATTTTCTAAAATGAAATTTTAAATTATGGCCTTTGCTCATTTTTCCATTGGAAAATAATGTTTTTAATGATAAGATATTTGAAAATAATAGGATTCTATGCTGGGAAGACTAAGAGTTTATTAATCCGATGATGATAAGTAGCATACAAATTAAGCTTTCACATGAGTGAATTGGTTTACCTTCCTAATCTGAGGAGATTGATGTAGTCTCAAGCACAAAATTGTGAAAAGAAGTCACTAAAATGAGTTTTTATTCTGGCTTGACCAAGAATTAACTGTGTGATTTTGCATAAGTTCCGTATGTTTTCAGTGCCTCATCTGCAAGGCAGAGAAATATGAAACAAAAGACAACAGAATAACCACTGGGACAATATAAAGGAATAATTCTAGATAATAACTCAAGATAAAATATTTGAAATGCAAAATGTCATATGCAATACAAGTGCAAAGTATTAGTATTTCGCTCACAGAGTTCCTGTTACAGGTCTCATTTTCTTTAACTTGGTATCCGGTATGTAATAAGTGTACAATACGTTACTTCCAAAGTTCTTGCTTTTACTCCATGATTCTGAAACACCCCATAAGTTGAAAAATAAAGTGGTTATGAAAAGTAATTGCTGCTTCTACATTTGAATTAAAATTTGCTTACAAAGAATTAATTCAGAATAAAGCTTTCCTTTCAACTTTCCTCCCAAAGAAAGTTTTAATATGATGCACAGAACTGTTCATAATTTTTAGTAAGAAAATAACCACCAGAATGAAAGAGGATAATCCAGGTAGTGAACTCTTGATTTGCTCAATGTTTATTAGTGTACGTAGCTAATTTGAAACAACCCAAACTCTCAACTATAGAAATGGAAAAGCACGTTACATTTATCTTAACGTGATAGAATGCTACTTAGGCAATGATGGAAAATATGTAGTCTATGTCATTATATGGAAATGTGCATAGAAAGTACTGGCATGCAAGAAATAGAACACAAAACAATGCACATGCCTAGATTACAGCCATATGAAAACATACGAATACATATTTTTAAAGATGGGAAAAGAATGAGGAAAACAAGATGTGTGTGCTTATTAAGTCCTCACTTTCCCCAAATAAAATTGCCCAGCTGTGTCACTTTTTTAAAGTCAAAAAATTCCCATTAGTTTGATGCATAGCTTGACAGTCTTATACTAAAACATGATGGCTTCAAAATGTGAATTGTTTCATAAATAAGCCAAAAGACTCTTTCCACAAAAGACACATCATCTGTTCGGGCTTGTCCATTGCTTGACTTTTCCTTGACTAATAGGCTATATAAACAATGTGCCAGGTACCTGTATTTGTTTTTGGATGGAGAAATTATTTATAGTTGTGTAAAGACAGTATGGCTGTCTGGTATTTCTATGGGATTGTCTTCATCTCAGAAAGAAATAAAGAAGTTTTGTAAGAAGAAGAGAAAGTATTTTTTTAAAAATCTGTGCAAGTATCTCTGGAGTCAGCTTCTGTAAGGTAAAAGAAGACATAATATCTTTGCAGGTAGCCTGAAAAAAGAGGAAAATAAAAGACTGAAAATGTAAGATGAATTTCTGAACTTTGTGGGAGGAACCTTCACATAAACCACAAAGAGTTGGCTTTTGACTAAGTTCCCAAAAGAAAAAGTCAGTTTCCTGTTTGCTTGGGGTTATATTTTAATGTCTTTTTTGGTCTTAGTTGGATAGTTGTTGAGAACATATGGAAAAAGTCTTGGCAATACCCCCATCATCCCCAAAGAATTGCAAAGAACTCTGCAAATGAAAATGGTGCAGAAATCGTTTCAATCAACAAAGACTACATTCCATTTGATGTCAAAACTTTCTCTGGAGGTAATTTACAACCACAATACTGGTAACATAATGGATGCAGAGTAGCATTTTGCAAAGTTTAGGACAGGAAGTAAAGACTCCTGAGATAATGCAACTGGAGAAAGTGCGCACATGTGTGCAAACATATGTGCAAACACATACACCATGCAAACATGCACACACACTTCTATGGTTTGAATATTTGTCCCCTTCAAAACTCATTTTGAAATTTAATCTGCAGGCTGGGTGTGGTGGCTCACGCCTGTAATCCCAGCACTTTGGGAGGCCAAGGCAGGCGGCTCATGAGGTCAGGAGATAAGACTGTCCTGGCTAACACAGTGAAATCCCGTCTCTACTAAAAATACAAAAACAAAATTACCTGGGTGTGGCAGGTGCCTGTAGTCCCAGCTACTCGGAAGGCTGAGGCAGGAGAATGGTGTGAACCTGGGAGGCGGAGCTTGCAGTGAGCAGAGATCGTGCCATTGCATTCCAGCCTGGGCAACAGAGCGAGACTCCGTCTCAAAAAAATTAAAAAAAAAAATAAGAAAAGAAAAAAAAGAAATAAATTTAATCTGCAATGTGGCACTGTTGAGAGGTGAGATCTTTAAGAAGTGGTTGAGTCATGAGGGCAGAGCCTTCACGAATGGATTAATTCATCCATGGATTCATGGGTTCATAGATTATCATGGGAGTGAGATTGGTGGCTTTATAAACAGAGGAAGAGAGACCTAAGAAGGCACACTCAGCCCCCTCACCATGTGCTGCCCTGCAATGCCTTGGGACTCTGCAGAGAAGGGACTCACCAGGCTTGGGACTCACCAGCAAGAAGGCCCTCACCAGATGCAGCCTCTTGACCTTGGACTTCTCAGCTTCCATAACAATAAGAAATAAGTTATTTTCATTTATAAATTACCCGGTTTCAGGTATTCTGTAATAAGCCACAGAAAACAGACTAAGATACACACAAATATGCCAAAATCTGTTATCTAAGATTAAATTTGACCAGGTAGTAATAGTGGTAGTACTGATAGAAATAACCAAAAATTTTTTGAACACACTGAGTCAATAATTGCATAATACTTTAAATGTATTATCTTATTTAATCCTAACAATATTATATACTTGGAAAAATAAGGCAAATTGTTTAAAATCCCTGTCTGGTAGGCACTATATCTAGGTTTTGTTTTTTTTTTTTTGAGACAGAGTCTCACTCTGTCACCCAGGCTGGAGTACAGTGATGTGATCTCAGCTCACTGCAACCTCCGCCTCCTGAGCTCAAGCTATTCTCCTGCCTCAGGCCCCCAAGTAGCTGGCATTACAGTTGCAAACCACCACACCTGGCTAATATTTGTATTTTTTGTTGAGATGGGGTTTCACCATGTTGCCCAGTCTGGTCTCAAACTCCTGAGCTCAAGCTATCCACTCACCTCAGCTACATCCGGGATTTAAACACAATTTTGTCTGATTTCCAGAGGCTGAGCACTTAATTACTAGGATATACTACTTAACCTTGATGCTATAATGATAAACTTTGGTCAACCTGAATTTTTTTTTTTTTTGATCACATAACTCATGTGTTCATGCATCATTATCTATGGATTAGTAAATGAATACATGCTGTGAAATAATGAAATCATTGTATGATTTTACATACAACAAATGTCTCATTATATGACCATCTAGTAGAGAGTTTTGGGAAGCAATCCATGTCAGTCCATGACAGGACTTAGCCTGCAAGTAAGCTAAAGATCTCTGAATTATGCATTATCTTTATCTTCACAGTTTCCTACGATTGGTAAAACTATAGATAAATTGATCAAGAATAAAAGAGCAAGGACACATACTGTGAACATCAGGAGCTAAAAAGGGAATACCAGTAGAGAGCCTATGGACATGAAAAGAATAAAAGGAATATTTCAGAGAAAATTTTGCAATAAATTTTACAATGTAGAACAAAAACATTTTTTTTTTGGAAATACAGCTTTCCCAAACGGACAAATGATGTAATAGAAAAATCTGAATAGCTTTATGTTAATTAAAGAAATTAAATTTTTATCTAAAATCCTTACAACAAGAAAACCCCAGGTCCAGGTGGTTTTGCTGGTGAATTCTATCAAATATTTAAGGAAGAAATAACACCAATTTTAAATAAACTCTTCTCAAAAATTGGTTTTATGAGACAAGCATAACCTGATATCAAAACCTGATTTATAAAACATGGGAAACTGGCTGGGTGTGGTGGCTCATGCCTGTATTCCAACACTTTGGGAGGCCAAGGTGGAAAGATCACTTGAGCCCAAGAGTTTGAGAGCAGCCCGAACAACATGATAAAATTCCATCTCTACAAAAAAATATAAAAATTAGCTGGGTGTGGTGGCATGCATCTGTAGTCCCAGCCACTTGGGGAGGCTGAGATGGGAGGATTGCTTAAGCCCCAGAAAGTCTAGGCTACAATGAGCCATTATCACACCACTTCACTTCACTCAAGATTGGGCAACAGAGCAAGACCCTGTCTCCAAAAAAAAAAAAAAAAAACCCCAACAACAACAACAACAAAAACAAAACAAACAAAACCTTCCAAAACTCCATGAGAAACAAAATTAAATTACTGACAAATATCCTTCTTAAACATGCTTAACAGCATATTGACAAAGTTAATTCCATAACATATAAAAAGAATAATACATTAAGACCAAGTTGGGTTTGTCCTAGGACTGCAAGGTTGGTTTACCTTTTTAAAATCAATTTAATCCACCATATTAACAAAGTAAAGGAAAAAAATCATCAACAGATGCAGAAAAACCATTTAACAAAAGTCACACCCATTTATGTTAAAAAACAAAGCAAAACAAAAAACTTCTCAGAAAATTAGTAACAGAAGGGAACTTTCTCAAACAGATAAAGTCATCTACAAAACAACCTATAGGTAGTTTCATGCCTACTAAAAACTTCCCTACTCAGATCAGCAAAAACGCAATATTTTTTTTTGCACCTCACTCTGTCACCCAGGCTGGGGTGCATGGATGGGTGCATGGCATAATGCAGCCTCAGCTCACTGCAACCTCCATCTCCTGGCTTCAAGCAATTCTCATGCCTCAGCTTCCCAATTAGCTGGAATTATAGACATGTGATATTGGGGGAACCAGCCCCCAATATTTCAACATAGGTTCTTTTTTATTTTCCCTAAGTGTTGGCCAGTCTGAGAAATAAAGAGAAAGAGTACAAAGAGAGGAATTTTACAGCTGGGCCTCAGGGGGTGACATCACATATTGGTAGGACCATAATAACGACCCTGAGCCACAAAACCAGCAAGTTTTGATTAGGGATTTTAAAAGGGGAGGGAGTGTATGAACAGGGAGTAGGTCACAAGGATTGCATGCTTCACAGGGCAATAAAGATCACATGGCAAAGGCAAAATTAGAATTACTGATGAGGGTCTATGTCCTGCTGTGCACTTATTGTCTTGATAAACATCTTAACAGGAAACAGTGTTCAAGAGCAGAGAACCAGTCCGACGAGAAATTACCAGTCTGGAATTTCCCAATTCTGGTAAGCCAGGGCGTATTTCAGTCCTTATCTCAACCGCATAAGATAGACACTCCCAGAGTGGCCATTTATAGACCTCCCCCTAGGAATGCATTCCTTCCCCAGGGAATCAATTATTAATAGTCCTTGCTTGGAAAAAAATTCAATGATATCTCTCCTACTCACATGTCCGTTTATAGGCTCTCTGCAAGAAGAAAAATATGTTTTTATTCTGCCCAACCCAACAAGCAATCAGACCTTATGGTTATCTTCCCTTGTTCCCTCAAAATTGCTGTTATGCTGTTCTTTCCAAGGTGCACTAATTTCATGTTGTTCAAACACACATATTTTACAATAAATTTGTACAATAGTGGTCCTGAGGTGACATATGTTCTCAGCTTATGACGATAATGTGATTAAGAGGTTAAAATAAAGACAGACATAAGAAATTATAAGAGTATTATTAGGGAAGTGATAAATGTCCATGAAATTTTCACAATTTATGTTCAGAGATTGCAGTAAAGATAGGCGTAAGAAATTACAAAAATATTAATTTTGGGAACTGATAAATGTCCATGAAATCTTCACAATTCATATTCTTCTGCCTCAGCTCCAGCCGGTCCCTCCATTCAGGGTCCCTGACTTCCTGCAACAGTGTGAGCCACTGCGCCCAGCTAAGTTGTTTTTTACTTTTCTTTTCTTTTCTTTTTAAGTAGAAATGGGGTTTGCCATGTTGGCCAGGTTGGTCTTAAACTCCTGGCCTCAAGTGATCCTCCCGCCTCTGTCTCCCAAAGTGCTGGGAGTACAGGCACGAACCACTGTGCCCAGCTGATTGGTCTTAAAACTGAATCAACATAGTACTGGAGGTTGAAGCCAGGACAATTAGGCAATGAAAAAAATAAAGTGCATATGAATAAGAAAGGAAGAATTAAAAATTATTATATTTGCAGATTACTTGAATGTGTTCACAATTAAATCCTCAGGAATCTACAAAACGACTACTAGAACTAACAAATGGATTTAGTTACAGGGATGGATTTAGTTTGTACCAGGATGCAAAAATCAATGTGGTTTCATATATCAAAAGCAGATAAATGAAAATAAAAGTTTTTAAATTCTATTTTCAATAGTTTCAAAAACATGTTCAAAAAATAGTTCAAAAACACTCAAGAATAAATTTAGCAAAAGATACACATGCTCTGCACTGAAAAACTAGAGCACTGCTGAGAATAATTAAAGATCTAAATAAATGGAGAGATATATCATGTCGATGAAATAGAAGATTCAATAATGTTAAGATACCAACTTTTCCTAAATTGCTCTAGTGATACAATTCAATTCAAATAATAATCGCTCTTGGAGTTTTGCAAACATTGGCAAGCTATTTCTAAAATTTACATAGAAATTCCAAAGATCTACAATATTAAAAGAAATTTCGGAAAAGAACAAATTTAGAGAACTTTAATCACCTGATATTAAGATGTTTTTTAAAACTATGGCAATCAAGACAGGGTGGTACTGGGACAAATAAATTAGCGAGAAAGAATAGAGATCTCAGAAATGGACCAACACTTATGTGGTTATTCGATTTTTGAAAAAGATGCTAAAACAATACAATGAGGAAAGAAAAATATTTTCAATAAATTATGTTTACAAAGTTAAGCATGAGAAAGTTTTTAAACTTCTGCTCATTAAAGAATTTTTTAAATGAATAAAAATGACACATTCCAAGAAAAAATTCACGTACATGCATATGACAAAACAATTCACCACATACATGTGTATCCAAAATACATAAAGGACTTTTTCAACTCAATAGCAAGACAAACATTACTTCTTGAGCTCCTCCTCCTGTCAGATCCGTGATGGCATTAGATTCTCATAGGAACATGAACCATATCACGAACTGCACATGTGAGGGATCTAGGTTGCATGCTCCTTAGGAGAATCTAATGCATGATGATCTGTCACTGTCTCCCATCACTCCCACTTATGGGACTGTCTAGTTACAGGAAAACAAGCTCAAGGTTCCCACTGATTCTACAATATGGTGAGTTGTATAATTATTTCATTGCATATTACAATGATTCAAGGGCATTACATTTTTTGTGCACTTTATTTCTATATAATGTAGAAACCAATTCCTAGTGCCAAAAAGGTGGGGGACCACTGCTCTAGGGGATGAAGAGAAATGAAAGAATGTCCACACACACAACAACAAACCCAACTTGTACCAGCAGCTTTATTCACAATAGTCCCAAACTGGAGATAATCTAACTGCTGATCAATAGGAAAACGGATAAACAAAGTTGGTATATTCATGCAAAGAAATACTACAATGTAATAAGATGAAACAAACTACAAATAGGCAATAATATGGATGAATCTCAAAAGCATTATGCTGAGTAAAAAAGCCTTACACAGAAACATATGTACACTATGATTCTATTTATATGAATCATATATATGAATCTACTATATGATCACATATATGAATCTTCTATTTATATGATTCTACTATAGAGTAGGTAAAACAAAACTATGGTGAAAAGAAATCCAAACAACGATTGCCTGGGATTGGAGAGTATGGGCAGGAATTGACTGGAAAGGGACAAGATGTAATTTTCTGGAGTGATGGTGGTGTTCTTTATCTTGATAATTTATTCAGATACACAGGTACTAACAGAATACTTAAGATGTATGTTTATTTTAACATACATACATCTTACAGAAAGCAGCCATAAAGAACTGTAAATAAATATAGAACCTCAGCTAATTATACATATGATGAAGTATTTAAAATGACGTTTACTAGCATTTGCAACTTACTTTGAATTTTACCAAAATACTAAACTGGATTGATGAATGGTGAGAGGGATGAGTAGATGGATAGTTATGTGAAAAAGCAAATATAGAAAGTCTTAATTGTAGAATATAGAGATGGATGTGTAGGAATTTACTGTAAGACTCTTTCTCTGTATGTCTAAAGATTTTAATAATAAAACATTGAAGGGAAAAAGGGAAATTCTTCCTTCTGCGTGGACCACATTAGCTATGGGAATCTAGTAAAGCTTACAAAGCCCTTCCCATATGCCACTGTTCCAGCATTCAAGTGGCCACATCTTCCCAACTCCATCATAGTACATACTTCTTCTTCTTCTTCTTTTTTTTTTTTTTTTTGAGATGGAGTCTTGCTCTGTTGCCCAGGCTGGAGTGCAGTGGTATGATCTCAGCTCACTGCAACCTCCACCTCCCAGGTTCAAGCAATTCTTGTGCCTCAGCCTCCCAAGTAGCTGGGATTACAAGTTTACGCCACCACACCCAGCTATTTTTGCATTTTTAGTAATGATGGGGTTTCACCATATTGGCCAGGCTAGCCTCGAACTCCTGACCTCAAGTGATCTGCCTGCCTCACCCTCCTCAAGTGCTGGGATTACAGGCATGAGCCACTGCGCCGAGCCCGTACTTTTTACAAACACACTTCAAACAAAGATTTCTGCAAGCCAGTTGTAAGTTAGAAAAAACATCACTAACCTTCTCAAAAAATGATATTTTGTCCCTGGTAGGACAGATATTCAACGTTTTATGCTGTTAATGTGAAACTATTCATATTAGCAATATCTTTAGAAATTTTCCTTAGTTGGAACTCAATGATTGTATGACTGGTTCTAATTAGAGCAGCTTGGTACTTAAAACAATAAATCACAAAAATCAAGTCATGACTAAAGATATGACTTACCAAAATACCACTAACATTTGAGAACCTTAGGCACTATAACAGTTTTAATATACGCTTGACCCTTGAACAAAATTGGTTTGAACTGTGCAGGTCAACGTACACGTGGATTTTTTTCAATAAATGTATTAAAAAATTGTATGGATATTTGTGACAATTTGAAAAAACTTGTAGAGTAACCAACACCCATGAGACAGCAAGACCAACCCCTCCTCTTTCTCCTCCTCTTCAGCCTACAGAGGATGAACACTTTATGATGATCCACTTCCAGTTAATAAATAGTAAATATATGTTCTTTTCCTTATGAGCTTCTTAATAATATTTTTTGGCTCACTTTATTATAAGAATACAGTATACAATGTATATAGTCTACATGTATGTTATATGTATACAGTATATAATGCATGTACAAAATACGTGTTAGTCAGCTGTTTATGTTATCAGTCAGGCCATTAGTAGTTAAGATTTTTGGGAGTCAAAAATTGTATGTGGATTTTCAACTGTCTGGTGGATTGGCTCCCCTAATCCGCTTATTTTTCAAGGGTCGATTGTATGATGTGTGTATGTATTTAATTCTTGTATCAATTTAGAAATAAATAAAACATTAACTTTCATGGTGAGATTAGATTTTTATAACTATGTAGCAAATTAACTGCTCATTGTGCTGCTATAATTTTCAGAAGTGAGCTCTTAAATACTAAATAGCTCCAGGTTGTTTAAAAGCCATATATAACTCTCATTCTCACAAATGAAATCATATTATACTCACAAAATGAATATGCTTTGAGGTAAAAGGTGATGACAATTGCAAAGCACTTTACCAAATGGGAGACCTAAATGGTTATTAATTAGAGTAAGTCATTGTTTGACACTTTCTTTATTCTGCTGCTTTTAGATCTTTAAATTTATTGCTTTCCAATTATACAATTTATAGGGGAGAGTGCAGCTCAGCTCTTCTGCTAAAACATTCAACGTGATTTGAAAGGCAGAGGAGAGACACAATGGACTAATAGGCCACTTTGTCTTTTGGCAAATGCAAGAACAGATGAATACTGTGTGAAACTAATTGTATTTGAAAGGACTACCTATTGCAGAATGCTAAGTAGTTTTTTAATAACCTTTGCTCCCTTCTTTGTGATAGGCAAGACCATCAAAGAGACATCATAGCATCTTAATGCCTCCTGACATGTCTGGTTCTTGTAAGAAAAATGCTAGCCATATCAACCCTGGTGATGAAGAGAATCTTTCCTTGAATTTCACCCATCTATGTAATTTTTCACTGATTCTAACTAGGAAAAATGCTGTGCTGTTCATGGAAGATGTGTGGACTAAAAAGAAAAGGATCTGGGGAAATAGGCGAAAGAGTTTACAAATCAGTTTTCCAAGAGGTAGGGTGGGAGATGAGGGAGATGGTCAGAGATGCAGCTTTGCTTGCCACCTCTCCAGTGTTGAAAATGCTTCTATGTGTCAGTGGCTTCAAATGGGCTCCTGGCTCTGCTCCTGTGGCCTGGAGGAACTCTCTCCCAAGCCAGTCTCCATAGGTACAGGTACTAGTGACAATTTAAGAGGATATTAACTACCCAGAACATCAATATTATATTTATACATTATCAAATGATGAGCCAGCATGTTCTAAACATATTCTGTGTATAAGGCATTATGGAGGACTGACAGATAAGAAGATGCTCTATCTTTCTTCTGCATAAGGTAGAGCCTCTTCCCCAAGGAGTTTATAAACTGAGAGTATGGATGGAGAGCAGATATATGTATAGTCTACATTCTGACAATTTGGGGACCTGAATACCTTACTGCCTGAAAATCTGAGATACAGAACAGACAAATGACTCCTCACAGTAAACAGTGTCAGGACAGTGTAAAATTGTACTGCTGTGACTCCCTAGTTTATTATATATTATTTTAATAGAACAATTAACTCCATTGTTACTCTATTGTCTTTAACGTAAAGCAAAGTATACACTATTAATTGATCCAAGGGGAATTCACTGAGTAATAAAATGCTAGAACAGGAGGAAAAGTAACTAAAATGTCACCTCGTATAGCAAGTTTTTTAGAAGTTGATGTAGCTTCCAAGGGTTTCTCCAAGGTGAAGGAGAGAGGGAGAAAGAACAGGGCTGTGGGACCTTCCCCTTTTCCCCTGTTCTGCCCTTCAACTTTCATTATGACAGTTTGCTGGTGATCTGTTTGTAGATTGTGTTTTTGTCTATGGTTAGCTAATGTAAAAAGCATGTCCTGTTGAATAGAAAGAAGGAAGCAAAGAAAGAGGAAGGAAGGAAGAAGGGAGGGAAGGGAGGAAGGAAGAAAAGGAAAAAGGAAGGATGGAAGGAAGGAAGGGAGAAAAGAAAAAAGGAAGGAAGGAAATAAGGAAGGAAGACAGGAAGGGAGAAAGGGGGGAAGGAGAAAGAGAAGAAGGGAAGAAGGAAGGAAAGAAGGAAGAAAGAAAGAAAACCACTGATCTGAGTCAGCTCTCCTATTGGGCCTCAGGGCAGACAGGTTAAGTAACTAACCCAAGGCTATAACTAACTCAAGATTAACAAGTCTCCAGTTTCCTGACCAGGGCACTTGCAGTTGTGTTATGCAGATGCATTACCATCTGTGGCACATGCTCTGGGCTCCTATACAATAGGCACCCCTGCCCTGCCCTCCATGCCCCTTTCCTTTTCTTCCTTGCCATCAGTACCCTGTATTAATCAGGTGTGGGGTATCCATGTGTTTCAGTGAAAGTTGAGTCCCTCCCAAGCCCCAGGGGTTAAAATTAGGGTGTAGTGGATTGTAGATATCTGTCATGGGTATGGCTGCTCATCGTCTTTTGGATAACTTTTTTATATTTGGGGGAAATTGGGACATGCTACATACATGCTGGTATTATAAATTCTGGCTTGTTCATGGATAAGCCAGAATAGAAATTCACAGACTCCCTTGCAGCGAAGACACAATACAGACTCCACCTCTCAGAGGCACCTGTATAAGTCTTCAGTTCAGAAGGGAGCAGTGCGGGGAAACAGGCTCTGTTTGGCATTTCCATCTTTTACTGGCTCAAAGGAGTAATCAAGGCATCTGGCTTTCAGGGGCTGCTGCATCAGAAGCATCAGGTTCTCTGTGGTCTCAAAGATGAATTCCTGGTGCAGAAGAGGCACAGACTGGGGGCAGCAGTTTCCTCTGGTGCTCAGTGGGTGGAATCACTGGGGCTACCTCCTCATTAGGTTGGTTCTCAGGCATCGTTTAGAGACTTTGTAGTTGGAAGTGTACCTTCCAGCCAAGTGTTCAGCCCTGATATGGTTAGGCTTCATGTGCCCACCCAAATCTCATCTTGAATTGTAACCCCCATAATCCCCACATGTCAAGGGTGGGACCAGGTGGAGGTAATTGTATCATAGAGATGGTTTCCCTCAAGCTGTTCTTGTGATAGTGAGTTCTCATGAGATCTGATAGTTTTATAAGCATCTGACATTGCCCCTGCTTGCACTTCTCCTTGCTGCTACCTTGTAAAGATGGTACCTTGCTTCCCTTTCTTCTTCTGCCACAATTGTAAGCTTCCTGAGGCCTTCCCAGTCATGCTGAACTGTGAGTCAATTAAACCTCCTTCCTTTGTAAATTACCCAGTCCCGAACAGTTTTTTATAGCAGTATGAAAACAGACTACTACAAGGCCCTCCCCCAAATGATGAGAGTTATCTAGTATTTGTTTAATATTTATACTGTACTGTAGAAACTTTAAAAGCTACATAAAAGTAGAAAGTGTCATAAAATAAGCCCCCATATACTCATTTCCATCTTGAAAAATTATCAACAATTTTGTCATTCATTCTTTATCTAGTCCCTTTCACTACTTTTTTGCTTATTTTAAAGCAAATACCAGGCATCATGCCATGTCACCAATAAATATCTTACCGTGCCATTTTAAACACAAAAATTAACAGTATCCAGTGTTCTTGATATTATCTAATATCCATTCCATATTTTATTTTCCCTGATTGTCTTTTTTGTTTGTTTGTTTTTGAGAGATGGAGTCTTGCTCTGTCACCCAGGCTGGAGTAGAGCGGCACAATCTCAGCTCACTGCAACCTCCGCCTCCTAGGTTCAAGCTATTCTCCTGCCTCAGTTTCCCAAGTAGCTGAGACTACAGGTGTGTGCCACCACACCCAGCTAATTTTTGTATTTTTTGGTAGAGACAGTGTTTCATTATATGTTGGCCAGGCTGGTCTCGAACTCCTGACCTCTGGTAATCTACCCGCCTCAGCCTCCCAAAGTGCTGGGATTACAGGCGTAAGCTACCATGCCCAGACTGGTTTTCTTAAATATGTCTTTTTATAGTTGTCTGGCTTGATCCAAAAAGGTTCACATTATTGTATTTGATTGTGATGTCTCTTAATTCCTTCTTATTCTAATAGTTGCCCTCCCTTTTTCTCTGAAACCATTGACTTGTTAGAAAAACCAGATGATTGCTCTATAGAATGTACTATATCCCAGAGTTAGAGAATTTTCCCCTTGCACTGATGCTTAGCTAGTTCCTTTACCCCCAGCATTTCCTTTAAACTGGTAATTGGATCTGAAGACTTGACAAAATTCAGGTTCAATTTTATGTTTCAGCAGGAATACTTTCTAGGAAGTGCTAGGTACTTGTATTGCTTCATATCACCCGATGAACACTGGTGGGTCTTTCTTTTAGTGCTGCTAACACCGATTAGTGGGTTTTGGCCACTATCTTTTAAAGAAACCTGTCTTTATCAGCTATAATCAGTTTCTGAGGTCTACAGTGAAGAGATCTGACTAATTTATGTGGTGATTCCCTTCCTGAAAAGGTACATGAGTACATTCTGGCCATTGAGATGTGATGGAAAGTTTGCTGGGAAACTTTTACAAAGGTCTCCCTCGCCCTTAGAGTGTGCCCAAGGAGAGGAATTCTCTCTTCTAAACTTTGGATATTGTTGCATGAAGATAGGATATTTGCAGCTGCTATGGCCATCATGCAACCATGAGGGGACACACTGAGGACACAGGATAAAGCATAGGGGATGGCAGAGCCAAAGAGGGAAGAACTGAGGGTACATGAAGATGTCATTTGGCATCCAACTTAATCCAGGAACTGCACTTCTCCCAAACTTTTTATGTGAGCTAAATATTTATTCAAACGTTCTCACTTGGTTTTCATGACATGGCACTTGTATTAGTCTGTTCTCATGCTGCTAATAAAGACATACCCAAGACTGGGTAATTTACAAAGAAAAAGAGGTTTAATGGACTCGCAGTTCCACTTGGTGGGGCAGGCCTCACAATCATGGTAGAAGGCAAAGGAGAAGCAAAGTCACATCTTACATGGTGGCAGGCAAGAGAGAGAGCATGTGCAGAGGAACTCCCCTTTATAAAACCATCAGATCTTGTGAGACTTATTCACTCTCATGAGAACAGCATGAGAAAGACTTGCCCTCATGATTCAGTTACCTCCCATTGGGTCCCTCCCACAACACGTGGGAATTATGGGAGCTACAATTCCAGATTTGGGTGGGGACACAGGCAAACCATATCACTGCTCATAGATAATGTTTGCATGATGATAATGTTTGCATGTCACACTGGCATAGGAGCACTGTGGGAATTTTTACTATACAATTAAGATAGGAAAAATAAAACGCAAATTACTAGGGAATATTTAGAATACAGAATTTATATAAAATTTCCAAATAAAATTTCAAAAATTTCAAGTTTCCTTTATGAGGAACAGGAGCTGCCTGCGTCTGTGAATACAGCGTAACTAAATCAGAGATTTATGCTTGAAATGGCTACCTGAAATTACTGATGAAAATTTTTGATGATGATATCTTCAAATACTTGAATATGACTGTCAACAAGAAACTGCAAAGGGAAGAAGTTAAACATTTAAAAACTATTAAAATATATAATTGTTGAAATATATTTGACAAGTTCAATAACTAATTTTTCTCTCATTAATTTAATGCTAAAGTTTCTTATATTAATGCAAATGAATTTCTAATCTAATGTAATTTTTTACATCAAATATGTCAAAACAATTTAAAATTTTAATTTATAGATTCACTGTTAAAATAGGGACACTGCAGCTAGCTGAGATGCCACTAAATGGTAATATCAGCTATAAAATGGCATAAGTGTCTAATGCACATAAAGGCAAATGTTAGCACCGCCATCTGGACTTGTGCCTGCCAGCAGTGTCTGCATCACCCTCTACTCCACTCCACAAAGCTTGGACTCCATGCCATATTTTTTGGGAACCTAGAACATGAAAATTCCCAGCAGCATCCCTGGAGAAGTCCATGTCTCAGTAGAACGCCTCCTTGACTACACTCAACATGTTGTGGTGGAGGTCTAGAAACCATTCCCACTCAGGCCACCCTGTGATAAGCCCCAAAAGGCTGCTTGTAGTAGGAGACAACCTGCCCAAGAATTCTAACTGGCTGCCCAAGGATTCTATCTGGATACCCAATGATGAGAAGCCATGATCTCACAGCACAGGGTACCATAGCAGACTGTAGCCTTCTCTTTATACCATCTTGAGGTGAGTCTTTTTGTACTTGCAGCCTAAAGCATACTAGCTAGTATAACAGTACATAAATTATGTTCAGGTTACAATGCCTTAATTATATTTTACTTGTAAAAGAAACATATAGTATGCCATTCCTAATTCATAGGGCAGTTAAATTTTAGAGATGAGTACAATGAAGATCATATCCTCTATAAAAAGAAGGAATCTAATAGAGCAGATGTTGCTGGTGCCTGTGCCACCATTCCTCAGCCCACCTCTGACTGAAACTGCAGCTGTGGTGGACATTGAAATATGAGTTTTGGGCCGGGCATGGTGGCTCATACCTGTAATCCCAGGACTCTGGGAGGATGAGGCAGGAGGATCACTTGAGTATAGGAGTTTGAGACCAGTCTGGGCAACATAGTGAGACCCTGTCTCTAAAAAAAAAATTAGCTGGGCATGTTGGCATATGCCTGTGGTCCCAGCTACTTGGGAGGTTGAGGTGGGAGGATTGCTTGAACCCAGGAGGCTGAGGCTACAGTGAGCTGTGATTGTGCCACTGCATACCAACCTGGGCAACAGAGTGAGACCCTGTTACAAAAATAAAATAAAATAAAAAGTTAAAAAGACATGAGTTCAATCTTATCACCTGTTGCCAGCACCCCATCTTAAGAACATTCTGCTATAGCCTCTTCTCCCAGGCAGGCACAGGTTAGCAAGTGTGAGAGAATTAACGTCCCCAAAGGCAGTCCTCATTTCATGGAGAGAGGAAGCTAAGGGGATGTTCCAGCCTCCAGTCTTTCAGGAAGATGATTTGGGGAGGGTTTTCTCTATATTTTTCCAGAGTCTTGGGGAATCATGTCTCCATTGCCCACAGTAGTGACTTTGATCTTGACTTTGCATCCTCACTGTGGCTTTTCCTTCAGTGTGTCTCTCTCACTCTCCCTGCTCATGCATGCCTACTTCCTGGGATCACTTCCCAAGTAAACCACCTGGACCCAAGGTCTTATTCCAGACTCTGATTTTAGAAGAACCCACACCAAGAAATCTAATATTTAAATCATTTTCATGTAAGTTAGAATATTGTCTACTAAATTGACTTAATTTTATGGGTCTTTCAAAAACAAAATTTGATATTTGATGATGATATTCAGTTCTTAAACATCAAACAGACATTATTTGTATGGGTTATCCTAAAGCAGGAACTCCACTGTGACTCCAATCACAAGCTAAAACCCTGTGTGATATCTCATTAACAATGCATGCATCCCCCAACATCAAGCTGACGGCATTCCTAAAAATAGTTTTTAAATTGACTGTTTGCAACTTGACATATATTTTCTAAGAGAAAATATTGCATTTTCCAATAGATACTGTTCCAAATGGCAAAGCATAGCCACAATGCAAAGAATTATCCACTCATGTTCTGCTTTGCCAAGGAAGGGGTGAAACAGGAGAGATTGGGCTTTGGAAGTTCTCCATGGCAGAGGTGGCTATGCTTCAAGGTGCATCAGGAGCAGGAGGGACAGAGAGAGCCAATGTCAGAAGACAATAAATGATAGTGATGTCCAGAAGCTACAAAAGGGAAAATAAGTCTATAAATAACTGTACTGGATTAGATAGCCCCCCATCATCCCAGAATTCATATCCGTCCAGAATTCATATCTGTCCAGAACCTTAGAATGTGACCTTATCTGGAAACAACGCTTTTGCATATGTAATTCCTTAAATTACGATGAAGTTTGGGGGCAGGACAAGATGACCAACTAGACACAGCCAGGAAGAGCTTCTCCCCCAAAGAAAGACCAGAATATCAAGTCGGCCAGCATATTCCAAACAGATCTTTTGAGAGAATGCATTGAGAGTGGATGGAGAGACTATACAGACACCAGGGTTGAAGTGGGAGGAAGCTAGGAACCCTGCATAGGTTTGCCAAGCACTGAGACTCATTTCTGGCCCTAAATGTCTCCTGAGGAAGGGGTGAGTGAGGTAACTGCAGAGCAGCCCACTCTCACCATGGACCTCTGGGATCTGGTTGCGGGAGATCTCATGGCCTCATGGACGTTTGAGTTGGCAGAGATAATTACCTGATGAGTTGGTAAAGACAGAGCACAACTCTCTATGGAGCCCAGGGAGTTTGGCACAGGAACAGGTGCAAAGGAACATAGTCATGGGCACCCATCCCCGAAGGCTCTTCATCCTCCTCCAGGTGGTTGTGACTTATGTTAACTGCCAGATCTAGAGAGAGCAGGACTATCTTTTCCACGGGACTGGGGCAAGTCTGATCTGCACACCACCCCCATCCACCAGCCTGCTTGCTTTCAAACAACCACACTAGTTCCCCAGCAATGAGTCTTAAACAGATGACATAACTTACATGACAGACGTAGGATGCAGAATCTGCATGACAAGGAAGCTCAATGAGATACAGCAGAAGGTTCCCTTGGTTGAAACCCAAGGGAAACAGTAAAACAATCCTGAAGTTGAAAGATGACACAGCCATTTTAAGAAAGAACCAAACTGAACTTTTGGAATTGAAAAATGTATTACAGGAATTTCATAATACAATTGGAAGTATTAACAACAGAATAGACCGAGCTGAGTAAAGAATCTCAGAGCTCAAAGACTGCTCCTTTGAATCAATGCAAGCAAAAATAAAGAAAAAACAGACTTTAAAAATGAACAAAACATCTGAGAAATATGGGATCATGTAAGGAGACCAAACCTATGACTCACTGGCATCCCAGAAAGAGAGGGAGAGAGAGCAAGCAACTTGGAAAACATATTTGAGGATATAGTCTACGAAAATTTCCCTAACGTTGCTAGAGAAGTGGACATGCAAATCCAAGAACCTCAGAGAACCCTAGCAAGATACTATATGAGATGACCATCTCCAAGACACATAGTCAGCAGACTTTCCTAGGTCAATGTGAAATAAAAAATATTAAAAACAGCTAGAGAGAAGGGTCAGGTCATGTAGAAAGGGAATCCCATCAGGCTAACAGCAGACCTTTCAACAGAAATCATATAAACCAGAAGAGATTAGGGACCTATATTCAGCATCCTTAAAGAAAAGAAATCCCAACCAAGAATTTCATATCCAGCCAAACTAAGCTTCATAAGAGAAGAAGAAATAAAATCTCTTTCAGATAAGCAAATGCTAAGGGAGTTTGTTACCACAAGACTTGCCTTACAAGAGGTCCTTAAGGGAGTGCTAAACATTGATAAAAAAGAAAGATACATTCCACCACAAAAACACACTTTAGTATGTAGCCCACTGACACTATAAAGCAACTACACAATCAAGTCTACATAAAAACCAGCTAACAACACAACTGATCCCACAGAAATACAAAAAGTTCTCAGAGACTATTACAAACACCTTTGTGCACACAAATCAGAAAATCTGGAAGAAATGGATAAATTCCCCCACCCCAAAAAAACAACCTCCCAAGATTGAAACAGGAAGAAATTGAAACCCTAATCAGACCAAAATATTGAGTTCCAAAATTGAATCAGTAATTTTAAAAAGTACCAGTAAAAAAGTCTTGTACCAGATGGATTCACAGCCAAATTCTACTAGATGTACAAAAAAGAGCTAGGGTCAATCCTACAGAAATTATTCCAAAAAATTGAGGAGGGACTCCTCCTTAACTCATTCTATAAAGCCAGAATCATTCTGATATGAAAACCTGGCAAAGACACAACAAAGAAAAGAAAATTTTAGGCCAACATCCCTGATGAACATAGAGGCAAAAATTCTTAAACAAAATACTAGCAAACCAAATCCAACAATACATCAAAAAGTTAATTCACCATGATCAAGTAGGCTTCATTCCTGGGATGCAAGGTTGGTTTAACATATGTAAATCAATAAAGTTGATTTACTACATACAAGAATTAAAAACAAAAACCATATGATCAGTGTAATAAATGAAGAAAAGTCTTTTGATAAAATTTGACATTGCTTCATGTTGAAAAATCCTCAACAAATTAGGCATTGAAGGAACATACCTCAAAATAATAAGAGCCATCTATGACAAACCCATAACCAGCATCATACTGAATGGTGGAACATCATACTGAATGCTGGAAGCATTCCCCTTTAGAACTAGAAGAAGACAAGAATGTCAACTCTTATTACCACTTCTATTTAACACAGTACTGAAAGTCCTAGCCAGAGCAGTCAGGCAAGAGAAAGAAAGATAAAACATCCATATAGGAAAAGAGGAAGTCAAATTATATCTCTTCACAGATAATATGATTCCTATACCTAGAAAACCCTGAAGACTCCACCAAAAGCCCTCTAGAACTGATAAATGACTTCAGTAAAGTTCCAGGACGCAAAATCAATGTACAAAAATCAGTACATTTCTATATACCAATAGCATTAAAGCTGAGAGCCAAATCAAGAATGCAATTCCATTTACAATAGCCACAAAAAAAAAAAAAAAAAAAACAAACCTGGGAATATATCCAACCAAGAAGGTGAAAGATCTCCACAACAAGAATTACAAGACACTGCTAAGAGAAATCGGACAACAACACAAACAATGAAAAAACATTCCATGTTCATGAGTAGGAAGAATCAATATTGTTAAAATGGCCATACTGCCCAAAGGAATTTATGGAGTCAATACTATTCTTATCAAGCTACCAATATAATTTTTCACAGAATTAGAAAAAACTATTCTAAAATTCATATGGAATAAAAAAAGAGCCCAAGTAGCCAATGTAATTCTAAGCAGAAAGAGTAAAGACAGAGGCATCATACTATCTGACTTCAAACTATACTACAAGGCTAGGGTAACCAAAACAGCATGGTGGTGGCATAAAACAAACACATAGACCAAAGGAACAGGATAGAGAACCCAGAAATAAGGCTGCACACCTACCACCATCTAATCTCTGACAAAGTTAACAATAACAAGCAATGGTGAAAGGACTCCCTCCCTATTCAATACATGGTGCTGGGGTAGCAGGATAGCCATATGCAGAAGATAGAAGCTAGACCCCTGCCTTTTACCATATATGAAAATTAACTCAAGATGGGTTAGAGATTTAAATATAAGACCTAAAACTATAGTAATTCTAGAAAAAAACTTAAGAAACACCATTCTGGACATTCACCCTGGCAAAGAATTTATGACTAAGTCTGCAAAATCATTTGCAACATAAATAAAAATTGACAAGTAGGCCTAATTAAATGAAAGACCTTCTGCACAGCAAAGGAAACTATCAATGGAGTAAACCGACAACCTACAAAATGGTAGAAAATATTCTCAAACTATGCATCCAACAAAGGTGTAATCCAGCATCTATAAGGAACTTAAACAATTGAACAAGCAAAAAACAAATAACCCTATTAAAAAATGGGCAAAAAACATGAACAGACACTTCTTAAAAGAAGACATACAATCAGGCAACAAACATGAAAAAATAGTCAACATCACTAATCATTAGAGAAATGCAAATCAAAACCAAAATGAGATACTATCTTACACCAGTCAGAATGGCTATTATTAAAAAGTCAAATTACAGATGTTGCCAGGACTGCAGAGAAAAGTGAACACTTATACCCTGTTGGTGGGAATGTAAATTAATTCAGCCACTGTGGAAAGCATTTTGGAGACTTCTCAAAGAACTAAAAACAGAACTACCGTTCCACCCAGCAATCCCATTACTAGCTATACACCCAAATGAAAACAAATCATTCTACCAAAAAGTTATATACACTTGCATGTTCACCACAGTACCATTCACATTAGCAAAGACATGGAATCAACCTAGATGCCCATCAGTGGTAGACTGGATAAAGAAAATAGTATATATGTGTGTGTGTGTGTGTGTGTGTGTGTGTGTGTATGTGTATATATATATACACACACCATGGAATACTATGCAACCATGAAAAAGAAAAAAACCATGTCCTTTGCAGCAACATGGATGCCCCAGCTGGACACTAACATCATAAGTGAATTAATACAGAAGCAGAAAACCAAATGCCACATTTTCTTACATACATATGGGACCTAAACATTGAATATACATGGACACAAAGATGAAACCAATACACATTGGGGATTACTAGCAGGAGGAGGGCGGGAGAGGGCTAGTGTTGAAAAACTATCAGATACTATGCTCACTACATGGGTGACAGGATCAAAGAAGATGAAGTCTTCCTGCATCAGGGTGGGCTCTAAATCCCATGGCTGGTGTTCCTATGATACACAGAGACAAGGAAGAAGGGAACGTGAGGATGGAGGCAGAGATTGGAGTGATGCAGCTAAAAGCCAAGGAACACCAAAGATGTCTGGAAGCCACTTGAAGCTGAAATGAGAAGCTTTGGAGGGAGTAGGGCCTGGCCAACACCTCAACTTCAGATTCTAGCCTCCTGAACTACAGGAGAATAAATTTCTATTGTTTAAAGGCACACAGTTTGTGGTAATTTGTCATGGCAACTCTGGGAAACTAATCCAATAGCTAAAATAAAAAAATCCTGAGAGCTGAGTCTTGGATCAAAAAAGATTAATCATTTGTTTTCAAATATCAAATCCTGTCCCCTCTGTTCTCAGGGAATTTTATAACCAATTCCTTATTTCTGTAGCTGCCAAGAGACTAGAACAGAAGAGAATCTTTCATTTTACATTCAAATGTCGTGAGATGCAATGTAAAGTAATGTGATACAATGTAATGTCATATCTTAAAGTCAGGGTTAAATTCCACCTAAATGCTTCCAGTAATGGGAACGATGAAGCTTTATTGAGTGCTTCCTGTGTGAACAGAACTGTATAACTCATTAATCTTCACAACAACCTTATGATAGGGTAGGTGCTGTTGTTGTTATTATTATTATTATTATTATTATTATTATTATTATTATGTTTTTGGAGATGGAGTCTTGCTCTGTCGCCCAGGCTGGAGTACAGTGGTGCGATCTTGGCTCACCACAACCTCTGCCTCCTGGGTTCAAGCAATTCTCCTGCCTCGGCCTCCCAAATAGCTGGGACTACAGGCGCATGCACCACACTCAGCTAATTTTTTGTATTTTAGTAGAAATAGGGTTCCACCGTGTTGCCCAGGCTGTTCTTGAACTCCTGAGCTCAGGCAATCCACCTGTCTCAGCCTCCCAAAGTGCTAGGATTACAGGCGTGAGCCACCGCGCGCAGCCCAGGTCCTATTGTTACCATTTAACAGACGAGGACACTGAGCCTTGCCTCCAAAGGCACATGGCTGGTAAATGGCCAAAGACAGGGTTTGACCAAGAAACTGACTCCAGACCCGTGCTCCTAACCACTACGTTATGTATATGCCTCATAAACATGGGAATGCCATGCAAAATGATTATTTAAAAAACAACAAAAAACTGTTCTGTTTACTGAAATATAATATGGGCAAGATAAGACCTGGGAAAAAATCTCAATTCATAAAGCGGCAGAGCAGGGGCATACGCATAGAAAACTACCCAAAGGAAAATTAATCAGCACAAGTATATCATGTCTTAATTTTTTAAAAAGCAGTATTTTTTATTTTTCAGTGTTGTGGTGCTGCTGCCATTACACACACATAGCCCTCCAAAAAGAATCTTGACCTAAACTTTGTAACTTATACAAAAATGAATTCACAATGAATCATAGATTTATGCGTTCAAATGTAAAATGTAAAACAATACTACTTTTAGAAGGAAACAGGATATAGGAAAGGAATTTATTTTTTTATTACCATTCTTTTTCTTTTGGAGGTACAAAAAGCTGTATAAAATGATTCTTTTAAGCAGATAAAAATATTCCAACCACTCTCTTCACTCCTTACATCCTTACACAGTGGCCTAGAGCATATCTCAAACGAGCCTAGTACATCATTTGATCCCAACTCAAGTGTTGGTGTCCAGTTAACCTTTTTTGAGACTCTTGTATGTACTCTGCCATGACATTGTCTTCCTTAAGGTACATAGGTTAGATGGCACATCAAATCATTTTTACCTTTAAGGAGACGAGTATTTGTGAAGTAAACTTGCTGGGGCCACCCTTCTGGTTTTCCTAACTTTCCTAACTTTTAAAAATCCTTCACTCTTTCCCTTTCAACTACTGGATAAAATTCAAACTCCTTGGTATGTTTTACACCAGAGGTTGGTAAACTTTTTCTGTAAAGGATCAGAGAGTATATATTTTAGGCTGGCCATAGGGTTTCTGTCCACTGCTCACCTTTGTAGTAAAGAATGAGGAAGCAGGCCGGGTGTGGTGGCTCATGCCTGTAATCCTAGCACTTTGGAACACCAAGGAGAGTGGATCGCCTGAGGTCAGGAGTTCAAGACCAGCCTGGCTAATGTGGCAAAATCCTGTCTCCACTAAAAATACAAAAAAGTTAGCTGGGTGTGGTGGCGGGCGCCTGTAATCCCGGCTACTTGGGAGGCTGAGGCAGGAGAATTGCATGAACCCGGGAGGCGGAGGTTGCAGTGAGCTGAGATAGCACCACTACACTCTAGCCTGGGAGAGAGAGTGAGACTCTGTCTCCAAAAAAAAAAAAAAAAAAAAACGAACACCACCACCACCAAAAAGAATGAGGAAGCAGCCATAAACAATATGTGAAAGAATGGACACAGCTGTGTTTCAATAAAGCTTTATTTACAAAAACAAGTAGGGAGCCAGATTTGACTTGAGGGCCATAGTTTGCCTACCCCTGCAGTTCTTCAAAAGCTGCTGCACCCTAAATTATATACTCCATCTAGTCACACTGAAGTTCTTATACTTTTCAAACTCATGTGCTCTTTTAATTATTTGAACCTCTGCATAGTCTACATGTTTTGTTTGCATGCTTTTCTCCATCTTTTCTTACTCCGTTATCAGGTTAGCAAACTCCTGTGGAGAGCAGACCATTCCATATGAACTACTGGCAACACTTATCCATTGCATTGTAACTATTCATTAATTAACCTGTAATGAACCATCAATGTGATCACGGCTTACTGATCATAGTACCTCAAGGAACATACTTGCTTGCTGCATACTTCCAGCCAGTGCTGTGTCACTTTGTATTACATCAATCATACCCTGGTGTAGTGTGTATGTTTCTGCTTGCGTGTTTTCTTTGGCTACTAGGAATCTCAGAGCCAAAATACAGGCTTCATGTTAGCCACCATAGAAGACTTTACAACATGCACATGTGTGTTTCTCTCCTTTACACAGGGCTACCTCCTTATTCTGACGTATTTCCTATAGATCTGATGTTTTGTTTGCATTTTGCTATTTTTTGTGGGCATTGCTTAAAAGCTACCTCAAACATTTGTATAGCAAGGCAGAATTCATTCATTCATTGCTTCATCTGCAAAGAAGTCATTATTTCCCCTTGATCACTTTTTGTACTTTTTCAAAGTGGAAACACTCTGTATTTTTACCTAGAACCCAGTGGTGTACTTAGTATACTGATGACATTATTTCAGGAATAATTGCGAAATAAAATGAATAACAATAGCCAGAAGAGAAATGGATAAATAATAAAATTGGCTAATTTGAGGCTTATCTATATATTATTAAACCCAAAAGTAATAGCTATAATTGTGCAGAACTTACACTAATACTAGTTTTTTTGAGGAAAGGCATTTTATCTCTGACATGGTTGAAGACTGTTCACCATGTGGTGATAATAAAAAGTAACCATCTCTTCATTGGCTTTGTTATTGTTTTCGAATTATCCACAGAAAATGTACACTTACTCCCCACACCACACACACACACACACACACACACACACACACACACACACCCCAGATATACAGAACATCATTGCTAGAACCTAAGCTGGTGGATTAAAACTTCATATTTGGAAGTTTCGAGTTAAAAATACAGCAAAGTGGTATCCACACTGCTTTCTGGGATTCATTTTTCCCTTATGTTTTAATAAATAAATGTCTCCTCACATAACAGCTAACCATCTTCAAGTGTCATATCTCCAACGCTTTGGTATGCTAATACACTTAGGTTGACTTTGTGGAGTGTCAGAAATGTTCTAATATTACAGTTCTGCTCTAGACTTGGATGCTTGATCCTTGCTCAGGTAAGACGGCTTTCTGAATTCAGAAGAACAATGAGATATATAGATCAAAACAAATCGGCACGCAAAAACCACTCTTTAAATGAGTCACGGGAAATGAAGCTTGTTGACTAGAACTTGCTTTTTTAAGACTGAAATTAAGATTTCTATCCAGAAGTGGATTTGATGAGAGCCACTAGAACTGGCATGCTTTGAGAATGACAGCAGAACAACTTTTGTGTTTATGTTGCAAAGCAGTTGAACTTCAGTTAAATGGAGGCCAAAGAGGATGCTGAATTTGTTCATCTGAATATCTCGGGTTTAGAAAAAGTCTCCTTCTTGGTTGAAGCATATCAGTTTATTTTCTAGCCCTGGTACATGTAAAGGTCCTATGCCATGATTAACATTCAAGAACTGCTTGGCCCTCCAGCATGTTCACGTCAATACCTGGAGAATACTGTAAATGTGGAGGGGGTGCAGATTCAATTCAAAGGAACTCGGTATGTTTCCCAAGGATCTATTATGACTAGACACGATGTGTTGATGTGACCTACTCTAGGACAGATTTTAGTTATTGCTTACCTATTGGCTTTCATTCCATTAAAAAAAAAATCTGGATCATAGCTTCCCTAGTTATCATTTGCTTCTTTCTTTCTCCTCTAGACAACAGTCCAGATAACTATGTGCTCAGGTAAGTCGGTTTCATTTCATTGAACCAGATAGTGGAGGCAATTGCAGTCATTTTATACAACTTTTGCATCTAAAGATGCCATTTAGAAACATTCAGGTACAAATCCTACAGGCCATCCTCATTCTGTGCAAACTGAACCTTCGTGAGACTCTCATGCTCCCATGCTAGAATGGATACGGTTGAGGATCACATGCTCTTAGTAGGCCCAGAAGGATCACTGAAACTGCGCTGTAGTAAACACCTCTTGTTAGTGTTAGAGGTACCCTCATCCTGACCCAATGAGCCTTCCCCACTGGCCTCTCTCCTCCAGCAGATAACAAGATGTGGCGTGCACAATGGAAGCTTCCTTTCCTCTTGGCAGATCCTGAATGGAGCCAAGGGGAACAGTTGCAAAACAGAAAATTGACTATGATGGAAGACTCTTTGGTGCTACATCTGATATGATTAACAATTTATTTTGGCAACACCCAGGATGGGTTTCATATGGTTTTCCTGAATTCAACAGGACTCCTGCCAGCAGAATCAGGAACACTAAGAAATAATCCAGGCTGAGGGAGAAAAAAAAAAAAAAAAAAGAAAAAGAAAAACATGCCATCTTGCAAAGTGTTTCATAGCATTGACTCTGTGATCTGGAAAACAGCCATTGCTCTCAATCCCTCTGTTTCTAACTGCTCATCAACTATTGTCTTCCTAGTCTTGGGTTGATAGATGGGCTTATAATTAGCAGGATAGATGGCCTAGAGGAGAAACCATTGTAAGAGGGGAGATGAAAGATGCGGCAGCCAAATAGTTTTCAATACACAAATATTCTTAAAATATGGATGTTCTATCCCAGTTGTCATCTTTAAGAAACACAAGTGCTACATATTGTGGACTTTCAGAGTTAACTGCTCTTACAGGAATCTACCTTTAGGCTGAAAGGAAGACTATTCTGCTATACAGAAATGCTTCTCTCTCAGAATTGAAGTTCCATCTCTGCAGAAGGACTTCTACTAACATAATATTCTTAGGTTTTCTCTGCTTTCTATCCTTTATTCTTCCTCAGGGTGGGTTTGGAAGGAGGACCTGAGCATGCGTTCCTGAGCTCCTTCCTCTTCTATTTCTCTTGGGAGTGAGCCCACCTGCAGAGAGAAAATTAACCATTGCTCTCAGACATGGGAGAAGCCTGCAGGGGAGACCTGGCCATAACTAGATGTGTGTCTACAGTAGAAAGCCCACTTGCCTGTACCTATAAGGCATATTCTAAAATATTAGCATTAGGAAGCCACTTATTTGCGGCTATTAGCCATGCTCATAATATTAACGTCATCAATAATAGGGGTGATGTTTGGGTTCTGTTTTATTTCTCAATTGGTTTAAAACATAGGCAAGGGCTGGGCGCAGTGGCTCATGCCAGTAATCCCATGGAGGCCGAGGCAGGTGGATCACCTGAGGTCAGGAGTTCCAGACCAGCCTGGCCAACATGGTGAGATTCTGTCTCAACTAAAAATACAAAAAGTAGCCAGGCGTGGTGGTGCGCACCTGTAGTCCCAGCTACTTGGGAGTCTGAGGTATGAGAATCGCTTGAACCCAGGAGGCAGAAGTTGCAGTGAGTTGAGATTGTGCCACTGCAATCCAGCCTGGGTGAGATAGCCAGACTGTGTCTGAAAAACAAAACAAAACAAAAACATGGGCAAGGAAAAGTGGTGTTAATTAGTGGTTCCTGCTATGATTAGAATATTTGTCTCTTCCAAAACTCATGTTGAAATTCAATCCCCAGTGTGGCAGTGTTGACAAATGTGGCCTTTAAGAGGTGATCGAATCATAAGAGCTCTGCCCTTGTGAATGAATGAATTCATTAACAGTTTAATGAACTAATGGGTTAATGGATTCATGGGTTAACATGGGAGGGGAACTGGTGACTTTGTAAGAAGAGAGACCTGAGCGAGGATGTTAGCACACCCAGTCTCCTCCCCATGTGATGCCTTGAGCCACCTCAGGACTCTTCAGAGATCTCCTCCCAGCAAGAGGGCCCTCACGAGATATGACCCCTCCACCTCAGACTTCTCAACCGCCATAATAGTAAGAAAGAAATTTGTTTTCTTTATAAATTACTCAGCTTCAAATATTCTGTTATAAGCAACAGAAAGCAGACTAATATAGGCCCCCCACAAGCCTCAGCAGATGATCAGCCAGAAGAGGGTTTCATCTGATAGAAAATATGTTTTCACATTGTTTTCTACTTATCTTTCATGTTAGCATTTCCTTCACCTTGCATTGGATTATAAGAAACATCTTGGTATTCAGCTTTGGACTTACGTAGACAAAGAGGCTGCAGAATCATATGACTGTGAAATGGGACATCATTTGGCCTTGACATTTTGCCTTAGGCCTTGCACACTCCTCTTCATTCACTCAGAGGTCCAAGACTGTCCACATTTCCTTTTACTCTTACTGTGGTGTACATTCTTAGGGTTGTATTGGAGAATATTAAAGTGTCTAAACCTGGCACAGTGGCAAACACCTGTAATCCCAGCTATTCCAGAGGCTGAGGTGGGAGGATCACTTGAGTTGAGGAGTTGGAGGCTGTAGAGTGCTGTGATTGAGCCTGTGAATAGCTCAGTAGGGCAACAGAGTGAGACCCCATCTCTAAAAAAAGGTGGAAAAAATTAAATAAAAGCTTCTTTATCTGGATAGCAGTTAGATGGACTTGAAATTGGCAATGAGACTCCGTGCTTTGATCTTTAATTGTGAGGTCAGCCAAGAAGGGCATGGCCACGATTAAATTAAATATTAAAACTAAAGAGAAGGAGACAGATGCCAAGAAGGGAAAGTCAGCTTCTAGCTCCCTTGATCTGCAGCTAAGAAGTTTGTGAATCAGTATTTGTGGAAGAATATAGTTGAGAGTTTACAGTATCAATGAGATACCAATAAATGAGGACATGTATCTGTGACCGTAACACATAATCAATAAAGTAAGGCCCTAACATTAATTTTTCCCAAACTTTTTCATCCACATTATCAAATCTGATCCTTACTCTGAGGTAGATAATATCTTCCCCATTTTAAGAGTTTGACAAACCGAGGCCCAGTGGGATAGAGTAACTTGCTCAAATTTCTCCAGCATGTTAAAATCAGATTCAAACTGAAGGAGGTCAGGAAACGCCACCACAAAATACATTTTGGTATGCTGATTACTTTGAACTGGAGGGCACTTGGAGAACAGTAGTGCAGGCAGAAGTCTTCTCTGAGCTCCCCTTATCCGCCTAAAGACGGATCCTCCAAAAGGAATGCAACCGTTATTTCCTCTCCTTGGGAATCTTATCAACCAGGGAAGATGAATTTCCATCACTAGGAAACAGACTACAGATTAACTCCATGCCCTGACGATAGCCTGTTCTTCTGAGGGGTGCAGAGTCTTGTAACCTGCACAACAAGACAAGCTTTATTCACCTTATATTTCCTCCCCTCACCTTCCCATTCCTTGTGTCTCACCATCCACTAGAAGCCCCAAGCCTCTGTTCTTTTCTGTAGCTCTGGATACTATATAAGCTTCAATCATCTGATCCCTCTTTAAAACTCACATTTTGTAGAACTCCCATGTGTATGTATGTAATTAACTATGGTTTTCCTTCTGTCAATACGTCTATTTAATTTGTAGCCCAGCCAAGGAACCTCATTCGTTGTGTCTCCACCACCCCCTAGAAGCCTCAAGCCTCTATTCTTTTCTGTAGTTCTGGATGTTATGTAAACATCAATCATCTGACCCTTCTTTGAGACATAGTTTGTAGAACTCCTATGGGTATGCACATAATTAAACATGGTTTTCCTTCTGTTAATCTGTCATATGTCCATTTAATTTGTAACCCAGCCAAGGAACCTAAAAGAGAGAAATTTTTCACTCCCCTACAAAACCTGTGTTTTCTGCCTCGAAGTACAGTGGTCTTTTTACTCTATTACTACTGCCTCTCAGCCTATATACTTGATAATAAACTGAAACGTTAATATATTTTAAAATACTTGGATAAAACAGCTGGGCTTGTCATAATTGAATTTTCTTATTGAATGTATGGTGGACAACATAATGGATTTCATGACATGATTTGAAAGGTGATTAACACTCCTTTGGTTCTGTGATGCACAACGATAAAAAAAGTAATGCAGGCCAGTTGCGGAGGCTCATGCCTGTAATCCCAACACTTTGGCAGGTCGAGGCAGGCGGATCACCTGAGGCCAGGAGATCGAGACCAACCTGGCAAACATGCTGAAACCCTGTCTCTATTAAAATACAAAAAATTAGCCAGGAATGGTGGTGGGCACCTGTAGTCTCAGCTACTTGGGAGGCTGAGGCAGGAGAATCGCTTGAACCCGAGAGGTGGAGGTTGCAGTAAGTCAAGATTGTGCCACTACACTCCAGCCTGGGTGACAGAGTAAGACTCTGTCTCAAAAGAAAAAGAAAAAAGAAAAAGAAAATAATGGTGATGTAGTATCATTTGAAAGACATTAGGGCCTACTTCATAAATCTTTGTCATTCACATTTGAAAATTATACTGTTGAGGATATGTGTTGTGCATGGGTAGCTGAAACCTGATATTGGCTACGTTCCATTTTATCTACATTTAAGTGGGGATTAGTACATTTAACCCCAGTAAATGGAATCCTAGTGCTCTAGGGTACATGGAGGATATTCCAGAGCATTCAGTTGCTTAAGTGAAGAATTGTTTGTCTGAATGCTAATGAAAGAGAGAACGAGGTTTTGAGTGACACTGACTAGGTGGAGGCCTGGAAAATAACTTGGTGGTTGTTGGTAATGAAGAGGAGACCCAGCCTTAGGTACCAGAATGTCAGCAGGTACCCACAGCTAACACCTAATTAACTCCACATTTGTCCTCTGTTGTTCCTGGCCCTCTGCCCTTACTCCCACAATGCCTGAGGCGCTCCTTTCTGCGTACCCTCGGCATCTTAAACAATCCAGGCTCTCTCTGCTCTCCTCTGTCCACGCATCCTGAAAGTCCAAGTCTACCCTAAAACCCATGCACCAGCACCATCTTCTCGTAGGACTGAGGACAGGGGAGCTTCCATGGGAGAAGTAATAGCCCCTGAAATGCACATAACTCTGGATGCCTTGTAAAGCCCTTTCATTTATAATAGCTTATTTGATGTTCACAATTTATCCATGAAGCAGGCAAGGAATATACTGATTCTGTTTTATGGATGTGAAAGTTGAGGTTCTCGGAAGTTAAGGTAAGTGGTAGAACCACCACCATCTACCACATCTTTAGGATCCTTCCTCCTCCATAGTGATTCATAAACCTCTACCAAAGGCTCTTAAATGTCCATGGGAATAACTCCAAGCTGAGGATAAAATAAATTCCCCTCATTGTAAAGCAATTTTTAAAAAACCCATAAACTTATATTAAGTCTATTGAAGCTAACACTGTATTCAAATGCAATAAAATAACTATATAAATGCTTTGCTTAAAAGGACAGCACCCTAATTAAGAAGATTGTTAAAAGGACGGAGCATATGAATACATATATTACACAGGATTTATTAGAACTCATTGTACCACAGCAATAAAGTGGGACCAGCTGTTGCCTGGAACATGGAAACAGCCTTATGAAGTAGAAACTGGAGATTATAGTGATTCTTGTTAAAAACGAAGGTGCTTGCACATTCTCTGGATTCTTTCTTACACTTTATTTCATTCAAGATGCATTTTGTGTATTTTATGCATCTTCTGTGTCCCAGCTTCTGCATTTGTGGGCAAGCTATCCTTGAATATCCATTTCATGCTTGAATTTGCAGGGCTAAAGACTCTTTGCAGTATTGGCTCTTTCCGCCTCTATAAAATGACATCTTTGTTTAAAAAGCCTTTTTGTTTTTGATGGCTACAAATCTGAGAGACTCCATTTCCAAAAGTCCACTGCCTGTCTGCATTTTTGGGTGTGGGATTCATGATGACTGTAAACTGTTCTTCCTTTGTTCACTCTCCTTTTGCTGTCTCCGACTTTAGCTGACACTTGGCTCCATGCCATGGTCATCGGCTCTTGTGCCTCTGCTCTATTAGTGAGGCATCTTGTCAACATGGTGGGCCAGCAAGTGTCCTGGTGAGATTTTATGCATTCCCTCTCTATGACATTAGGATGCTGGATGAAAAAGGTAGAAGATAGGTCTGTGCTGGGACTAAGTGCATGGTGGTAAAGGTTGAGTATTACAATCCACACAGCAAGACAAGGCTCTCATCCCACCTACTTTAAGAAGCAATCCCCCGTGGCCGACAGTCACTAGTTTCCCTGGAGGAGTCATCTCAGCACTTTGAGATCCAGTTTGTTTTACAGTCCTCTCCATGTTGCTCTCTGGGTAAAGAGCATTTTCCTTCTGGTGATATCATGTCTGGGTGTGGAAAGAGGAGTCACTGGCTCTGGCTTCACGCTTTGGGTGCTATCTCAGGTTCAGCATAGAAAAAGAAAACCATTACAAATATAATATTTCAAGCAGAAAGAGATTGGCGTCATCTAGGAAATTCAGTGCTCACAACATTTCAGAAGAGAAGGAGTAGTAAAAATCAGCTTCTGGTCTTTTGGTTTCAAGATCAACCACTGTTGCTATAAGCTAGAGGTCAGAAAACCTGAGCTCCTGCCACCTCTGCTCCAGACACTGGTGACCAGGGAGTGGAGTGCAGAGCCCAGTTGTTGCTACTTGCTTTTGTTGGCACATTCTTGTCTGCTGTCACAGCTGTGGGAAAACAGTCTCCACCTCTCCTCTGCCTTCCAAATAGCATGAAAGTGTATTTCACTGGCAGAATTTAAATCTCACCCAGAACCCAGGCTGCCTTCCAGATCCTTGGAGGAAACACAAATGAGGGTAGGAGTAGATGTCTACTGTCAGCAGATAATATCTACTATGGCACTTTGGTTGCTGTTTAGTGGCTTTTTTTTTTTTCTTTTTTCCATAAGAGGATAAGGTGAGATTCCTTCACAAATGGTGGCTCCAACTGGAATTCATTGTCGCGAATTCTAAGAATTCCTGAAGAAAGATCCAAAAGTAATATGGCTCAAGATTTTTGAACTGCCCAGGCCCTACTCAGGCTCTTGGACGGCTTGCCCATCTCAAAGGTTTGTTTGTTCTCTACAACAATGTTCAATATGGTGCAGGCAAAGAAACAGCATTTGGAATCATAAGGCGAGGGTTTGCATTTCACCTCTACCTCTTTCTAGATCAAAGGCATTTCACTGGCAGAACTGAAATCTCACTCAGAACCCTGGCTGCCTTCCAGATGCTAGGAGGGTAGGAGTGGATGTTTACTGTCAGTAGTATCTAGTGTGCCACTTGGGTTGCTTTTGGGGAGTCCAACCTTTTGGCTTTCCTGAGCCACACTGGAAGAAGAAGAATTGCCTTGGGCCACACATAAAATACAGTAACATTAATGATAGTTGATGAGCATAAAAGACCTCATAATGTTTTAAGAACATTTACAAATTTGTGTTGGGCAGCATGCAAAGCCATCCCGGGCTGCATGTGGCCTGTGGGCCATGGGTTGGACAAGCTTGTTCTAGGTGTTCATTCATTATTTCTGAGCCTCAGTTTCTCATTCGAACTATGAAGAAAGTGATTGGATTATTGCTAGAATCCAGGGGAAGAATGGATTTGTAAACTGTAAAGCTTGTTGTGGAGACTGAGAGTGCAAGTGGATGGTAGGTCTCAGCTGTATTCCTGGCCTGATGTGGCTCTTAGCCTAAGAAAGTCATCTCATCCAAGGGCATGCCCTCTTTCTGGGGTAGCCTGTATTCAATGACCAGGGATAAGAGAAGGGATACAAATACCCCAGCCCCCTAAAGGGCCCTCCAGCTCTTGAGCTCCTCATGGTATCCGATGAGGATTCTAGTGGAATGTCATCACAGTTCAAGTTCTCTCTCTGCCCTCTCCTGCATCCCTTGCCCTGTGATCCAGGGGACAGATGCTGATCCAGAGGACACTCCCCGCAAAACCTCCTTGCACACAAATTTCTGTCTGGGAAACCCAAACATCAACACTGGTTTAGCAGAAAAGGAATTTATTAAAGGATAATAAGTAGCTCATAGGATCTCTAGGAAGGCCAGCAAGCCAGGCGTGGAGAATGTGTTCTGAGAAACAAAGCCTCAGATCACTCCCTAAGATAGCTCCCCGGGAAATCTACAGAGCAAGGTGGGACTCATAAAGTGGGGGAAATCTTCAAATGTAGGAAGGAGATTCAGATACTGGAATCAACAACAAAAGAAAAGGCAAATGCCTGGGAGGGCTCATTGTGATGTTAGTTATGGAAATATTTGGTAATGGATCCTTGCAAAAGTACAATTATACTTTACTAGAGGTGTTTGTAGGGGTCATAATCTTAACCCACAGTCAATTTACCAGATCAGTAGAAGAGCTGTTTTTAGTTGGAGAATGGTGCACTTCCTTTGGAAGCAGAAAGTCTGGACCAAGAATAGGTGAACAGTAAATAATCAAAAAATGAATCCTAAATACTCAGTTTCCCTAGGGTTCAGACCCACCCTTTTCTTTTCTGTACAACACTGTTATTAGTTGATGTTTCTCAGTCCCCTGGCTTCAATACCATCTTGATGATGGTGAATGTAACATTCATAGCACCAGCCTTAACCTCTCTGCTGAACTTCAGATTTATAGATTCAAACCTCTCCCCTTTAATACCTAAAAGACATTAATTAAACCAAAACAGAAATCTTCACTCTGCCCCCAAATCTGCCTCCCCCACCACTCTTCCATTTGAGAAATTCACACTGCCCTGAGTCAGGTTGGGGCTTCATGCTCCCTGCCTGTGGCTAATAAGCCTTATTTGAAAAGATTCTCTAAATTCATTCACTTTTCTCCTTCTGCATTATGCCCTCCTGAGTTACCAGCCACTATCACACTTGCACTACTACATCAGGCTCTGCATGAACTCCCTGCTTCCACTTCCCCATTTAATCCATCCTTTGCCAAGAGCGTCACGTAATCCACCTTTGACTCTAAGTGGATTTAGAATAGAATCTAAATTCTCAGCTGTCTATGATGACTACTTACAAACTCAGGGCTCCAGCCCTGACCTGGCCTCCCCCTGCCACCCCATCCCACCTCTCTGACCTCAATCTTCTACAGTGCTCCCTCTGTCCATTATCCTGTTCCAATCACACCCACCCCTTTTAGCTACAGGGTCTTTAGCTACAGGGCCTTCTGTTCTCAGAAGGTGCTGCCTCCAGATTGTGCGAGGCTGGCTCCATCTTTCAATCAAGCCTCAACTCAAATGGCCTCCTGGAGAGGCCTTGCTCATCACCCAATTTAAAATTGCCACTTTCTCTCCAGTCACTTTCTATTAGATCTCTCTATTATATTTTCTTCACAGCATTTACTACCATTTGAAACTATCTGAATGCTGATTTCTTGTCCTCCTCCACTAAAATATGAACTTTTTGAAAACTCCAACTTTGTCTCTCTTATTCATGCTGCAGCCCAAGTGTCTAGATCAGTACCTGGCATGTAGTAGGCATTCCATACCTATTTCTAGAAGGAATTAACTTTATTCATCAACCTGTCTTATTTACAAAAATCTAGAGTGGGGCTTTTTAACCTGGGTCCATGTACCCCCAACCTGTGAAGAGAATCCAGGGACCTTGTGAACGTAGATGGGAAAAAAAATAATCACAAGTTTATTTCACTAATTCCTAACTGAACCTAAAACACAGCAGTATTACCAGTACACATAACTTTATTATCAATGTCAATCATAGGCATTTTCACATTACATCATGATATGCGTCAGATATGTCAAGGTACCATTTATATTCATTGCTACTTCAAAACTGTGATAGTTATTAGGTTCACAGATAGACTGATATTAATACATTAATAAAGAACAACATAGAGTACTATACCATATGCACTTTCTAATTAATTTTAAAAATCTAATTAAAAACTAAAGAATAACACAAATATTAAATTAATTGATTTCCATTGTAATCCTATATATTTTATTTTATGCACTTAAAAACATTGATCTGGCTGGGTGCAGTGGCTCATGCTTGTAATCCCAGTACTTTGGGAGGCCAAGGTAGATTGCGTAAGATCAGGAGTTCAAGAGCAGCCTGGGCAACATGGCAAAACCTCATCTCTACAAAAAATACAAAAAGCTAGCCTGGTGTGGTTGCGTGTGCCTGTGGTCCCAGCTAGGAGGCTGAGGTGAGAGGATTGCACGAGCCTGGGAGGCAGTGGTTTCAGTGAGCCGTGATTGCACCACTGCACTCCAACCTGGGTGACAGAGTGAGACCTCCTCCCTGCAAAATAATAATAGTAATAATTTAAAATCTCACAATCTGAGGAGGTGTCTGTGGGCCTTACTAGATCACCAAAACAGGGCACGTAAAAGGTTAATCTATAGAACCAAACTGTCAAATATGGTAGCCACTATCCACATGTCCTTTAAAAAGTTATTATTATTATTATTTTAAAGACAAGGTCTCACTACATGACTTTATTATCAATATAAATCATATAATCAATATAAATCAATCACCCAAGTTGGAGTGCAGGTGGCATGATCATAGCTCACTGCAGCCTTGAACTCCTGGGCTCAAGCAATCCTCTTGTCTCAGCCTCCTAGCTGGGACCACAGGCACACGCAACCACACCAGGCTAGCTTTTTGTATTTTTTGTAGAGATGAGGTTTTGCCATGTTGCCCAGGCTGCTCTTGAACTTCTGGTCTCAAGAGATCCTCCCAACTTGGCTTCACAAAGCACTGGGATTATAGGCATGAACCACCATACCCAGCCCGCATGCAGTTATTTAAATTTAACTTTAAATTAATTAAAATTAAATAAAATTCAAAATTTCAATCTTGAGTAACACCCGTCGCAATATATGTGACGGGGGAGTTTCCAATGCTCAATAACCACATGTGGCTAGTGGCTGCCATGGTGGGCAGTACAGATTCAGAATATGCCCATCATATTCTGGAGTTCAGTGCTTAATTTCTGATTTGTCTTTTTACTGCCATAATTTGTCTCTTCTCCATGCCCAATATTACGGAGTACATATTCAAACAGTAATACTAGGGATGAGGTGGGGACAAAGTGACTTTCTCTTAAGATTCTTGCTGCTTTCCTTTTTCATCTAAACCTTTACTCCGTCTCCAGTCTCTGACCTCTCCCATGATTCTGAGAGTAGAGCCAGCCAGGGCAGTCCAGCAATGCTGTACCTCCTTTTCATCCTTCTCAGGCTCCTATCTTGGTCCAGACCGGAGGATGTAACTAAGAATATCAAAGACAGGGTGAAGAAACTCAGACTGGGACAAATGGAGCCACAGGCTCTGCTCTCAGGAGGCCTGCTATACCTGTGCCCTGACCCTACAGGGAAGAATGGCCATGCTAGGGTATATTGTGGATCTGTCCACCAAGCTGGGGCCTGAAAAGGAATCCCAGAGAGTCCAGAGTGCCAGAGAGGGCTGAGGTGGGGCTGAGTCAGCCAGGAGGATCTTGAACCCTGTCCAAGCCAGGAGAAAACAGACCACAATTGCCCTAGCTGCATACGTCAGCAGGACACTTCCTCTAAGCAGCCTGTGTCAATAGCAGTCCAATCACTCCCACAAATGCCAGCTAGCTCACAGCTATGGACTAGCACAATTCGAGGGGCCTCCCTCTCCCCCACTGGCCCAAAGTACCTTCCTTCCACATTCCCAGATACCATCTTAGAGAGAACCAGGAAGAATACTGCAAATTGGAAAAACTGACTCACTCAGAAAAGACTGCTTACTGGAATAGCCTGAGTCTACCAGATTGGTCTAAAATTCAGTTTACCAGAATGTCTCATTAGTCAGTGGTGTGGGGGTTAGGAAACATTTAAAGACCATAAATTATAGAGAGTTAAGATGCTACATTTTCTTTGCACATCTGAGCCTAGTGTGAGTAAGTCTGAGACTGAACTCTACCTGTCCTGAATCATGCAGACCACTTGGCTGGGCAAAATATGGCCGTAAACATCTTCTGGCACTTGGTAAATTAGTTTCTTGTAAGTCTTCCTTAACTAAGGGGAGTGGGGAGTTTTCAACTCCTGGAGTTGTATTCCAACATCATTGTACTCTTTTCACCTTCCTGGGCTCCTACAGCAAGGTAGCCCAGGAGCCCCTGGTCTTCTAGTCCCCCAACATTGCTTCTGGCCAACCTTACCTCTGTGATGCTGGACACTGAAGGGGCCAGTGGCCTGCTGCTTCAAAACAGGGCAAGCAAAATGCTTTGTCTATGGGTGCTGGAGATAAAGATGTAGATGATCATCAAAGTCTTGCTTCTCCTTGTTAGCGGTGGAGCGTGAGTGTGTGTAGGATGTGTAGGAAAGAGGTGGTTGGAGAATAGAATCAGCAGAAAGTAGAGCACATTGCTCAAGGTGAGGTCTCCTGGCTTGGAAAAACCTAGAGCCGTTGAAAATTTCAGCTCAGTTCCTTTCCCAAGTGGAGTACTACTGGCTTTCTTTCCAACTCTAACTCATTAGAGCATCAAAACTCAAGTTAATTGGCTAATAGTTTTAATTGTGTGTGTATATATGTTCTGCTTTGTACTGGGTTGAAGAGTATCCTTCCAAAATTTATGTTCACCAGGAATCTCAGAATGTGATGTTATTTGGAAGTAGGGTCTTTGCAGTTTCCATTAGTTAAGATGAGGTCATACTCGGTTAGTACTCCCTAAATTCCATATGACTAGTGTCCTTGTTATAAGAGAAGGGCTGGGTGCGGTGGCTCATGCCTATAATCCCAGCACTTTGGGAGGCTGAGGTGGGTGGATCACAAGGTCAGGAGATCGAGACCATCCTGGCTAACACTATGAAATCTTGTCTCTACTAAAAATGCAAAAAATTACAAGAGAAAAACAACCCCATCAAAAAGTGGGCAAAGGATATGAACAGACATTTCTCAAAAGAAGACATTCATACAGCCAACAGACACATGAAAAAATGCTCATCATCACTGACCATCAGAGAAATGCAAATCAAAACCACAATGAGATACCATCTCACACCAGTTAGAATGGCAATCATTAAAAAGTCAGGAAACAACAGGTGCTGGAGAGGATGTGGAGAAATAGGAACACTTTTACACTGTTGGTGGGATTGTAAACTAGTTCAACCATTATGGAAAACAGTATGGCAATTCCTCAAGGATCTAGAACTAGATGTACCATATGACCCAGCCATCCCATTACTGGGTATATACCCAAAGGATTATAAATCATGCTGCTATAAAGACATATGCACACGTACGTTTATTGCAGCACTATTCACAATAGCAAAGACTTGGAATCAACCCAAATGTCCATCAGTGACAGACTGGATTAAGAAAATGTGGCACATATATACCATGGAATACTATGCAGCCATAAAAAAGGATGAATTTGTGTCCTTTGTAGGGACATGGATGCAGCTGGAAACCATCATTCTTAGCAAACTATCACAAGAACAGAAAATCAAACACCGCATGTTCTCACTCATAGGTGGGAACTGAACAATGAGATCACTTGGACTCGGGAAGGGGGACATCACACACCGGGGCCTATCATGGGGAGGGGGGAGGGGGGAGGGATTGCATTGGGAGTTATACCTGATGTAAATGACGAGTTGATGGGTGCTGACGAGTTGATGGGTGCAGCACACCAACATGGCACAAGTATACATATGTAACAAACCTGCACGTTATGCACATGTACCCTAGAACTTAAAGTATAATAATAATAATAAATAAATAAATTTAAAAAAAATACAAAAAATTAGCCGGGTGTGGTGGAGGGTGCCTGTAGTCTCAGCTACTTGGGAGGCAGAGGCAGGAGAATGATGTGAACCCAGGAGGCAGAGCTTGCAGTGAGCCAAGATCGCGCCACTGCACTCCAGCCTGGGTGACAGAGCGAGACTCCATCTCAAAAAAAAAAAAAAGAGGAGAAAACACACATGCATGCACCTACATAGACACACACAAAAGTACACATACACACAGAATGCATGTGATGATAAAGGCAGAGAATGCAGTGATGTATCTACAAGCCAAGGAATGCCAGCCACCTCCAGAAGCTAGGAAGAGGCAAAGAAGGATTTCCCTAATTTCAGAGGGTGGATGATTGCAGATTTCCAGCCCCCAGAAATTTGAGACGATAAATTTCTGTTGTTTTAAGGCACTTAGTTTGTGGAACTTGGTACAGCAGCCCTGGGAAGCTAACACATGCTTATAAGGGGTCAGAATGATAGAACACTTAAATAAGCCCAGGCTAAATGGGAACAGCAGTCTTCAACAATAACACCCTCTAACACCTAAAGGGGCCCAAGTGTAAAGTCTTGAGCAATTGTTACTAGAAGGTCCAACCTGCCCCTGCCTTATTCTGCAGCTCTCATACCCCATTCCCAGTCCAAGACCCTTTAATCCAAGCACGTTGTTTCCCCTCCTTAGTTCCTCTTTCACCTCTCCTGTCCAAGAAGAGCACAACACTCAAAACACTGTTTCCGGCCAGGTCCACTCTGCACTGACAGGCCCCTGGAGAATGTAATTCCTCTACTTCCTTTCAGGGTTTCTCAGGCTAATCTGACTGCCAGGCAGCTTCCTTGCCTTAGAGAATGGGTGGGTCGAGGGTTGGGGCAGGGGCGGAAGTTAAGCAGGAAGGGGAAGAAGACAAGCTCTGGCCACCACCCAGGAAACATTTTTATCCAACCATCCCCATCTTCACTGTGACTAAAAAATTACCTTTTTTGTTTCCTTTGAAGGAATAATGTAATTGATGAAGCAGATACATAGAGCTCAAGTCTTCAGAAACCTCTGCAGTATTCACTGAATGAGAAGCTCACACTCCTTCTCGGTCATCTATTACTCATTCATGGACCATCATAGTTTGCTTTCCTCTAACTGAAGGTCTAGGAAGGAAATCAGTTGGAAGATGAGAAGGGGACTAAAGATTAAATACTGAAAGAGGAATCTTCTTCCCTTCTCTTCTCTCCCCTCCAAGTGTGTGATGCAATGTCAAATAATGTTAATTACGAACTGTAATATGAAGGTGCATCAAATGCACAATGTTTTTCTAAGAAAATATATTACAGCCACTTTACAACTCAGGCCATAATTAAGTGGATTAAAGAGGAATGTATGAAATACAGAGCATGAACTTTCCTTAGAGGTTTAAAAAGAGAAAAATGTGGATATCAGTAGGGACTTCCTTTAGAGTTCCTTTTGAATAACATGATTCATATTACTTTTTTAAAAGAATATTTTTAACTGCCTGGCTCCCTTTGTATTTTTTAAAAGGCCGTGGAGACGTATGGCTAGGTCTTGGGGAGACATAGTAATTAGAGACATAAGAATAGCTAGCACAGTTTCTCATATGGAAAATGTCTCAACTGTGGTCATCACAACATGGGTTTGGGAATACGCCACCTCATTCCACAAGACAAAATTGGGAGAAAATATCTTAGTCACAGGGATGTGGAAGTGAATTCCCCAAAAAACAAAACACATGCTCCTCTGTACACCTTTGAAAATACCACATTTATCATAGGCCACTTTTTATTTATAGAATGCTGTGTTATCTACCGCCACTTGAAATGAGAGACCTAGAATAAATATTTTTTAGTCAATGAGTTTTGGATTTTACGTTTTCCCAAGTTTTCAACTTCCTTGATTACTCACGCGGAAAGCATTCTAAGGAGAGAGATTTCAGAGTTGTTTACTATGATGAACAGACTTTAAGTAGCCTCATGATCCTTGTCTCCTGGAATTTACATCCTTGTATAATTGTATAATTCCCTCTCTTTGAGCATAGTTAGACCCTGTGACTTGCTCCTAACCAGTAAAATATGGCAAAACTGGTGGGATATCACTCCTCTAATCACATTACATTATGTAAGACTGTCATGTTAGCAAACATGCTATAGTGTCTTGCTTTCCTTGACAAGTTTGAGGAATCAAGTTCCCATGAGTTGTATAGCTGCAATAAATGAATAACAACTAAATAAATAAACTAAATAAGCTTGGAAGCACACCATTCCCCAGTTGAACCTCCAGATGAGAACCTAGCCCTGTATGACACCTTTATTGCAGCCAGAGGACCCAGATTAGCTGTGCTGGAAACCGTGACATAATAAATGTGTGTTGTTTTAAATCACTAAGTTTGTGGTAATTTGTTATGTAGCAGTAATTTTTTAAAAAGTGATACATTTACTTTTGCTAACTTACTTTTCTGACATAGTATTCTTGTACTGAGTTTATGTCTCCAAGAGTTTGAAAACTCTTGGTCTTTTGTTGTTTTCATGATCAATGTATATTATATCCACCTACACCAGGATACTCTTTTCTTTATGGTAGAAGTGACTCAGGTCACAGCCTTAAAGAAGAGCCTTGTATGAGCAACAGTATTTCTCATTCTGCCCATATTTCAAGCCATCTTGTGATTTTCAGCAGAAAGTAATTCTCACACTCCTTCTTAGAATGGAGCTTGAACTTTGTTCAAAAACCCAATCTGACTGCTGGTGGGACTAAAAATTGATTGAAATTTTCTGGAGGGCATGGTTGTAATACATATCTAAGCTCTAAGCATATGCATGCTGTTTGGCTTAAAATTCCCTTTCTAGAAATTTTTCTCAAGAATATAGTCAGACAAGTGTTCAAAGAAGTATGATAAGGATATGCACTACAGCTTTGGGTTATTATTATTATTACTCTTGTATAAATTTAAGGGATATGAGTGCAATTTTGTTACATAGCTATATTGTGTAGTGGTGAAGTCTGGGTTTTTAGTGTATCCATAACCCAAATAATGTACATTGTATCCATTAAGTAATTTTTCCATCGTCCATTCCCCCTCAACCCCTCACCCTTCAGAGTTTCCACTGTCTATCATTTTATACTTTATGTTTATGTGTACACATTTTTAGCTTGCACTTATAAGTGAGAACGTGTGATATTTATCTTTCTGTGTTTGAGCTATTTCACTTAAGATAATGGCCTTCAGTTCCATCCATGCTGCTGCAAAAGATATGATTTCATTCCTTTTTATGGCTGAATTGTATCTAATTGTGTACATATACCACATTTTCTTTATCCAACCATCCATTGATTGACACTTAGATTGATTCCATATCTTTGCTATTGTGAATAGTGCTGCGATGAACATATGAGTGCATGTATCTTTTTGATATAATGATTTTTCCTTTGTGTAGATACCCAGTAGAGGGATTGCTGGAATAAGTAGTATTACTATTTGTAGTTCTTTGAGAAATCTCCATACTATTTTCCATAGAGATTGTGCTAACTTATATTCCCAATGGTGTATAAACGTTCCCTTTGCTTCACATCCTTGCCAACATCTGTTTTTTTTTTCTTTTTAGTAATAGCCATTCTAACTGGTATAAGATGATATCTCATTGTAGTTTAAATTTGCTTTTCTTATGGCATTGTTTATGACAGTAAAAAATTAAAACTTGAAAACAACCAAAATGGATAAAATAAACAGTAGGTATTATAACTTAAAAACTATCGACACAACAGAATACCATGTAGCCATTTAAAACTATGCCGCAGTAGCTGGGGCATGGTGGCATGCACCTGTAGTACTCCCTACTCGGGAGGCTAAGGTAGGAAGATCACTTGAGTCAGGAGCTTGAGGTTACAGGGAGCTGTGATCATGCCACTTCATTCCAACCTGGGCAATAGAACAAGATCTTGTCTCAAAAAAAGAAAAAAAAATTTAAAAAAAGAGGAGAAATTAATAACACATATCTAGTGAGGTGGTTGGGACAGTGACATGAAAGAAAACTATGCTGCTGATATGTAATTGTGGTCATAGGACAATGTAAGCAAAATAAAAAAGAATCTATGAGAGAATGTATAATATGCCCCCCACTTATGTGGTGTACATATGTGTGTAAAATATACATACACATTGAAGATAAAACTATTGTCCAAATGTTAACAGTGATTGCACCTGAGTAGCAAAATAAATGCATAATTTTATTTATTAATTTCCTTGTTATATCTTCTAATGTCTTTACAATGTTCACACGTAATTTATACAATTACAAAACTTCCCAATGTGGATTTTGTTTTTTTTAAAAAATGATGCTCCCTGTTTCTAATTCCTGATCCCTAGGTGGGCTGGGTCCAGAGACCCCATGAACCTGCTATCTGATGTTGAGAAAGTTGTCTGGGCATACTGAGTCTGTATCCTCCCTCTTCCCTTCCCCCAAGAGCTTGCCACATGCACAGGCATCCAGGTATCTCCCAGTCTTTTCCCCCAAGCTCCCCCAACTGACTCATACTTCAACAACCACACTAGCTGAAAAAGATCGTTTTACCAGAGCAATGTGTTTATATCAGTCCCCAAATGCTGTACAACAGGTCCAAACTTAATCATCCAAAACTACCCTTGTGCTGGATGTAGGTGACAGAAATTGCTTTGTAGAAATGTTTAAATGTGCAAGGAGTAGAAGGCTGTGAAACCACAATTGTTTGTCCTATAAACATTTATTAGATTACCACTATCATCCGTAGAAAACCATTTACAAAAAATACACACATTCTGTATTTTTATTGTTCATCTTGAAAATAAAGTTATGTTGTGTTTAATGTGTTTCAGTTTTTGCTTTTATTTTTATCTTCTAGATTCTCCCTTGAAGTACTTTAAGAGTAAAAAGAGGTGCAAATAGTGTAGGAGAGAAAGGTTAGGATGGTCCAGAAAAGGAGAAGGGTAGAGCACTAGAGTTTGGGAATTTAGAGTGACTGGGTGTCTGCCATGAGCCAGGGTCTGGGCCAGGTGCTGGGATACACTCCCCATTCATGAAAGAGGCCTCAGGAAGGCTTAGAAAAAACCAAAGACAACAGAGAGATGGATTAGGGCAGAAAAGGAAGACAGCAAAAGGGTAGCAAATAAAGACCTTCTAAGTCCACAGCCATTGGGAAGTCACTAAATAGGAATGCTTTGGAAAGCCAGAAAGGAAGAGAAAAAGTCAAAAAGGAGGGACTCCCTTGTGAGGTTCCTTTTCCCAGTCCAGGATCACAAATGGGCCCATTTGTTGTTTGGGAGGTCAAAGGTACAGTCTGTGTTCTTGTTGAAATGGGGCATGGGGCTGAAATTATGCAGGAACTGGGGTGAGGTGAGGGCAAGGAGGAGATTAAGAAGAGAGAAGAAAAGTTATTATTTCTAGGTAGTAGCCTGAGTGAGGAAGAGAAAGAAGGGATGGGGAAGACAACAGTAATTCCTTTATATGATACTGAAATCTCCCTTGGTACTTACACCAATAATAGCAGCTACACTATCAACAGTTGTTAGCTTCTTGATACCCAATTCTCTCAGGGTGAAGAGAAAAGGGCCAGGTGGACACCATTCACACAGGGAGTTTTGTTACAGAAGAGGAACCTGAACTTAGGGAACCTGAATCTTTTGTAATAGCAGTAAAAATTCTGCCTTTTGCCTGGAGAGAGAGGGACTATCTCCATTTTCCAAGGCTGTTCACTATACAAACATTCTCGAAAAGATATTTCAGAGCAAAGATACTCAGTGCCTCTGCTTACAAGATGTGTAGAAACTACAGAAACTTACAGAAAATTGTCTCCCAACAAGTTTCTTTCCCAATACACACAACATGCTGACATGCTTGTTCTGGAGTTGGCTGATTATAGAGTCCAGAACTCAGAATAAAGAAAATAAAGAAGGTCATTTTTAAAAAACTATAAAGTAGTCAGAGTTAATCCTTACTTTCCCTCTCTGACCTCTCCAGAATTTTGTCAAATGATTCCTTATTCATTTGGTAATTGAGTCAAGACCCAGCTTCTGCTTTCTTCCCTTTACCCCTCTCAAAGCTCATCTTCTCTGAGTCTTAATCTCTTTTGATTCCATCATGATCTCTCAACAATTTTATTTTTATTTATTTACCAAATACAAATCCACGCTCTGTTTTAAACATTTTACTAATATTAACACATTTAATGTTTTAACGTCCTGTAAGGTGGGTACTATTATAATACCCATTCTTCAGTAATGGTTATTCTAATATGATACACACACTTTTGTGAAAATAAGCAGTCATTGCTAAAGTTTTAAATGATTCTAGAATGTTCTAGAAATGCTTTTTGTTGTTGTTTTTTGTTTTGTTTTGTTTTTTTGAGACAGGGTCTCACTCTGTTGCCCAGGTTGGAGTGCAGTGTACATTCTTGGCTCACTGCAACCTCTGCCTTCCAGGTTCAAGTGATTCACGTGCCTCAGCCTCCTGAGTAGCTGGGACTACAGGCACACACCACCATATCCGACTAATCTATTGTATTTCTTTTTTAGTAGAGGCAGGGTTTCACCTTGTTGGCCAGGCTGGTCTCGAACTCCTGACCTTCGGTGATCTACCTGCCTCGGCCTCCCAAAATGTTGGGATTATAGGCATGAGACACCACGCCTGGCCTAGAAGTGTTTAAAGGACTTGTGAGGAAAATAAAGAAGTGACCCTAGCTACTATTATTTGGTAGTATAGTTATGCATCTCTTAATGATGAGGATACATTCTGAGAAACACATCGTTAAGCCTTTTAATCTTTATGCAAACATCATTGAGTGTACTTACATAAACTTAGATGGCATAGCCTACTACACACCTTGGTTATATGATAGAGCCTATTGCTCCTCGGCTACAAACCTAGACAGCATGTTACTGTACTGAATACTGTAGGAAATTATAACACAATGCTAAGTATTTGTGTATCTAAACATAGAAAAAGTACAATAAAATATGATATAAAAGATTTTTTAAATGGTGCACCTGTATAAGCACTTACCATGAATGGAGCTTGCAGGACTGGCAGTTGCTCTGGGTGGTTCAGTGAGTGAGTGGTGAGTGAATGTGAAGGTTTAAGACACTACCGTACACTCCTGTAGACTTTACAGCACTGTACACTTATGTTATATTAAATATATTTTTAAAAATTAAATGATTGCGCTACCACACTATGTCATCTACAAAGTCACTAGGAAATAGGAATTTTCAGCTTCATTATCATCTTATGGGACCACTGTGGTATATGCAGTCCATTGTTGATCAAAATGTCATTATGCAGTGCATGACTGTACTTTATTAAGAGAAATTTCAGGATTATGGAGGATACTTTGGGGAAAGGAACCTATTCACCTCCCCTTCAATCACTCTCCCAGAATTATCATATGTGGTGAGGTGCAGAGAGTTTTCAGAACTACCTGGCTCAGATTCATTTTGAGCAATTGGTTGACTATTTTTCCACAGCCAAAACCATGTTTAGTTCGTTGCTGTATCCCTGGTGTCTAGCCAAGGGCCCAGCTCCTCACGGGGGCTCAGAAGTGTGTTGAATAATTGACTGAGTGAGTCAATGAATGAATCAGAACCAGAAACTTCATGGGTCACTTAGGTAGGGAAGTGCTCCTGGACTAGAATCACCACATTTAATTGCATCTTAAACCCAAGGATGAATCTATGTCTCAGTGCAAAAAGGGCAGAAGGTAAACCAGGCATACAAGATAGCAGAAGAAACTAGAACCAAATGGATATTTTTAAGATAATTTTATTGGAAATAACAACAACAGGGGATTAGAGAGCAGAATGAAGATGAGGTTGAAGGCAAACCAGAATTCCTTGGGCCAACTCGAATAAAGCGAACATAAAGTAAAAAGGCAATAGGCAAAACTAGCAGGCAGCCAGAAATGTTTGGTGCTCCAGTTCTAAGAAGTCACTGGAGAAGGAAGTTGATAGAAAGCAGGGAAAGAATATTAATAATGATATTGGTTACCGTCTATACATAATATTCTGTTTCAAGCAGGATTCTCAGTGCGTTGTGTTTATTAGTTCGCTTCAGCACAGCTCTTTGACTTAGATTCTATTATTGTTATCATCACTATTTTGCAAATGATAAAGCTGAGTAACAAGGGGGTTAAGTAACTTGTTCAAGGTCACACGTCTTGGAAGTAGCAAAGCTGATGTCTGAACGTAGGCAATTTGCTCAGAATCTGTACCATTCACAAATTACCATTTATCACCTCTCCTATAGTACAGACTGCCTCTATGTTAGGGCAGCAGCCATGACAAAAAAAAAAAAAAAAAAAAAAATCAACAATCTAAGTTTTTTAAAAACATGTGTTTCTTATGTAAAAGGCCGGCACCGGGACTCCTTAACCAGATTGCAATCTCTCCTCAAGCCCTTCCCATGTAGGGATTCTGGAGCCACCATCTTGCTAAGGGCTGTTTGAGAGTTAAAAATACAGACCACTTGAGACCATTCAGAACAGAAAGCAATTCAACTGTTCAAAAACTAGTGATTCCTTAAAAATTAAACATGGTAGGGAAAAAATTAAGGTGTTGGGGAGATGTTCCAGATTACCAGTGACTAAAGAGACATTACTGCCAATACAATGCAGACACTTCTTCTTTTTTTAAAAAAAAACAGCTATGAGAGATAATTGGAGAACAGTTAAGAAATGACTATGATTATGAATTGGATAATTGATAATAGCAAGGGAATTATTGTTAATTTTCTCAGCTCTGATAATGCTAATGTGGTCATGCAGGAAATGTCCTACAATCTTCAGAGATGCCGGGAAGCATTTAGGGTCGAAGTGTCATGATTTCTGAAACCAACTTTCAAATGGTTCAGAAAGAAAAATAGAAAGATTGGTTTGTAAATTAAACATGGCAAATGTTAACAATTGTTGAATCTGGTGGAGGCTAGACAGCTGTGCACTGAAATATTCTTTCAGGTTTTCTGCATGTAATTTTCATAATAATAAGTTTTGGGTGAAAGAGCCTGGGGTGAGGAGACAGTGATTGCTTACAGATTGGCCAAAGAAGGCCGGGAACTTGGCCAATGCGAAGGCCTTCAGGGATGAGTTAAAAAGCTGGGTCTTGACCACATGGGGTTGAATGCAAATTCTTTCTCAATAAAACAGAAATACAGAACTGGACCAAGGACTCGAGGACTGGATGGGAGATTTGGCAGTCTTTCCAATAAAGTTAGCAGTGGGAGGTGTAGTGGTAATAAAATCGCCTGGACTCTGCTGTAAAGTCAAGAAGACCAACCTGAAGTTCCATGTGGAATACGCATGTTCCGGTAATTTTCTGTGAATAACTGGGACCTGTCTGCAGGGTTGAAACCCTCACTCAATGGCTCAGTAGTCCTGTGATCTTGGACAAGTCACTTAACCTTTCTGACACTCAGTTTCCTCTGCTAGTCCTCATCTCCTAGAATGGTTGTGTGTGGAGATAAAATGGGACAACGTATATAAAATGCCTAACACAAGGTATGGCCCGCAGTGAGCACTCAACAAACATTGCTCTCATTTTCACTGCACAGGGAGATGGATAGGGTAAAAGAGAAGGCTTGTTTGCCACTGACTGTAGCAGCAAAAACAGCCCAACCCACATCTTCTGCCACTTTGTTTACAATTACATGTATGTTTGGGTTATTTAATTTCTTTCTTTTAAGTGGAACTGTGTGGCCAGGGGTTAGCAGGGATGCTAATGAAGTTAAACAACAGAGGAGATTACGCCCTAGCATGGAAAATAAACACTGAGGTCCCTGCTTCAGTGTTTATCGTCAATGATACCTCATCTTTGCCTGGGTAATTATCTCTTGACAGCAGACAGTTCTCCAGCAGCAACGGATAATTCCATTAACATCACCACTTAAACACAGCCTCTCCAGGCTGCTCAGGTCCCCCGGCTGCTTGCTAAGCCTTAGGGGCCTCATATCATTTTAGAATTAAAATGAGAGAGTAAATTATTCAAGCACATTTGGCTTTTTTGTGAGCAAACTTCTGCACATCCTTAACTCATCATTTCACCCCAAAAGTATTGCTGCTGAGAATATTAATCGTGGCAACTCAGTGCTCGCTTTATTCTGAAATTTGAGGGTTGGTGATAGTGGAACATTGCTAGTCCTTGGGGAGCTGGTTTCTTATTGTCTGAGGATGAGAAATAGGTGGTAAAGTGTGGGGTGGCCTCCTCTGAAAGGGAAAAGGAAGTTTCATATTTTCTGGAGACTTCTAAATGCCACAAAAGCTTTCTGGCAAAAAAAAAAAAAAAAAAAAAAAAAGAACAGATCATGTGTATTCTTAGGCATGGTGGTGACCCAGAGACGAAGAAAAACAAAAGAAGCAAATTTAATGAGAAAATCCAGCTAAATTTTCATTATTTAAAATGAGTGTGTACTCTCTGTCTAGGTGTCTGTTCCCCAGCCCTGTCTTTGACTGGTCTCATTGCTGGGTGGCATCTTTAACAGAGAGTGTGCAAGAGCCATTGGCAGCAATCTCCTGTGTGGTTGTAGCCTAACAGTTTATACGGAGCTTCCCTACACATTGTATCACAATGGCCTTGCCAGGTTAGTGGTGCACACCCTGTTCCCTGTCACATGTGAGGGTCCTGAGGCCTACAGAGGTAAACTCACCTACCCAACATTGCATGTCAAATATGGTGTAGGAAGGACTTGAATAGAAGTCTTTGGAATCAGAAGATCCTACATGGCTTCTTGAGAGAAGGGAAAATGTTTATTATTCCATTTTCCTGTGCAGAAAGTGCTTCAGGCTTTCTGTCGATGCTAAAGATCTATCTTCTTTCAAAGATAGGAAGTCAGGGTGTCTGCAGAGCACATATTTTCCCACTGGCCTGACCCCAAGTTGACCTTTATACTCCTCTCCACTATCTGTTAATTCCTTGTGTCTGGGTTCCAATGGAAGTGTGGACAGAATGAATGGATGAAGTGAGATAATGGTTGCCTCTCTCACAAAGCTAACACATAGTAGGCTCTCGAAAAATGCTTCTTCTAATTAAAAAGCAATATTTATTTACTAGCTCTGGCAGCAGATTTGGTCAGCAAAGAGGTCAAAGGGTTGACTTGAATGAGGTTTGAAGGTTGGCTGGAATTCAATTACCCATGACCCTCTAGTCTCTCCTGCCAGCCATGATTAATGGAGGCTGGCTAAAGTAGGTTGGGGTTAGTAACACTGCGATCAACCTTTTTTGGAGAATAAAGAAGCTGAAATTATCTAAGGAGCATTCTCAAGCCAGATGAGATTTCTTAGGTGGGAAATAACCTTGTGATTTAGCCCAATAACATCAGGGATCAGATCCAGAGGCGAAGGACATGCACAATAAAGCTGGGGAATCCTTGCTCCTAATTTTTTCTCACAATCACAGGGGCCTTGTCGCCCTGCCTGACATGGATAAATTATCATCAAGGGCTGTGGATGGTTTGGATCCAGATTTTTAAACATCTTGCTTGTGGGTATTTGGGGGCATACATTAGGGAAAAAGGTCAATTGAAAATCAGAGAACTGCATCATTTAAAATAAGAAGAGACTCTACTCCGATCATCACCACTTTCCTTTCTCCCAATACAGATTTTTCCCCCTCGGCCTCATCCTAATGTTGATCTAATTGCCTTCTCACAATACATGAAGGCCTTGAAAACTCAGGAATCAGCTACAGTTTTCTTTTCATATTAAAACGTTCTTTTGGAGCTGATCTCTTAGAAGATATTTTGAAAATATGATGATGATAATAGTTTCTTGCTTGCTTATTTTCTATTATTATTTAACTTTTTTGAATAAATTTTCAACTTTTTCCATTTCTTTTGTTTTTGTCTAGCAATGTCTTATGCAATAGGTAAGAGAAGCTCAAGGAGACACAACATGTATTTTTCTTTTTTGTTATCGTTCTAAGTCTGCACCTCAATTTCTGTCTTGCTTTGTTTTCAGAGCTCAAGTTCTGTAGCCTATCCTAATTTGCAAGGCTGGCTTATGAGACAAGTTAAGGAATCATTAAGGCACCTACCCTTTGCCTCACCATTGGCCAAGTAGCTTAATTAACTTAGTCGAAATGCAGTTTAGTATTATGAGAGCAATTGCATTTGTGTGTCTTAGTAACTTACCTGTCCTCATACAATAGTCCACATCCCTCTAATAAAAATATATACATACACATGCGCTTTGACGTATGGATATTCAAGCTCACAAAATAAGCTCAAACTTGAAAAAGATCCAGACTACAGCGACGTTTATTATTTTTAGAGCATTACCTAGTCATTTTGATTAATTCGTTTGGATTGCTTTTTCCTGCAGCTCCCCAGGGAGAGGTGGGAGGAAAAGGCAGTAAAAACATAAATTTTCTTTGGTGATGAGTTCGCATGTTTAGAACTGTAACATGGCAAATCATTGTGAAATCTTCTAATGGATGCCTGTCTCATGCCAAATAAGCCCAGTACCCAAAGCACATAAAGAAATAATTGAAAGACACTGGACTGAATCCAAAAGGTTGTGGCTAATGTTTCACCTAATCTCTCTCCCAGGTCTCTCCTGCCTACTGCTGACCCTACCCACAAGATATGAACTTCAGAGCCTCCTTGCAAGTGCTTCTTGGCTATTTGCACCCTCTAACCCCCTGGCAGAAGAATGAGGACTAGTATGAAGCCAAAAGCATAAAAGGGGGAAAGATTAGCCTGCAGAGTAGGAGATTGGCACGTTGGAAGCCAGCACGCGTCTTCCCCTGAAAGAGTTAATTCGCCTCCAATGGGGGTAGGGACCGACCTGGGAGGGGCCTCAGCCTACAAAGGACAGGCCCAGGGCCTGGGAGAAGGCCCCATTGGGGCTGGAGGTGACACTGGGTCAGATCCCTGGGATTCTGCAACTTGAGGTGGGAGTGTCTATAAGCTGGAAACAAAAGTTTCAAAAAAAAAAAAAAAAAGCTCATTTTGTTTTCAATTCGTTTTATCTTGGCTCTATCTCAGGCACCACTGACTTCAGACCTTTCAAAGCTAAGGGTGGGGTAGGGTGGGGCTTAGTGAGTTTTTTTCTTAAAGAGAAAGAACAGGGAATGTGCCTTGAACATTCACAATTTGCTTGAACATGATCATAGTCATTAATAAAAACATTGAGCAATATTTGCTTCTATGTCTTTGGAACTGGCATTTGCAATGGTAGCATTGACAGATCAGAGAACAGAAAGGAATTCTGCGGTTACTTGTGAAGGAATTTGGACCTGTGAGATATTCATGATGTTAATTATTTATAATTTCAGTTGGTTTAGGCCAGGCTTTGAGCTTCAAGATAATGTGCCCAGAATTGGCAACAAAATGGTCATTTTTTGCTAGTAATTACTGACTTTGAGCTTTAGCTATTTTAGAAGGACACAGAGAGATCTTTAGATCATGTATTCCTGACTTAAGCAAGGAAGGAAGGAAGGAAGGAAAGAAGGAAGGAAGGAAGGGAAAAGAAGGGAGGGAAGGAGGGAAAGGAAGGGAGGAAAGGAAGGAGGGAAAAGAAGGGAGGGAGGGAAAGGAAGAGACAGAGGGAGGAAGGGAAAGGAAGGGAGGGAAGGAGGGAGGGAGGGAGGGAAAGGAAGGGAGGGAGGGGAGGAGGAGGAGGAACAGGAAGAAGAAAAGAAAGGAAAGAAGGAAGCAAGGAAAAAGGAAGGCAGGAACGAAGAAAGGAAGAAAAGAGATTTAAAAAAAATTTTTTTAAAGGACAACCCACAAAACCTCAGAATTTCACTAAGTTCCAGGTCTGAAATTTATTTTTTTGAACAATAGAGGTGCACTACACTGTAAGAAAACACAATATGTAAAAATTCAAACTTGCCAAACTAAATTAAACAGAGAGAAATTAAACATTTTACAGGAAAATCTGCTACTAGGGCGTGTTAAATGAAAGTGCCCTCAGTATCTTTAAACTAGAGATCGATGTATACTTTAACCTTTTAGAACCATGTAAAGTGAAGTCTCCCTGTGTAAACATCATTCTTAAAATGGAATATCCACACTTGAAAGTCACACATTGCTGGGGTTCAATCTCAGCTTCACCACTCATAGTGTGTGACTGTGGCCAAGTTACTCCACCTCTCTGAGCCTCAGTTTCCCCATCTGTAAAATGAGGGCAGTGATAGCACCTGCCTCATTAGACTTAACTGATCTGCTACACAGAAAGCCATTAGGAAGTCCTGCCACTCAGCAGCTGTTTCATGGCTCTTAGCTTCCTAAGCTTTCCTTCCTACTGCTGGGACCACGTGGTTCAGCCAGCATGGAACAAAAGAAAATTCGACCCTCTTTGTAGCTTTAGACGCCTCAGCTTTATGCCAAGTAAGTTGTAACCTCAAACAAATGGGGCCCAGACAGCTTATGGCTGTTTCTGCCTTTCTCATATTTATTTATTTTTCTAAACAAATACTTGTATAATGCTTACTATGTGATAGGCATATTCCAAGCACTTGGCAAATACCGACTCATCCAATCTTTTATAACAACCCTATGAAATACATACTATTATTTATTATTCCCATCTTACATTTGAGGAAGCAGAAACACAGAGACCTTAAGTAACTGGTCCAAGGACCATAACAGGTGCCTGCACAGCCAGGAACTGAACCCAGACAATCTAGTCCATTCCCTCAGTAGGTCTCATGGGTATGTTATTTATTTGGGAAGGCCTGCTGAGACCAAAGCAGCCAAATGAAATACCAGGGCCAGTTCTGCACAGACTAAAAAGTAACAGCAGGGCCAGAAGTATTGAAGTTGCAAAAGCCTCTGCTGATAAGCTTTCACAGCCAGAACCTCAGACCAGAGAGATCTAGATGAGGTTGACTGAACAAGCAAGCTGATTTCCAGTCCTTTGGCACATTGCCCTCTCTCCACTCCTACCACCTAAGAGGGTGCAGCCTCCTCTCAGGTTTCTTCATTCTTCCTCACTCCCTTGGCTCAGTGAATGTGAAATTGCTGACTGTTGCAGCCTAAGTGGGTGGAAGGGTGGCTGGAGGAAGGAGAGCATTAAAGTAGTCAAAGCAAAAAAAGTAACTTTTTTTTTTTTTTTTTTAACATTTTAATAACTCTAACTTTTAAAATTATCAATGCAATGCCTTTTTTTTTTTTTTTTAACATTTTAATAACTCTAACTTTTAAAATTATCAATGCAATGCCTTTTTTTTTTTTTTTTTTTTTTTTGACAAAGTCTCACTCTGTCACCCAAGCTGGAGTGCAGTGGCACGATCTCGGCTCACTGCAACCTCCACCTCCCGGATTCAAGTGATTCTCCTGCCTCAGCCTCCCAGCAATACCTCTTTATAGCAGACATTGCAAAGTGGCTGACTCAGCCCCAATTCCTAACACACACACACCCCCATCCCTCCTTCCACTTTCCAGCCGGGGATGGCTATGTGACACAAATCTGGCCAGTTAATGTTAAATCTGTGATGGCGTTCTCGTTCGTGTTTTCCTGAGACAGTCCTTCCTGTTTCTTTCCTCTCTCTTTGAATGAATATGTGATAACTGGTGGGTACAATGGCCACATGAAGGCCATGAAGGAAAAGCCATAAACATTTCAGACATTGGTCTTGGCATTGTTGAGCTGCCGAACCACTATTGTTTGAATTTTTGTTACTTGCAGCCAAGGACAATGTTATCTTTAAAAAGTTCATTATTTTAAAAAGTTAGAAAATACAGGAAAAATAATAAGAATGGGATAAAATAGCATCTGTAATCCTACCATCCAGAAATAACCAAAATCAATATTTCAACATATATTCCTTCAATTTTTCCTCTTTTTTATTGTTTTATAAAAATGTGGAATAAAGCTCCAGAAACAGTTTTGTAACTGATTATTTTACTTACCAATGTGCTATGGCCATTTTTCTATATCAATTATTCATCTACTCATGATTGCATGGATGTTCCAAGGTTTATCTAACAAATTCCCTATTGTCAAATATTTGTTATTTTCCATTTTTAACCATGGTAAACAATAATAGTGTGAACCTGTTTGTAGATGCATCTTTATCTGATTATTTCCTTAGGATAAATTCCTAAAATAGCTGTGAATTGCTGGATTAAAGGGAATGCACATTTTATAGGCTTTACACACCTATAGATAAAATGCCCTTCATAAAGGTTTTACCAGATTTTCTGCATTCACTTGTATTGTGTGCCTTTTTGTTATATCATTATATTGGGATTTAAAAGTGTCTGTCAGCTCAATGTGCAACGTATAGATTAATTTAAACTAATTTAATAATTTATTGTTTGACATTGGATTAGCCCATTTTCACACTGCTGATAAAGACATACCTAAGACTGGGCAATTTACAAAAGAAAAAGGTTTAATTGGACTTACAGTTCCACATGGCTGGGGAAGCCTCACAATCATGGTGGAAGACAAGAAGGAGCTAGTCACATCTTACATAGATGGCAGCAAGCGGAAAGAGCTTGTGCAGGAGAACTCCCTCTTATAATAACTATCAACTCTTGTGAGATTTACTATCTTGAGAGCAGCAGGGGAAAGACCTGCCCCCATGATTCAATTAACTCCCACTGGGCTCCTCCCACAACACGTGGGAATTCAAGATGAGATTTGGGTGGGGATATAGCCAAACCATATCAGACATAGTTCCATGACATCATTTCCCATTTTCAATTCGATGAATTGCCTACTATGTGCCAAATGCTGGTCTAGGTAGTTTGCATTTTTTTTTTTTTAATCTTCACAAACCATTGTCTTTTATTTTGAGTGAGTAAAATATGACTCACTCATAGTAAGGGGCTAAGTTACTTGTTCGAGATCACACAAACTGGTAAGTGAGCAAACTAGGATTCATAACTAGGTCTCCCTGACTCCAAAGCAGAAACTATAATAAATAAAGGTTTGTTTGTTTGTTTAAAAAAGGATGCAACATAAGTTCTCCAGGTTCTGGTTGAATCAATCAGGAACCAATAAGACAGAGACAGCTCTTTCCAAGGAGTAATTGAAGAGAGTTCATGGAAAGCACTATTTGTGGAGGTGTGGGGAGGAAGAAAGGACCAGTCAAAGGGTAGAGCAACACCAAGGCAGTATCAGCAGCAGAAAGCTGCTGTAATCCCAAGCCTGGAGGGTTAGAAAGAGAGCCCTCTTTGGCAATCTGGTGAGATCTGCAGCAGTGGGAGAGTGGCAGCTATGTGACCATAGGGTCACAGCTACTGAGAAGCCACAGGGCAGCCTAGAAACGTTATACCCAACTCTGATTTCCTATTGATGCCTCCTATTAAGACAAATCTGACCAGAAGCCTGAGGACAATGAAGCCTGGAAGTATTGTCCATGAAAATCAACCTCCTGGACACACAAGAAGGGAAAGTAGGGTAGAGAATGGACCTGCAGTGCTCCAGCCCATTTGCTCCCTATTCCCTTTAGAAGAGCAGAGCCATAGCATCCTGCATTGAACTGTTGATATACTTCAAAACCCACATGCAAGGCTGCTATAGGATTAAATGCAGCCATGTAGGGGAAGGGTGCCTAGTACAGTTGGTGCATAGTAAGCACACAATAAAAATGAGTTGTGATTATTTCACGTTTAGAATTAATATTCTACACAAATCATACCAGGAGATTCAACTTCTTATCCTTTTATCTCCTGGCAACTTTCAGCCCTGAAACTATTGGCCATAAAACAACAACCATAAAATCCAAAAACAAAACAAAACAAAGAAAGGGAACGTGAATAAAATGAAACCTTTTTTCTTGTTGGGCACATGACTGGGCACATTTGCCAGTCTTCCTCATTCTAAGGTGTGGTCCTAGGACTGAATGCCAGCTGATGAAATGTGAACAGAAGTAAGAAGCACAACCTCTAGGCCTGGCCTATAAAAACCTCTCCTGTGCATTCCCCCAGGCTGTCTCCGCTTTGCCAGCTCAATGTCAATGAACAGACCATCTAATATGGTTTGGTTCTGTGTCCTCACCCAAATCTCATGTTGAATTGTAATTCTCAGTGTTGTAGGTTGGGCTTGGTGGGAGGTGATTTGATCATTGGGTGGTTTCTAATTATTTAGCACCATCCCCCTAGTGCTGTCTTGTGATAGCATTCTTATGAGATCTGGTTGTTTGAAAGTGTGTAGCACCTGCCTCTTGGCACTCTGTCTCTCCTGCTGGTCATGTGAATATGGTGCTTGCTTCCCCATCACCTTTCACCATCAATGTAAGTTTCCTGAGGCCTCCGCAGGAGCAGAAGCTGATACACCCCACAGAACCATGAGCCAATTAAACCACTTTTTAAAAATAAATTACCCAGTTTTAGGTATTTCTTTATAGCAGTGTGAGAACAGACTAATACAGCACCCTCAGGATCCCTGTTCTGAGAAAGATGGAATTCCTGTCTGTTTGTGTTTGAGCAGAGTCCCTGCCCCATCCAACCCTGCCTGACCTGAAATTGCCTTAGCTGTTTATGGAAATGTGAAATAAAAGCTGATGTTGTTAAGCAAGCTATATATTAGAGCTTTGCAATAGCAGCTAGTGGCACCCTCATTAACACAGGGAACAAACATATGAGTGCGAAGCTCAGACAAGGACCCAGAGCAGGATTGACAGAAACAAAAAAGGTGCATAATGAAGCTTCTCCAGAAGGAGGCTTTCTGTTTTAAAGTGATATAGTTTGGATCTGTGTCCACACCCAAATATCATGTTCAATTCTAATCCCCACTGTTGGATGTGGGGCCTGGTGAGAGGTGACTGGATCATGGGGGTGGGGTTCTCATGAATGGTTTAGTGCTATCCCTCTTTGATACTGTACAATGAGTGAGTTTTCATGAGATCTGGTTGTTTACAAGTATTTAGTACTTGATGCTCCCTCATGATGCTCCCTCTTGATACTGCTTTTGCCATGTAAGACGCATGCTCTTGCTTTGCCTTCTGCCATGAGTAAAAGCTCCCTGAGACCTCCCCAGAAGCAGTTGCTGCCAGCTTCCTGTACAGCCTGTGGAACCATGAACCAATTTTCTTTGTAAATTACCTAGTCTCACGTATTTTTCTATAGCAATGCAAGAACAACCTAATACAGAAAATTGGTACCAAAGGAGTGGGGCATTGCTAAAAAGAAACCTGAAAATGTGGAAGTGACTTTGCAACTAAGTAATTAGCAGAGGTTGGAAGAGTGTGGAGGGCTCAGAAGAAGACAGAAAGATTAAGGAAGGTTAGAACTTTTCTAAAGACTTGTTGAGTTATCATGACCAAAATTCTGATAGTGATATGGACAGAGATGGCCAGGCTGAGGTGATCTCAGATGGAGATGAGAAACTTATCAGGAAATGGAAAAATGGTCACTTTTGTTATTCCTTAGGGAAAGGCTAGGTTGAATTGTGCTCCCGCCCTAGGGATTTGTGAAACTTTGAACTTGAGAGAGGAGATTTAGTGTATCTGGTGGAAGAAATTTCTCAGCAGCAAACCATTCAAGATGTGACCTGCGTGCTTCTAAACACATATGCTCATATGTGTGAGCAAAGAAATGACCTGAAATTGGAATTTATATTTCAAAGGGAAGCAGAGCTTAAAAGCACTTAAAAGCAGAGCTTAAAAAGTGCTTAAAATTTGCAGCCTGGTCATGTGGTAGAAAAGAAGGGCCCATTTTTAGGGGAGGAATTCAAGCAAGCTGCAGAAATTTGCATAAGTAAAAAGGGAGCCAAATGATAATGGCCAAGACAATGAAGAAAAGGCCTTGAAGGCATTTCAGGGACTTTCTTGGTAGCCCCTCCCAACACAGGCCCAGAGGCCTAGGAGGACAGAATGGTTTCATGTGCTAGACCCAAAGTCCCACTGCCTGTGCAGCCTTAGGACACTGCTCCCTGCATTCCAAATGCTCCAGCTCCAGCCATGGCTCAAAGGGGCCAAGGTGCAGCTCAGACTACTGCTTCAGAGGGTTTCCATGTGGTAGTAAGCCCCAGGGCACACAGAGTACAAGAGTTGAGGCTTGGGAGCCTCCACCTAGATCTCAGAGGATGTATGGAAAAGCCTGGATATCCAGGCAGAAGCCTGCTGCAGGGGCAAAGCCCTCATGGAAAACCTCTACTAGGGCAGAGCAGGGGGGAAATGTGGGGTTGGAGCCCCTGCACAGAGTCCCCACTAGTGCACTACCTAGTGGAGCTGTGAGAAGAGGGCCACCCTCCTCCAGACCCTAGAATGGTAGATTCACCAACAGCCTGCACCCTGAGCCTGGAAATGCTGTAAGCATCCAACACCAGCCCACGAGAGCAGCCTCAGGGTCTGAACCCTGCAAAGCCACAGGGACAGAGCTGCCCATGGCCTTGGGAGCCCACTCCTTGCAACAATGTGCCCTAAAGGTAAGACATGGAGTCAAATAAGATTATTTTAGAGCTTTAAGGTTTAATGACTGCACTACTACATTTTGGATTTGTACGGGGCCTGTATCCCCTTTCTTTTGGCCAATTTCTCTCTTTTGGAATGGCGGTATTTAGCCAATGCCTGTATCTCTGTTATACCTGGTAAGTAACTAACTTGTTTTTTTTTTTTTTTTTTTTTTTGAGATGGAGTCTCACTCTGTCACCTGGGCTGGAGAGCAGTGGTGCTATCTCGGCCCACTGCAGCCTCTGTCTCCCAGGTTCAAGTGGTTCTCCTGCCTCAGCCTCCTGAGTAGCTGGGATTACATGCATGTGCCACCATGCCCAGCTAATTTTTGTATTTTTAGTAGAGACGGGGTTTCACCATGTTGGTTGGCCAGGATGGTTTCAATCTCTTGACCTCATGGACCGCCCACCTTGGCCTTCCAAAGTGCTGGGATTACAGGCACAAGCCACTACACCCAGCCAGAAGTAACTAACTTGTTTTTGATTTTACAGACTCATAGGTTGAAAGAACTAGCCTTGTCTCAAATGAGACTCTGGACTTTGAACTTTTGAATTAATGGTGGAATGAGTTAAGAATTTGGGGGATTGCTGGGAAGGCATGATTGTATTTTGCAATTTGAGGGAGACATGAGATTAGGGAGGGGCCAGAGGTAGAATGATGTGATTTGGATCTGTGTCCCCACCCAAATCTCATGTTCAATTGTAATCCCCAATGTTGCAGGTGGGGCCTGGTGGGAGGTGATTGGATCATGGGGGTGGGCTCTTGTGAATGGTTTAGCACCATCCCCCCTTGCTAAGGCACAATAAGTGAGTTTACATGACATCTGGTTGTTTAAAAGTGGGTGGCGCCTCCCCTACACTGTCCTGCTCCTGCTGTGTAAGACTCCTGCTCCTTCTTTGCCTTCTGCCATGAGTAAAATCTCCCTGAGGCCTCCCCAGAAGCAGATGCTGCCATGCCTCCTGTACAGCCTGTGCAATCATCAGCCAATTAAACTTCTTTTCTTTATAAATTATGCAGTCTCAGGTATTTCTTTACAGCAATGTGAGAATGGACTAATACATAAGGCCACTGATCTTTCTCTGATGAAAATTTAATTTTGGTTTACATGAATTATTATATTCTACCAATAAGCTCTACTAAAAATTCCTTTAAATGAGTAGAAACTACCAGAAGTCAGAAGCCTGGCGCTGCATGTCATCAGTTTGATAAGGTTTGGTGCCTGCATTAGCCTATGCTCAGAGCACAACTGTAGGGTCAGACTGCCCAGGTCCCCTTCAGGCTCACCCCTCATAGCAGTGAACCTTGGGCAAGTGACTGCACTTTTCTATGTTAACATGTGCAAAGAGTTGAAAACCCATGTCACTTACATAGCCAGCACTCAATGCACGCTGAAGAAATGAATAAAGTGTGAAGAGGAGATAGATTGTTGGTCCTTCTCCTCTCCTCTCGTCAGAAAAGACTATCTCTGACTCTTTGTGGTTGCTTCTTTCTCAGAAAGAGGTTGGTGAACAGTGATTTGGAGGAACGGGGGACAAAGGAAAGAAAGGGACATGAACATGATCAGCCACATGCCTTATGCCCTTCTCCTCTGAGGTTCTCCCTCTGTGACAGTTACCCAGCTCTCTTGTGGTTCCCAAGGATTAATGCTGTACATAGAAACCACACTCTGGATCCAGACTGCCTGGTTTGAATACTTACTGACTCACCTGCCACAAAGCATCTAGGACAATCCCTGGCCTGTGATTCCTTCAGCACTACTTAGCACAGAGGGACATGGTGGACAAAGTCATTGCCTCCACTCCTCAGATGCCAAAACAGGTCTCACCCTGAAGAGGACCCTGCTCCATCCATTACTGTTTGAGTGCCACTAATTGATAACAAAAAAATTTAATGGTTTATGACTCTCATGTATAGACTGGAAGAGACAGCAAATCTTTACAAGTGGTAGGGCACAGTACCCTGATCTTATCCTGTGAAGGTCATGGATGCATGGATAAATGGATGGATGGATGTATGAATGAAACCTTACACCAGGTTTCAACTGCATAACAAGGTCATGCCACCATTGCTAACTTTCCCATCAGTTAAATGAAGAATTCCGTTTGTCCCATAATCACGAGAGAGGGAAGTAGTGACTACAGGGCATTAATGTATATAAAGAGCTTCTATAAAATGCATGTAATAGGTAGGACATATTTTCAGTTACACGTTCCATCAATTTATGTTCCCTAAAATTTAACATCCCCATACAATGAAATTCCAGTATAGGCTGGGTGCAGTGGCTCACACCTGTAATCCCAGCACTTTGGGAGGCCGAGGTGGGCATATCACGAGGTCAGGAGATCGAGACTATCCTTGCTAACACAGTGAAACCCTGTCTCTACTAAAAATACAAAAAATTAGCCGGGCGTGGTGGTGGGCACCTGTAGTCCCAGCTACTAGGGAGGCTGAGGTAGGAGAATGGCGTGAACCCAGCAGGCAGAGCTTGTGGTGAGCGGAGATCACGCCATTGCATTCCAGTCTGGGCAACAGAGCAAGACTCCATCTCAAAAAAAAAAAAAAGAAAAAAAAAGAAATTAATTCTAATATAACATGATTTGTGTATAAAGGGTGTTATAACTGCATAGCTGCTGGGGTTAACATGAAGCTCCCCGACCTTGGTGTCTTGGTGTCATGTCATAGCATGAGTCAAGAGGAGCATTCAAGAAAAATGCATAGGCTGAGATGGAGACAGAAAGAGTCTTCAGGCCCTCTGACTGTGTGCCAAGTGCTTAATGGGTGGCACCTCATTTAATCCTCACTAAACCTATGTTTTACAAATAACCTTCAAGAAACCATCTGTTCCTGTGATAAAAGCACGCCTTAGGAAGTATAATAACCTGAACTTAAAACTGGACCTTGCCACTTTCCAGCTGTGTGATTTTGGAGAAGTTATACAGCCTCTCTGGGTCAGTGAGGAGTAAATGAACTAACACATGTAAAGCACCTGGTATGTAATAGGTGCCTTAGAAATATGATTTCTTTTCCTCTCTTACTTCTTTCTATTAGTGGTTCTCAACTTTGCACATTGGAGTCACTTGAGGATCTTTAAAACAAAAACAACAACAAAGAAAACCCTCTTGCCTGAGTCCTTCCTCCACGGATTTGGATTTAACTGGTCCATGGTGTGGTCTGGTCATGGGCATGGGGATCTTTAAAAGCTCTTCTGGGTGAATCTAAAGTGCTGCCAAGGTCGAAAATCACTTGTCTTCGTTGAATCATCTGGTATCACATAGGGAGTTAGTGGGTGATGCAATAATAGAATTGTTAATCACATTGGGCAGAGTTATCAGAAATGGGAATTCTGGAAACTGCTGTTGCTCCCTTCTGCTATTAAGGGAAAGCGTGACCTTTCCCTTAATAATGAGGTATACAATAGTGGGTAACCTTTCCCTTAATAAAAAGAGCTACCTCAGCCAATTGTCCTCCGGGGGAGTGCCAGTGGTTTTATCTTGATAGGGGATATCATTTTCGGGAAACCTATTCGTTATTCATTTATTTATTTATTTTTTGAGACGGAGTCTCGCTCTGTTGCCAAGGCTGGAGTGCAGTGGTGCGATCTCCGCTCACTGCAAGCTCTGCCGCCTCCCGGGTTCACACTATTCTCCTGCCTCAGTCTCCTTAGAAGCTGGGACTACAGGCACCCACCACCACCCCTGGCTAATTTTTTTGTATTTTCAGTAGAGACGGGTTTTCACCGTGTTCGCCAGGATGGTCTCAATCTCCTGACCTCGTGATCCGCCTGCCTCGGCCTCCCAAAATGCTGGGATTACAGGCGTAAGAAACCTATTCTTTAGAATAAAGTAAATGGCTTAAAGAGCCCATGGGTGTAATTCTTCAAGCTAAATGCATGTTCCAGGAATCAAGATAATGGTCAGAGTTCTGCTGTCACAAGGGAGAGCTGAGGTTCTGGACTGAGCACTGTTCTTGCCTTATTGTGTGATGATTAAGGCAAGTTTCTTAAACTCGCTGAGCTTCAATTTCCCAGTCTGTTAGGGACATAACCAGTTTTTAAAAGAATGGTCCAAAAGCTTAAACTTCTCAGGAAAAAAAAAGAAAAGTCATATGTCTCTGCACTCATAATTGTTTATACATAGAATTTTAGGAAGTTCATGGGCCATGTCAAATTTTTCTTAAGTAGATAAGCCCTGAATCCCTTCTAGCTTCATACAATGATTTTACTCCTATTTAAATATTGTTTACAGGTTCCACTATATGGGTGGGCTCTCCTGGAAGGTTGCTGAATACAGAGGGACATCTGGGAGGCAGTGCAGTTGAGCAGGAAAGAATGGTGCTGCATCTCTGCACAGGGTGAACATTTCAAAGACCTTGGGTCTAGGAAGCCCAGTTAAAGTATCTCAAAAATTTCCTCATAAAAAACAATCAAGTCAAAAAATTAAAATCTGACCTCAATTGTCTTTTTTGGAATTAGTGTCATTCAAATGATTTTCAAAGTCTAAAATCTACATTTTGTTATCATGTTCAAAGTCACAGACCTCTGTGGACCAGCCAAGCAGGCAGGAAGGCAAATGTATACACTGAAATCCACTTCTTCCAGCAGCCCACTTTGCCATCTGATCCCAGGCAAGTTGTTTCACCTCTCAGTGCCCTTGCCTGTAAAATGCAGATAACAGTGCCAACCTCACAGGGCTGGTATGAGAAATAGCTAATGAAATGTGATAATGACACACCCAATTTAAATGCAAACGGCTGTAAAACAACAAAAAGCATAATTAAACGTTTCCGCTGCTAGGAGATGGTGGTGGGGGAGACAATAGGGCCTTGAGAAGACAGCATTTATTTTTCTCTCTAGTGTACACTTCAGTTAATCAATGAATATTTATTATTCTATGTGCCAGGTGCTGTGGTAGGCTCTGGGAAACATAAAAGTCTTCATTCGTATGAAATTTACAGTCAGTCATTCCAGGCATGACATGTAAAATCCAGTGGAAAATATTCTAAATCACAGCTCTCTCTCATTTCTATCTGTCTATCTGTATACCAGACAGCACGGGGAGCTTTGGGAAATGCAAACGTTTATGAGACACATCACTACCCTTGAAGAGTTTGAATCTCATCATAAAGAGAAGACATAGGAGAAGTGTGAACGATCCAAGGTGGCGGAAGATCCAGTGTCAAGTGAACATTCAACTTCCGCTTTCATTTGTGTTTTTTTTCCACTTGGGCTGCTCACCTACCTTCCTTCCTTCCTTCCTCCCTCCCTCCATCCCTCCCTTCCTTCCTTCCTTTCTTTCTTTTCTGAGATGGAGTCTCACCCTAGCACCCAGGCTGGAGTTCAGTGGCACAATCTTGGCTCACTACAACCTCTGCCTCCCAGGTTCAAGTGATTCTCCTGTCACAGCCTCCCAAGTAGCTGGGACTACAGGCACGAGTCACCATGCCCTGCTAATTTTCTTATATTTAGTAGAGACGGGATTTTACTATGTTGGCCAGGCTGGTCTTGAACTCCTGACCTCAAGTAATCCACCTGCCTCGGCCTCCCAAAGTGCTGGGATCACAGGCCTGAGCCACGGCATCAGGCTGGGCTATCCTCTTTCTACACCCTCCTTACCCTCTAAGAATCTCTTCCAGGTTCATCCATGTTATTCCTAATGGCAGTATTTTCTTCTTTTCTTTGTTTTTAAAGATGGAATAATACTCCATTATGTATACCACATTTTCTTTATCCATTCACCCATCAGCAGACAATTAGGTTGATTACATCTTTTGACTATTGTAAATAATGCTGCAATGAACATGGGAGTGCAGACATCTCTCATTCATTCATTCATTCATTCATTTTCATGCATTCATTTACTTTGGATCTATACCCAGAAGTAAGATTGCAAAATCATATGGTAGTTCTATTTTTAATTTTTTGAGAAATCTGCATACTGTTTTGCATAATGGCTGTACCAATTTCCCACCAGCAGTGTGCAAGAGCTCCCTTTTCTCCATATTCTTACCAAAGCTTATCTTTTGTCTTTTGGTAATAGCCATGAGATAATGTCTTACTGTAGTATGTACTGTATATACTCTTTCGTGTCTGGCTTTTTTGTTGCAACATAGTATTTTTGAGATCCATTCATTTTGCTGCATATATTAATAGTATGTTTTGGAAGTTTTGGTTTGCTTGCTGCTTCTTATTTTTATTTTTTTGCTGAGTAGTACTCCCTTGTATGAATATATTGCAATTTGTTTACCTATTCAATTATTGATGGATATGTATCTTATATCCAGGTTCTGTTTATTATGATAAAGTTGTTATAAATGTTTTCATGCAAATCTTTTTGTGGATGTGTCTTTTATCTCTCTTAGGTGAAAACCTAGGAGTAGAATTGATGAATTATAGTAAGGTATATGTTTAGTTTTATAAGAAACTACCAGAACTTTTGCCAAAGGGAGTTGTAACATTTTATACTCTTACCAATAATGTGTGAAGTTTCCAGTTGTTCTACATCCTCACTTGGTATTAGGTATTTTACTTTTAACTATTTTTGTTCAGGAATTGCAACTTTTCTTTAAGATCCAGGGGGAACATGTACAGTTTTGTTACTAGATATATTGTGTGATGCTGGAGTTTGGGTGTAATTGACCCCATCACACGAGTACTCAGCATAGTACCCAATAGCTAACTTTTCAACCTTGTCTGCCTCCTTCTCCCCAACTCTAGTAATCTCTAGTTTCTCGTGTTGCCATCTTTACGTCCATGAGGACCCAGTGATTAACTCTTATAACTGAGAACATGCAATATTTGGTTTTTTGTTTCTGCGTTACTTCACTTAGGATAATAGCCTCCAGCTGCATCCATGTTGCTGCAGGTGACATTACTTCCTTTTTATCATGGCTGCATACTATTCCATAGTGTGTGTTTGTGTGTGTGTGTGTATATATATACACATTTTTCTTATACAACCCACTGTTGACCACTGTTGATGGGCACCTACGTTGATTCCATGTCTTCGTCATGGTGAATAGTGCTATGATGAACATGCGTTCATGTGTTTTTTGGTAAAATGATTTATTTTCTTTTGGATAAATACCCAGTAATGGGACTGCTGGGTTGAACGGCATCTCTGTTTTAAATTCTTTGAGAAATCTACAAACTGCTTTCCACAGTGGCTAAACTAATTTATATTCCCACCAATAGTGTATAAGTGTTTCCTTTTCTCGGCAGATTCTGCAGCATCTGTTGTTTTTTGACTTTTTAGTAATAGCCATTCTGACTGGTGCGAGATGGTATCTCTTTGTGGCTTTAATTTGCATTTCCCTGATGTACAGTGATGTTGAGCATTTTTTCATGTTTGTTGGCCACTTGTATGTCTGCTTTTGAGGAGTGTCTATGTCTTATGCCCATTTTTTAATACGGTTATTTGTTTTTTGCTCATTCAATTGTTTAAGTTCCTCATAGATTCAGAATATTAGACCTTTGTTGCGTGCATAGTTTGCTAATATTTTCTACCATTCTGAAGATTGTCTGCTCACTCTGTTGATAGTTTCTTCAGCTGTGCAGAAGCTCTTTAGTTTAATTAAGTCCCACTTATGAATTTTTGTTTTTGTTGAAATTGCTCTTGGGCAGAGTTCCCCAAGCCCTGGGCTGTGAACTGGTACTGGTCTGTGGCCCGTTAGGAACCTGGCTGCACAGCAGGAGGGGAGGTGCAAGAGAGCATTACCACCTGAGCTCCACCTCCTGTCAGATCAGCAGTGGCATTAGGTTCTCATAGGAATGTGAACCGTATTGTGAACTACACATGAGAGCGATCTAGGTTGCACACTCCTTGTGAGAATCTAATGCCTGATGATCTGAGTGGAACAGTTTCATCCTGAAACCACACCCTGCCTGCCCCACCATCATGGAAAAATTGTCTTCCACAAAACCGGTCACTGATGTCAAAAAGGTTGGGGACCCCTGCTCTTGAGGACTTAATCACAACTTCTTTCCCAAGATCAATGTTCAGAATGGTGTTTCCAAGGTTTTCTTCTAGGATTCTTATAGTTTGAGGTCTTACATTTAAATCTTTAATCCATCTCGAGTTAATTTTTATATATGACCAAAGGCAGGGGTCCAGTTTCAGTCTTCTGCGTATGGCTAGACAGCTATCTCAGCACCATTTATTGAATAGGAAGTCCTTTCCCCATTCATTTTTTTTTCTTTTTTTTGGTCAACTTTGCCAAAGATCAGATGGCTATAGATCTGCAGCTTTATTTCTGGGCTCACTATTCTGTTCCATTGGTCTATATGTCTGTTTTTGTACCAGTACCATACTGTTTTGGTTACTGTAGCCTTATAGCACAGTTTGAAATTAGGTAATGTGATGCCTCCAGCTTTGTCCTTTTTGCTTAGAATTGCTTTGGCTATTCCAGCCTTTTGTTGTTGTTGTTGTTCCATATGAATTTTAGAATAGTTTTTTTTTAATTCTGTGAAAAATGACATTGGTAGCTTTAAAGGAATAGTGTTGATTCCGTAGATGGCTTTGGGCAGTATGACCATTTTAACAATATTGATTCTTCCAACTCATGAGCATGGAATGTCTTTCCATTTGTTTGTGTCATCTATGATTTCTTTTGCTAGTGGTTTGTAGTTCTCCTGGAAGGGATCTTTCACCTCCTTGGGCAGATGTATTCCTAGGTATTTTATTTTATTGTGGCTATTGTAAATGGGATTGAATTCTTGATTGGGCTCTCAGCTTGAATATCATTGGTGTGTTATTACTGGTACAGGAGCTTTTTGGTGAAGACTTCAGGGTTTTCTAGGTATAGAATCATATCATCCATGATGAAAGTTCATTTGACTTCTTCCTTTCCTATTTGAATGCCTTTTATCTCTCTCTCTTCACTGACTACTCGGGATACGACTTACAGTACTATGTTGAATAGGAGTGGTAAAAGTGGGCATTCTTGTCGTGTGCCAGTTCTCAAGGGGAATGCTTTCAGGTTTCCCATTCAGTGTGATGTTGACTGTGGGTTTGTCATCGATGGCTCTTATTTTGAGGTATGTTCCTCTTGTGCTGGTTTCTTGATGTTTTCTTTTATCATGAAGGGATGTCGAATTTTATCAGAAACTTTATCCACGTCTACTGACATGATCGCGTGTGTTTTTTTTAAAATTCTGTTTATGTGGTGAATCACAGTTATTTGTGTATGTTGAATCAGCCTTGCATCTCAGGAATGACGCCTACTTCATCATGGTGAATTAACTTTTTTTTTTTTTTTTTGAGACAGATTCTCATACTGTCACCCAGGCTGGAGTGCAGTGGCGCAATCTTGGCTCACTGCAAGTTCTGCCTCCCGGGTTCACCCATTCTCCTGCCTCAGCCTCCCGAGTAGCTGGGACTACAGGTGCCCGCCATCACGCCCAGCTAATTTTTAGTAGAGATGGGGTTTCACCATGTTAGCCAGATGGTCTTGATCTCCTGACCTCGTGATCCGCCCACCTTGGCCTCCCAAAGTGCCGGGATTATAATCCTGAGCCACCGTGCCTGGCTGGTGAATTAACTTTTTAATGTGCTGTTGGATTTGGTTTACTAGTATCTTGTTGAGGATTTTCACAACTAGGTTTATCAGGAATACTGGCCTGTAGTTTTCTTTTTTCACTGTGTCTCTTCTAGGTTTTGGTAGCAGAATGATGCTGGCTTCATAGAATGAGTTAGGGAGGAGTCCCTCCTTGATTTATTGGAATCATTTCAGTAGAATTGGTACCAGCTCTTCTTTGTATATCTGGAAGAATTCTACTGTGAATCTTTCTTGTCTGAGGCTTTTTTTGGTGGGTAAGTTTTTATCTTTATTATTATTACTGATTCAATTTTGGAACTTGATACAGGTCTGTTTAGGGTTTCAATTTCTTCCTGGTTCAATCTTGGGAGAGTGTGTTTTCAAGAATGTATCAATTTCCTCTAGATTTTCTAGTTTGTGTGCATAGAGATGTTCATAGTAGTCTCTGAAGATCTTTTGTATTTCTGATTGTGCTTTTTTGGATCTTCTCTCTTTTTTTTTTCTTTGTTAATCTAGCTAGCAGTCTATCGATCTTGTTTATCCTTTCAAAGAAATAACTTTTAGTTTCATTGATTCTTTGTATGACATTTTGGGTCTCAATGTTCTCTAGTTTTACTTATTTCTTTCTTTCTGCTGGTTTTGGAGTAGTTTGTTCCTTCTTTCTAGTTCCAGGTGTGATGTTAGGTTGTTAATCTGAGATCTTTCTAACTTCTTGGTGTAGGCATTTAGCCCTATAAACTTTCCTCCTAACACTGCTTTTGCTGCATCCTAGACATTTTGATATGTTGTGTCTCTTTTTTCACTTATTTCAATAATTTTTAATTTCTGCCTTAATTTTGTCGTTTACTCAGAAGTAACTCAGGAGCAAGTTGTTTAATTTCCATGTAATTTTGTGTTTTTTGAGAAATCTGGGTATTGATTTACATTTTTATTCCACTGTGGTCAGAGAGTATGCTTGGTATAATTTTGATTTTTTTTATTTATTGAGACTTGCCTTATGGTCAAGCATATGGTGGATCTTCGAGTATGTTCCATGTGCAGATGAGAAGAACGTATATTCTGTGATTGATGGGTGGTGTATTCTGTAGATGTCTATTATGCCCAATTAGTCAAGTGTTGAATTTAAGTCAAGTGTTGAATATAAGTCCAGAATTTCTTTGTTAGTTTTCTGTGTTGATGATCTGTCTGATGCTTTCCTCGGAGTGTTGAGGTCCTCCACTATTATTGTGTGGTTATCTAAGTCTTTTCGTAGATCTAGAAGTATTCGTTTTATCAATCTGGGTGTTTGAACGTTGTGTACATACTTTTAATCATTTTACTCAGTGTGAAATAATTTCTCATTGTTGTTCTGATTGGCATATTCATGATGAATAATTAGATTGAGCACTTTTTCATATGCTTCTGAGTTTCTGTGTCTTATGAAGTATCTGTCCAAATCTTTTATCTATTTTTTAATGCAATATTTTATCTTTTTAACTATTAAGTTGTTGGAATTCCTTATATATTTTAGATACAAATCTCCTGTTAAGTAAATGTTTCTCTCATTCTGTGGTTTGCTTTTTCATTTTTTAATGGTGCTTTTGAGAAGCAGAAGTTTTTAGTTTCGATGAGATCCAATATGGGAATTTTATTTTCTTTTATGATCAGTACCTGTATTAAGGTTCTCAAAACCAATAGCATATTTATGTATTTGTGTGTGTGTGCATGTGCATATGTGTGTGTGCACACATACACATATAGGGAGCCAGAGAGAGAGAGTGCGTGTGAGAGAGATTTGATATAAGGGATTGGCTCATGTTATTAGTGGAGGCTGAGAAGTCCCAAGATTTGAAGCTGGAGACCCAGGACAACTGATAGCCTTACGTTCTAGTCCAAGGGCAAAAGATGACCAGTCCCAACTCAAGCAGTCAGGCCAAAAAACTCCCCTCTTACTCAGTCTTTTTGTTTTATTCAGGTCTTCAATCGATTGAATGAAAGGCATCACAAGAGAGCAGGCAGTATGCTCTACTCAGTCTGCCCAGTCAAATGTTAATCTAATCCAAAACACCCTCACAGACACACCAGAATAATGTTTGGCCAAATATCTGGGTACCCCACGGTCCAGTCAAGTTGACCCCTAATTAACCATCACAGAGCCTTTATTAACCTAAGAAACCTTTGCTTACTTCAAAATATTCTCTGTGTTTTATCGTGAAGACCATTTGTCTTCTAGAGTCATTTTTTGGAAAGACAGTTCTTTCCTCATTGAGTTATATTGATGCCTTTGTCAAAAATCAATTGAGTATATGTGTGTGATATCTATTTCTGGAGTCTTTTGTGTTCCATTGATCTACTTGCCAAGCCTTATATCAATACAACACCGTCTTGACTACTGTAGGTTAAAAGTAAATCTTTATATTCATTGTCTATAGCAAATATATCTATTTGTTACATAACAAATTATCTTCAAATGCAGCAGTGCAAAACAGCAAACACTTATCATTTCATATCGTTACTGAGGGTTGAGAATTTGAGAGCAGCCAAGCTGGGTAGTTCTCTCACAGGGTCTCATGAGGTTGCAAGGAAGCTATTGCCCAGAGTTGCAGTCATCTGAACGTTGGACTGAAACTGGAGGGTCTGCTTTCAAGCCCTCTAATGTAGCTGTTGGGAGAGGCCTCAATTCTTTGCCGGCTGTTGTTCAGGGGCTTCAGTTCCTCATCATATGGGCCTCTCCATAGGGCTATTTATGATGGAGCATGTGGCTTTCCTCAGAACAGTGGCCAGAAAGGGAGAATGAGAGAGAGAAAAAGACACTAAGATGGGTGTCACCATGTCTTTTATAACTTAATCTCAGAAGCAACACACCACTACTTCTGCCATAGTCTGTTGTTCACACAGACCAACCCTGATGCAGTGTGGAAAGGCATTACACAAGGATGTGAATATCAGTAAGTGGGGATCAGTCATTGGGGCCATCTTGCAGGTTGGCTACCATAGTCTGGAAATCATGTAGTGTTAAGACATCTGACTTGGCTTTTCTTTTTTAAGACAGTTTTGGCTGCCCTAGATCCTTTTCCTTCCTTCTCTCTCTCTTTCTCTCTCTCTCTTCTTTTTTTGAAGATGGTTTGGCTCTGATACCTAGGCTGGAGTGCAGTGGTGCTATCATAGCACACTGCAGCATCAAACTCCTGGGCTCAAGCAACCTTTCTGCTTCAGCCTCCCAAGTAGCTGGCACTAGAGGTGCACACCACTATGCCTGACTGCTTTGCATTTTCACATAAATCTTAGAATTAGCTCCTTAGTGTCTTTTTAAAAAATCTTGCTGGAATTTTCTCTGGGATGGCATTAAGTCTGTAATAAATTTGGGAAAAATTGATATCTTATCTATTTTGACAAATAGGTGAACATGATGTGTCTCTTTATGTAGCTCTCCTTTCATTTTGTCCAGCAATGTTCTTTAGTTTTCAGTGTGGAGGTACTATACATTGTTCATTATTTTATTTCTAAGTATTTTATGTTTTCTAGTGCTATTTTAATGATATTTTTAAAATATTACTTTCCAAATGTTTGTTGCTAATACATACAAAAGTGAAATAGATATTTTAAATACTGGTTTTATACCCTCCAACTTTCCTAAATTTATTTACGAGTTCTAATAGTTATTTTATAGATTCCTAGGACTTAAGCAAGAAAACAAATTAAAGTCAGTCTTCTTCCTTTCCAACATTTATGCCTTTCATTTCTGACATACATTTTCTGTAAAAGTCCCTATAGTAAATATTTTAGGCTTTGTGGGCCTTACAGTGTCTGTCACTACTCAATTCTGTTGTTGTACCACAAAAGCAGCCACGTGTAAATGAATGGTCACGACTGTGTTTCGATACAATTTTATTTCCAAAGGTGAGTGACCAGGCTGGATTTGTCCTATTTAAAAGTTTAAATGTATTAAGGTCATGAAAATTAAGGAAGGACCTTGGAATCATTCCAAATGGAAGAAGACTAAAGAGATGTGACAATTAAATATAATATGTGATCCTGGGCTGAATTCTTTATTGAGACAACTGGCAAATCTTGAGTGGGTCTGAGGATTAGATGGTAGTGACTCATCAATGTTAATTTTCTGACTTTTAGGCTGTGTTGTGATTGTGTAGGATCATGTACTTGCCTCTTAGAAAATCGCACTCAAACACTGAAGGTGATGAGGCATTGTGCTGACTGCTCACGCTAAACTCATTTAGGAAGAAAATTCATTGTTCTGTTCTTGCAAAACAAAAAAGTATTATTGAGCCATATGCTGTAAAGAATAATTATAGATCCATGGCATACAAGTAGAATGAAGCTGAAACCTGTGAGGATGCCTAAGCCCCCTAATGTGAGCTTTGGGTTCTGGTGGAGGGCTAGGGCCTGCCTGTGCTTCTCACCATATAATTTATATGGATTTTACCTTTACAGCCACTCAGTAAAGTAAGATTGCTGTCCTTGCTATATATTACTAGATATCCTGAACTTTTGAGGTGAGTTATGAATAGTTCCAAACAAGGTCTAATAAATAGCTTCCTGAGTTGATAAAAAATTGCTTTCGTATATATCATTGCATCCCTACAATCCCTGAGAAGTTAAGAATTATTAGCGTACTTTCACAGATGAGAAACACAGGGTTATTAAAGGCAGAGAAACTGCTGCATGGACCGAAACCAGGGCTCTGATGTAAGTCCTGGGCTCTTTCCATGAACCACAATACATCCAGTTTGGGCCTAGTGTGTGCAGCCTTGGATAAGTTCCCTAAAATGATAGAATCTCCAAGAATCAAAAGTGACCTTGAAAGTCACGTGGTCCAACTTTCAATCAGAGAACCTGCGCCTAGCCAAAGGGCACAGGTTTTAGAGACTAGTTCCTCATCAGATAATAATACCTACTACAATGCATGGGAAATTTGACCTCCAAAATTCCTTATGTTCCAAAAGAAAGAAACATACTATCATTTAACTGTCTTATTTTGCTGCCCTTTCCTTTACTTTTTCAGAGCACTTTCATAGGTTTCTTCTAATCCCTATTCTTTGCCTTCAGGGACCCCTTTATCAAATCCTTATTTTGATTTTTTTAAATTGTGGTGTTATATATATATATATATATATATATATTTTCTTTTTGAGATGAAGTCTCACTCTGTCACCCAGGCTGGAGTGCGGTGGCGCGATCTTGGCTCACTGCAACCTCCGCCTCCCGATTCAAGTGATTCTCCTGCCTCAGCCTCCTGAGTAGCTGGGACTACAGACACATGCCACCATGCCTGGCTAATTTTTGTATTTTTAGTAGAGATGGGGTTTTGCCATGTTGGCCAGGCTGGTCTCAAACTCCTGACCTCAGGTGATCCCCTGCCTCGGCCTTCCAAAGTGCTGGGATTACAGGCATGAGCCGCCACGCCTGGCCAGTAAAATATGTGTAACATAAAATTTACCATTTTAAAACATACAGTTTGATGGCATAAGGACATTCATATTTTTGTGCAATCATCACCACCATCCATTTCCAGAACTTTTTCATCTTCCCCAATTGAAACTCTGTACCATTAAACACTAACTCCCCATGTACCCCTCTGATATGGTTTGACTCTGTGTCCCTGCCCACATCCCATCTTGAATAGTAATCTCCATGTGTAGAGGGAGGGAACTGGTGGGAGGTGGTTAAATCGTGGGGGTGATTTCCACCATGCTGTTCTTGTAATAGTGAGTGAGTTCTCACAAGATCTGACGGCTTAGAAGTGTCACTTCTCCCTTCACTCTCTCTCTCTCTCCTGCCACCGGGTAAGACAGGCTTTGCTTCCCTTTCACCTTCCTCCACGATTGTAAGTTTCATGAGGCCTCCCCAGCCATGTGGAACTGTGAGTCAATTAAACCTCTTTTGTTCATAAATTACCCAGTCTCAGGCAGTTCTTCATAGCAGTGTGAAAACGAACTAACACACCCTTGCGTCATACCCTGGCAACTACCATTCTACTTTCTGTCTCTATGAATTTGACTATTCTAAGTACCTCATGTGGGTAGAACTAAAAAATATTTGTCCCTTTGTGACCAGCTTATTTCACTTAGCATAATGTCTTCAAGGCTGAATAATATTTTGTTGTATGTATATCCCAAATTTTGTTTCTCCATTTATTGTTCAATGGACACTTGGGTTGCTTTCAACTGTTGGCTACTGCGAATCATGCTGCTGTGAACGTGAGTGCACAAATATGTGTTAGAGTCCCTGCTTTCAGCTTCCTCAAATATATACCCAGAAGTGGACACTCGCTGCATCATACGGTCATTCTACATTTAATTGTTGGGTTTTTTTGTTTGTTTGTTTCTTTTTTTCTTTTTTTTGAGATGAGGTCTCACTCTATTGCTCAGAATGGAGTGTTGTGGCATGATCATAGCTTACTTCAGGCTTGACCTCCTGGGCTCAAGCAGCCCTCCCACCTTCCGAGTAGTTAGGACTATAGGTACGTACAACCACACTTGGCTAATTTTTAAATTTTTTGTAGAGACAGGTCTTGCTGTGTTGCCCAGACTGGTCTGAAACTCCTGGCCTCAAGCAGTCCTCTCGCCTCAGCCTCCCAAAGTGCTGGGATTACGATTGTGAGCCACTGTGCCCAGCCCTATGTTGAATTTTTTGAAGAATTACCATTCTATTTTCCACAGTGGGTGCAACATTTTACATTCCCACCAGCAATGCACAAGGGTTCCCAATTTCTTCACATCCTTGCCATTACTTGTTATTTTCTTTTTGAAAAAATAATAGCCATCCTAATGTGGGTCTCATTTTGACTTTTTAGTGCCCACTATTATAAGTTGAATTGTGTTGCCTGCAAAAAGATAGTTGAAGATACACAGAAGTCCTAACCTGCAATACCTCAGATTGTGGCCTTAATTGAAAATAAGGTTGCTGCAGATGTATTTAATTAAGATAAAGTCATACTGGAGTAGAGCGGGCCCCTAATCCAACATGACTACTGTCCTTACATGAAGATGGCATCTGAAGACCTCTGTCTACAGGGAGACCACCATGTTACAATAAGGGCAGAGACTGGAGTTATGCAGATGTAAGCTCAGGAATGCCAAAGATTGCCAGCAAACTACCAGAAGCTAGCAAGAGGCAAGGAAGGATTCCCCTATAGGTTTCAGAAGGAGCATAGCCCTGCTTGATTTTTTTATTTGTAGACTCCAGAACTATAAGGCAATACATTTCTGTTTTTTGAAGTCATCCAATTTGTAGTAGAGTATTTTATTATGGCAGCCCTGACAAACTAATACATCCACCCTACTTCTGAAGTCCAACTCTCATATCCTCTTCAGTTCCCCAAAAGACCTTTCCTGTTGATTCTCAGAAAGTCTGGTTCTCAGACCTCTCTGTCCTTTCCCTCCCGCCTTCTTCTTCAACTTGTGCTCAACAAATTCATTCACTGAGTACATATTGACGTCCTACATGCCAGGCACTGTTCCAAGAGTTAGTGACATGGTAACATCTTTAAAGACATTTTTTCTCTTTGTGATCATGAAAAGTTTTGGTTTCTTTTCTTACTATATCATCTAAATTTTTGATACATTTTAGAGAGTATCTCATATTTCTGCCATATTTCTACCCTCTTTTCAAAACTCTGAAAGATATCTTCCTCCGGTTTTAGCCTAGGTTTAGAACGTTCTCACATAAAATGGCACTTTTAATTTTATAGTCACATTTCATCAGATGGAAATTACAGCATGTTAGAATTATGGAAATGGGATCTATTATAACTCACATCTTTTTCTCAAACATGATGTGCTATGAATTTGTGCATGCTTTGATTAGTATTCATGTGAACTGGGGTGTGAATGTTTTATAAAATAGACATTATTTCCCTTTTCATCTCTCTTGCTAGCTGCCAATTCAGGGGCAGGTAGTCCCTTGCTTCCAGGTTAAACCTAAAGGATTGAAAGCTCACCAGCTGATTATCTATCTCTTGGGTGAAACACAGCAAAGAAATCAAGCTTGGGAGATAGATGGGGGGTTGGGGACAAGGTATAGTGGGAATAGCTTGAGACTAACAGATCTGGGTGATCTGTTCTTCCTGCTGTTTCTCTTGCATGGTTTGAGTTCCCTCTGAAATCACAGTGAAATATTTGAGCAGAAAGATAAGATATCCCATCTAGAAACTCTTTGGAATGGTTCTGGTACACATTCAGAACTCCACCTTAGACTGCAGGCCAAGTGGCCTTATTAAGAAATAAGTGTGGCCATGCGCAGTGGCTCACACCTGTAATCCCAGCACTACGGGAGGCTGAGGCGGATGGATCACGAGGTCAGGAGTTCAAGACCAGCCTGGCCAAGATGGTGAAACCCCGTTTCTAACAAAAATATAAAAATTAGCTGGAAATGGTGGTGGGCACCTGCAATCCCAGCCAATTGGGAAGCTGAGGCAGGAGAATTGCTTGAACCCGGGAGGCGAAGGTTGCAGTGAGACAAGACCGTGCCACTGCACTTCAGCCTAGGCAACAGAGTGAGACTGCGTCTAAAGAAAGAAAGAAAGAAAGAAAAAGAAAGAAAGAAAGAAAGAAAGAAAGAAAGAAAGAAAGAAAGAAAGAAAGAAAGAAAGAGAGAGAGAGAAAGAAAGAAGTGCATCTAGAATTAAGTTCAGCCAGAGCTCTTGTCAAAAGTTCTAACAGTACATAGTCAAATCAATAATTTAACAATAACTATTTTCAATAGGTCAAGACAGTTCAAAGTTAAATATTCTGCAAACAATATCTAACTTTTAATAATATCTTTTTAAAAAAAAAGACAAAGAGGAAGGATGAAAGGAGGGGAAGAACGGAGAAAAGAAAGGAGGGAAGAAGGAAAGGAGGAAGGGAGGAAAGAAAAAGAGAGGAAAGATATGATGTCAATATAAAATGTCCATACTTTAAGGGACATAATACGGCAAAGCAAATAGGATTTCTCCCCTGTAACTAATAGTACTTGTCTCACCTCCATGGTTTCTGAGAAACAAAAGCATTACCAAAGTTGTGTATTCTGGGACATGTTTGGATAATAGCAACTTTCCTTGAGATACAACGAAGAATTTACTCTAGAATTAAGAGATGGAGTAGGAACTGTAATATATTTTGGTCACTTTGCTAAGCAGAGTTCAATACCCAGCCACATTGCTGCAGGGTGCCCCTATCAAAGGAAGCATGCAAGGGACTAGAAGGTTCAGGCCCGGACTGTCCCTCAAGTGTCTGAGACCTGAGCTAGGCACAGGGATTCACATTAGGGTAAATCCAAATGTGAAAGGGGAATGTAGGAAGCCCTGGATCTGCTCCTTAGAAATAGTCATTTGATTCCTGTGGGGCTTTTTTTCCTCCCCTAAAAAAAAGACAGACTATAATTCCTGACGATGAGTGTCACATGTGCCTGGTACAAAGTAGGAAATTAACCTACATTCATTTTCTTACCTCTACCCTCTTTCACCTCCATGAAGGGGAGAACTGCTCATCCCTCCCACCTAGGAATGAGTGTACCTCTTCCTCCTCCTCAGGGCAGATTTGAGAATGGATGGCAGGAAATGTATCAGTGGGTTTTGAGGGCCGACAGAAAGCCTTGATCTTGCATGACCACTTACCATTTGTGTGACCTTGAGCAAAAGATGCAACTTATGTGAGCTCAGTTTTAGCCATCACGTGACAACTATAGCTCTTTAGGTTTTTGCAAAGCTTTCATGAAATAATACATGAAGTAATTTTAAATGTTGGGCACATGGTATGTGCTCCATAAAGACTTGGTTACATCACGTACTTGGCTCAAAAAATGAGGGCCATTATTATTATTAATTCATTAAAAAATGAATTATTGAGATAAAACCATCTCCATCTATATGGGGTTATGGTCTCATTTTTTCAGACCCTATGTCAACCAGTAAACTTTATTTTTATATCAGTTGGCAGGTGTCCCCAGGAATACCAATCAGAGCTGTCACTCTGACCTGGCATGGTAGTTCCCTGACAGTGGTAGGAACACTCCAGTAGGAGATGGGGGAAAGGGTGAGTGGTGTGATCAAAACTTCTGTTTAGAGCAGGGATGTGCAATCACAGCCCATGGGAATTACTAGGCTTACTTCACCATTCATTCATTTGTTTAATAAATATGTACTGAGTGCCTACAAGCATTGTTTGGGCTTTTGAATGGAGCACAGAACAGACTCCTGCCCCCTTGAAGTGTATAATTCAGTTGGAGAAACAGACAATAAGCAAGAAGGGAACCCAATAAACTTGTAATTACCAATTGCTATGTGTTATGATAGAAAAAAAATAAGCTTTTCTGGGAGAATAATAAAAGTGGGAAAATTTAGTTCAGGGACAAGGAAGAGCTCTCTGAGAAAGCATTCTTTGAGTCTGAAGGAACAGGAGGAATTAGCCAAGAGGCAAGAGTCCTCCCCACTCCCACTCTGCCTTCTCCCTGCCCTTTTGCCTCCATGTTGTTCTCATGTGGCCTTTCCTCACCCTTCACTGGGTACTGTGCTTGATTCTGGGAACACAGTTGGAGAAACTGGAATTGCTTCCCTGGGATAGGGGAGGTGGAAGGGACGATGAGAGGGCAGGAAACAAGTCAGCAATGTTGACAATAGAGTGTGGTGTGTGACAGCGGAGGAGCAGCAGCCGAGGGGCCAAGTTGCAAATGGCCGATGAAGGTAGATGGAGAAAATGTTCTCCTGGTAGGGGATAAGGAACAGGAAACAGGAGGCGATGGGGTGAGGAGAATGGACCTACACTGATTAGCGATGCCGGTCAACCAAAACTGAACCACGGTCATGTCAGATTTTACTGGTCTGATATTTAAAAAATTATGAAGTTCCCATAAAAATTGGAATTTCCAATTTCTCTAGAAAAATCAGAAGACCTGGCACCTCTGAGCCAGCACTCATACATGGCAACAGTAGGCTGGAGCCAAAGAGCACAACTTCTCTCCCAAGCTATCCCATGGGAGAGCCAGTAGCACAGCTGGCTCTTTAAATTAAAATTAAATTTAAAATCCAGTTCCTCCGTTACAGTAGCCACACTTCAAGCATTCAATAGTTACATGTAATTAGTGTCTACCACACTGGATGCACAGGTCTAGACCAAGCCCATCACCACAGAGAGTTCAATCGGACAACTTTGCTGTCAGACCCTGTGGCCCCGCTATTCATTGCTTTCTCCTCCTGCTTTCTCTACTCCTTTATGTGACCTGTCTCATCCTTGAGGCATTTCTTGCAACTACTATAGATATTATAATAAGTTGCCTGAAAAGCTCTATGACTAAATCTTGGGAATTGAAACCTGTTTCAACCACAGACTCACTGAAGTATCTTGAACTTAGTACGTGTGTGTGTGTGTGTGTGTGTGTGTGTTGCAAAGTAAGGAGCGACATACAAAGTTATTAGGATAAAAGAAAAGTGAATTTCAGTTAGAGTCCTTCACTACGGGGAAAAGCGATATAAAAATAAATCTTATTACTTACAATCTACAACTATCGGTACCCCATAGGGTGAGCAGAACAAAACCAAGTGGAGCAAATCTAAACTGAAGCAACAAATAACTTTCCAGATAATATCCTGTTCGGATATATGTGGATAGGATAACTTCTAGCTCTGTCCATATGTCACATTATACAAGGGAGAACTGATAGTGATTGTGTTTATTTGACCAAAGTCAGTTGAGGCAAATCAGATCTTAGAGAAACATTTGTTTTGAATTGCTGGACAATTCTAAATTAATCAGATAAGCACAGACATCTGTATCATTTGTGTAGGTACAATCATTAAATAGACATCTCTGAGCCCAGTAAAAGATAATACACACACACACACACACACACACACACACACAACGTCTTTAACTTATAAGGTCATAACGTAGATCCAGGAGGCCTGAGAGGAAAGCTCAGTACTCTTAGGTATTGCATATTACCAGATTTGGGATCGACGTTGTGTTATAGCAAATCTTAAGCGTTGTTTCTTCTAGCTTAGTTAACTTGCCTTGCCTTAAGTTCTTTTGCTATGTGAATGCATGGAAAATATGAGAGAATCCTGAAAGAATTCTTTTGGCAGTGAGAAAATTTTGTTTTTTAACCTGCATTTGTTCATTGCCATCATTATCTACATTTCTCCAGGTTCACATATGAAAATAATTATTCCTCACTTCGGGAAGTCAGCGTTTAAAAAGTCAGTTTGGCTTCAAAGGATTCAGCACCCGTAATAGGGTCAGACGAGCGTGGGAGACAGCTGGCAGGAGCCCAGGCCTGGGGGTAGTCAGTACTTTCCTGGCTAGCTACCTCTTGAAACTTGTGCTAGAGTCCCCTAGAAAGTGTGGCTGTGTCCCATCTGACAAGAGAAGTAAAAATGTCCCTAAGAGCTGGGAATAGACTCACAAATAGAGAACCAAAGTCCCTGTGTACAACTCTATCAGTCCCTCCTGCCGTCAAGACCAAATGCTCCATGCCTCAGTGTGTTACGGGAGATGATCCATGGGAGAAAGGGCCCAGGACAGAGGTGGGGACAGCTGCCTTCTTGCCTCAGATGTGTGACCCTAGACAACTCTTTTAGCCTCTATGAGTTTCTGTTTACTCAGGTGGATGGAGGGCTTCCACTGGATCAGCCTCCCTTTCGAGAAGTATAAAAATCTTATGTCCTTTTTACTGGAGCTTTATCATGATAACTGTAAAATAAATCTTTATCTTAAAGCATCAATTGTAATCAATGTGGCCAAGCACAGTGGTGCACACCTGTAATCCCAGCACTTTGGAAGGCCAAGGCAGGAGGATCAATTGAACCTAGTGAGACTCTATCTCTTTATTAGAAAAAGAAGAATAAGAGGAAGAAGAAGGAGGAGAAGGAGAGGAAGAAGAAGAAGAAGAAGAAGAAGAAGAAGAAGAAGAAGAAGAAGAAGAAGAAGAAGAAGAAGAAGAAGAAGAAGAAGAATAATAATAATAATAATTAGGATCAATGCTATGTTTTACTGAATAAAACAGAAGACATTCACATTTGCACACATGGTAGGAATTAATCTGTTAAAAAAAAAAAGCCCTGTGTCAGTGGTTCCCAAATTGTAGTGGGCAAAAGCATACTTTGAATGGATCATTTAAAATGCCTGGGCCTCTCCTCCCAGCCCATGAAGTTGGAACCACCACTGCTTCATATCTACCAGACTCTGACTTTTGCCTTTAGGATTTTTTGACTTTATCTCAAAAATTCACCTTCCTTAACAAAAAGTGTAGAGTCATTTGTTCCTATTGCAATAGCCCCCTCCTGGCACTCCTGAGACAACCTCCTCACTCCTACTCTCCAAATCACCTGGATAAAATTTCCCTAACATTTAAAAAACCTTAAGAATTGTCATTTTTGCCTTATAGTTTAAGTTCTCAGAAGGCAGAAAGAATGCCTGTGGTTGGTTCTATTTAGTAGTGTTTTTAAAGCTTTTTTTGAACATGATACACACTAAGAAGAACATTTTACATTGCAACTTAGTATGGACATTCTGTGTACATATGTCTTTAGAAAAATTTCACAAAACACTGTCTATCCTTATGCTGTGTCATACACTCTGATGTTTATTATTCACCTCTGTATTTTAAATTTTCCTATTTCTTTCAACAATGGTCTCAGAGTCCACTAATGAGTCCCAGTTCATAGTTTGAAAACATTGCTGTAGAGAGTCCAGCCCCTATGTTCAATAACCAAGAAATATTGACGGAATACTCCAAATGCTTTTGGTCATTCCCTCTAACAGCCCCCAACTTCCTCCTCCCTCCCCAGTATATACATTCCATTAGTAGGAGTAGATCAGACACCAACACAGTGGATTCTTCTCCAATACTCTGGTGGTCTTTGTACTCTCCACTTAAAGAACCTCATTAGACTCAGAGTGTTCTTCATGGGAAGTGATTTACATTAAAAAAAAAAAAAGATCAAAAGACTATTTTCCTTGCACAGTATATTACTTCCTGCAATTCATCAAAATTCTTTTCATGGGTAAAGGTCATTTTCTATTTCTGTATGGTATCTGTGTGTGTTTTGTTGAAAAAGGTGTGGCTCTCAAAACATAAATCAACCCTTACATGTTGACGAAAAAACTCTTGAAATGCTACCAGAGGGAGGTGATGGGAATAACTTGGTGAAAAGAGGTGCAGATGCCATCAGACTTTCCAGAACCATGAACTCAGCCCATCTGACTGCCTAAAGCAGGGAAAGATCCAAATAAAATACCTGGGCAGGTTAATAGGACTCATTTCCTATGAGTTGAAGTACTGCTAAGATAATACTTTAAAAAAAAAAAAAAAGCAATCTGAATCTGATGTGAACAGAAACAAAATCAGTGTCTGTCCTGGCAACATGGAATTGACCCATTAAGGAAGTCTTAAAGTGGGAAATCAGTGCCCTGTTATTTTTTCTAATGTATTGATTAACAGCTTGGATACGAACCTGATTGTCTAGATTTGAATCCTTGCCCCCACCCCCCAGCTCCCCCTACCAGATGTGTGGCTTTGTGCTAGTTACTTACCTCTCCATGCCACCGTTTCCTCATCTACAAAATATGAAGAGTTCTAGCACCATCCTCAGAGGGTTGCTCTGTTGATTCAGTCAAAATTTGGAAATCACTGAGCACTAGTACCTGATACATGATAAGCACAGTGTAAGTACTTGTTAAATAAATTGTCTAAGTAAAGATTAAAGCATGTCAATACTTCTGCCTTCCAACTTCAGGGCAGGGAAAAATAGAAATTAATTTTTAAAATAAGATTGAAGAAGTCACATCACTCACCATCTTGTCTGCTCATCTATGCACAGATTTGATACCCTGGGTGACAGCGTTTAAATGCCCTCCCCCATGAAAAATAACAAGCCACTAAAAAAGAAAGAGCAAGGAAGAATATCTCCATCCCTAAACTAGGATGGAAAAGGAAACTGTGTGAAAAACATAAAACAGAGCTGTTGGTGATACCTAAAAACCAGACATGGCTGAGAGACCACCCAGTGTCAGCCTAGGAAGAGAGAACCGTGTAAGCCAAAAACCCTATCCCCTGAGCATATCAATGTACTAAACACAATTTGGGGTTAGAACAATGAAAAACTGCATGGGGAAAAATTGTTTTGAAAAAATTATTTGGATAAAGCCTGCAGAAAAAAAGTGACTATATATGCAAAAGTCAACTGAAATTAAAAACTGAGAGAAGGGTTCACCTAAGAGCGGTCCTAGTTAATCAGTTAGAGAGCTCAGAAATGCATCTTTTGTGAGATGTACTCTTTAAAAAAATAAAAATGGAAATGAAAGAGGGAATCTGGACTTATTAAAAAGCACCCTCCAATGCTTTGTTATTATTTCCTAGAAATTTGAATACAGAAGCCTTATGTGCGTATACAGGTATGAATGTGTGTATGTAAGTATGCCTACTAATATCTTTATATTCAATATATTAATATTCAGTGTTTACATATATATGTTTGTGTGCATATACATTTTAAAAAATAATTTCTCCTTTTTTTCTTTTTCAAGTGCTTTCGTATGTGATATTAAGAGGTGAAAATGTCAACTGGAGCCAACTGGCTATACGCATGAAACCAGAAAATAATGCACACTCTAATAAACATAGAAATTATCTACAAATTTGGGCATAAGACCTAGTCCTTAAATATAAGCGGTTGAAACAACTGCAAAAAAGGCCTGAGACTGAGATGGGAGGGAGGGCTCTGAGTTTAGGCTGTGAGCATCATGGGTCACCGGGAGCCACTTTGATGTGAGTAGCAGCTTTGTGAAAAAAGAGCAGAGAAAACGCAGCCCTTGCTGAGACAGGAACCTCTCATTTCTCAGGCTGCATTCTGCCATTGTCCCATGCGTGTCACTCCCACTGGCCATGGCAGCAGTGCAGGGCTTGGATTAATGGCCTTAGATGGCCTCTGGACTGTAGAGTTCAGCTCTGCACCCAACGTCAGTTACAAAGAGAAAGGGAGTTTACTTTTAGGCCCACCGTTGGTTTTGCTTTTGGTTTCTCTACTTGGCCTGCCTTTCTTCCTGGGTCCCTTCAAAATCGCAAATTGCTTACTTACTTCCAACTTCTCTTCTGTCAATGTCTCTTTTCACTTTTGTAATTTCTCTCTTTTTAAAAATTCCCCACTTTGGTCTGGTGCGTTGGCTAACGCCTCTAATCCCAGCACTTTGGGAGGCCGAGGTGGGTGGATCACCTGAGGTCGGGAGTTCGAGACCACCTGACTAACATGGAGAAACGCTGTCTCTACTAAAAATACAAAATTAGCTGGGCACGGTGGAGCATGCCTGTAATCCCAGCTACTTGGGAGGATGAGGCAGGAAAATTGCTTGAACCCAGGAGGCGGAGATTGCGCCATTACACTCCAGCCTGGGCAACAAAAGTGAAACTCCGTCTCAAAGTAAATAAATAAAATAAATAAATAAAAATTTCCCCCTTTCTTGGTATTTCCAGGCTCATTTTTGTTGCTCCTTTTCAGTTTTTCTCTACTCTGAGTTCCCATTTCTCTTCTCGTTCAGGGCACCTTCTCCAGATGCTGCTCATCCTCTTCCAAACGTAGCTTCTGCAGAGCAGAATCCCGAAGCCTAGGGAAAGCAAATGGTTTCAACTGAAAATTTCTTGTTACTAGGTATTTGGGGCAGGGAGGGGAATGGGGTCCTAAAAAGCGATGGGGAGTGATGGTTAATATTGAATGTCAATGTGATTGGATTAAAGGATGCAAAGTATTGTTCCTGGGTGTATCTGTGAGTGTTGCCAAAGTCAGTGGACTGGGAGAGGCAGATCCACGCTCAATCTGGGTGGGCACCAGCTAATCAGCTGCCAGTGTGGCTGGAATAAAGCAGGCAGAAGATGGAAAAGCAGACTTTCTGAGTCTTCTGGGCTTCATCTTTCTCATGCCCTGGATACTTCCTGCCCTTGAACATCAGACTCCAAGTTCTTCATCTTTTGGACTATTGGGTGTACACCAGTGGCTTGCCAGGGGCTCTTGGGCCTTTGGCCACAGGCTGAAAGCTGCACTATCAGCTTCCCTACTTTTGAGGTTTTGGGACTTGAACGGATCTACCACTGGCTTCCTTGCTCCTCAGTTTGCAGAAGACCTGTCTTGGGACTTTACCTTGTGATCGTGTGAGTCAATTCTCCTTAATAAGTTCCCCTTCATATATACATCTATCCTATCAGTTCTGTTCCTCTAGAGAACCCTGACAATACATGGGGCTACTCAATTTTGAATTTAAGTCTCTTTCATGGCCACATTTAATCCTGCATTTCCTTGGAAATGTGAAGAGAATTCCCCTGATTACTTTCTTTCTTTCCTTACCCATTGATGATGCCAGGCACTGTGCTGCCTGCAGTCCTTGGCTCTTGGCTCTTTCCATCTTCAAGTGAGCAATTGTCAATGGAGTCTTGCTCAGGCCACACTCTGACTCTGGCTTCTGCCATCATATCTCCTTCTCTGACTCTTCTTGAGGACCCTTGTGATTCTACTGGGCCCACTGGAATAATACAAGACAACCTTCTCAGGTCAAGATTCTTAATAGAATCACATCTGCCAAGTCCCTTTGACCATAGAAGTTACCATGTTCATGGGGATTAAGATGTGGTTATCTTTGGTGGAGGGGGCATTATTCTGCCTACCACAGAGCCCATGAAAATGTTTCAATTTCTTCCAAAACCAAAAGAAAAAATTGAACTTTGGGGTAGAATAAAAGGGTTTAATATAGAAGATCAGAATGTTTGCCTTTATATCAACAAAGGAAGATAGAATTTTTGATATTATGGAGGAAGGAAGGACTCCCCAGAGTAAAAACTGCCTGGGTTCCAATGAAGCCCACCAGCACATGCTTCCGCAAATGTGGCCGAAACAGCATTAACGATAAATTTATAATAAGAGTGTGGCAGTGGAGAGTACCCACATCAGAATCACAGACCCAGGCCCCAGTTCTAGCACAGCCACTAGTAATTCATCTTGGACATGTTTTTATCAAGGAAACAATGGATTGATGGAAAAACTAACTGATTTGCACCCTGTAGGAACACCATAGTGGTTACCATAAGGGACTTATAGCCAGACAGAATGGAATTCATATTCTGGCTCATTCAGTCACTACCTGAGTGATCTTGTAAGTTACTTACTTTACAAACAAGAATTTCCTCATATAGGATAATCTCTCTCTTATCTCATAGGATTATGGTGAAGAATAAGTGGAATAAGGTATACAAAGGGCTTATCACAGTGTTAGGTACATAGTAAGCACTTATTAAGTGTCTGCTATTCTTGCTACTATTTTCATTACTTTTATTATTTCTAGTGTTAGTCTCTTCTTGCACTTCCATAAAGAAATACCTGAGACAGGGTAATTTATAAAGGGGCGTAATTGACTCACAGTTTTGCAGTCTGTACAGAAAGCCTGGCAGCACGTCCTCTGCTTCCGGGGAGGCCTCAGGAAACAATCATGGCTGAAGGCAAAGCAGGAGCCAGCACTTCACATGACTGGGAGCAGGAGGAAGAGAACAAGGGGGAAGGTGCTACATACTTTCAAACAACCAGGTCTCATGAGAACTCACTCACTATACAGTACCAACAGGGGATGGTGCTAAACCATTCATGAGAACTCTGCTCCCATGATCCAATCACCTCCCACAGAGTCTACCTCAAGCACCTGGGATTACATTTCAACATGAGATTGGGTGAGGACACAGATCCATATTATTGTTATTATAGTTACTATTATAATTATCAAATAATAATTATAGTTTTAATCCATATCGTTCAAACACATAATTTGCTTCAAGCAATTTTCAATATGAAAAACCAGAAATCAATGGGGATAAGAACTTATAAATTCTACATTTAGAAGCTGGGTCATTTGTCTCTAGTAATACGCTGGACCAAGAAAAGTAAGCTGTGCCCAGCCAATGGAATGTTAGCTCTTCTCACTCTTCAGTGAGTGATGCCTGAATAAAATAATTATATCAGACCGATTGACTGTCTAGTCCGAAAAACAAGAAATATAGCCATCTGTTTTTCAAAATACTAATTCTAGAATTTAGAGTTATGCTATCCAACATGGTAGCCACTGCTTATGTACAGCTACTTAAAGTTTAACTAATTGAAATTTAAATTTACAATATAGGTCCTCTGTCACATTAGGTACATTTCAAGTACTAAAGAGCTGCATGTGGCTTGAAGTTACCATATTGAATGTGCAGATATAGAATGTTTCCATCACCACAGAAAGTTCTATGAGACAGTGCTTGTCTATTTTAGACTATCGCCCTAAATAACCCATGTAAATACATCTGATTATTATTTAATATGATCTAACTTATCAAAGGATAACTATACAACTTGGTAATTGGATGAATCATAGGTCTGAGAAACACCAAAAAGCTTCTATGAGCATTCATGGAGATCCACATCACGCATGTGTGAATTCCATGGGTATGGGTATACAACAAATACCTACCCTCTCAGGTAATTTAAAGAAAAACAAAACTAAAACAGTAAGCAAAGATGTCAAACTAAATGATTAACAAGAGATTAGATTATTAAATTTTTATTAGTCTTGGCTTTCAAATTTATTTTATTGCAACTCATAGAAAGAAACTTAGTTTATATGGTAACCCAGTATGAGCACACATAAACACAATTGAAACAAAGGTTTCACAAAGTAACAGTAGTCCTTACCACATGTAAATATTCTGATATTTTCTATTTCCTCCTCTTCCTCATCTTTCTTCACTTCTTTCTCCTTCTTTTGCTCCTTGTACTATTGTGTATTAGTCTGTTTTCACGCTGCTGATAAAGACATATCTGAGACTGGGCAATTTTCAAACAACAGAGGTTTAATGGAGAACTCATGGTTCCACATGGCTGGGGAAGCCTCGCAATCATGGCGGAAGGACAGGAGGAGCAAGTCACATCTTATGTGGATGGCAGCAGGCAAAAAGAGTGTTTATGCAGAGAAACTCCTGTGTTTTAAACGATCAGATCTCGTGAGACCCATTCACTATCACTAGAACAGCACAGGAAAAACCTGCCCGCATGATTCAACCATCTCCCACCAGGTCTCTCCCACAATATACGGGAATTATGGGAGCTACAAGATGAGATTTGGGTGGGGACACAGAGCCAAACCATATCATTCTGTCCCTGGCCCCTCCCAAATCTCAACTCTTCACATTTCAAAACCAATCATGCCTTCCCAACAGTCCCCCAAAGTCTCAACTCATTTCATCATTAACTCAAAAGTCCACTGTCCAAAGTCTTATCCAAGACAAGGCAAGTCCCTTCCATCTATGAGCCTGTAAAATCAAAAGCAAGTTAGTTTCTTCCTAGATATAATGGGGGTACAGTCACTGAGTAATACAGCCATTCCAAACGGGAGAAATTGGCCAAAACAAAGGGGCTACAGGCCCCATGCAAGTCTGAAATCCATCAGGGCAGTCAAATCTTAAAGCTCCAAAATGGTCTCCTTTGACTCCATGTCTCACATCCAGGTCATCCTGATGCAAGAGGTGGGTTCCCATGGTCTTGGGCAGCTCCGCCCCTGTGGCTTTGCAGGGTACAGCCTCCCTCCTGCTACCTTCACAGGCTGGCGTTGAGTGTCTGTGGCTTTTCCAGGCACAGAGTAGAACCCGTCAGCGGATCTACCATTCTGGGGTCTGGAGAATGGTGGCCCTCTTTTCACAGCCCCACTAGGTGGTGCCCCAGTAGGGACTCCAACTCCACATTTCCCTTCTGTACTGCTCTAGCAGAAGTTCTCCATGAAAGCCCCCCCGCCCCCACACCCTGGTAGCAAACTTCTCCTAGACATCCAGGCATTTCCATACATCCTCTGACATCTAGGTGGAGGTTCCCAAACCCCAGTTCTTGACTTCTGTGCACTCCCAGGCTCAGCACCACATGGAAGCTGCCAAGGCTTGGGGCACCCACTGAAGCTGTGACCTGAGCTCTACATTGGCCCCTTTCAGCCACAGCTGGAGAGGCTGGGATGCAGGGAACTAAGTCTCTAGACCACACACAGCACAAGGACCCTGGGCCCAGCCCAGGAAACCACTTTTTTCTCCTAGACCTCCAGGCTGTGATGGGAGAGGCTGCTGTGAAGACCTCTGACATGCCATGGAGACATTTTCCCCATTGTCTTCTGGATTAACATTTGGCTCCTCATTACTTACGCAAATTTCTGCAGCCGGCTTGAATTTCTCCTTGGAAAACGGGATTTTCTTTTCTACTTTTACACTCCGCTTCCCTTATAAAACTGAATGCCTTTAATGGCACCCAAGTCATCTATTGAATGCTTTGCTGCTTAGAAGTTTCTTCTGCCATGTACTCTAAATCATCTCTCTCAATTTCAAAGTTCCACAAATCTCTTCGGCAGGGACAAAATGCTGCCAGTCTCTTTGCTAAAACATAGCAAGAGTCACCTTTGCACCAGTTCCCAACAAGTTCTTCTTCTCCACCTGAGACCACCTCAGCTTGGATTTCATTGTCTATATTATTATCAGCATTTTGGTCAAAGTCATCCAACAAGTCTCTAGGGAGTTCCAAACTTTCCTGCATTTTCCCATCTTCTTCTGAGTCCTCCAAACTGTTCCAACCTCTGCCTGTTACCTTTCAAAGTTGCTTACACATTTTGGGGTATCTTTTCAGCAGTGCCCGACTCTAGTGGTACCAATTTACTGTATTCATTTTTTTTCATGCTGCTGATAAAGACATACCTGAGACTGGGCAATTTGCAAACGATAGAGGTTTAATGGAGAGCTCACAGTTTCATGTGGCTGGTGAGGCCTCACAATCATGGTAGACAGCAAGGAGGAGCAAGTCACATCTTACGTGGATGGCAGCAGGCAAAAAGAGGGCTTGTGAGGAGAAACTCCCATTTTAAAAGTCATCAGATCTCATGAGACCCATTCACTATCACTAGAACAGCATGGGAAAGACCCACCCCTGTGATTCAACCATCTCCCACCAGGTCTCTCCCACAATATATGGGAATTATGGGAACTACGAGATGAGATTTGGTTAGGGACACAGCCAAACCATATCATTCTGTCCCTTTCACAACACGTGGGAATTATGGGAACTATAAGATGAGATTTGGGTGGGGACACAGAGCCAAACCATATCATACTGGTTATCCAAGGCACTGATTTAATGACTCCCACAGTGGGATGACCTGTAGTTTGAAAAACACTGATCTAGACTGGGGGTTGTAAACTCGAATGCTGAAAGTGGCTGGATGAGTGAGTGGAGAGGGCTGTGTGGAGACTATGAGCAAACAGAGCATATGACCCTTTGAAAGGGCACAACAGCTGTTCAGCTCTAATCAATCTTTTCTATGATGGAATATTACTTAGAACTGTTGCTGGAACTTCTGATTGTTTAAGAGAAGTCATATATCCAGGCATTTTTGTGAAACTTCCCAATTTAGAAGTGTGGCAAATAATTCTTCAAAATCTCAAATACTTGCCAGCCAAAAAAAACAAGTCTCTTAAATGGTATTGGTCTGATTAAAGATTAATTTTCTAGTTCCAGGGGTAAAACTGGAAGCAGATTCTTTTTCCTCTAAATGAGAATGTGGAATCTCCCAAAACTGATATGGTACAATCCTTCTGTTCTTACATGACCCAGTGGGGAAGGAAGGAAGGATCCTCTGCTGAAGAAATGAGTTGAAAATGACCAGGTCTCCTTGAATGAGGCTGTGTTGGGTGTCCACTAACTCCCAAGAACAGAAGGAATCAGTCATTCCATCAGCACAGAGTCCCCAACTTATCCTTGCCTAGTCAAAGTGAAAGAAGTTCCATTAGCTAGTCTCAGCCCAAGCTGTCCCTCAGTAATGACTACAGCGTCCTTTGTCTTTGAAAGCTCAGTTAGTTCTTACTTGTACATATAACTGGCTAGGCATCCAGGAGCTGGGCTGCCAAGGCACAAAAGCCTATCAATTATCTAAAAACATCTACAATTAAAACATACTTAAATTTCAAACATAAATCCTACTACTGTATCATTGAAATGTTGCATCAGGCAGCTTTATATTTAAATATCTGGGTTTTACCTATTAGGTTAAGCCATGTAAAATCACCAATATACAAACATTTTTAAAATAAACTTTTAATTTTGGAATAATTTTAGATGTTTGGAATTCATAGAAAATTTGCCAAAATTATAGAGAGAATTCCTATACATCTTTTACCTCATTTCCCCTGATGTTAGCATGTTATACAATGGTCTCAGTTCATTTTGTATTGCTATAAAAGAACACATGAAGCTGGATAATTGATAAACAATAGAAGTCTATTTTGTTAATGGTTGTGAAGGATGGAAAGTCTAAGACATGGGGCCAGCATCTGGTGAGGGCTTTCATGCAGTGTCATCACATGGCTGAAGGTAGAAGGGCAAGGGAGCATAAGAGTCAGAGTGCAAGAGCAGGAGGGGTCTGAACTCAGTTTTGTTGTTGTTGTTGTTTGTTTGTTTTGAGGGAGGGTTTTTCTCTGTTGCCCAGGTTGGAGTACGGTGGTTCAATCATGCCTCACTGCAGCTTCAAACTCCTGAGCTCATGCAATCCTCCCACCTCAGCCTCCCAAGTAGCTAGGACTGTAGGTGTGTACCTGCCTAATTTTTGTTTGTTTGCTTTTGTTTTTGTGTTTTTTGAGACGGAGTCTCACTCTGTCGCCTAGGTTGAAGTGCAGTGGTGCAATCTCTGCTCACTGCAAGCTCTGCCTCCCGGGTTCACACCATTCTCCTGCCTCAGCCTCCCAAGTAGCTGGGACTACAGGCACCCAACCACCACACCCAGCTAATTTTTTGTATTTTCAGTACAGACTGATTTTCGCCGTGTTAGCCAGGATGGTCTTGATCTCCTGACCTTGTAATCTGCCCGCCTTGGCCTCCCAGAGTGCTGGGATTACAGGCATGAGCCACCACGCCACACCATACCTGGCTAATTTTTTTGTTGTTGTTCTTTGTGGAGACAGGGTCTCACTATGTCATCCAGGCTGATCTGGAACTCCTGGCCCCAAGCAATCCTCCTGCCTCAGACTCCCAAAATGCTGGGATTATAGGTGTGAAACACCATGCCTGGCCTGAAGTCACTTTTCTAGCGAACCCACTGTCACCAAACAGACCCACTTCCATGTAATGAAATTAATCTATTCATGATGTCAGAGCCCTCATGACCTAATTACTCATCTCCTAACATCATTGCACTGGGGATTATGTTTCCAACACATGAACTTTAGGGGACACATTCAAACCATAGAAATAACCCAGATACATGTAGAAAAACTAAGATATTCACATTGGCACATTATTATTAGCTGAACTACTTCATTTGGATTTACTCAGTTTTTTCATTAATGTCTTTTTTCTGTTCCGGAATGCAATCTAATCTTATTCTGTTCCATATTGCATTTAATTCAACGTTTTGATCTACACAAAAAGGTTATTTTATATGTACCTAATACTTTAGGAATCAAATTAGTAACTAAAGAAGAAAAGTCTTATTACAATGTGGCCATTAGGTCCTAGGAAGAAGATTACCTTGGGGACCGTCATCAGCATGCATCTACTGCCAGTTTGAGAAGCTCAACTCATCTAGACTCTAGATACAGCCATAGGCTTCTGAATCTCTGTTCCTTGGCCTAGTGCAGTGTGTGGCATGAAGGAAGTGCCCAATAAACACATGCTGAATATCTACTACTTGTTCACAAATAAGAATTAAGTGTCTGGAAACCCAAACAGGGGCAGAAAAGCCACTTCCTGCCCGGAAATTGCTCTGTGATTAATTTCTTTGTTCATCTACAACTAACACCGTCTTGAAATACCAATGTTTGCATTATTTTGCCAGGGCTTCCATAACAAGGTACCACACAGTGGGTGCTTAAACAACAGGAGTTTCTTCTCTCATAGTTCCAGAGGCTGCAAGTCCCAACTCAAAATGCTGCCAGGGTTGGCTTCTTCTAAGACCACTCTTTTTAGCTTGAGGATGGCCTTCTGCTCCCTGTGCCACACATACCTTTCCCTCCTTGCAGGTCTGTCCAAATCTCTTCTTACAAGGACACCAGAGATCAGATTAGGGCTCACCCCAGTGAACTCATTTTAACTTAATTACCTCTTTAAAGACCCTGTCTCAAAATACAGTCACATTCTGAGACACTGGGGGTTAGGGATTCAACATACACTTTTTGGGCGAATAGAACTCAGTCCATAATAATGTTGAACACATCTGATATTTAGGGGTCAAAAAGAAAAATCAGAAGAAGAACTTTCCTGACTCCAGATATCACTCATCCCCAAAGGCTGGATCTGTTATCCTTTCTCCGGATTATTTTGAATGCTTTACTGCATGACTAGACCTATGTCAGTTGCTATCAGAGAGTGTTGCTTCCTTCCATGTTAATGCAAGCCCCTCAATTAGACTGGATCTCTAAAATGCCTTCAGTCAGCTTAGTACAATGACAAAGAACTCTGGAAGTTACTTTATGTATTTGTTTGACTGACTAGAGAAAAATACCCATCTCAGCAACTTACAAAGCAGGACGACAGGCATTAGGGATAGTGTTGTCAGCAGGGCCAGGGGGCAGTGCATAAAGCCCTTTTATCAGTCAAATTCTGTGCTTCAGAGAACCTAGGTGGATCCAAAGCACATTTTTCTAACTAATTTATGTCTGTGTGCACACACATGTGTGTGCACACCAGAAATCATTATAATATTTTAAAAGTGTATCTACAAGGCTGTGATCTTTGTTTGGAGACTTTAAAAAATGAAAACAATCACAGGGTACAGACATTGCCTGACAGGCAAGGGACTGAAAGCAAAATTAAATAATGAACAGACCAAGGGCACTGGGGGCAGGAATCTGAAGTAGAAGCCTTCAGAGCAAGCACTTCGATAGAGAAAAGAAAGGCTACCGAGGGAAAAGCAATTAATGGGGAAGGGGCTGGTATGAAAATGGGCCCAGGGAAAGCTGCTGGGGACAGGAGGGAGGGCGGGGTGCACTGGAGAATGGTGGGGTGGTGGTGGGGCAACCAACGTGCTCACCAGGCCGTCATTAGCCCAGAATTATCAGGCACCTGAAACAACAAGGTCAAGAATGTGACCTGAACGATAGATGAAATATTTGTTTAGGAAGCCACATACTGGGAGAAAGACTCATAGAGTTAAACTGGGGTGCTTACCTTTTCTGATTGTAGAATTAAAGAGCAACAGAAATACAAGCAAACCCTATACATGCATTTTACTAATGTCCTGAAGAAAACTGATCAGATACTGAGTGTGGGGAGAGAACAGGCTCTGTCTGATCTCTCGGTGTGGGGACCAGAAGGGCAGGGGGAGGAACGCGGGCACAGACTGGGCCTCAGCCCCTCCCCGGCAGACCCGCCAGCCAGGGCATCCGGATTCCAGGCCTCCTGGACAAAGAGCCCTTCCCCCTTGTCAGCCTTCCTGTTCCCTGGGATTGTGTGGCCCAACCCTTTGATCAAACTAGGGTATTATGTCTACAGACAACTGCTTTAAATATCAAGGTTTCAGGGTTGGCTCTTGGGTCCCTCAGCTTTTCCATTTAAAAAAAAAAAAAAAAAAAAAAAAAAAGGCATATGCCCGGGCTTGTTAGGATTTCTGTTTTCCAGCTTAAAATAACCTGGTCTCTAAGAGGGCTTTCCAAAGCTGTCCCAGTCCTTGGAAGACGTCAGAAGATGACCACGGTGGATGCATCAGGAACAGAAATCCGCAGCTTAGTGTTTCTGCTGGTTGTGGCCTAAATGCTCTTTTACAATGGGAGGAGAATCTGCTTGTGGCCAATGTGAATTTCTAAAACGTTGTACTTGCAGTAATGAACTGGGAACCAGGATTCCAGACCTGGTTCTGCAGCACACTCTGAGTCTTTTAGTCATTTAGTCTCTCTGGATCAGAGTTTTCCCTTTTTATACAAATTTGGATGTTTAAACTTGGCAAGCTCTGATGCCAGATTTAAAAATCCTACACTTCTTTCACTGCTATGTATTCCCTAAAAAGAATGTTCTGCTTGACCCTGCAATAACCTAAGTACTACGTATTTCATCAGCTTCAAGAAATAGCTAAATGGAAAGAGGAAAATGAAAAGCCCCTTCAAAAACTGTCTCAATGGTAACACCTTCTCCATAACTCACCAATTTAATAAGGAGCTGGAGTCTAACATGGCCAGATCACAATGCCTCTGGGTAACACTTTTCTGATTTTACTTAGAGAAAATATAATAAAAATGCTATTCTAGATGGATCCATTTCTTTTGCCTCTTGCCCCATAAATCACTTCTTTCTAGTCAACGGAAAACCCCTCCCTCACAGAGTAGCAAGAAAATTGAGGCAGGTGCAAGACAAGAGAAGTAGATCAAGTTGAGATCTATTGAAAATTGCAAAAGATTTGCCATAAAATTGTATTTAACAGAGCAAGAGATTCAGATGTATATCTGAAAGTAGCTTTGCTAAGTTATGATTGCGTTAGCCACATGTGGAAAAGTGCTGAGAATGTCTTATGATTATTATTGGTGACACATTTCCATGTCTTCTATTAATTGAACTCAATGGGATTGCTCTGTACTAGGTGTACTTATTGAATTTACATAGTGTAGGAGTTCACGTTCTGAGTCTTTTCTTTGGGATTGTATGGAAGACGGTTCTGGACATCAGAATCCCAAGGTTTATTTAATTCTTTTTCTGATCTTTGTTTTTACATTTTAAAACATGTTATGAGACCTTATCAATCTCTCAGCACTTCTATTGCCATAATACTTAGGATGAACTAGGAGCTGCTTTGAGGTTTCTAGGGAGAACTCCTGTCTCTGAGTCAGTCCCGACACAAGATCTTCATTTTGGTCCACAAATCTCAGCCAGAATCCAGACTTCAGTCATTCTCCTGAGACATCCGTATATGAGGCTGATGTCTAAATCTCTGTCTGCTTCCAAGTTCAGTCTCTTTCTTGAGCCTCCCTTATCATACCAAATTTGTTCACCTGGGTGTCCTCAGGTATGCTAAATTCAAGTGCTTGAGACTAAATTCGTAATGTTTCCTCCAGAAAGCAACTTCCGTGACACCCTTCATTTTATCACCGCTATGGTTTGAATGTCTGTGACCCTCCAAAATTTGAGACCTAATGCAACAGTATCAGGAAATGAGGCCTTTAGGAGGCAGTTAGGTTATAGGGGCTCCACCCTCAAGGATGGAATAAGTACCTTACAAAATGGCTAGAGGGAACTAGCTGGACCCTTTTTTCTCCCCCATACCTTCTGCTATATGAGGACACAGCATTTGTCTCCTGCAGAGGACACAGCATTTGAGGTGTCATCTTGTAAGCAAAGACCAGGCTCTCACCAGACACCAAACATGCCAGCACCTTGATCTTGGACTTTCCAGCCTCCAGAACTCTGAGAAATACATCTCCATTGTTTATACATTACTCAATCTAAAGCATTTTGTTACAGCAGCACAAACAGACTAAGGTAATCAATAACAATAGTATTTTTCTGGTTGCCAGATTTAAACCTCAGCATCATCTCTAAATAGTACCTCCCTCTTGCCTGCAGTTTGGTTACTGGGTCATGTCCGTTCTTCCTGTGTAGTGTCTTTTTGATCTGTCCTTTCTGGCTGATGATAGCTGCCATCAATCCCTGATTTTTCAGCTGCCATTTTCTGCCAACCATCCCACAAATCACTTCCAGATGACTTTATTCACCCAACAAATACCTGATGAGTGCTTACTATGTTATTAAAAAAACAACAACCCAGTAGCACATTGAATGACATCTACAGGTAAAGATGTAAACTCCTGAACCCATCACTCAGCCCTACACTGCTGTGGCTAAGCTTGACTGCCACTCACTCTTCTTATATACACCCTCTCTTCTCCAGACAAATGGCTTCACTGAGCTTCCTTTAAATACTTAGAGCTTTCCTCCTCCTTTAGATTTCCTACCTGGAAATCCTTTCTTCTTCCTTCACTTGACATTAACCATTTTTCTTATGGTCATTATTCCATTCACTCAATTCCATTCCAAAATTGTATCGTTCTCTATATTTTTCTATGTCTTGTCACCTCAAGTGGACCATGAGCACTTTAAGAGAGAGGTAGAGTGTTTGTGTCCACCTTTGTGTCCTATCAGCTTAATTAAATAAATTGCAGGAAGGAAAGAAAATGAACAATCATTGTCTACAGTAGATCAGAGACCTTCATACACGTTTTCCTTTTAACATCCCATTTAATGCTCTAAACCAAGCGGTAGCAAGCTATACGCCATGGGTCAGATCCAGCCTGTCTGGTTTTGTAACTAAAATGTATTGCAATAGTGCCACACTTACTCATTTGCATATTGTCCATGGCTGCTTTTATGCTACAATGGCAGAACTGAGTAGCTGTGACAGCCTGGAAGGTGAGCAAAAACTAAAATATTTACTATCTGTTCCTTCAAGAAAAAGTTGGCAAATCCCTGGTCTAAGCAACTACAAGAGGTGAGATCTTTTTCATCTGCTTGTATAGGTGAACAAACAGAAGTTCAGAGAGTTTGGGTAAATTGCTCAAAGTCACACAGCTAATAAGGAACCCAGCAGAAATTTGAAGCCAGGTCTATGTGATTTCGAAATCCATAGGCTTTTCATCTGACCGTGGGATATAGTTGGCTGTTGCTAATATTTGATGATAGTAAGGTTGTCATCTACATCCTACCCCTTGGATTTTTTTTTTACATTTTTGCAGGAAGTAATCCAGTGGCTAGAATTAACTGAGATTTTCCCAGCACATGTCAAATCCCTCTGAATGACCATGTTGCTATAATTTTAGAAGACATTCTGTGTGACGTCACTCCACAGCAGTTATGACATGCTACACTAATGACCTCCAGAAAGGCATGGCTACCTTGAGAGCAAGGGCTCTGTCTAGTATTTTTTTTTTTTTTTTTTTTTTTTTGAGACGGAGTCTCGCTGTGTCACCCAGGCTGGAGTACAGTGGCGCGATCTCGGCTCACTGCAAGCTCCGCCTCCCGGGTTCCCGCCATTCTCCTGCCTCAGCCTCCGAGTAGCTGGGACTACAGGCGCCCGCCACCACGCCCGGCTAGTTTTTTGTATTTTTAGTAGAGACGGGGTTTCACCATGTTAGCCAGGATGGTCTCGATCTCCTGACCTCGTGATCCACCCGCCTCGGCCTCCCAAAGTGCTGGGATTACAGGCTTGAGCCACCGCGCCCGGCCTCTGTCTAGTATTCTCTTGTACCCCTGAGCCTCCAGAGTGGTTCTAGCATATCATAAACCTCCAACATACATATGTGCGGAATACTAATTGTGGGAATGCCTGTTATTTTGAGAGAGAGAAATTATTTTCACAACTACCAGATTTCAGTAGGAATTACAATGGGAAAGTTCCCACTATGGAGTCACAGACCACCTGGATTAAAATGCTGGTGCCATCATTTACCCAGGATGTTATCTCAGGCAAGTTGCCTAATTTGTACACACTTTGCTGTTTTTTCCATGAAACAGGAATAATGTTGTTACTTTGATGTAATGAAAAGAGACAAAGAAAGCACTTACAGAAATTCCTGGTACACAGTAAACAATCAACAAACATAAGTTATTATTGGCTTAAGTAATTGCATCAAAGCTTAGAAAGGTGAATTCATTTTGAAGAGCCATAAAATCACATAAAGTGGGAAATGCAGCAAAAACAAACAATAAGCAAGCAGAGGAAGAAGGAGACAAGAGGAAGAGGATGAAGAAGGCAAGAAAGTCCCTCCTTTGCTTCATCTCTGCAAAAGACTTCCAGAAGACTTTCTTTATCAATAAATAAATGCATTCGTGTTCTCAAGAATACATCCTGCTCTACCAATGAAAATGAGAGGAAGGAAACTTTGACCAACAACAGTTCAGAAGACAAGCCCCAAATATTAGTAGAGAGAGGGGAATAAAAGAGCATGGAAAGCAGCACATTTAATCATATTAATTAACGCACATAATAGTCAGTAAAGCCAAAATTGGCCCCTCACCGAGATTCGCATCATTACCCTAAAGTAATTAAACTGCTGCCAAGATCCCACATCATGCGAATCAGTTCTACCTGAAATAGCTATTAAAGTTGTAATCATGCCCCATTTGAAGTCTTGACTTCATGAATATGATTGAGAGCTTGTTGAATGAGGTAAAATTTGTCTAAGCCTTCGAGGGAGGAAAGAGAGAGACGTGCTGCTGATGGCAGGCATCAATCACTGGGTTACAAGCTCCAGTCCTTTCAGAAATCCAATACAGAATGAGTCCCCTATGGATTCTTGAACTATTTTAGAAAAGGTTGCATTAAGATGTGATTCCCATTGATTTCCTGTTCTCTTTCTGCTTTGTTTAGATTCAACTGTAGAAGTTCATACTCTACCTAAAGTGTTATTTAAAAGATAGAAAGAAAAGAAGGGATGGTGGGGACAAGTCTGACTCTGGATTTCTTTTTCCTATAGGTTTTCTTTTCCCCCTGGAATATCAAATTATCCTTTCTGCTCATGTTTTACCCATTAGAAACTTGGTTTTATATATATTTGAAATGATTTCCAATGACTTAAAAACAGAAGTTCATGTTTTATCCAGTTTTACAAAATTCAACTCTTAGAGTTGGGAAGCTCATTTATTCTCTAAATGGATCAGGAATATTTTGTAGAAGGCTACCAGCAAAAGGAAACGAGATTTGCCAATATGGCCATTACTCTGCTGATATGATATGAGTCTGCACGACAGATCTCGGGGAGCCCCAGAGGGAGGGCAGAGGTCTGGTGCCTGGCTGCCCACGTGCTCTTCCTCAGAAATTGCTCCCATGGGTTTCTTCTAGATGAGACACTGTCTTTGTATAGTGAGACCCTACTTCCCTAAGCACCCCAGATTGGGCCTAGTATGGGTGCTTCAGTCAAAGACAGACAGAAGCAGGTTAGACCTAAGGAAGGCTTGTGGCCCATGAGGTACCTGGCCTTAGAACTCTTATCAGTAAGGGTGTTCCATGTTGGATGTTAGATGCCCACCAACAGATGTTAGGAAGAACAAAAGCAAAAACACTAGGGCTCAGAAACATAGATTCAGAATTAACAGACACCTTGGCATGAGCAGGGATAGCTCCCTCAGAGACAGATAGGAGTCAATGTAAAGAATGCAAGAGTCCCTGGAGTCAAGAGCAACGGTTTTCATGAGATCATGTTCTTTACTATAACTGTTGTTTGAAATATACTTCACAATGCCGCCCTGCTCCCTGGAGTAGTTTTCTTAGTAGGCTGTGGGGGTGTTTGATGGTAGTGGTGAGAGGCTGTGCACTTTATTGACTAAGAATTAAAGCAATTTCTATGAAAGTGCCTGGTACTTGTTCTGGTCAACTGTCCATAACCAATGGACAAAGGCGAGTTCATAGAATTTGAAGGAACTGCAGCACTTCCCTTTCATTTCTGATCAGCTTGGCTAGTCTCTTAACATAATCCTGAAGAAATGGTGCCAAATTGGTGGACAGTTTGAAGGGACAACCATGTTGAAAAGTCCTGTGCATCAATCTCAGTAGGGAAAAGCAGGAAAGGTGGGACATAGTGGGTTTCCCAGGCAGCATGTCCTTGGCACCTGGGAGGTAAGATGATGTTATAGACAGAATGTGCTCTAACCTCTTGCAGTTTAGAATGTGACTGTATTTAAAGGCAGGGCCTTTAAAGTGGTGATTAAGTTAAAACGAAGCCATTAAAGAGGGTCCTAATCCAGTATGTGTCCTTATAAGGAGAGGAAATTTGTACACACAAAGAGAAATGAGGAACGCACACACACAGAGGAGATGGCAACCACCTGCAAGCCAAGGAGAGAGGTTTCAGAAGAAACCAAACCTTGGACTTCCAACCTCCAGAATTATGAGAAATAAACTCCTGTTGTTTAAGCCACCCAGTGTGTGGTATTTTGTTACAGCAGCCCTGGCTGACTAATACAGATGGCATACAGAAAGACTCTAAGGAGTTCGGTGTGTATAAGATCCAACTGCAGTGAACTTGTGTCATTTAGATGCATGTTAAGGCATGGTCGGAGGGGAGGGTGTTTGCATGTGAGTGACTAGTGCCTGCAGGCGGTGAGATGGACACTATATACACTCATATTCAACCCTCACAACAGGCTGGTGAAGTAACTTACCCTCCCTTTGTAGATGAAGAAACTGAGGCTTAGCAAGGAAAGAATCATGCCTGAGTTTGCCAGAGAGAGGTCAGGAGTTTCTGGCTCCAAGGCAGACACCAAGTAGTCTCTCAGAAGTCCCCTGACAGGAAGGAAGAGTCTGGTCAAAGTCAGATTCCAAATGACTGGTGCAGAGGCCTATGCAGAATTATCAAGGCCAAGAAATAGCAAAGGTGGGTTAGTGCAACAAAGCAAAGAGGTTTGGTCTCTGAACTTTGGAATATAATCATGGCTCTGCCACCTACCAGTTGGACACCTTGGGCGCCATATCTCATTAAGCCTCCATTCCTTTACCTGTGAAATAGTAACACCTCTTAAAGTACCATGTTCAGACTTCATAGGATTGTTGAGAAAATTAGATGCATCAATACATTTAAAATACTCCTCGCACTGTATATTTGGTCAGTGTTCTTCAGAGACACAGAACCAATAGGCTGCATATCTGTATAGAAAGAGATTTATTTTAAGGAATTGGCTATGATTGTGGATGCCTGGTGAGTACAAAATCTCATAGACAAAGCCAGCAGGCTGGAGACTCGAGAAAGAGTTGTAGTCAAGTCCAGGAACAGTTTACTGCAGAACCAGAAAGAGCAGATGCTGCAGATGAAGTCTGAAGACAGTCTGTTGGAGAATCCTTCTTGCTCAAGAAAGATCTACTTTTTGTTCTTTTCAGGCTTTCAATTGATTGGATGAGGACACCCACATTATGGAAAATGATCTGCTTTATTCAAAATTGAAAGATTGAAATGTAAATTTCATCCAAGAGCCCCTTCCAGAAACACCCAGAATAACGTTTGATATTTTTGTTATTAATATCACAAAAATATATTTGTGGATGGTGGCCCAGCCAAAGTAACACATAAAATTAACCATCATACAATGTGTGGCACTTAGTAAGATCTCAGTAAATGTTCACTTCATCATTTGTATCAAAGTATCAAACGGTTAAATTATCTTTTTTTTTTTTTTTAACTTTAAGTTCTGGGATACATGTGCAGAACATGCTGGTTTGTTACATAGGCATACATGTGCCATGGTTTGCTGCACCGATCAACCTGTCATTTAGGTTTTAAGTCCTGCATATGTTGGGTGTTTATCCTAATGCTCTCCTTCCCCTTGTCCCCCAACCCCTGATAGGCTCCAGTGTATGATGTTCCCCTCCCTGTGTCCATGTGTTCTCATTGTTCAACTCCCACTTATGAGTGAGAACCTGCGGTGTTTGGTTTTCAGCTCCTGTGTTAGTTTGCTGAGAACGATGGTGTCCTACTTCATCCACGTCCCTCCAGAGGACATAAATTCACTCTTTTTTACGGCTGCATAGTATTCCATGGTGTATATGTACCACATTTTCTTTATCCAGTCTATCATTGATGGGCATTTGAGTTGGTTCCAAGTCTTTGCTATTGTAAATAGTGCTGCAATAAACATATATGTGCATGTGTCTTTACAGTAGAATGATTTTTAATCCTTTTGGTATATACCCAGTAATAGGATTGCTGGGTCAAATAGTATTTCTGATTCTAGATCCTTGAGGAATCACCACACTGTCTTCCACAATGGTTGAACTAATTTATACTCCCACCAACAATGTGAAAGAGTTCCTATTTCTCCACATCCTCACCAGCATCTGCTGTTTCCTGACTTTTTAATGATTACCATTCTAACTGCTGTGAGATAGTATCTCATTGTGGTTTTGATTTGCATTTCTCTAATGACCAGTGATGATGATCTTTTTTTCATATGTTTGTTGGCCTCATAAATGTCTTCTTTAGAGAAGTGTCTGTTCATATCCATTGCCCACTTTTTGATGGGGTTGTTTTTTTCTTGTAAATTTGTTTAAGTTCCTTGTAGATTCTGGATCTCAGACCTTTGTCAGATGGGTAGATTGCAAAAATTTTCTTCCATCTGTAGGTTGCCTGTTCACTCTGATGATAGTTTCTCTTGCTGTGCAAAAGCTATTTAGCTTAATTAGATCTTATTTGTCAATTTTGGCCTTTGTCGCAATTGCTTTTTGTGTTTTAGTCATGAAATCTTTGCCCATGCCTGTGTCCTGAATGGTATTGCCTAGATTATCTTCTAGGGTTTGTATGGTTTTGGGTTTTACACGTAAGTCTTTAATCCATCTTGAGTTAATTTTTGTATAAGGTGTAAGGAAGGGGTCCAGTTTCTGTTTTCTGCATATGGAAGCCAGTTTTCCCAGCACCATTTATTAAATAGTGAATCTTTCCTTATTGCTTGTTTTTGTCAGTTTTGTCGAAGATCAGATGGTTGTAGATGTGTGGTGTTACTTCTGAGGCCTCTATTCTGTTCTGTTGGTCTATATATCTGTTTTGGTACCAGTACCATGCTGTTTTGGTTACTACAGTCTTGTAGCATAGTTTGAAGTCAGGTAGCATGATGCCTCCAGCTTTGTTCTGTTTGCTTATCATTGTCTTGGATATTGGGGCTCATTTTTGGTTCTGTATGAAATTTAAAGTAGTTTTTTCTAATTCTGCAAAGAAAGTCAATGGTAGCTTGATGGGGATAGGCTTGAATCTATAAATTACTTTGGGCAGTATGGCCATTTTCACGATACTGATTCTTCCTATCCATGAGCATGGAATTTTTTTCCATTTGTTTGTGTTCTCTTTTATTTCCTTGAGCAGTGGTTTGTAGTTATTCTTGAAGGGGTCCTTCATGTTCCTTGTAAGTTGTATTCCTAGGTATTTTATTCTCTTTGTAGCAACTGTGAATGGGAGCTCACTCATGATTTGTCTCTATGCTTGTCTATTGTTGGTGTATAGGAAGGCTTGTGATTTTTGCACATTGATTTTGTATCCCGAGGCTTTGCTGAAGTTGCTTATCATCTTAAAGAGTTTTGGGGCTGAGACGATGGGGTTTTCTAGATATACAATCATGTCATCTGCAAATAGAGACAATCTGACTTCTTCTCTTCCTGTTTGAATATACTTTATTTCTTTCTCTTGCCTGATTGCTTTGGCCAGAACTTGCAATCCAATGTTGAATAGGAGTGGTGAGAAAAGCATCCTTGTCATATATCAGTTTTCAAAGGGAATGCTCCCAGCTTTTGCTCATTCAGTATGATATCAGCTATGGGTTTGTCATAAATAGCTCTTATTACTCTGAGACATGTTCCATCAATACCTAGTTTATTGAGTTTTTAGCATGAAGTGATGTTGAATTTTATTGAAGGCCTTTTCTGCATCTATTGAGATAATCAGGTGGTTTTTGTCATTGGTTCTGTTTATGTGATGGATTACATTTATTGGTTTGTGTATGTTGAACCAGCTTTGCATCCCAGCGATGAAGCTGACTTGATTGTGGTGGATAAGCTTTTTGATGTGCTACTGGATTCAGTTTGCCAGTATTTTACTGAGGATTTTTGCATTGACGTTCATCAGGGACACTGCCCTGAAATTTTCTTTTTATGTTGTGTCTCTGCAAGGTTTTGGTAGCAGGAGGATGCTTGCCTCATAAAATGAGTTAGGGAGGATTCCTTCTTTTTCTATTGTTTGGAATAGTTTCAGAAGGAATGGTACCAGCTCCAATTTGTACCTCTGGTAGAATTCAGCTGTGAATCCATCTGGCCCTGGGATTTTTTTTGGTTGGTAGGCTATTAATTACTGCCTCAATTTCAGAACTTGTTATTGGTCTATTTGGGGATTCAACTTCTTCCTGGTTTAGTCTTGGGAGGCTGTATGTGTCCAGGAATTTATCCATTTATTCTAGATTTTCTAGTTTATTTGCGTAGAGGTGTTTATAGTATACTCTGTTGGTAGTTTGTATTTCTGTGGCATCAGTGGTGATATCCCCTTTGTCATTATTTGTTTTTGAGAGTTTATGGAAAAATTTTTATTGTCAATATAGTCTAAGCATATGTCAAACTACCATTATTCCTTTCTCTTTTTTTTTTTTCTATTATACTTTAAGTTCTAGGGTACATATGCACAACATGCAGGTTTGTTATATATGTATACATGTGCCATGTTGGTGTGCCGCACCCATTAACTCATCATCTACATTAGGTATATCCCCTAATGCTATCCCTACCCCCTACCCTCTCCGCAATAGGACCTGGTGTGTGATGTTCCCCTTCCAGTGTCCAAGTGATCTCATTGTTCAATTCCCAACTATGAGTGAGAATATGTGGTATTTGGTTTTCTGTTCTTGCTATAGTTTGCTGAGAATGATGGTTTCCAGCTGCATCCATGTCCCTACAAAGAACACGAACTCATCCTTTTTTATGGCTGCATAGTATTCCATGGTGTATATGTGCCACATTTTCTTAATCCAGTCTGTCACTGATGGACATTTGGGTTGATTCCAAGTCTTTGCTATTGTGAATAGTGCTGCAATAAACATACATGTGCATGTGTCTTTATAGCAACATGACTTATAATCCTTTGGGTATATCCCCAGTATTGGGATGGCTGGGTCAAATGGTATTTCTAGTTCTAGATCCTTGAGGAATCGCCACACTGTTTTCCACAATGGTGGAACTAGTTTACAGTCCCACCAATAGTGTAAAAGTGTTCCTATTTCTCCACATCCTCTCCAACACCTGTTGTTTCCTGATTTTTTAATGATTGCCATTCTAACTGGTGTGAGATGGTATCTCATTGTGGTTTTGATTTGCATTTCCCTGATGGCAAGTGATGATGAGCATTTTTTCATGTGTCTGTTGGCTGTATGCATGTCTTCTTTTGAGAAGTGTCTGTTCATATCCTTTGCTCACTTTTTGATGGGGTTGTTTGTTTTTTTCTTGTAAATTTGATTGAGTTCTTTATAGGTTCTTGATATTAGCCCTTTGTCAGATGAGTAGATTGCAAACATTTTCTCCCATTCTGTAGGTTGCCTGTTCATTCTGATGGTGGTTTGTTTTGCTGTGCAGAAGCTCTTTAGTTTAATTAGATCCCATTTGTCAATTTTGGCTTTTGTTGTCGTTGCTTTTGGTGTTTTAGACATGAAGTCCTTGCCCATGCCTATGTCCTGAATGGTATTACCTAGGTTTTCTTCTAGAGTTTTTATGGTTTTAGGTGTAACATTTAAGTCTCTAATCTATCTTGAATTAATTTTCATATAAGGAGTAAGGAAAGGATCCAGTTTCAGCTTTCTACTTATGGCTAGCAAATTTTCCCAGCACCATTTATTAAACAGGAAATCCTTTCCCCATTTCTTGTTTTTGTCAGGTTTGTCAAATGGCTGTAGATGTGTGGTATTATTTCTGAGGGCTCTGTTCTGTTCCATTGGTCTATATCTCTGTTTTGGTACCAGTACCATACTGTTTTGGTTACTGTAGCCTTCTAGTGTAGTTTGAAGTCAGGTAGCGTGATGCCTCCAGCTTTGTTCTTTTGGCTTAGGATTTTCTTGGCAATGCAGGGTCTTTTTTGGTTCCATATGAACTTTAAAGCAGTTTTTTCCATTCTGTGAAGAAAGTCATTGGTAGCTTAATGGGGATGGCATTGAATCTATAAATTACCTTGGGCAGTATGGCCATTTTCACGATATTGATTCTTCCTATCCATGAGCGTGGTATGTTCTTCCATTTGTCCGTGTCCTCTTTTATTTCACTGAGCAGTGGTTTGTAGTTCTCCTTGAAGAGGTCCTTTACATCCCTTGTACGTTGGATTCCTAGGTATTTTATTCTCTTTAAAGCTATTGTGAATGGGAGTTCATTCATGATTTGGCTCTCTGTTAGTCTGTTACTGGTGTACAAGAATGCTTGTGATTTTTGCACATTGGTTTTGTATCCTGAGACTTTGCTGAAGTTGCTTATCAGCTTAAGGAGATTTTGGGCTGACACAATGGGGTTTTCTAAACATAAAATCATGTCATCTGCAAACAGAGACAATTTAACTTCTTCTTTTCTTAACTGCCTTGATTTCTTTCTCTTGCCTGATTGCCCTAGCCAGAACTTCCAACACTATGTTGAATAGGAGTGGTGAGAGAGGGCATCCCTGTCTTGTGCCAGTTTTCAAAGGGAATGCTTCCAGTTTTTGCCCATTCAGTATGATATTGGCTGTGGGTTTTTCATAAACAGCTCTTATTATTTTGAGATACATTCCATCAATACCAAATTTATTGAGAGTTTTTAACATGAGGGCTGTTGAATTTTGTCAAAGGCCTTTTCTGCATCTATTGAGATAATCATGTGGTTTTTGTCTTTGGTTCCGTTTATATGCTAGATTACATTTATTGATTTGCATATGTTGAACCAGCCTTGCATCCCAGGGATGAAGCCCACTTGATCATGGTGGATAAGCTTTTTGATGTGCTGCTGGATTTGGTTTGCCAGTATTTTATTGAGGATTTTTGCATCGATGTTCATCAGGAATGTTGGTCTAAAAATTCTCTTTTTTTGTTGTATCTCTGTCATGCTTTGGTATCAGGATGATGTTAGCCTCATAAAATGAGTTAGGGAGGATTCCCTCTTTTTCTATTGATTGGAATAGTTTCAGAAGGAATGGTATCAGCTCCTCCTTGTACCTCTGGTAGAATTCAGCTGTGAATCCATCTGGTCCTGGACTTTTTTTGATCGGTAGGCTATTAATTATTGCCTCAATTTCAGAGCCTGCTATTGGTCTCTTCAGGGATTCAACTTCTTCCTGGTTTAGTCTTGGGAGAGTGTAAGTGTCCAGGAAATTATCCATCTCTTCTAGGTTTTCTAGTTTACTTGTGTAGAGGTGTTTATAGTATTCTCTGATGGTAGTTTGTATTTCTGTGGGGTCGGTGGTGATATCCCCTTTATCATTTTTTATTGCATCTATTTGATTCTTCTCTCTTTTCTTCTTTATTAGTCTTGCTAGCGGTCTATCAATTTTGTTGATCTTTTCAAAAAACCAGCTCCTGGATTCATTGATTTTTTTGGAGGGGTTTTGTGTCTCTATCTCCTTCAGTTCTGCTCTGATCTTAGTTATTTATTGCCTTCTGCTAGCTTTTGAATGTGTTTGCTCTTGCTTCTCTAGTTCTTTTAATTGTGATGTTAGGGTGTCAATTTTAGATCTTGCCTGCTTTCTCTTGTGTGCATTTAGTGCTATAAATTTCCCTCTACATACTGCTTTAAATGTGTCCCAGAGATTCTGGTATGTTGTATCTTTGTTCTCATTGGTTTCAAAGAACACCTTTATTTCTGCCTTCATTTCATTATGTACCCAGTAGTCATTCAGAAGCAGGTTGTTCAGTTTCCATGTTGGTGAGCAGTTTTGATTGAGTTTCTTAGTCCTAAGTTCTAGTTTGATTGCATTGTGGTCTGAGAGACAGTTTGTTATAATTTCTGTTCTTTTGCATTTGCTGAGGAGTGCTTTGCTTTCAACTACGTGGTCAATTTTGGAATAAGTGCGATGTGGTGCTGAGAAGAATGTATATTCTGTTGATTTGGGGTGGAGAGTTCTGTAGATGTCTATTAGGTCTGATTGGTGCAGAGTTGAGTTCAATTCCTGGATATCATTGTTAACTTTCTGTCTCGTTGATCTGTCTAACATTGACAGTGGGGTGTTAAAATCTCTCATTATTATTGTATGGGAATCTAAGTCTCCTTGTAGGTCTCTAAGAACTTGTTTTATGATCTGGGTGCTCCTATATTGGGTGCATATATATTGAGGATAGTTAGCTCTTCTTGTCACATGGATCCCTTTACCATTATATCATGCCCTTCTTTGTGTCTTTTGATCTTTGTTGGTTTAAAGTCTGTTTAATCAGAGACTAGGATTGCAATCCTTTTTTTTTTTTCTTTCCATTTGCTTGATAAATATTCCTCCATCCCTTTATTTTGAGGCTATGTGTGTCTTTGCACATGAGATGGGTCTCCTGAAAACAGCACACTGATGGGTCTTGACTCTTTATCCAGTTTGCGAGTTTGTGTCCTTTAATTGGGGCATTTAGCCCATTTACATTTAGGTTAATATTGTTATGTGTGAATTTGATCCTGTCATCATGATGCTAGCTGGTTATTTTGCACATTAGTTGATACAGTTTCTTCATAGTGTCATTGGTCTTTATATTTTGGTGTATTTTTGCAGTGGTTGGTAACAGTTGTTCCTTTCCATATTTAGTGCTTCCTTCAGGAGCTCTTGTAAGGCAGATCCAGTGGTGACAAAATCCTTTAACACTTGCTTGTCTGTAAAGAAGTTTATTTCTTCTTCGCTTATGAAGCTTAGTTTGGCTGGATATGAAATTCTGGGTTGAAAATTCTTTTCTTTAAGAATGTTGAATATTGGCCCCTCACTCTCTTTTGGCTTGTAGGGTTTCTGCAGAGAGATCCACTGTTAGTCTGATGGGTTTCCCTTTGTAGGTAACCTGACCTTTCTCTCTGGCTGACCTTAACATTTTTTCCTTCATTTCAACCCTGAAGAATCTGATGATTATGTGTCTTGGAGTTGCTTTTCTTGAGGAGTATCTTAGTGGTGTTCTCTGTATTTCCTGAATTCTAATATTGGCCTACCTTGCTAGGTTGAAGAAGTTCTCCTGGATGGTATCCTGAAGTGTGTTTTCCAGCTTGGTTCCATTCTCCCTGTTACTTTCAGGTACACCAATCAATCATAGGTTTGGTGTTTTTACATAGTCCCATATTTCTTGGAGGGTTTGTTCATTCTTTTTCATTCTTTTTTCTCTAATCTTGTCTTCACGGTTTATTTCAGTAAGTTGATCTTCAATCTCTGATAACCTTTCTTCCACCTGATCAATTCAGTTATTGATACTTGTGTATGCTTCTTGAAGTTCTCATACCGTGTTTTTCAACTCCGTCAGGTCATTTATGCTCTTCTCTAAACTGGTTATTCTAGTTAGCAGTTCCTGTAACGTTTTATCAGGGTTCTTAGCTTCCTTGCATTGGGTTAGAACCTGCTCCTTTAGTTCAGAGGAGTTTATTATTACCCACCTTCTGAAGCCTACTTCTATCAATTCATCAATCTCATTCTCCATCCAGTTTTGTGCCCTTGCTGGAGAGGAGTTGCAATCATTTGGAGGAGAAGAGGCATTCCAGGTTTTGCAAATTTCAGCATTTTTGTGCTGGTTTTTCCTCATCTTCGTGGATTTATCTATCTTTGATCTTTGAGGCTGATGACTTTCGGATGGGGTTTTTGTCGGGCGGGCGGGGGCGGGGGCGGTTTCCTTTATGTTGATGTTGATATTGTTGCTTTCTGTTTGTTAGTTTTCCTTCTAACAGTCAGGCCCCTCTTCTGCATGTCTGCTGCAATTTGCTGGAGGTCCACTCCAGATACTCTTCACCTGGGTATCACCGTGGAAGCAAGTAGAACAGCAAAAATTGTGCCTGCTCTTTCCTCTGGAAGCTTCATCCCAGACAGCCACTGGCCTGATGTCAGCCGGAGCTCTCCTACATGAGATGTCTGTCGACCCCTGTTGGGAGGTTTCCCCAGTCAAGAGGCACAGGGGTCAGGGACCCACTTGAGGAGGCCGTCTGTCCATTAGCAGAGCTAGTGTGCTGTGCTGGGAGAATCCCTTTTGTCAGGATCAGCTGCTCCCTTCTGAGCCAGCAGGCAGGAAGGATGAAATCTTCTGAAGCTACATCCACAGCTACCCCTTCCCCCAGGCTCTCTGTCCCAGGGAGATGGGGGTTTTGTCTGTAAGCCCCTGATGGGAGCTGTTACCTTTCCTTCAGAGATGCTCCTGCCCAGTGAGGAGGAATCTAGAGAAGCAGTCTGGCCACAGTGGCTTTGCTGCACTGTGGTGGGTTCCACACAGTCCAGACCTTCTGGCCTCCTTAGCACTGTCAAGGGAAAACCACCTACTAAAGCCTTAGTAATGGTAGACACTCCTCCCCCCACTGAGCTTGATCATCCCAGGTTGACTTCAGACTGCTGTGCTGGCAGCAGGAATTTCAAGCCAGTGGTTCTTAGCTTGCTGGGTTCCATGGGAGTGGGATACACTGGGTGAGACCACTTGGCTTACCCAAGTGGTCTCCAGGGGAGTGAATGGTTCTGCCTTGCTGGGGTTCCAGGTGCCACTGTGGTATGGAAAAAACTCCTGCAGCTAGCTCAATGACTGCCCAAACAGCTTCCCAGTTTTATGCTTGAAACCCAGGTCCCTGGTGATATAGGCACACTAGGGAATCTCCTGATCTGCAGATTGCAAAAATCATGGAAAAAGCATAGTAACCCGCTGGGTAGCACAGTCCCTCACAGTTTCCCTTGGCTGGTGGGGGGGAGGTCCTTGGGCTCCTTGCACTTTCCAGATGAAGTGACGCCTCACCCAGCTTCTGCTTGCCCTCCATTGGTTAGACTCACTGCCTAACCAGTCTTAATGAGATGAACTGGGTATCTCAGTTGGAAATGCAGAAATCACCTGTTTTCTGCATTGGTCTTGCTGGGAGTTGCAGACTGGGGCTGTTCCTATTTAACCATCTTGGCCCCTCCTCTGATTGAAATGTTTCTATCATTCTTATGTATATGAAAAAAACAGCATGGCTTCATCCTGTTGCCTCAAGTGTGGCCAAACTTAGTTGGGATGCTCAGGGTTAAAGGGAGGGAAAAAAATTCATGGTGTAAAAAGGGAAAGAGACAGAACAGACCAAACTGTTATTAAACCAAACCGTTATTTAAAACCCTTTCTTTCTCAGAAAGTGAAAAGGAAAATGGGCCAGTATGTTTGTATAAATAGTAGCTGTGTTATACTCCATCTGGGAAAAAGATTATCAATGTTATAATTACATGTTTTGGTTGAAAAGAATGTAACTGCCCTTTTTATTGCAAATGCATCCACTTTTTCTCAGATGACTAAGATGTGGTCAAACCTTCACCTCAACTCCTGGCTCTAATGGGATCATTTGGGCAAAAACTTCCTATTCATAGCCCTCAATTACTCCACTGCAACTAAAAGTTTATAGAATTTCAGAGTTGGAACAAGTAAGAGTCATCTACCTAAGAAAATGTGGATGGGGACACAACAGTAGATCTAAGATGGGGCCAAGTACATAGGATCTGAGCTCCAACTTTTTTCAAACAAAGAACTGCCTCATTTTTCTTCTCTATGTATTTGTCTTACACCTAAGATTTTATTCATTTGTAGATAGAGTTTTACGGGTTAAAAAACACAAAAGCAAATAAACAAGTTTGAAAGCCACTGATTTGGCCCAACACCTCATCCAATGCTACTGTATCCCTGCCAAACATTCGTTTAGTCTATGCTGCAGGATCCCTGGGAAGGAGACCTCCCTATCTTATGAAACAGATTATTCTACTGAATCTTTAGAGAGCAGAAACTGTCAGAAAGCCCTTTCTTCTATTGAGGCCAGGGTCATCTTCTACAGTCTTATACATGGTGGTACAAAACTATTATCACCTATTCTTAGAGAAAATAGAGGAGGATAAAAAAGAAGGAGGTAAAAGAAAAAGAGAATAAGAAAGAAGGATGGGGAAATTATAAAAAATAGGACAATTTCATGATGTTTGCAAAATTTAGTCATTCCACCTTCAAAATTTTTGCCATATTAAGCTATATTCATATTTTCTTAATAGCTTCATTGAGGTATAATTGATATTCAGTGAACTGCACATGTTTAAAGTATGCAGGTTGATGAGTTTTGACAAGCATATACATTCATTACCACAATCAAAATGCTGAACATATTAACCAATCCAAAACATTTCTTTGTACCACTCTGTAGTCTCTCCCACACACTTCTCTCTGACTTTCATCTACAGACAATAACGGATCTTCTTTCTATCATTACAGATCAGTTTGCAGTTTCCAGAATTTTATATTAATGGACACATTCAATATACACTCTCTTTTCATCTTTTTATACCTTTCTGGTTTCATTAGCTCAGTATAATTATTTTGAAATCCATCCATGTTGTTGTGTGTATCAGTAATGTATTTCCTTTGTGACTGAGAAGTTTACCATTGTATGGCTATATCACAATTTGTTTATCCATTTGTCTTGATGGACATTTGAGTTGTTTTCAACATTTGGCTGTTATACCTAAAGCTTATATGAATGTCTGTACCAGTCTTTATATGACCACATGCTTTCATTTCTCCTGTATATCTAGCAGTGAAAGGCCTGAATCATTGGGTAGTTGTATATTTAACTTTTTAGGGAACTGTAAAACTGTTTTTCAAATTGACTTAACATAGTTTGTTCCCACTAACAATGTATGAGGGTTCCAGTTCCTCCATACACTTGTCAACACTTGCTATGGTCAGTCTTTTTAATTTTAGCCATTCTAATAGGTGTTTAGTGGTATCTCATTATGGTTTCAATTTCATTTCTCTCATAACTAATGGTGTTGAGCATATTTTCATAAGTTTATTTACTAACCACATATCTTTTTTGGTAAAATGTCTCTTCAAATCTTTTGTCCAGTATTAGGTTGTTGGTTTTCTTATTGTTGAGTTTTTTATTTACTGTGAAGACAAGTCATTTAGCAGATAAGAGATTTTCAAGTATTTTACCCAGTTTGTGACTTAAAAAAAAATATCCTAAGAGCATCTTTCTAAGAGCAGAAGTTCTTAATTTTGATAAAGCTCAATTTATTTTTTATCTTTTATGAGTTGTGCTTTTTCTGTTGTGTCTAAAAAGTCTTTGTCTAACCCAGAACTACAAAGGAGAATCAGTACAATGCATGTTTTCTTCTAGAAACTTTACAGTTGTATGTTTTACATTTAGGTCTTTGATCCATTTTGGATGAACTTTTGTATCTAGGATGAGCTCTAGATCAAAGGGTTTGTATGTTTGTGCTCATAGATAGTAGGGTTTCCAGCACCATTTGTTGAAAAAAATAAAACTGTAGTTTCCAGGGATTGTTCCCTCAAATCTTTTTGGTTGCTCCTTTCCCAGCCTGTGATCATTTCCTCCCATGCATCACTGGTCAGGCTCCTCTATACATAGTCAGTTATCTGGAACACTGTCTGTGCGGGTCTTTTCTTAGTCTGCCCTGTGAATTCCAGTTATCTTGGCTTCCCTGGACTCCCAAATCTGGCTCTAGAATCAGGAAAACCACCACTCAGCTCTGCCTGCATTCCCCAACACTCCATCATGATCTAGAAATGTTCTCCAGGTAATAAGAGCTCAGGGGGTCACAGGGTTCACATCATTTGTTTCTTATCAATTAGGGATCCTTATTCTTCATTGCCTGGTACCCAAAATCGTGAGTACTGCTGCTTCTTATGTATATTCACATTTTTGACTCTTTCAGGCAGGAGGCTAAATTTGGTCCTTGTTACTCCATCTTGACTGGAAGTGGAAGACCCCTATAGTCATTTAACCTAACATTTCCATTTTTAAAAGACTAACATTTCCTTTACTCACCCTAAGCATTTATAACAATGTTACAATAATAATCACAAATTTGAGACATTGGTATTAAATCTTTATTCTAATGCACATTAACGTAAACATCACACTATTTTTTATGTCTATTTATATTCACATATTTTGATATGAAAGGTAAAATTACATTGAAAAATATATTTTTATTTTTTTTCTTTTAGTATTTAACTTTTATTTTAAGTTCAGGGGTACACGTGCAGATTTGTTATATAGATAAACTTGTGTCATGGGGGTTTGTTGTACAGATTTTTTTTGACGGAGTCTCACTGTGTCACACAGGCTGGAGTGCAGTGGCACGATCTTGGCTCACTGCAACCTCCACCTCCAAGGTTCATGCAATTCTCTCCTGCCTCAGCCTCCCGAGTAGCTAGGTTTACAGGCACATGCACCATGCCTGGCTAATTTTTGTATTTTTAGTAGAGATGGGGTTTCGCCATGTTGGCCAGGCTGGTCTTGAACTCCTGACTTCAAGTGATCCGCCTACCTCGGCCTCCCAAAGTGCTGGGATTACAGGCATGAGCCACCGTGCCCAGCCTGTTGTACAGATTATTTTGTCGCCCAGATGTTAAGCCTAGTATGCATTAATTATGTTTTCTGATCCTCTCCCTCCTCACACCCTCCACCCTCTGCTAGGCCCAGTGTCTGTCTGCTGTTCCTCTCTCTGTTTCCATGTGTAAACATCACACTACTAACATTTGTAAATGTATATCTGTGTATGACCCCCAAATTATCATGCTTACTTTATGAGTACCCATACCACAGACTGGGCAAAACCAGCTTTAAGTACTCTGCTTGGCTGCCCTGCCTCAGTCACCTCCCTCCACCAGTGCATACCATGTGCATAGAAAAGTTTCTGGGAGGTCAGTGATTCACTTGGTATTTACTTGTTTTCTAGACTTTAGGAAAAAGGAAACCTTTCTATATGAAAATCATGCACACGTCTACGGAAAGCCTCGTCTTTGTTGTGTTCCAGAGCTTTAAAAGCAAGCAGCACATCTGCCGCAACATCTTCTTATGCCTGCATCAGACCCTGGAGCCCACCTTGACTGGTGCCCACACCTGGTGGGAAAGGTGAAGGTCCTCTGTGCCTGCTCCTCCTCTACTCTGCTGGTCACCAGCTGGTGGGTGTGTCAGCTGGACCTGCACAACATTGAGGAAGCTGGTGGTGACCACTGCAGACCTGCATAGTTGGGGATTTGGGGATGTGTTAGGAAATTGTTTAACTCTCTGGTGGAATCAAACCAATCAACATTGCTGTTTGGGCTTTCATTTAAAAACAGAACAACAAATCCTATCCTCCTTTTTTGCAAAGCTTCACTTATGTCCTACATTTGTGTTACAGACAGGAAGTCAGGGGCTGCAGAGAGTAAATTTTGGTATGCTAGGTATACACCCCACAAGGAAGATCAGTGCTCAATAATAATGGGAAGACTTCCTGGCTCTTCCTGCCAACTCCAGGAAGGGTTTACTGCCTTGCAAAGAGTTCTAACTTGTTCAAAACAAGCTCTCAGGAAAGGACCAAAGAGTAGCTCTTTGTTAATCATTGATTTTACTGCACTGATACCAGGGATCACAGGTACAAATAGCCTGTAGGACCAGATTTACAAAAAGCTGCATCACAAAGACACGTGGCATTTGACGTGCATGTCAGCATTGGAGATCAAAAGGGACTCTGGGTCTGTAGGACCTGTCTAAGGAAGACCCCCAAGTGCCAGCAGTTGGTTTGTTTGTTTGTTTGTTTTGAGCCAGAATCTGGCTGTTACCCAGGCTGGAGTGCAGTGGCACCATCGCAGTTCACTGAAACCTTGGCCTCCAGGGTTCAAGCGATTCTCCTGCCTCAGCCTCCTGAGTAGCTGGGACTACAGGTATGCACCACCACGCCCAGCCAGTTTTTGTATTTTTAGTAGCAACGAGGTTTCACCATGTTGATCAGGCTGGTCTCGAACTCTTGACCTCAGGTGATCCACCCACCTTGACTTCCCAAAATGTTGGGATTACAGGCATGAGCCACTGTGCTGGGCCACCAGCTGGTTTTGCTATACATGTTCTAAATCTTCCAATTTGTAAATAATACGAAGATACAGATTTTTTTTTTCCCATGAGAAATTTCCTGGTAGTTTAAATAACTTTAGAAACAGATAAAAGAAGGACACTGAGAGTCTAAAAAGCAAAAATCAGTGGACTGAACCATAAGTCACCATTGGACAAACTTTTGGCATTACCTTTTATCACAGGACTCCATATTGTAGAACTTCTCTGCCATTGTTGTATAAAGAAGTTGATTCCTCTTTATCCATTGGACAGGGTTATGGAGAAGTCAAGAGACTGAGAGATGGAAGAAATAGATTACATTGTATTAAAGTTCTGCTTTTTTAGTACAAATAAGACTGGTTCAATATCTGCAGTTTCAAAAGTTTAGCCTAGGTTCCTCAAAAAATTAAAAATAGAATTGCCATATGATCCAGCAATTCTACTTCTGAGTGTACACCCAAAAGAATGGAAAGCAGAATCTCAAATAAATATTTTGTATATCCATGTTTATGGCAGCATTATTCACTGTATCAGACTGTTCTTGCATTGCTATAAAGAAATACCTAAGACTGAGTAATTTATAAGAAAAGAGGTTTAATCGGCTCATGGTTCTGTAGGCTGTGCAGGAAGCATAGCAGCCTCTGCTTCCAGGGAGGCCTCAAGAAGCTTCCAGTTATGGTGGAAGGCAAACAGGGAGCAGCCACATTTCATGGCAAAAAACAGGAGCAAGGAGCAGGGGAGGTGCCAAACACTTTTAAATGATCAGATCTCACAAAACATACTCACGATCACAAGGACGGTACCAAGGGGGATGGTGCTAAACCATCCATGAGAAATCCACCCCCACGATCCAATCACCTCCCACCAAGCCCCACTTCCAATGGAGGATTACATTTCCATATGAGATTTGGGTGGGGACACACACCCAAACTCTATCATTCATAATAGCTAACATGTAGGAGCAACCCAAGTGTCCACTGATGAATGAATGGATAAACAAAACGTGGTACATACATACAATAGAATATTATTCAGCTGTAAAAAGGAAGGAAATTCTGACACATGGATGAACCTTGAGGACACTATGCTAAGTGAAATAAGCCAACAACAACAACAACAAAGACAAATAGTGCATGATTCCACTTATATGAGGTACTTAGAATAATCAAAACCATAGAAACAGAAAGTAGAGCGGTGGTTGCCAGAGGCTGGTGTGGAGGAGAGAATGGAGTTACTGTTTAATGGGTACAGAGTTTCAGTTTTACAAGATGAAAAGAGTTCTGGAGATGGGTGGTGGTGATGAACATACAGCACCACAAATGTATTTAATACCACTGAACTGTATACTTAACATGGGTAAGATGGTAAATTTTATGTTATGTGTATTTTACCACAATTTTAAATAACTGAGGAACAAAAAGTTCAGCCTGTTAGAGTTGTTGACAAATATAATGACTGTTCACATAGTCCTATGATCTAGAGTTATAATTCTTGCTATTTAGTAGCAGGGGATACAGAGCATTAAGTAAGGAAAGCTAATTGCTGTTACATGTAAAATAGCTCAAGCATAGTAAGAGTTTATATCTCACTCATTTACACAGTCCAGGGCAGTTCCAGATTACCACAGGATCTGTTCAACATGTTGTTCAGGGACCAAGGCTGAAAGACAGGTTCTGCCATCTTCAACACTCAGCTTTCAAAGTCATCCCCTGTGTCAATATCCAGCAGCAGCAGAAGAAATAATATGGGAAGTTTCTATGGGCCAGGTCAGGGAGTGGCTGGCATCATTTTTGCCCACATTTCACTTCAAGGGAAGCTAGAAAATGTATTCTCATGATGTGCCAAGAAGGAAGAGAAAATGGATTGGTGACCAGTTAGCAATCTCTGACACATAAAGGAGGGCCCAAAGTAAGCTGGTTAAAATTTGGGAGATTATGCACACCAATTTCAGGAAACGTCGCTGGCTCAGATACTTCAGAATTCAAGGAAAGATTTAGGGAAGACAATTTTCTAGGGGACTCATCAAATTCGGATTTGGGAGAAATTTTCAGGCCATTTTGTAAATCAGCTTTACCAGTGATCGGTAGAAAGAACATGGGCCTTGCTACTAACTGGGTCTGTGATCCTGGAGAAGTTTTAACTGGTCTAAGATTAATATTTCCTTTCTATCAAATGGAAATTAAACTATATAATTATCGGGCAAGGACTTCATGTCTAAAACACCAAAAACAACAGCAACAAAAGCCAAAATTGACAAATGGGATCTAACTAAACTAAAGAGCTTCTGCACAGCAAAATAAACTACCATCAGAGTGAACAGGTAAACTACAGAATGGGAGAAAATTTTTGCAATCTATTCATCTGACAAAGGGCTAATATCCAGAACCTACAAAGAACTCAAACAAATTTACAAGAAAAAAACAAACAACCCCATCAAAAAGTGAGCAAAGGATATGAACAGACACTTCTCAAAAGAAGACATTTATGCAGCAAACAGACACATGAAAAAATGCTCATCATGATGGGCCACCAGAGAAATGCAAATCAAAACCACAATGAGATACCATCTCATACCAGTTAGAATGGCAATCATTAAAAAATCAGGAAACAACAGGTGCTGGAGAGGATGTGGAGAAATAGGAACACTTTTACACTGTTGGTGGGACTGTGAACTAGTTCAACCATTGTGGAAAACAGTGTGGAGATCCCTCAAGGATCTAAAACTGGAAATACCATTTGACCCAGCCATCCCATTACTGGGTGTATACCCAAAGGATTATAAATCATGCTGCTATAAAGACACATGCACACGTATGTTTATTGAAGCACTATTCACAATAGCAAAGACCTGGAATCAACCCAAATGTCCATCAGTGACAGACTGGATTAAGAAAATGTGGCACATATACACCATGGAATACTATGCAGCCATAGAAAAGGATGAGTTCGTGTCCTTTGTAAGGGACATGGATGCAGCTGGAAACCATCATTCTTAGCAAACTATTGCAAGAACAGAAAACCAAACACCGCATGTTCTCACTCATAGTTGGGAATTGAACAATGAGATCACTTAGACTCAGGAAGGGGAACATCACACACCGGGGCTTATTGTGGGGAGCGGGGAGGGGAGAGGGATAGCATTAGGAGATATAACTAATGTAAATGGAGAGTTAATGGGTGCAGCACACCAACATGGCACACGTATACATATGTAACAAACCTGCACATTGTGCATATGTACCCTAGAACTTAAAGTATAATAACAATTATATATATATATATATATAATTATCAGCATTGTTCTAAGAATTTGAGGCAATTTATGCAATATACCTGCATGACACACAGTTGTTACAAATCCAGCCAATTGATTATTCAGGCTCTGTTAAAAGCATCTCCATGAGCAGAGAACTCAGTGCCTCCAATGTCTATGCAGACCTGACAGCCAGAAATCTTCGTCTTCAGCGAAATCAGTTTTCCCATTGAACCATACTTCTATCCACTGAAACTACACAGAACAAAGTGAATCATTCTTCCACATGCCAGTCCTTCAAACATTTGAAAGTGGCACTCCTACTCACTCTAAATCTGCTCTTCCAGTTTCTTCAACTTTGAATTTCTTACCAATCATGTCACTCTTATCTGAACACCTCTACTTTGTCTTTATGCCTCCTAAAATGTGATTCACAGATAAGAATACTATTCCCCAAGTAAGACTGGACCAACATAGAGTACAATAGTGGCATTCCTCCTTTTGTTTAAGAAATGTATTTGTCAGGGTTAGGGTATCAGTTATGCTGCCATAACAAAAATACTTTAAAATGCAATTGTTCAAATAAGAGAGAAATATCTTTTTCTCTCATGTAACAGTTCAGCAATAGGCAGGTGGTCCAGGACAGATGTGTGGTGTATTCAAACAACAAAGTTTCTTTTACTTTCAAGCTTTTCTGTCTTGTAGGATATTGTTGTTTGTACAGTGACATCTGGTCTGACAACGCCACATCCAAGTTCCAGCCTACCCTATAGGGAGAAAGAAGGAGAGGAAGTGGAATGACGTTCTTTTATGGCAGTGAACACAAGCTGTGCCCATCACTTGTCACTTCTGCTCACCTTCCATTAGTGAGAGCTTACTCACATGGTCATCGCCAGCTGCAAGGGAGACTAGGGGGTGTCAATTCTACTTTGGAGGTTAGGAGGACAGTGGAACAATGTATTTTGCTAAAACTGGCAGTGGGTTCTGTTACTAGGGACAAGTGGAAAATGGACACAGGACAATTGATAAAGCATCTCTGCCATGAGAAACTATGCAAAACAAAGGAAATAAGTCCCCCCAATTAAAAGGCATTAGGAATAACTAGCAAGAATAGGGAAAACTGCTAAGATGAAATGGGGGAAAAGAATAAGCCAGGTATCTATAGCTTGGCTACATAGCAAGCTAGAAGGTAACATGACACATGATTAAACCAATTCAATTGCCCAGAAAATAAATGACTAAACTTGGTGGATGCTTTAACAAGAAATCGGAGTTACAGGTTGTAATTGTTTAAAGTACTACGTATTACAATGATGAACCAATATAGTGGAAATAGCCTTTCCTAGAAAAAAAAAAACAAAACAAAACAGTGAAAAACCTCTGTAAAATGAGAAGTATTACTCTCTTTCCTGTTCTCCAAGGAAGAGTGGGATTGACTGAACTAAACAGGACTTTCCAAGCTCTAGGTTCAGTTATCCTATCCTCAGAGGAACAGGCAATTTAATCTGGAAGTTCTCAAAATGCCAATAAATGAAAAAGCAAACAAATCGGGGAAAACAAACATTTTCAACATGGAGTGGGGTAGAAATAATTACCGTGAAATATGCTAAATGCCTAGCTTGGTTTCTGGTGGTTTCTTGGGGTTTTAAGATTTCATTTTCATGATTCATTGGCCACAAATCATTGAAAATACCAAGAAGTAAAATACGCTTTTGACTAAATGCATACATGCCCCTCAGCTTTTAGTAGGACTCAAATATTGATATTTGGAAGGAGGAATTTTTTTCCCACATGCTAACAACAATCAACCCCAATATCACTGTTGAAAAACACAACCAAACGCCCTGCGGAATATTTGTCAATTAGGCAGCACTGTCATTTCATTAAAAGGAATACTATGCTCACTTATTTCATTGCTATTATAGAAGAGAAACCAATGCTAAAGTGATCGCATTTTACCTTCTCCATTACGAAATGATAGTTGATGGTTAGTACACTCTCAAGAAGCAATGTCTGAGAATGTGTAGTGTGCTATGCTGGAAGACAGAACTAAAATGGGCTCTACCCAACAGCATTACATGCTGCTAAAATTTCCCTGGGTCAACTTTCTGTTAGAATCACTTTCAGAAAAGAATAGAGGATTTTTGAAGGTGAAATCATACTGTGGAATGGGAAAGTCCCATTCTTGAGCAATAAGATCTCAAGAAAAAGATTTTGAAATTTTAAAATGAATGCAAAGGCAACCGCTCAAGGAGAGTTTAGTTTGCTTCTCTCGGCATCTGTTCCGTGGGATTTCTTTCTTTCTTCCCCAGAGGTAATTCTCAATAACCTCCTTCTAGAACGAGGCTTTGAAGTCCTCTGCACACCTGTGTAGATTATAAAGCAGAGAGGCAGATCTTCCACACCCAAACTCTAAATTCACAATGCAACATGACAGTTAAAACATGCCCTCTAGCATCTTGTTTAAAAGTTAAACCCAAGCTTGATATAATCTCCTGAAGTGGTTAACCCTTGCCCAGATTGAGCACATACTTCCCGTGCTGAAGAAAGAGATTAGACTCTCTTTATGTATAACTCTTTCTTCAGAAGTGTACACACGATCTGGGTAAATAGGCTGACGTCTCAGAACACTAGAGAGATTTTTTTTTGGCTGTCCCTTGCTCTTTGCTCAGGGGCTAAGAGTGGCAAAATGTGTACTTCTGATAGGCTCCTCCACCTCTTTGGCTTCTTGGGTTTTGAATTAACATGGTGTCGACACTACTACGGAATGAACGAAGGGGTAGCTTCTTTTTCTAACATTGCCTGAGTCTTGGCCTTGTTCCCATTCTCTTCCTTCAGCGTTGGAGATTGGCCATGTTTCCTGATGTGGGGATGGGACTGCCAGGTTATAGGGAGAGTGCAAGAGGCTGGCACTGGAGAAGTCAAGACAAAATGTGAGGGCCTGGACTGGTTTGGGGTCAGGAGTATGAGAAGCAGGTGGTCCAAGAGAAGGCCATGCTGGCCAGGCACAGACACGGGAAGAATAGCAAGGAGAAACTGATTCTGAGCCACATGTTTGCCCATGGGCAGGAAGCTCCTGCTTGATTCCAAGTGGGGTGGGACCAGACTCTGAGCCCCGCCAGCCCAGGCTGTGCAGGTGCAGGCAGGGAAGTGGCTGCACCTGGCTCAGATGGGTGTGTAGGTGGAAACTACAGGCAGGTACCTGGTTTCTGGCTACAGATTTGGGTTCTGATCCAATGCCACTCCCTGACCTCATGAATGATGAACTCCCTGGCTCCTTCCTTGGAGCCCAAGGATCCTTCTTGCCAGCCCACTTTTCAGTCTGACCTTGACCTTCTGGCTTCAGCTTGGCCATGGTTCCTAGACTGGTTCTAACTTCGCTCTGTGTCTAAGATCAATCCTCCTGGTCCTGATAGGGCTGGTAAGGACCCTATCCCCTTTCTTGGCTGTGGAAGAAGCAGAGTTCTTTCCTCTTTGGGAACCAGTCCTGCTATTTTCAACCTCTAGTTAAAATGAATCTCTAGGCAACAGATATTACCTTGTTACTAAGAATTTTTTAAAAAAATCTTTCTTCCAGTCCATTCTTTCAATCCCTGGTTCTAGCCTTGATGCACAGGAAGAAATCGCAATATGCAGGAGATTTGGCCAGGATCCTCAATCCTGGAATCTCCAAATAACTTAGACCACAAAAGATACCCAGGGAACGCCTTTCTCTTTGTCCCTTGTACTTCTCTGGCCTCCTTCCTGTGAGCTGGATTGGACACAGATGAGACTGCTGACCCTCACATGGAGGCAGCCTAAGAGGCTTCTCTAAGTTTATTTCTTCCTGATCCACAGATTGAAGGAGCAGCCCCTCTCCCCGACACCATGCCGCCCACCAAGTGGCAGGTTGCTGCCAGCCTGTCTCACTGCACCTGCCCCCAAGACATGGACTCAAACAAGAACTAGTGAAGAGACAACCAAATTATGTCACAGACTATTTTTGCTTATAAATTCTATTCCCTCTCACCGTTATATGTTTTTTCCCTAAATACTAAAATCTTACAGAATCCATTCTTTCTCATGCTCATTTCAGAGCTTCCCAACTTTGTGAGCACAGTTTCTTTTCCCAGAATAAAAAATGCATATATCCAAACAACTTGCAAACAATTTCAGGATGCTCATGGAGCCCTGAAGCCCCTCCATGAACTCCACTCTGCCCCTGAGGTTAGTACGTGCTTTCTGATCTGGAGAAATTGACTTTCAGACACTTTCACCAGGACTTTTTGGATCATCTATTTTGATCCAAAACAATTTTCCAACACGTTCTCTTGGCCGTGTGCAGCTCCTCTTTCCGTTTCCTCTCCATCCAGTCACACCTACATTATCATTATCGAGATTGTCCTCCTTATTAACATCACCCCTCCTCGGCTCCATCTTCTACTCTATACTTTTCCTAGGAGACACGTTAGCAGGGGAAATCCAAGTTTTATTGGGTGAAAATACCTTACAAGTACTAATACTATATATGTAGTATTAGTTCATTCTCACACTGCTATCAAGATACTGCCCAAGACTGGGTAATTTATAAAGGAAAGAGTTTTAATTAACTCACAGTTCCACATGGCTGGAGAGGCCTCAGGAAACTTACAATCATGGCAGAAGGCAAAGGGGAAACAAGGACCTTCTCTACTTGGTGGCAGGAGAGAAAAGTGCAAGCACAGGATATGCCAGATGCTTATAAAACCATCAGATCTTGTGAGAACTCACTCACTTTCATGAGAACAGCATGGGAGAATCACCCCCATGAGGCAATCACCTCCCTCCCTCTACATGTGGAGATTACAGGTCCCTCCCTCAACATGTGGGGATTACAGTTCAAGATGAAATTTGGGTGGGGACACAGAGCCAAACCACATCATACATATATGATCAAACATGCCTGGAGGACCCCTACTGCAGCCTTGGAAAGACTTACATAAGTGAGGGGCCCAAAGTTCCAGCTTCATTCACTCCATGACAAGCCCATCTCTGTATATGAGCCTGGAAGAGATAATCCCAACTGGCCCACCAGAAGGATTTTCTGCTCAGAGATTCACCATCTATTTAGATATATTTTTGCACACAGCTCAGAGCTCCTGTAGCTTCGTTTTTGCAGAAAACCTGCACCTTACAGGTGAGTGCAAGAGCAACAGCTTATTATGATTAATTAGATTTTTAATTAATGCCTCACCACCCAATTAAGAAGAAGCCCTTGGAGTAAAACCCTAACTAAATATTCTTTCTTTCATTAATTCTGTCTTCCTGATAGCAGAGGAAAAGATGAGACAAGGAATGTGCTATGTGTTAAGTTTTTATTCTCCCAAGAGATTATAAAGAAAATGTCAGAATGGCAGAATTGGTTCCAGTGTCTCCCTATAAAATGTTCTCTTTTTGGTTCCCTTTCTCTGGGATTCTTTCTCGTTTTTATTCAATTCATTTTGATCCAGCAACATTTACTGAGCAGCTACTATGTGCTGGGCACTGTTATAGGCACTCTGGAGACTCAAAGAGGGTAACTACCTGTTTCTGCCCTCCAGGGAATCCCAATCTTAGAGGGGCAGCAAGGTGCAAAGATAATTAGTACAAAAAGAGATAATGGAGGATAATAAAGAAATGACCATCAGTGAAGCTTGAAACGGACTCTGGTGACAGTTCCCCGGTAAGGATCCCAAAGCTGATTTGAATACTCACATGTCATCGGGGACCAGGCATGGTGGTAGAGATGTTACATTATCTTAATTCTCACAATTTAGGGTAGAGGTCAATGAAGAGACGAGGACCTTGTCCATGATGCCTCCATCTACTTGAATCCCCTCACAACATCCTTTTATAGTGCCCATTAGTTGCCTGTCATTCTACACGTCCTCTGCATAATAATTGTTCAATGCCTTCTCCAGGGTAGGCTCCATCAGAGAAGGGATTGTGTGCCTGCCTTGTTCACCACTGTATCACAGCGCTTAGCACAGACTAGTATGAAGTAGAAATTCACTAACTATTTGTTGAATGAATGGAGGGAGGAGAGAGGGAGAAAGGGAGGGAGCAAAAAGGAGAAGGAGGAAGGAAGCAAGGGAAGGAGGGAGGGATTATAAACACATCAAAACCACGATTCTACCCTAGGTCTGACTCCCTTAAAAGTCCATAAGCTTTCTCCTCTACCAAACTAAACTTCAGGATATCGGAGTTGTGTGCACAAGCCTCAAGATGACTTCTGGGAAGGAAAATGCTCACCCATGTGTGATCTGTTTGGGAATGTTGAAAACCATTCTTCTTCCATGATTGTTGCCCCTCGTGTATAATTGTATCCCAGTGGGAGCAAGCCGTCCAGGCCAGACAGAGCAGCACTCATAGCCTCTGGGGTTCCCACACTATCCATCCAGCCACTCTGATTTCCCAGTGCTAGGTGTGATGCAGTGTCCGTCTTCCCCTGCACGTGGCCTCCAGAGAGACACTGAGGCCCTGTATACCCAGCTAAATGTGGAAAAAACCCTTGTCCTTTTTGTCCGGTCAAATCAAGATTGGCAATCCTCTGAAGAAACTTTTACTAATCAAACTAAGAAAGGAAACAAAAAAACAGCAGTTTCCCAGGAGACTAAATGTTGATCAGCTCACTGAGTATATACGCTGCTAAGCCATACTTACCTGAACAGAGTTAATCTTGCAAGATAATCTTGCAAGATAATCTTGCACAGCTTGCAAGATAAACTCCCAAATTTTGTCCCTTTACCCTGCCTATCTGGGATGGATGCTAAGGTAAAATATTCAGTTTTTTTTTCCTCCAAAGTAGATGTGACTTGATACATCTTTCCTATGCGGTGAGAGACCAAGTCTATCTCAGAACTGCTCCCTGGTCCCCCTGCTCACCCTAAACTCTCTTCTCTGACCCTGAGCTAAGTACCCTCATTTGCAACCAGGGCCAGCTTCATGGGCATTTGACCAGTGCAGTTGCAGAGAGCCCATGCTCAGAAGGGCCTGGAGCTTGGGGTTTAATGCTCTACAGTCACTATATTAAGATTCTTAAAAATGTTATCTTTGAATTTGTATTTTGAAACTTAAGTTTAATGGGACAATGAAGAATACGAGAAAGAGGGTGGCTCAGATGACTTGTTCACAAACCATCCAGCTTCCCAATGCCCCACCGACTCCCAGAGATGGGTACCCAGCCACCTACTTCTTCCTCTGGTACCCTGGGTCCCACCTAGACCAGAAGAGCAACAGCTGAATCTGGCCTCCCCATGGCCGCACCCACTCAGAGACGACTGTTGTCCTCTGGCCCAGCTGGAGTCTGGGCATTGATGTGGGAACGGTTGGAGGTCTGCATGTGTGTCCTGCGAAGTCTTGGGGCTGAGCATTGCAGCAGCCATCCCTGCCCCAGGTTGGCAGCACTACAATACATGCATTGGGCTGGTGATTCTGCAGGCTGAGCCTCTCACCTAGCCTGAGCCACGTTCCTACCATACATCTCACGTGGAGGTTGCAATACCCTTGAGGATCAGCCTGTCCACCATGGGCGGAGTTGGCAGATCTGTGGGAAGGGGAGATGTCTGCTTCGACCTGCTTGTTCCCGGCCAGGGATGATGTGTTAGTCTGGTGGTGGCTGGGAGGGAGAACCTGGGAACAGGTGGGCCAAGTGTACATGTGTTCCAAGTCAGGGGACAGGTAACTGACAGTCGGTAACTGCCCTAATAAAAGTGTCCCTGTGCACAACACAACATTAAATGACAAAAAACAAACAAACAAAAACATTACGACAGGCTGACAGAGAGAACTTGAAAGAAAAAGGTCTTATATTTTAATACCTTTAACACATCCTTCATCCTACTCTTTGAACAAGAAGTCCTGCATTTTTATTTTGCACTGGATCCTACAAATTATGTAACTGGTCCTACCTGTAATACCCTTCCTGTCATGATGCTTGATCCTTGGGATGAAAAAACATCGCCCTATCTTGTCCCCAAGAAATCTTCCCTATTGAGCTCCAGGCTAGTGTTTAGTGACCATGCAGCAGCTTCCATGACCCATCACACCTTGTGGGCCCTATGATGCTACATTAACTCTAGGCATTGACCTGGTCCATGACAAGTCCACAACTTGTTTTTCTCTTGTCTGTTGGATTTACCAGAACAAATGCCCTGGCCTGAGATGGTTATTAATCTAATTTCTAGTCTTCAGAGGCAGGTAGCTTTTTCCCCATATTCTTCTAAGCTGGAATCTTGGTTTGGTCATTCACGTGGCAGCATAGGCTTGTTTTGACTGACACTTATGTTCCAGAACCTGATTGCAATACATCATCCCCTCTGTCTGCCAGAGGACTTTCCATCTCTTCATTTTTAAGGTCTCCTTTCCAGGATCTGCTCCCTGTCTTTCCTGAAAGAAGCCTCTGATGAGCTGCTCATTGGCAGAGCAGACATGATCGGCATTCCTTCAACCAATGAATGACCAAGGCCTTTCTGTCTGGGTTAGCAGCTCCACCCCCTTCTCCAGCATCCTTTCCCTCACTTCTTACCCTGGATTCCTTCTCAGATCCCATCACTATAGGATTTAATAGTAAAGACACGGCCAGGCACGGTGGCTCACACCTGTAACCCCAGCACTTTGGGAGGCCAAGGCAGGTGGATCACCTGGGATCAGGAGTTCGAGACCAGCCTGGCCATTATGGAGAAACCCCATCTCTACTAAAAATGCAAAAATTAGCTGGGTGTGGTGGAGGGTGCCTGTAATCCCAGCTACTCGGGAGGCTGAGGCAGGAGAATCGCTTGAACCCGGGAAGCACAGGTTGCAGTGAGCTGAGATCACGCCACTGCACTCCAGCTTGGGCCACAGAACAAGATTTCATCTCAAAACAAAACAAAACACACAATAGTGAAGACACTTCAATAAGTATTAACTATTATAGTTCTAATTTTCACAAAGGATAAAGAAATAACATCACAATTAAATTAGAAATAAAATTTAACTTCTTACACTGTTCTACAAATTACATGCATGTATATATTATACATATATAAATGTTATATATACATACATATAAAACGTCTTATGCTATTTTTATACCATATATATACTTATTTAATCATTATAACAATTCTATGAAGTAGGTCATATAATTCCCATTTTTCATGTGAGAAAAGTGGAGGCACAGAGCAATAAAATCACTTGTTCGAGGTCATAGAACTGGTAAGTGGTAGAGCCAGGATTCAAACCCAGATCTAGTCATGCCCTTAATCGATACACTTTGAGGTAGAAGAGTTCAGAGGAGAAACAACAGAACTAGCACAGGCAGGGAAGATGTCCTGGCAGGGGAGTGACCCAAACAAGACATGGTAATAGATAGTCTTTAGAAAGAAGAGAGAGAGAACGCATGAGCTACTGAATCAAAAACTCTGGAGGTGGACCAGCCATCTGTTTTAACAAGCCTTGATTCTGATGCATACTCAAGTTTGAGAGCCACTGAATTATTTGATGTACATCAAATGCTTAGAGAACTGTGCCCGGCACATACTAACTGCTTCATCTGTGTTAAATATTATTATTAGCTGTAGGGCCTACAGATCTGCATCTGTGATCTGACTCCACCCAGGTCCTGTCCTGCTCTCCTGAGACCCTTAGGGGTCTCCACCCTGACAATGTGGACTGTCTGCTCTGAAGCATGTCTTTGCAGGCCTTCTGCAATCTCCCCTGACCAGTTTGCCCTGCACAGGGAGATTCTGACCCAGCTGCCTGCTAGGCCCGAAGTCTGCCCTGAAGCATCGCCTACTGGGTGGGACCTACACCCTTTCTGGGTCTTGTCTTGGCAGAAGACGCCCTTCCTTGGAGCTAAGCTTGTGCTTGCCTAAGGCTTTGCATGTGAAAATGCCTCTGGGTGCCTTAAACCATCCTCCCAGCCCTACAGAAGAACTCAGAGACAGGACCACTGCCCCCAAAACTGCTTCTTCTTTAAGCACCCAAAGAGGTTTTGCATAAATTAAATATAATAAGTGGATGTGTATTTTATTCTTTTAGCTAGTAATCTCTCCTCATCTTTGGGGGATATGTTCCAAGATTTCCAGTGGTTGCCTGAAACCACAGATAATACTGAACCCTATATATACTGGGTTTTTTTTCCTATACATACATACACATAATAAAGTTTAATTTATAAATTAGGCACAGAAAGAGATTAACAACAATAGCTGATAATAAAATAGAGCAATTACAACATGTCAGCGTCACTACTCTTGTGCTTTGGGGCCATTGTTAAGTTAAATAAGGGTTACTTGAACACAAGCCCTCTGACACCAGGGTAGTTGATCTGATAACTGAGATGGCTGCTAATTGACTGACAGGTGGGTAGCATAGACAACATGGACACACTGGACAAAGCGATGACTCACTTCCCCGGCAGGAGGGAGAAGGATGGTGAGAGACTTCAATGTGTTACTCAGAGCAGTGTGCAATTTAAAACTTAATATCTGTTTATTTCCGGAATTTTCTATTTAATATTTTTGGACTGGGGTTAGTTGCAGGTAAATGGCCAACTTAATGTCTCCCACCCACAGTAGCCACCCCCCACATCTTTGGAAAATGAAACTGCAAATAAAGGAGGACTACCGTATTGGGGGAGTCATTAAGTTGCGTCATTTTATCTACAGAGTCCATTGAGTAAGATATTGCCGACTATTTACTTGAAACAAAAGCTTTATTAACTGTTTCAGTTTAAAATGTGTGCGGCATTACTTTTCTGCAGGCGTGATGATGGCAACGTGAACATGCCTCATTTTTTGGGCCACAGGTAACTAGGACCAATAGGAACTTGGCAATATCTAGAGACCCACTTCCTGGACCCTCCTGCTGGGGGCAGGGGGACATCATGAATGGGGTTTATTTACAGCGTTCCACAGACAAAATGCTGGAAGAACATACTAACCAACTTAAATCAGGGCTAGAGGCAAGACCACCTTCAAGGTCACCATTTTGAAATGTTTAATCATTTTTGAACAAGGAGTGCTGCATTTTTAGCTCACAGGCCTCCACGAATTGCGTAGCTAAGAAGGTCCTGCTAAGATGTCTGAGTTGGAGGGAGGGGAACAAAAGAATAAAGAAATAGAAATCAGAGTTGCTAGTCAAGATCTCCATCAGCTTCTTCTAGCTCCTGAATTCTCAGCTTTAACCTCAATAACCTTCCCTGGATAGCACCGCCTTAATAGACCATACTGCCATCTTGTAGTAACGAGTGCAAACTCGGACTGGTTCAGTTCAAAAAGACTGACTGATCTGGTTCAAAACCTAAGTCTGCAATGGATCAGCCCTGGGGACTCTGTCCAAGTTCCCCAACTGCTTTATGCCTCTATGTGCTCATCTATAAAGTGGCAAAACCAATCATGGGCACCTCTTCCCAGGCCCCAGAGGGACACTGTGAAACTTAATGAGGAAATGAGAACGGAGTGCTCAGCAGAGTGCACTCATGTAGTGAGTGCTTGTGAATGTCAGCTTTAAACGTAAGGTTACATGTTTTGCCATAAGGCCTTTGAATAGAGAGACTATGACAAGAGCAGAAAACTTGGGTCACATTGTGAGAAAAGGCAGATGCTGATGACTTTCACTTTTTCATCCCAGAGAAGGACCTATGAGGAGTGACCTACTTCTTCTGACCTCCTATTGTTGCTGCTGGTTTAAATGTTTTGTTGTTGTTGCTGTTTTTTATTGTAAATCTGTAGTAATAGATGCCTGAGTTTTTTATCTTACATTCAAAGGAAGCAGAATTTATAGAAAAAAGGATGAGGATGGGTGGGGCTGTGGGGACAAGCTTTATAAAGGGAGCCAGAGGAGACAGGCCCTGTCCAGACTTAGTTGTGCTTGTAAACAGGATCTGGTTCTTGCAAATGTGTCAATCTTTATAGTTTAGTTTACTTTTTTTTTTCTGTTTACTTTTTTTTTTTTTTTTTCCTGTTCTAGAGAGTTGGAGAGAGGTTGGAGTGTTTATCTTTGTTTGCATCATAAAGTCTCTTTTCTCAGATTTTCCAGGGGATAAGGATTTGCCTTCCCTGGACCAAGATGGCTGAGAGATCAGAGGGAGCAGAGTAGTTAGCGAAAATGTTGGGAGATTCTCATCTTCTCTCTCTATCACCACCAACCACCACCACCTCCTCCTCAGTGGCTGAAAGGAGAAGGAGATAGGCAGCCAGAAGGACACCTGAGGTCTTCCCTGTACGGAGAAATTTCCTTAGCCCATTAAAGAAATATGTATATTCACGGCTGGGTGCGCTGGCTCACGCCTATAATCCCAGCACTTTGGGAAGCCAAGGCAGGCAGATCACCTGAGGTCAGGAGTTCGAGACCAGCCTGGCCAACATGGGGAAACCCCATCGTTACTAAAAATACAAAAATTAGCCAGGCATAGTGCCACATGCCTGTAATCCCAGCTACCCGGGAGGCTGAGGCAGGAGAATTGCTGGGCCCGGGAGGTGGAGGCTGCAGTGAGCTGAGATTATGCCACTGCACTCCAGCCTGGGCGACAGAGGGAGACTCTGTCTCAAAAACAAAAAAAAAAAGAGAGAGAGAGAGAGAGAGAAAGAGAGAAAGAGAGAAAGAGAGAAAGAAAGAAAGAAAGAAAGAAAGAAAGAAAGAAAGAAAGAGAAAGAAAGAAGAAAGAAAGAAAGAAAGAAAGAAAGAAAGAAAGAAAGAAAGAAAGAAAGAAAGAAAGAAAGAAAGAAAGAAAGAGAAAGGAAAGGAAGGAAGGAAGGAAGGAAGGAAGGAAGGAAGGAAGGAAGGAAGGAAGAAAGAAAGAAAGAAAGAGAAAGAAAGAAAGGAAAGGAAGGAAGGAAGGAAGGAAGGAAAGAAAGAAAGAAAGAAAAAAAGAAAGAAAGAAAGAAAGAGAGAGAGAGAAAGAAAGAAAGAAAATCCTTTAACTGTAGGTGGGAGGGAGGGATGAATTAGCAGATCACAGAGGAGATTTAGGGCAGTGGAACTTTCCGTATGATACTACAATCGTGGTACATGCCAAAACCCATAGAATGTACACCATCAAGAGTGGACCCCTAAAGAAAACTATGAACTTTGGGTGATGATGCGCCAATCTGGACTGATGAAGTGTAACAAATGTACCACTGTGATATGAGATGTCTGTATTGGGGGAGGTGGTTTACCTGTGGGAACAAGGGTGTATGAGAAATCTCCGTACTTTTTGCTCTATTTTACTGTGAATCTAAAAGTGCTCTAAAAAAAGAAATTTTATTAATTAAAAAAATAAAAATCTTTCCACCTTCCCCCATACTAGGTCCTACTATTGGGCCAAGACAGAGGCCGTTTTGAAGGGTGTTGATGCTGCTCCCTCCCAGAAAGTCACCTAAAGAGTCAGGCTGATGAAGCTTCCGATGGGCTGGGCGGCCACACATTATGCTCCTTAATCACATTATTCACAATGAGACTCCAAGGATATTCATGTGGATGACATACTTTGTGCTGATACAATCTTGAGTGTTTTGGTGAGAACATTTTAAAAGGCACTGTAAAACTTTTTAGACATAAATGTAGCCAGTTTTTTGTAGCACCTAAACTGCTAAGTAGTACCTTGACAGTAGAGATTTCGAAAGTATTCACATTAAAACATCCAGGTGAACATTAATTGGCGCTAAAGGGAAAACAACCAGCTAACACCCTGATGCTGACAGCTGGAAATGTTGGTGATGTAGCTTCCTAGTCCCCGGGCATGCTGGGTGCTATCTGTAGAAGATAAGTGACTCAGAGCCTGCCTGGCCAAATCCTGATTCATGACCCTCCTTCTTCAACTCCACCCTGTGGCCCCCAAAAGAAAAAAACTCAGAATTTCCCTGAGCAGTCCAACCAAGTAGGCCAACCCTTGGGGAAAAAAACATATCGGTTCTGTCTCTAGCTGCTGTAGCTGAACTTCTACTTCCTGAGGCAACCAGCCCCACTGGAGCTAATGGGTGTCCCCTGTGAACCTAGACAGTTCCCTGAGACTGTGTGAAAGAAGGACCCAGTGAACGCAAATTTAGTTGAAGACATCTGAGCCAGGTAGGAGAAAAAAATGCATACAGGACCGCACACGCTCAGTTCCATGTTGAGAGTTGCATCTCTCATCAGCTTCCTTGATCCTCAACCCAAATCAGTAAACCTTACTGGTTGGTTCGTATTTTTTTCCTTATTTCATATTTTAATAACCACCATTGTATGAATACAGCACATACTTTATATATGTCACAAACGTTATTTTCCATTTCTCAGCAATTAAAATCTCTGACCTATGGCATTATATCGAGTGATGGACTTGGTAGCTTAGATAGATGGTCATGGTCTATGACAGACCTGAGTTCAAAACGTGGCTCTGCCATTTACCACCTAGAATGACATTGGGCCAACTCTTTATTTCTCTAACCTAAATTTGTACATCTTCCACTAACCAATGCCTCATATTGATTTTGTGGAAATTACATGAGGAAATGAATAAAAAGTGATGAACACACTAATATAGAGCACCCAAATACACAAAGCAAGAACTGATAGAACTGAAAGATAAAATAGACAAATCTGCAACTAGAGTTGGAGACTTTGGCATCCCTCTGTCAGTAATTGATGATCCAGCCAGCAGAAAATCAGTAAGGATAGAGTTGACCTGAACAGTACTATCAATCAACTTGATCTAATTAACATTTACTGAATATTCTGTCCAACAACAGCAGGATACATATTCTTCTCAAGTTTACATGGAGTATTCAGTAAGATGGACCACATTCTGGGCCATAAAGAGATGAACATGATGCCCATCACATAGTAAGTGCTTGAAAACTTTTGGCTCAAAATATGTTCACTCAAATTAGAAATGATACTAACCATTTCTCAAAATCCATTGCGACTGCTCTTGGGACTTGACTTGCATTAGCTCTGATCCTATAAACAATGCTTACAAGGTAAATATTATTCTACCCATTTTCCCAAATTCAATGTTAATGAGTTAGCAATATCTATAAAGTAGTAGACTGTTTCAATAAGCTCTATTTGGTAATGATAATATTAACAAGATTATTATTAAAATAAATACCTAAGATTTATTCACCACTTATCATGTGCCAGCCACTGTTTTAAGGATACAAAAATTAGTCATTTAATCTTCACAGTAACTTTATAAATTTGGTGCTATTTTTATCCCTGATCTTACCAATGAGGAAACTGAGGCTCAGAGGGATTAATTAGCTAGTAATCAGCAGTGTTGAATTCCATTCCAGGCAATCTGGCTCTGGAGTTTGTGCACTTAATCTGACTAGAGGAAAACCAGAAGCATTATTTTGTTTCCTTTCATCCCAGTACTGCTTTACTGGATGAAGATTTTATTCACAGGTTGGGGAAGAACAGATCTTTCCCCGACCTCTTTGTTTCTGAAAGCCAAGATTCCTCAAGGACAGTTTCTCTTTATTTATTCTCAGATAGCTTTCTAACGTTTTCCTTATTGCTTTTGAACCAGTTTGTTTGTGTGTGTGTGTGTGTGTGTGTGTACTGCTATAGTGTGTGTGTGTGTGTGTACTGCTATAGAAAAAATGGAAACTTAGAAAAATATAAAGAATAAACCTATTACTTTATGTCCCACTCATAATCACCTAACACTTTGGTGTGTCTCCTCCTTCTATGCATGTTTATTTTATTTTTTTTCCAGAAGCTGGGGTCACGTACAATATCATGTACTTTTAAAGCCAGACCTGCGATCCTGTTCCCATTCCTGATGTATGTCCGTATTCACAGCATTTTGTTTACAGACACTTGCTAAGTTGGCATGGAGAACATTAGGAGTGGGTGAGATTCCGTTAGACCAACCCAAATTTTCCTACTCGTCTCCCTCCCTTTCAACTGAGAGCGATTTCTATTTTTGCTCACTGTTAGCAGTGACAAGTTTAATAGGAGCTGAATGACTGTGTCTTACAATCCAGAGGCAGAGCAAGCGGAATCCATCTAGAAAGAAACAGCACAAAGGAAATCTGTTTAAGTCCAACCTCCCAACACTCACAGTACCCTCCTCCCCACCACCTCTCCTTCAGAACTTGGCACACATTGTGAACCTGTTTGCTAAAATCTCACTCTCCATTTCCCCTGATTTCCTACTTTGCCCCCGGTCGTTGGCTACATTAGAGCAAAGTTTACATTTACCAAGAGACAGGTTATAAAATGAAGAGCTCTTATTTTTCATTTTGGACATTTGTTTGGCATGGGATTACCTCCAAACCTTGTTTTTCCACAAACACCTAATGGAATTACTAATTAATTACCCCACTGAAGCAAGAGCAATGTAAGAAAGATGTATTTAGATTCAGCAGATAATCAAATCAGATCAGATTTATTTTGCTTAGATTTCTTTCCATATAGCACTTAAAAGTCCAATTCTGGCCTCAAAGCAAGCCATAAAATAGGTCACTTCAACAAAGTTAAAAAAAACAACTAGGCTGTTACACACCACTTGTGTGACATGATGTGAGTAGTAAAACACTGATCCAATTTCAGGCAGATGAGGGTCACGATTTTCAGCAAAATCAAACATTTCAGCACTTGGCCTACCGTGGAAGGGCTTCAACCACCACTCACTGCTGGCAGTGATGGTGGGCAGGTAGTTGCCTTCCTAGAAAATGCTAACTGATGGCCCTAAGACCCACTCTTGTAAAATGGCAGCTAATTGCCAGGTATCCTGTTTGTGGTTCCCAGACTGTTTCACTTTGCTTAAAGTCGAGTCACCCAGTCAGAGTAATTGCATGGGGTACAGCCAAGCCAATGGAAAGGCTTGCATTTAAGAGACTGCCACCACTCGGGCCAGCCCCAGCCCAGCCCCAGCCCTAGGACAGGGTTGGCCCCAGCCGCACCTGATCAAGCTACCGATTGTCTTCAGGGAGGGATCCACAGAAAGCTGTGCCAAAATCCTGTTAGGGCTTGTCACTCCTGAGACTAAGCTGGCCACTGCTGGGGCTTGTCTCTTGAGGCTATAAGGGTGAAATGAATTGCAACAGCTGTGGCCTAATGTGTCCCTAAGCACCTTGTTGATCTGATGGTAATGACAACAATGGAAAAAATAATATCAATATATCTAAAATGCTCAAGGATGTTTCCCCAAAGTTCATCTGGGTGTGGTTTTGACCTAATCATGCCAGGATCACATGAAAACCATGCTGGTTAATTTTTAAACATTAACAATGAGTTGATGGGCACATAATGACTGTCAAGAATTATATGTGTTTCTGAGCATTTACTTACTTAATCTTGTAAAAATTAAGCTACGACTTCTGCAACTCCTGGTCAAAGCAGGTAACTCCTCAAACACAAGTTACCTGCTTTGACCTTCACATAATACACTGAACTGTTCTATGAGTTGTATGTGTTTCTGGGGTTTTATTTAATGAATCCAAAAATTTCATGGTTTTTTAAATGTTTGATCACTTATTGCAAAGTTTAGAAGTTTCACGTTACATAAAAATAGCTGTAAGAACTCTATGAAACACAGAAAAAAAAAATCCACTGAGGCCTTGGAGGAGAGATTGAATGCATTCTGACTGAAATGCAAGTCTGCAAAATGGAAGGCAGAGAATTTGGAAAAAAGAATAGAATAACCAGAAATAATAAGAACAAAAGTGAGAGGATTCTGCATAAACAGAAATATGAAATATTAATAATTCCCAAGACATAATCAGTGAGAAAGAACATAGCATAAGTAAAGTCTTTTATAAACAGGAACCAGCTATCGCATAGGTGCCAAACAAAAACATTAAAATTTGACATAATGAAAATGTTTCACTTGTTAAATTAAGTTTAACCTAAAGTGGCCTCCTTGTAAATTTGGCCTAAAGATGTCTCTGTACATAGTGAACTGCAACCTAACTGGATGTGTAGACAGAGTGTAACCTACTCTTGCGCCAACCACCAAATTTCAGCCAATCAAAGGTGGCCAACTGTTCAAATTGTGTTCAAATAAGGCAAATGCTGACCTGTAACCAACCTGGCTGTTTCTGTACCTCACTTTCATTTTCTGTACATCACTGTCCTTTTTCTGTTCATAAATCTTCAATCACGAGGCAGCACTGGAATGTCTATGAACCTATTCTGGTTTGGGGGCTGCCCACTTCATGAATCATTCTTTGCTCAACTAAATTCTTTAAATTTGATTTGTCTGAGGTTGTTCTTTTAACATACTCAATCCATTGTGTGTAAGAGACAAGCCAGGCACCCACCAATCCATTTTTCTCTTCCTCCTGGACACACAACTAGACTACATTTCCCAGACTTCCGTGCAGTTAGCTTTAGCTTTGTGCCTAAGTTCTGGTAATGGGATGTGAGTCAGAAGCCATGTTCACCAACTCCATGCCTGGCCAGGGGCCTCTCATGCAATCCACCATGATTTTTCTCTCTTTTCTCATCTACTAACTAAATGCTGAGAATCCAGCAGAGGACTTAGAGGCTTAAGAGTATGGTGGAGGCCAGGTGTGGTGGCTCATACCTGTTAATCCCAGCACTTAGGGAGGCCGAGGTGGGCGGATCACCTGAGGTCAGGAGTTCAAAACCAGCCTGGCCAACCTGGTGAAACCCCACCTCTACTAAAAATACAAAAATTTAGCCGACCATGGTGGTGGGTCCCTGTAAGACCAGCTACTCAGGAGGCTGAGGCGAGAGAATCACCTGAACTTGGGAGGCAGAGGTTGCAGTGAGCTGAGATCGCTCCCAATCCAGCCTGGGCAACAAGAGCAAAACTCTGTCTCAAAAAAAAAAAAAAAAAGAGTATGGTGGAGCTGCTAGTATGGAAGAAAATTTGAAACAACGTTCTTAAAAAATCCACCGAAGCCAAAAAAAAAAAAAAAAAAAGAAAGAAAAGAAAGAACCTGAGTCTTCAATGACGTAGTTGACAGGATCATTCAACCCTCTACCCTGCTGTGCAGCCTATCATATGGGATTAGAAACTCCCTTACTGTTCAAGCCTTACTGTTTGGATTAAGTTTTCTGTACCTGCAACCAAATGCATCAACTTGACACACTAAAACTAGTATAGGGCTATTAAAACTTTCTGAAATCATGGAGTCTTTTTTTAAAAATTATTAATAACATGAGTGAAAACATGAGTTTTTCCTATTAAAGAATGAAAGAATTTTAGATAAAGTTAAAGTCCTTTCTGATTAACCATCTCCAATCCTCATTCACTTCTTTCCCCATCCCCAGAGGTAACCGCAGTGTACATCTCTTGTATGTGTTATTTTATCATTTTTAATTTACTTATACAGGTATCTGTATCCAAGGAAAATACATAGCATTGTTTGTATGTGTGTTAATGTAAGTGGTTTTATATTGTTGTCAAGTTGCTTCTTCCATCAACAATGCATTTTAAAGAGGTAGCTATATTAGTATACAGATCAACTTTAGTTTTTGTAACTGTTGCAAAGTATTTCAAAGTGTTAATATTCAGCAATTTATCTAGCCAACCACCAACTGATGGGCTTTTATGTTGTTTCAGTTTTATTTTTTCTTTTTTGTTTGTTTGTTTTTGTTTTGTTTTGTTTTGTTTGAGATGGAGTCTCGCTCTGCTGCCCAGGCTGGAGTACAATACCACAATCTCAGATCACTGCAACCACTGCCTCCCAGATTCAAGCAATTTTCCTGTCTCAGCCTCCTGAGTAGCTGGGACTACAGGTGTGCACCACCATGCCTGGCTAATTTTTTGTATTTTTGGTAGAGATAAGGTTTCACCATATTAGCCAGGCTGGTCTTGAACTCCTGACCTCAAGTGATCCTCCCTACTCGGCCTCCCAAAGTGCTGGGATTACAGGCATGAGCCACCATGCTCAGTCCTATCTTGATGTTTTTTAATTCAATCTGACTGTACCTGATTTTCAATGCAGTTGTGTATCTTTTAAAAATATATTTTCTCCTAATTATATGGCCTTGGTATGAGAAGAGGAGAGATACAACAGGCACTCAATTCACCATCTTGAAACCAGAAGTTGTGTCAGTCATGAAATCTTTGTATATTTAAAGTTTTAATGTAAACTCCATTTAGTGTCAAAGTTGTAGTCATATGTGTGTATTAAAATGGTCCTGGAATACTACAAAGTAAATAAATTATTCATGAAGCTATCCAGATATCCAGATAAGAACATTGGGGTGATAGCCTTGGAGGTTATAATAAGATTTTCTCTTTTTCACGAAGATTTAATTTAAGGGTTAATAAAGCAAACTGCTAATGTCATTGACCATTAATGAAATTAAACCACGTATGAAGTAAAACTATTCATCTAATTTACTAAACTTCAAGTAAACAGTAAAGTTGAATAAAGTTTATTAAATTCAAACTGATGAGATTAGGTTATTTCTGAACTCAGGTCCTATTTTCTTGTGTACTGTCAAATAGCATTCTTATATTCATTTGTCACTAAATCTACCCAGATATAAGAAAAGCAATGATTAACATTTATTTATCTGTTGGTAAATTCATTTATCTAATTTACTATTTATTAGTAAATGATGAATAGTAAACTATCATCTAATTTACTAAACTTTACTCAAGTTTAGTAAATTACTTCAGTTTAGTAAATTCAGTAAATTCATCTAACTTACTAAACTTTATTCAAGTTTAGTAACTTTATTCAAGTTTAGTAAATTTACTTGAATGAAGTTTAGTAAATTAGATGAATAGTTTGCTATTCATCATTTACTAACAAATAGTAAATTAGATAAATGAGTTTACCAAAAGATAAATAAATGTTAATCATTGCTTTTCCTATACTTGGATAGACTTAGTAACAAATGTACTACTAACGAATGTAAGAGTGCTATTTGACAATACACAAGAAAATAGAACCTAAGTTCAGAAATAACCTAATCTCATCAATTTGAACCATGAAAAGAATTCAGCAATTTTACAAAATTTTCAAGGCCGAAATGTAATTTGGTAAAAGCCTCCAAGTGCCCACAGCTTGTACAAAACAGCTAGGAAACTCACTCTCAGTTTTAATGATTTTCAAACTATTTTTAGCAGGGTCTCTGTGGCTCCTATAGTGACCTTTGGAGCCACTTGGGAAGATAAGGAATGGGAAAGAGAAGAAATGTGGCTTCTGCCGTGCCCTCATGCCCTCACCTCAACCAAACAACATCACTTTTCATGAGTTCACTTGAAAAACTAATTCGACTACCAAAAAAAAAAAGAGATGATCTGTTCTACCATTTCTATCTCCAGTAAAGCTAATCCTAATCCTAAACCCTTTACAGGCACATAACACGCATCCTCTTTCAAATGGCTTCAGAAAAGAGAATTTCTTTCACATCTCAGAGATGCCCATATCTTGATTAGGAAATTCTTCAGTGTTTCCAGCCCAGTTCCTTTAAGCTCAGCTTTCTCCAGTCATGCATCAATTTCATAGCAACCCTCATGTATTTGAAGATGATTATTTGGCTGCCCCTCAGCCTTCCCTGCTTCAGGCCAAATCAACCCTGCTTCTTTTAATCCTTCTGTACAGATCCTACTTCCCAACATTTTTTGATCATCTCTTTGGGGTTCTCTTCTCTCTGAAGCTTCTCCAAATTTCTTATATCTCTCTCTAATTACTGAAGCAAAAACCACATACCATAAAGTTGAGCACAATGGAAAAGAAAAGGCATCCTTCCACATAGCTCCTTTGGGCTTTAATTTGGTTCTTCTCCTGCCCTTCAAGATGATGATGGTGGTTTGATGATGGTGGTGAATTCAAGATGGCAACAAACTCTTTCCCATCAAGAGGTATGGTTAGTTTTGCCTCCTCTTGAATCATGGCTGGCCTGTAACCAACACGGAATGGCAGAAGTAATACTACGCAAGGTTTGGCCTTCACCTTTAACAGGACTGGCAACTTCCACATTGGCTTCTTAGAACACTTGCTCTGGCAGAGGCCAGCCAGCATGTAAAAAATCAGACCACCCTGAGACCTCCATACCATAAGAAAGCCCAAGTTAGCCATGTGGAGAGGCCACTATGGAGCATGATGATCCACCAGCCCTCAGGTCTTGAGCCATCTCAGTCTTCAGAAGCATGGGATAATACTGAATGCCGTGTTATACCACTGTGTTATCAGGTGGTTTATTATACAAAATAACCAGAATGATGGGCTTTTTTGTTTTTCAACTTCATGATTTGCTTTCCCTTCCCCCTTCCAGAGATCTTCCTGGACATTGGCCTTAAGGGCCCTAAAACTAAACAGGTGCAGCCTAATGGTTCTACCATGAATTAACCCTATCTTATCTACTAACAAAAGTGATGATTTCCCCTGCTTGCCCTCTAGTTTTCTTGCTTTGTGTCTTTAAAAAAATCCTTTTACAAGAATATCTCAACAAATAGTTCCCGTCAATGAGAATTTCTCTTGTATATATATTCTGCTTTCCTTAACACGGTGTTTCTGTCTTCCAATTATAGCATATTTCCCAAAGCTGACCAAGTTCTGTGATGTAGACGAAGTTACAAAGTCTAGCACATTTTTTAAGTAGAGCGACATGCTTGTCCTATTCGATATGAACAAGGATTTCTAATTCTATGAAGTAGATCTGTAACTTAGGGGCTTTCCTGGGTCACAAAGGAAATTATAGCTGGGGAATGATATTGCCAGTTTAAAACCCAGGTGTTTTAATTAATTCACAGGTTAGAAGATAGTATCAATAACAGGGAATGTGGGCAGTTTCTTTGAACTGAGTTCATTTAAGCTACATGTTTGTAGAGAATCATTCATTTGTGCAAGGAGGTATAATCATCCTTCCAACGGTGTGACTGGGAGCCAGGGACACACAGGAGGTGAGGTCATCCTTCCCCCCGGGTAGTGGGGTTTTGTTGTTGTGCCCCGAGAATCACAAACAATAGAAAACAAATTTATGTTTCAAAGTTCCCCTCACTATACATTACCTGAGAGTCTAGTTTGACAATAACATATCATAGAAATACGAAAAAGTTCAAAAACCAAGCAGTTAACTTCCCCCTAGCAGTCTTAGATCAGTCTAAATCAGCAGTCTAAAACAGACTGATTCAGGGGGTTGGTTGCTCAGATGGAGTAGGACATAAAACCTATGGGTTAATTGGTACCCTGTCGCCTCATGGAAAAGGCTGTTCGGATCTGGTTACCTGAATAAAGTAACCACAGAAAGAAAATAAATAAATGAGACATAGGATTAGTATCAGCTATAGTGAGCAGCATCAAAAATATCTATTGTAAGTAATTGTTCAAAAAATATTGTAACTTTTATTTTAGGTTCAGGGATACATATGTAGGTTTGTTACATAGGGAAACTCATGATTCAGGGGTTTGCTGTACAGATTATTTCATCACATGGTTACTAAGCATAGTACTCAACAGGGTTTTTTCTGTTTTTTTTTTTTTTTTTTTTGTCTAAACCTCTCCCTCCTCCCACCTTCCACCCTCAGGGAGGACCCAGTGTCAGTTTTTACCCTGTTTCTGTTCATGTGTTCTTATAATTTAGCTTCCACTTATAAGTGAGAATATGTGGTATTTGGTTTTCTGTTCCTGCATTAGTTTGCTAAGGATAATGGCTTCCAGTTCCATCTAGGTTCCTGCAGAGGACATGATCTTGTTCTTTTTTATGGCTGCATAGTATTCTATAGTATATATGCACCACATTTTCTTTTTTCAGTCTACTGTTTAGGGCATTTAGATTAATTCCATGTTTATGCTATTGTAAATAGTGCTGCAGTGAATATATGCATGCATGTGTCTTTATGGTAGATTCATTTCTATTGCTTTGGATTTATATGCAGTAGTGGGATTGCTGGGTCAAATGGTAGTTCTTTTTTTAGTTCCTTGAGGAATCACCACACTGCTTTCCACAAAGGTTGAACTAATTTACACTCCCATTAGCAGTGAATAAGCATTCCCTTTTCTCTGCAACCTCACCAGCATCTGTTATTTTTTGACTTTTGTAACAATAGCCATTCTGACTGGTGTGAGATGGCATTTCATTGTGGTTTTTATTTGCATTTCTGTAATGTTAGTGGTACCGAGCATTTTTCATATGTTTGTTGGCCGCATGTATGTCTTCTTTAGAAAAGTGTCTGTTTGTGTCCTTTGCCCACTTTTTAGTGGGGTTGTTTGGTTTTTGCTTCTACGTTTAAGTTCTTTGTAGATTCTGGATATTAGAGCTTCATCAGATGTATATTTTACAAATATCTTCTCCCATTTTGTAGGTTGCTTGTTTTACTCTGTTGAAAGTTTCTTTTTCTGTGCAGAAGCACTTTAGTTTAATTTGTCAATTTTTCTTTTGTTGCAATTGCTTTTGGCATTTTCATCATGAAATCTTTGCCAGTTTGTATGTACAAAATGGTATTTCCTACGTTATCTTCCAAGTTTTTATAGTCTTAGGTTTTTCATTTAGGTCTTTAATCCATCTTGAGTTGATTTTTGTATACTGTGAAAGGAAGAGGTCCAAATTCAATCTTCTGCATATGGCCAGCCAGTTATCCCAGCACCATTTACTGAATAGAGAGTCCTTTCCCCATGCTTTTTTTTTTGTCAGCTTTGTCAAAGATCAGATTGTTGTAGGTGTGTGGCTTTATTTCTGGGCTCTCACAGAACGGAAAAAAACTATTCTAAAATTCATATGGAACCAAAAAAGCACCCAAACAGCCAAGACAGTCCTAAGCAAAAAGAACAAAGCTGGGAGAATCACACTGCCCAACTTCAAACTGTACTGCAAGGCTACTGTAACCAAAACAGCATGGTACTGATACAAAAACAGACACGTAGACCAATGTAAGTACTTTTTAAAGCTTATCATTTGACTTATAATTTCATTATTATATTTATTTATATATTGTATATTATTTATTATATAGTATATTAATATGTGCATTTATTTATATTTACAATTTTTTAACTTACAGAAGTTTTATTTATTCAGACACATAGATCCATCTTCTCCTTTAGGGTTTCCATCTTTGATATTGTTTAGACAGACAGTCACCAAATAAAGAGCCACCTTCCATAAAATGCTTGTAGCCATGGTCTCTCTTCCTGGAGAAAGTCCATCTTTAAGGCGAGTAGATCTCACCCTAGGCTTCTGAGTTGACATTATCTGGGGCAGTGGGGACTACATTAAAATCTTACTTATTTTATTGGCCAAGACAGGTATACATTCTCCTTTAATTTGGTTGCCTTTGGCAGACATGCCTGTGCTTGGCCCTGGGCCCTCCCAGTCCATTTATTTTTGCACCTGGTCACTTCCCACTGAAGTTACCCACCAGACCCTTGCAGGCAGGTGCATAGGAAGCCTGACTGCACAGAACCTCTTGACCAGAGAAGAAACAGAACTCAATCAGAAAAATCCAAGGGAAGTATTCTGACCTAGCTTAGGTAGCTATGGCTAGAAGGTTGGGATCTGTTTCCAGAAGAAAGGAGAGAGAGAGAGGAAAAGGAGAGAGGAAAATAGAGGAGAGCTATTGTATTGCTCCTGCAATACTAGAGTATCAGTATTGCTCCTGCTGCTGGACCTTCCAAGTATGTCATGGGTCCAGCTCTCTAAGAAAGGACCTGATTGAGTGGGCTAGCCACTATTATTCCAGATAGGCAAAGACAGGCATAACTACATAAGCTGTTGACCAGCTAGAGAATGAATATTCTTAGGTCCAATGCCCTCCCTCAGTCTAATCCTCAGAAGTCAACAGGGCAGGAATACAAGCAGGATGGCCTACACATGAGGAAGTGCTCAGAAGGGGCTGTGGGTATGGTAAGTATCCTTTGTCTTTGTCTGAGTGAGCATTGTAACTGGCACGCACCTGCTTAACAGGTCCAATATGTCACTTACAATCTGCCAAGAACTATACTAATCATACTGTTTTACTTAACTGTCTTAATAGCTTTTGAGGTGAGGATCGTTGTTCTCATTTTCTAAGTTACAGTATATAGAACTATGAAATGATTACACATGAGAGCAAATATATATGTCAAACTATTAGGACAAGACTTTAGAATCTGGCTGGTATTGTAAGATCACAATAAGTGTTGTTATCAACTCAATTCAGTGAGACAGAGTGATCTTAACTCTCCCGCAATGCACAATAATTTAACACTCAACCAACCCTAAACAAGGTCATGGCTAACAGCAGCACAAACACCCAGTAGATTCAGTACCAAAAGCAACACTGTGAGATTAAGTATCAAAGAGTTCCTAAGGGTGTCCTCTTAGTCTGTTCAGGCTGCTATAACCAAATACCATAAACTAGGTGGCTTATAAACAACAGAAATTCATTTCTCACAGTTCTGGAAGCTGGGAAGCCCAAGATCGAGGTGCTAGCAGATTCAGTGAAGGTCGATTTCTCTCTGTGTCCTCAAATGATGGAAAGGGAGAACTCTGGTCTCTTCAGCCACTTATAACATAAAGGTCCATCCTCATGACCTAAACACATTCAAAAGGCCCCACCTCCTAATACCATCACCTGGGGAGTTAGGATTTCAATATATGAATTTTTGTGGGGGAGACACAAACGTTTAGACCATAACAGATTTTATGTTTAAAAATCCAAAAATTTGCAGAAGGAAGTGTGGATTTTATTTTGAGGTAGTAGATCACCTTCATTAAGTAAAAATCTTTGTAAAATAAGTAATTCACTACCAAGTCTCCTACATTTGTCTCATCAGTAAGAATGATAATAGTCATCGATAATAGTCATAGACCCATCGTCTCATAAACCCTACAGCTTGGCCAGCCCCATGATTTAGCAAACTAAGGAGTCCATTTAATTTTGATAGTGTTATGGTTCATAACTAGTTCTAAAACTAGAAGACTGGAGAAAGACACATGACTAGGAGGAGGTTCCACGAAGCTACTAAGTATGGTAAAAATTGGTTATACCCTAAGGAGAACACAGAAACGCAGTAGCCAAAAAGCTGCTGTTTCTGAAAACATCTCATGAGCTTTAAGAAAAGCGGAGCCAGGGAGATTCATAGACGGTCTGAATTTCTTTTCTTTTTTTAAGAAACAGAGTCTTACTCTGTCACCAAGACTGGAGTGTAGTGGTGTGATCACGGTTCGCTGCAGCCTCAAACTCCTAGGCTCAAATAACTCTCCCACTTCAGCCTCTGGAGTAGCTGGGGCTATACAAGTGTACCACCGTGGCTGACTATTTTTTAATTTTTTTTTTTAAGAGATGTGGGTCTCACTCTATTGCCCAGGGTAGTCTCGAACTCTTGACTCTTGGCCTCAAGCAATTCTCCTGCCTCAGCCTCCCAAATCCCTGGGATTACAGGCATGAGCCACCATGCCCGACCACAGTCTGAATCTCATAGAGGAAACATTTCTATCCAGAATAGGGCTTCTGGAACCTCTAACAACTTATGCAGCAAGATGTAGCCTCTCTAGACTGCAAGCCCACCCACCCAAACTAGTCAAAAAGTTAGCATCTGTCGGTTCTCTGCTGTCCATTTTGGGGAAGAATTATGCCACAGCAAATTCCTTTTTTAGTGTGTTTACTTCTTATGTTATGAAAATGGTTCAATAGTGTAAGAAAATTTATAAAATAATAGTAGAGGGAAGAATAAAAGAAATCACCTATACTCCCACTACCCAGATAACCACTTTTTTTGTTTTTGTTGTTTAGAGATGGAGTTTCACCATGTTGCCCAAGCTGGTCTCAAACTCCTGAGCTCAGGCGATGTGCCTGCCTCAGCCTCTCAAAGTTCTAGGATTACAGGCATGAGCCACTGCGCCTGGCCTCCACTGCTACCCAGATAACTACTATTAAACTTTTTAATACAAGTTAAACATTCAAAATTCAAAAACCCAAAATGCAAATGCTCCAAAATCTGAAACTTTTGAAGCACAGACATGACACTCAAAGGAAATTCTCATTCTGAGTGTTTTGGTTTTTGGATTCCTCAGTGATGCTCAGTGGGTAAGTAGAATGCAAATATTCCAAAATTAAAAAAAAAAAAAATCAATCCAAACTCCAAAACAGTTCTGATCCAAGCAGTTGGATAAGGGTATTCAATCTGTAATAGGGTCCTTTCTGATCTTTCTTCCACACATATAAAGTTTTGGTTTATTGGTTTTGTTTGTTTTATACATCACAGTAGCTAGTCAAAATATTCACTTAGCATGTTTCTTTATTTTTTCACTTAAAATCATATCACACGTGTCCCCCTATGTGGTTATGTAAGCTTCCTAAACATTGTCTTGAGTGGCTGCATAAATTCCTAATCCCGGCTCAGCTCCTCCCTGCAACCCCAGCCTTCCCAGGCCAGCTCCACCCAGAGTTAGCTGGTATGTGCTTAGAAAAGGCAAGTTCATTTTATCATAAAACAGCCCTGTCTGGTAAGGGAAATCTGCTGCCCCCAAACTCCTAATGCATTTCATTACCTTTGAATTATCAGTTCGGAATTATTCACATCACTGCCCTTAATTATCCACCTCACTGCCTTCTTCATTAGCATGGAGGGTGGATCCCTGGCTGGGCTGTATTCTCTTCAGAGCCTCAGTCACTTCTGATTAGTGAGTTGCTTAGAAAATGGCCTTAGCTCCAGCAGGCCACTGCCAGTTAGTGTCCTGCACCAGCAAAGTGTTTCATTTATATTCTGTCTCTGGGTCAGCGAGGAGGCGATGGGTTAGTGGGGTGGGGGATGGGGCAGTGAGGGACGGCCAGGCCTAGGGCTGCTCCTGCCCTTACCTTCCGCCTCTCCTCCTTCTATTCCATTCTCCTTCCCTCTCCTCCCTATCCCCAGAGCTAGTTCCTGCTTATGTGTTTTCTCTCTCTCTCTCTGTCTCCCTCCTCTCTCTCTCTCTCTCTCTCTCTCTCTCTCTCCCCTCTCTCTCCTCTCTCTCTCCAGCTTTCCCCTCAACAGAAGAAAAATAGTTGGGCTCTGGAAGCTTAGAGTGTGAGACAAAAGCAACCTACAATCCTAAAATACTTGTCATTCTTCCGCCTCCGTGGCCTTCCTGCCACTCAGGATGGTCCTGAACAAAAGGGCCCAATCTGACCCCCAAGACAGGCCAAAGTGGATTCAAAGCAGGGATTTGAATCCATTTAAGCTAAGCAAAGCCAATGACCACAAACTGGCCACACTCAATTTACTAACCTCTAAGTCAAGCAGAAACCTGAGTTTTCTTTTCCTTCTTTTTTTAAATAGGAGTCAAGTAAACTGGCTTCTCAGATGTACAGACAGTATTTCTAAAGGCTTCAAGCAGGACATAAACGCAGCCTCCAAAGTAAAACAGAACCATAGCAACACTCTCCCATCATTCAGCATGAGTTCCTGTCAAAAGCACTTTATTTAGAAATCATACACCTTTGCAAACTCTCTACCACTTAAAAGGAATCCCTGGTGGATAGACATGTTTTATTTTCTTAAACATTAGCCGTAAATTGTTATTGCTGAGTGTTGCTTTTTAAAAGGCTGGCAATCTCATAACCGATTGGTTTGGTTCCCGTCTATTTCTCAAAAATATGTACGTGAAATATCCTGTCCCAGGTCCGGGGCTTATTGCTCACCAGCTGGGACAGTCAGAAGCTGTTTGCTCCCCAGTCCCAAGGCGAACAGAGGCTCCTTGTCTGGAAGGAGCCAGCCAGGAAGTGCCTGCTGCTCTAGTGTAAACGTGGACGTTCACTTAAGAAGGCAGGCTGTCTAGAGGATGAACGCTGATCAGACAGGATGGAATAATTAGGACCGAGAGCTGTGACAGTGACAAATAGGAAAGTTTGGGTCATATATGAGCTGTAGGCTGCTTCTGGGGCCACCATTTGCCTAAAACTTCAGCAGGATTGCTTCAGGGAATTTAAAGAAGTGACTGATTTATACGATAGAATATTTGATCTTCAGGAAAAATGTTCTCAACTTTTCTGACTCACCCCCTACTAATAGAAACTGCTGAAAAGCTGCTCAGTGGTCATTTAATAGACTAGCTTCCACTGATCCCACCAGTCAATGCACTTTTCCAGTTGTCTCACTTATATATTTACATACTTGCTTATTCATTTTTGTAATGAGATATTTATTAAGTATGAACTACATGCTAGGCATCTTAAGTTGGAAATAACTTGGGGAAATAATTTGGGATGATGTCCACTGGTCCTGGCAGAGCCTTGGCATTTTCTTACCCTCTCTCTCTCTCTCTGCCTCTCTCTCTCACACACGCACGCGCGCACACACACACACTATATGTTCTATCACTTTCTCAAGCACTTACTAGGTAGCATGCATGCTGCCAAGTACTTTATATACATTATCCTTTTATATACATTATCTTTTTTAATCCTCATGGCAACCATATGCAGTAGAAATTGTTTTCCTAATTTTCCCATTGAGGAAATTCAACTTCCGAGAGGTTACAAGATGACACAACTCACAGGTGGCAAAGTTAGGATGCAAAACAAAGGCTGACTGATTCCAAAGTCTATGCTTTTTGATCCACTGCATGATAATGGCCTCTCTGTGCTCAGTAAACACAGGGATGACTCCAGCAGCCAAAGATCTGGCTTCCGGTAATCTCTCACATGCTCACAAGGTACGCCTCGAGAAAGTGGAAACCTGAGACAGTGGGAAAGGCCAAAGGTGTTGCTACAAAACTTCTTCAGAAAAATCATATTTTCATGCCAGATCCTAGAAAGTTCAAACTGGAGGGGACCTTGAAATTTCTCTATCCTGAACAACCTCAGATTCACCAACAGAAGAATGGGCTACATCGTTCTTTAATGGAACATTATACAGAACAAACCAGAGCCACATGTATCAACATGAATTAACCTCAACAACATGATAGGAAATTTTTAAAAGGTAAATTGAAGAATAATGTGAATAGTCATAACACTCATTTCAAGTGTAAAAGCCAGTAAAATGATGCTATACATTGCTTGTAAACAGGTATAGATATAACTTAAAATATACATGGGAATGATAAACTCCAGTAATAATTAATGAATAATGATTATTTCTAGGGGTAAAGGAAAGAGAATAAGGTTAGGGAGGGGGTTCAGAAGAGGCTTCAACATTATCTTCAAACATATAAAGAAGCAATCATGGGAAAGTAATAGGATTTATTAGAGTGAGTGGTAGGTACAACTGTAATTGTTATATTATTCTCTATGATTTTTCTGCTGGAAATATCTCAGAATTTTTGAACTAGTTTTACAGGAAAAGAAACAGAGGTCCAGAGAGGTAAACTGCTGGCTCAAGGTCACACAGCTAATGATGGAGGTAGCATTAAAACACAGGCCTCCCATGTTCTCCGTGGCTTCTGCTTTGCCTTTCAGTACCCAGTGCACTTCCTGGGACTCCTAAACAAGCTCCACAGTTTAAGAATTGTGAAGCCACCGCGTGTCAAACGGACTGGCCTGCTCTCTTCTCCATGATTCATGTGTCTGGGCTCCCAGTTCTCAGTCCCCAGGACCTAAGAACTACAGACATTTTAATACTTGGCAACCTTGAAGCTGGAAGTTCAGAGAACCAAAAAGCCAACAGCCAAATGGGTAGAAGGATCGTGAACCTCAAATCTAACAATTTGTTAGCTGCTTCTCTAGATATTATAAACATCATTAGACATTTCCAACTAGAATTCAGGAGAGGAGGTGAGTGGACAAACAGCTCCCAGCTCCCAGAGATAGGACAGCTGATAGTGACAACAGAGAAAGAAAAAATTTAAATAACAAATAAAAGCCGTATAGTCCTGGGTGTTCAGAAATGGCATTCGATTCATTAAAAATAACTTAAATTTAAAATGTTTGGGGGCTGTGGGTCTCAAACCTAAGTGTGCAGGAGAATCACCGGAGACACTTTTCCCAAAAACATTCCTATCTGAGTCCCATTCTACCAAGTTTCACTCAATTGATGTGAGACTGAGCTGAAGGAAAGTTCCAGCAATGTATACTCTTTTTTATTCGCTTATTTGACAAATAAGTTGACTGTAATTACTCCAAATTATCTTGAGCAATAGCATTATCAGACATTAAGAATGACCAATTTAAGACTTGTGAATGATATACAAAATGGATTGGCCAGCCCTCTCATCCACAACCCAGGAGTCTCGGTTCCTGGTTTTCAACCCCCTTGGCAGAAAATCTATACACATTTCAAAGTCTGGAGTCCTGAAACAGAAGTTAACAGGCATGAAGATTCACTAGCCAAACAGCAAAAATCAAAAGCTATAGAACTTCTAAAACTATGAGTGTGGACTATGAATTTCATGAACTTTTTCCTGAGCCTATTGAGTTAAAAAGCATAATAATAATTATTATTATTATAATCAAAGTTGCCTTTTATTGAGCAACTCCTCTGTGTGCAAGTACCAAATACTGTGCTAAACAGATAAGATTACACCCATGTTACAGGAGAGAAAGATGAGGTCATCTGACTTGCACCAAAACACTTACTTAATAATGCTGGAGCTAGAATTTTAGCTGTGCCTATCTGATTCACAAATCTATATTTTGCCTGTTATGTAGCAGCAATGCTCATTCATCACACCAACACAATTATACACACACACACAGAGAGAGAGAGAGAAAGAGAGAGAGAGAGAGACAGAGACAGAGAGACAGAGAGACAGAGACTACTATCTTTCTTCTTGATCACCTTTTCCAGGTCAATTTCACTGAATTTTTAAAATCCCAGGAAACAGGAGGTTCATTAAAGCTAGAAGCATAATACAAGGATACCTATCTTACTTGAAAAGGAAAAAAAAGTTCCTGAAAAAAAACTGTAAAATCAATTTCTGCAAAACAAGTTAAAATTTTCCATTTGTAATTCCAGAGATGTATGCTTATGAAATGTTTTGACCTCAAGAAAAACTATGTAGTTTAAAGTTGAAACATCGTTCGTCTCTGATAGGGAGTGAGAAGCTTGCCCTCTGTCATCGAGAGACCATGCTCAGAAGCATTCTTAACATCCCATGTGCCCACCCAACCCACCCCAGCTCCACCCAGATCTGAAGGAGTCCTGGCACCTAAATCCATTTCTTCAACCAAGGTGATTACCTATAGCCCTTGCTGGTTCAGTCTAAAGAATAAAACAGCAGATCTGTCAAAGAGGGAGGATATTTATGATGTTTCCAGTCCTTCAGGGCGTTGGAATCACACTCCAGCCCAGAGCCCTTTCTCGCTGGAGTGATATCTTTGTGCAGTTCTAGCACTCGCAGATCAATCCAGCATCCGGTTGACTGTCAGAAAGTCAGCTGCACGGATGCTCTAATACAAATCACTTTCAGGACCTCAGGGGTTCTGAAGTCAGGGACTCTTCTCCCTGAGAAGAAAGGCAAACGAATCAGACTCTTCTCCTTATGTTCAAATCCTTTTAAGTCGGCCTTGTACAGTGGGACTTTCTCTACCAAATAAAATATGAAATCTATAGACATGCTTTTGGGTTTTTAACATAAGCTATTAAGAAACACTTCCAAGGCCAGGTGCAGTGGCTCATGCCTATAATCCCAGCACTTAGAGAGGCCGAGTCGGGCAGATCACGAGGTCAGGAGCCTGGCCAACATGGTGAAACCCCATCTCTACTAAAAAATACAAAAATTAGCCAGGCATGGTGGTGCACACCTGTAGTCCCAGGCTGGAAGACAGAGCAAGACTCCATCTCAAAAATAAATAAATAATAAATAAATAAATAAGAAACACTTCCTTACACAAATAAAGGACACTTCCTAAAATAAAGGATCCTAATTAGTACTCTTATGTCATCTGAATAAAGTCCTCCTCTGATAGCAAAATTTTGAGTCTTAATTAAGTTGTAAAGTTGTATTAATAGAAAATGTTCCCTGTACTCCTCCATTGACTTTCCCTCAGCCCTGGAAGCACATTATATCTGTCCGATCGTAAGTACAGATAGTAAATAAAATGTGACAGGGACCATAGAGATCTAGGACATGATAGGTATTTAATAAGTGCATTGTGAGTGATTGATTGATTGATTGATTATTTGAATTCCACATTCAGCCTTCTTTGATTCCGCCTCTACATTGGGTTTTTATGGCATTTACATTTCCCACAACTATGCGCATGTGCAAGACACCCATTGTCCCTATCTCCTCAGTTATTGTGACTTGTCTAGATGCGATTTGGAGAGTTTTTTTGTTTTTTGTTTTTGAGACAGAGTCTCACTCTGTCACCCAGGCTGGAGTGCAGTGGTGCGATCTCAGTTCACCGCAGCCTCCACCTCCCAGGTTCAAGCAATTCTTCTGCCTCAACCTCCTGAGTAGCTGGGACCACAGGCGCATGCCACCGTGCCCAGCTAATTTTTGTATTTTTAGTAGAAATGGGGTTTCACCATGGTGGCCAGGCTGGTCTTGAACTCCTGACCTCAAGTGATTTGCCCACCTTGGCCTCCCACTACATGCAGTTTTGATGAACCTGTTCACTTCTGAACTAGATAACGAAGCAGTTAAAGACCAAAAAAAGTATTAAATAAAACAACAACAACAACAACAATAACAAAAGACTCCAGGAATAAGCAAGACTTCAACAAAACAGCCCACTAACACTTGAAAGAGACAAGCAGAGTCTAACTCCACTCCCTCCCACCCTAGAATCACCGCAGCTTACAGTAGTCACTCAGAACGACCACACGATCACTAACACTGAACTGCAATGGTGTCTGGCTTTGTATACCCACCTCCTGTGGGTATAACAGCATCCTCTTTGAACCAGCGAGGTACCAGTGTGGGGTTACTTCTGAGTCATAACCCTGGAAAAGTGCCTCGGGTTCAGCCCCTGTGGTGGCCAGAGGGGAGAATCCTTGCCTCCTTCACACTAAGGTCCGGAGAAGCCTCAGAAAAATGTGGAAATAGTTGCCAGATACCTGGAGCGGCGTGGCGACTGACAGCTCTGGAACTGCCAGGCTTTCACGGAAAGAGCCCCTTCATTTTCATCAGCATGATTGGAATTCTAACCCCAGGATTTCAGTTGGAGGAGCAGAATCCAACCTGGTTCCTCCCCACTGGAATGTGTTTTTGTAATCTGAGCGATCGGAGCACATGCGTCCATTTTAAATGTTTCTGATGTTATTAAACAGAAAACTGAAAGATAATGTATATTTTTTAATTTTCTGGAAAATGTGGAATAATAGAAGAGAGCAGGGGTTGGCAAACTATGGCCTGAGGTCCAAATCTGGCCTATGATGTGTTTTTATATGACCCATAAGCTATAAATGGTTTTTACATTTTTAAATAGTGGTGACCGGGCACGGTGGCTCACGCCTGTAATCTCAACACTTTGGGAGGCCAAGGCGGGCAGATCACAAGGTCAGGAGATCGAGACCATCCTGGCTAACATGGTGAAACTCCGTCTCTACTAAACAACTACAAAAAAATTAGCGGGGCATGGTGGCGGGCACCTGTAGTCCCAGCTACTCAGGAGGCTGAGGCAGGAGATTGGGGTGAATCTGGGAGGCGGAGCTTTTCTGTGAGCGGAGATGGCACCACTGCACTCCTGCCTGGGCAACAGAGAGACACTCTGTCTCAAAATAAATAAATAAATAAATAAATAAATAGTGGGGAAAAAGTCAAAAGAAGAATAATATTTCACAATACATGAAATTATATAATATTCAAATTTGTATTAATAAATAGCATTGTATTGGAACACAATGCCCATTCATTATGTGTGATTGAACTACTTTTGCATTGCAATGGCAGAGCGGAATTGTTGCAACAGACATTGTAAGAACCACAAAGCACAAAACACTTAGCCCTTTACAGAAAAAGTTTGCTGACCTCTGGAAAAAAGAAAGGAAAAAAAACATCCAAAGTTTGACTTTCCCAAAGCAACATTATTTTCTACCTTTTTCCCAGTTTGATTTCTATTGATAGAGAAGCCCTTGCATTATTTTAATTTGTGTTTTTAAAAAATAATATATTTCTCTTAAAAAGAATATAAACTAATCACTGTAGAAATGGAAAGTAGCATAAAAGAATAAAGAATGTAAGCATTGCCAATCATTAATCTCAACATGCAGAGACACAAATGCTCATATTCTAGTATGCATCCTTTCAATCTTTTTATATGTAATTTTCCAGCTTTTATAAAATTTGACTCATGATATTTTGTATTTTGCTTTCTTTCACTTAAATTTAAATTATGAGCATTTCCTGCAAACTTTTTGATATTAAAATCAGTGAAAGTAAAATGTTTCTCCCCATTCCTTGAATAATGCTGCTTTACTATTATTATTATTTTACCACATCATATGGTTTTCTGTTTTTCAGAATTACAAAGAAAATAGTTAAAGCTAATTTCTGTGAGCTTAGAAATTCTGCACTTTTTTCAAGTTACCAGAACCTTTATGTTCTGCTCTATACTTCTTTAAAGAAATATGACATTTTTTTCTTAATAAGCAAACCATTAAAAATACATAGTGCCATAGTTCTCTAGGCTTTTGTTTTTTTCAATTGGACAGGAGAATGAGAAGCTTTCCAGTTGGGGCTTTATTGGTTTCTATGTTATTAAGTATAATATTTCTGCATGTCTTGTTATTAAGTGTAATATTTCTGCATGTCTATAGTATCTTCCCTGTATCTATGTACAGATACTAATATGAAACACAATCACACTTGCAAAATTATGCCAATTTCTTCTGCCAGAGCAATTGTTGAAAAGCATTACTAATTACTAGAAGGGTCATTTTATTCTGTTATCAAAGGGCATATATTGGAAATAAAAACTGTTTTGAAACCCCACCTAGCAACAGGCTATGGTAACACATAACTATTATATTTAACCCAAGTTATTTCCTTAGGTTTCAGTGGCAAAGGTTCAACATAAAAAGATTAAAGGATTTGGGTGGTTGGCAGGGGAACCTATGCTTCCTTGTGCTAACTTTTCTTGCTGTCATAAAAGGAGATTCCCAAAGCTGTTGTTGGAAACAAGCTACATTGAAAAGTAATGCCTTCAATTCCACACACGGCTCTTGTTCTGTGCAGAAACCAGAGTTGTCTTTGTTTTACACTACAACTTCCACCCTCCAGATGGAATTGAGGGACACTGAATCAATTTGAAAAACCAACGTTTTTACTGTAAGTGATGCATGCCAAGGCACAGGACCTCATTGTGGATAACCAGAGCGTGGAGTTGAATTCATTTTGGTTCCCTTAACTGCGCAGAGGGGAACAAGTAAGTTTACTGTAGTAAGGACAAACTAGTGATTAGCTGTGATCTGTAAATCTTAGTTCACTGAAACCCTAAAACCTTTAGGCTGTTTATGGCAATCACAGTGGTTTACATCATCCAAAGAAAGAAGGGAAGGAAAGAAAAATGGGGAGGAGGAAGGAAGGGAGGGAGAGAAGGAGGGAGGGAAGAAGGAAGGGAGGAAGGGAGAGAGGGAGAGAGAGAGAGAGAAGGAAGGAGGGAGGGAAGGAGGGAAGCAACAAAGTAGAAAGGGAAAAGGAAGGAAAGAGAGAAGGAAATAAGAGAAAACTGTTGGTATACAAGAGCTTTTATTAGCATCTTTCTGTGTTAATAATGGAACCGTTGCAGCTGAGGAATTCTTTGATGATTTACAGCCAAGAAGAAGAGTATCAAGCTCCTGTTGATTTAAAATATATGCATGTTTTCAACTACCATGGGCTCTCTCTTTTTGCTGCCAGATATAGTGATGAAGTTACAGAGATAATTCTTTCCATGAGGAGGAATCAGGGCAAGAAAACACGTCTTGAAATGCAGTGAGAATCACCCCAGCACTCTGAGGTTGAACTGTGATACATGTCAGTTTGCTCATCCACAAAGCAGGCAGATAATACCACTCTGAGGAAGTGGGAGAGCTAAGGGGTTTGGCACACAGTAGGGCTTCAACAAAGGATTTCTGACTTTGAGTAGATGGTATTCAGCAAATCTGTTGCTCCCCAAAACAAAATAATGTCTTTCAGGCCACACATAAGGAAAGAGCTGGTATTTTATAAGCCACAGCATGAATTACCTCTCAGAAAGGCTAAGGTAACTTCTGTTAATGGCAGATATTTTACAGGGTCTTTTACAATGGATTGGCCACTTCATAGTGCAAATACATTCTTAACAAGTTTCTGAGACCTATGTATTTCTGAAAGGAAGAAGCATCTTCTCATCTGACTTAGCACCTGCGTTATTACTCAGCATCTAACAAAGCCAGCAAAAAGCAAACAGGGCAATTGTAAAAAGTATTTTCCAATAATCATTCATTGCTAACTTCCATCTAAATGTGACTGGCTCCTGGGGTGGACTGGACAGGGGCCAGGCTGTGGAGAATGGAAACAAAGGCACCAGTGAAGAGCTGGCATACTTCAGCCTGAAATTGGAGCGCTGGGTTTTAGAGATGAAAGGTGAGCCTTGGGCATACCTGGGCAGCAAGGGATAAAGACAAACTCTGCTCCTCATCTTCATCTGCCACCTCTGTCCTTCATGAGCTGGTGGCTGGGGAAAGGAGTCATAGCCACTGCCAACTCTTTTTCTCTTAGCGACTATGTGGAATGGACCTTTTGCTTTCCGTTATTGGTAGGTAATATTTTGGTCGCTAAATTCTAACCACAAAGGCCTTTAGAGCAAGCTTGGCCAACCCGCGGCCTGTGGGCCACATGCGGCCCAGGACAGCTTTGAATGTAGCCCAACACAAATTTGTAAACTTTCTTAAAACATTATAAGATATTTTTGCAACTTGTTTTTTAGCTCATCAGCTATCATTAGTGTATTTTATGTGTGGCCCAAGACAATTTTTCTTCTTCCAATGTGCCCCAAGGAAGCCAAAATATTGGACACCTCTGCTTGAGAAGATTCAAACATGAGCCTACATAGAAAAGGAGTGACAAGCTTAGGGTCCTGGCATGCTGGGTAGATGGCTCTGGAAATGCTCCCAACCTCAATAAACCAATGCTCATCACAGCTATCTCTGTTGAGTGCTTAGTAAGTACTTTGAATATTTTCCTCTGTAATCATTACACCAACTCTATGAGGTAGACTTTTATTATCCCATGTTATGGGGCAGAAACTGAGACACAGAAGTTAACTAACTGACCCAAAGTCACTCATTAGATCCTACAGTGATAGAACCTCTGATTTTGGATTAGGCACATGGCCCCTCGGAATAAAGACTACATTTCCCAGCTTCCCTTGCAGCCAGGTACAGCCATGAGACTAAGATCTGGCCAATGGGATATGAAGTGAAATGATATGGTATGAGTAACTTCCTGGACTTGCCTTTAAATATAAAGTGCTCCCCGCCCCCTGACCACTTTCCCCTCTTCCATACTACCACTTGGAATGCTGATGAAGAAATGAGGCATCTTGAACCTTACATTTGAAAACCTCGTTCTATGGACAGTGCAACAACATTAAGTTCATGGACAGCCATGCAGTGTAGAGGAGCTCTCTCAGTCCTAGACCTCCTATCTCAGACTGTTAAGTAAAAAAGAAAATAGCTTTCTATCCTGTTCAAATCTCCATTATTTCAGGTTTCTTTTATATAGCCAACCTATATCCTAACCTGCTTCATAGCCAAGCTGGAGTTTGAACCCAGTTTTGTCTAATTCCAAAGCCATGCTCTTACCTACCACATAGTTGTAGTAGTAGGTGCTATCATCAGAAGAACAGTATACATTCAAAATGGAAGAAGTATTCGTAATTCCTTCTTCCAAAGATAAGACCACTCTCGACCACTTGATTCTAAAGGATAATGGCATCCCAATTAAAGGACCCTCTCAGTATGAAGGTGCTATAAAATAAAGTTTGCATGGCATTCACAGGCATCAGTAGGGCTGGCTGATGGTCTTCCTGAACTGTTCACATTAATGGCTTCTGTTAAACAGAAGGATCTGAAGACCTTGCTTCTTTCTTTCTTTTTTTTTTTTTGAGACAGAGTCTCGCTCTGTCACCCAGGCTGGAGTGCAGTGGCGCAATCTCTGCTCACTGCAAGCTTCACCTCCCAGGTTCACACCATTCTCCTGCCTCAGCCTCCAGAGTAGCTGGGACTACAGGCGCCCGCTGCCACACCCGGCTAATTTTTTTTTTTTTTTTGTATTTAATAGTAATTTTTTTTTTTTGATACAGTTGAAAGTAAGCAGAGTGAGACTAGAGAAAACTTTACATAGATTATTTGCAGTTAGCATTCAGTGGCTTGCCAACTGCTACACCCTCCTATCCCTCCCAGAGGTAATCTCTCCCCTTGTCCTGGCACCCTGGCCCTTTCCTACTGACTCATCCTCTGCCAAAATAGAAAAGAATCTGACATCTGGAAACCATCATGATCTGTGACATCCCAGCTTCCTTTTTCCTACACCCTTTTTGCCTAGTCTGACTGTGCCAAGGAAGGTCCTCCTATTCCTAGGAGGTGCCTCGGGCAGAAGTACCAATTTTCATTCCCTCCTGAGGTATGCAGTAAAATCCAGGCTCTGCCACTTAACTAGCAGTGCTTACTAGCCGTGTAACCGCAGTCAAGTCTGTAAAAAACTAAAATAAGAATAATAACAGATATCACAGAGCTGTTGGTGGAATAACACAAGATGACACCTGCAAATTGATCTGGTTTATAATAGACCTTCAATAAATGATCCTTCTCTGCATTTAATTGACTCTCCCCTTCCTTTCTTGCCCTTTTTCTTCTGAGCACATAAAGCACCATCTCCACATTCTAAGTCATAATTCCTCTTATTTCCCTACTGTCAACAACCTAGATAGGTTTTAGACAATACCTTATGTCCCGTAATTGTATCTTACATTTTAAACATCTCAGCACGTTAGCAATTAATTGGCTTGAAGGGATGTGGGGAATAGTGGTTATAGGCACCCAGAAAGTACTGTAACTACTGTTGTAGGAGAGACTGCCTCCAGACTTACAGGTCAGGGACGCTCAGCCTGTCAGTAGAATACTACAGCATCCTCAGCTTTTTGTAGCTGTCTGGTGCAGAAGGAACAGTAAACACTCCATAAATATGTGTTGAATAAGTAAATAAACTAAATAATAAATTGTACCCTTTTCCTGCATTGATCACCATCATCCCCTATAATTGCATCCAAAAATAAGAAGCCTAGTTCAGATTTTAGACTACAAAAACATATGCATCTCAGATACCCTTAACCTCTCCATTCTTTAACGATTCCCCAGTAGTCTGAATCATCACGTTGCTTAAACATTGGGGGTGCCAGATTCTCTTCCCTGTGTCTTACCCTTGACTACTTCTTTCCGGGAGTCCCTGGAATTCCAAATTCCACAAGCCTGTCCTGGTTGATGTTTGTCCCTTTGAGTGGCACATCCCTGTCTACCCTGGTGTAAATCATTTAAAAGGGAATCACAATGTTGGGAACATGGACTTTGGCATCAGACAACTCAGGCTTGAAAGTGTATTTCATATTCCTGTGCCTCAGTCTTCTCATCAACAAGATGGGAATACCGCATGGTGGGGCCATTTGAGGAGTCTATTGGTAAGGCACTTAGAAGGGGGCCTGGCACGTGGTGAGCACTACCTAAACACTAGTCATCAGTATTGTTGGTATCTGGGCCTGCCCAGTAGTCCCACCAAGTAGCCCCTCCCCAACCAATCTGTACCAAAAAGAGATCGCAGGCTCATCAGAAAGGCAGAAAGTACTTCTCAGTCCTCCACAGGGCAGCTTTTCAGGTTGCAAAAAGTGAAAACCTTCTCCCCATCAGGCACCCTACTCTAGCATAAAAACAAGAAGACAGTTCGAGAGGCTTACTGATTTTAGTGAATGATTAACGTTTAGAGAATTTTAAAGAAAAAAACTTAGAGAATTTTAAAAGAATAAAAAAAGACATTGGCCACCTGGCAACACTACTTCCCTTGATGTATCTATCAAAACCATTGTCCTTGACTCTGCTTAAGTGTAGCAATGATTAGCAAATCATAGATTGAGTCCATGTAGAGATTAGGGTTTTCATCATCTAGCTTATTTATTAAACTAATGACTCTCCTTCAGAGCAACTGAGAGAACACTAAAAGAGCAATTGTTGATCATGATAAAGTTTGCCAACATTTGTTCTATTCTTCCTGAGTCGAATTCATATAACGTTTACTTTTTTCTTCGTGGCTTTTAGAAAACAGCACCCTTTTCAATAGGCAAACTATGATTGCAAACAGACATGTCAATGGACATAATCCCTTATAATACCAAAACCCAACTCACATTGGGCAGTTTACGGATGTACACTATCATAGCTCCACCCAACTGCAACCAGCAGAGCATTGTACCATTAACATTAACATGGCTTAGTGCACTAAAATGAAACCTTTCGCTAAGTTGAAAGCAAAGATGAACTTTGAAACTAGGACAAAAAACTAGTAGAAAACTACCTGTTTTATTACAATTGTGTTGGGTATTTTGTATGGAAAGAGAACAAGCTTGGAGTGAGAATCATTTGTTAAAATGTGTCTGCTCTGGGCAATATAGTAAGACCTCATCTCTAAAAAAAATAATAATAATAAAATTAACCGTGCGTAGTGGCATGTGCCTGTGGTCCCAGCTACTCTGGAGGCTGAGGTGGGAGAATCGCTTGAGCCCAAGAGTGTCAGGCTGTAGTGAGCCATGATCACACCACTGCACTCCAGCCTGGGCAACAGAGTGAGCCCTCATTTCAATAAAAAGAAAATGTATATGGTCACATCCTGTTTAGTTCAGAGAACATAATATGAAATTAACATATATATTCCAATAGCTAATAAAATTTTATCCTTTCAAGCAGCAAGTCACTGTTAGCATTATTTGTACCTCTAGAATCTTCAAACTTCATATCACTGTTTGATATTGACAGAAAAACTTTTTTTTTTTTTTTTTTTTTTTTGCGCGGGAGGACAGAGTTCCGCTCTTGTTTCCCAGGCTGGAGTGCAATGGCACGATCTCGTCTTACCGCAACCTCTGCCTCCCAGGTTCAAGCGATTCTCCTGCCTCAGCCTCCCTAGTAGCTGGGATTACAGGCATGTGCCACCATAACTAGCTAATTTATTTTTATCTTTATTTTTAGTAGAGACGGGGTTTCTTCATGTTGGTCAGGCTGGTCTCAAACTCCCGACCTCAGGGATCTGCCTGCCTTGGCCTCCCAAAGCGCTGGGACTACAGACGTGAGCCACCACGCCTGGCTGACAGAAAAACTTTCTATCCCTGCAGTGGTCAATTATGTGACATATCTTCCAGGAGTAAGCTAGCCAAATAAAATCCAAGCTGAAGATGTCACATGGAGACACACAAATCATGCCTGATTCACTCCGTGGCGAAGTGTGGGGATCTCGATGCCTGGGTCTTCAAGAACTTTCAGCACAACGAAGTTCAAAATGGACACTCCTAAGTTAATATAGTCACTAAAGATTTCACATTTAGTCAATTTCCCTTTGCTCTTAAAACCATATTTCCTTTCTGTACTTTTTTCTTATGTTACTCAAATCAGGAAGTATTCAGGTCACACCAAAACTTCCCCATCATTTCACTAACAGGATAGGGTAGTAAGGAGAAATTGAAAGTAGGGAGGGGGAAATGGCCCCCATTGTGGTGGGGGCACCTCACCTGTCCCCTGGGGGGACAGCCACAGTTTCAGGTTTTTATTTGCTGTTTTACTTCTAGGAAGTCTTCATCTAGAAATACCTCCTCTTTAATCCCCCAAATTCCAATATCTCTGAAAGGTTTCTTTCTTTCTCTCTCTCACCTTCTTCTTTGCTTTTAATAAATTTGTTACTTGTAAAACAAAATGATTCAAAGACAGTTTCTACAATTACTTTTTTTTCTTCCTTAACAAACAGCAGTAGCTGTCAGCAAACCAAATTGACTTGATCTTCCAAGCAGACCTGAGATGAAAGGGTAGTTCCGTTTCTCTTACTAAGATTAGGTACTGAGGTGTCAAGGGTAGCAAGCAGTGATGTTCCCTCTGAAAGCATTTCAGCTCTTCTTAGACCACCTCACCATCTCATGCAAATTTAAACGGTCTTCATTAGGAAGTATTAGTTCCCTTTTTAACCTCAAGCATCAATGCCATTTTTCATAGGCAATTGCTATAACTGGATCCTAGGCTGATAATACACCAGTAAAGTAGGCTGTTGTTTCATGGGTGTGGTTATAAGGGTATCCACCTCCTGAAAATCCCACTGGCGAGGTACTTTCCTTGAATTAAGACACAGTTTTTCTTTAAATATGCAAATATGTATGTCAGAAAGCTTTATTAACCCATTATTTATCTACTGGATCTTCTTCAGTTCCTTTAACTGATTATGGCAGAAATGAAGACACTTGAAGCTTCTATCTCCAACTCCCATTGCCCCAGTGAGGCCTCATCACCCCTCACCACCGCCATAGATACCTCGATGATCTGCCAGCTCTCAGCAACTCAGGTCCTACTTGTTTTTTGTTTTTGTTTTTTTTTTTCAGACAGAGTCTCACTCTACCACCTGTCACCCAGGCTAGAGGGCAGTGGCACGATCTCTGCTCACTGCAACCTCCGGCTCCAGGTTCAAGCAATTCTCCTGCCTCAGCCTCCTGAGTAGCTGGGACTACAAGTGTGCATCACCATGCCCAGCTAATTTTTTGTATTTTTAGTAGAGATGGCATTTCACCATGTCAGCCAGGCTGGCCTCGAACTCCCGGCCTCAAGTTATCTGCCCACCTCAGCCTCCCAAAGTGCTGGGATGACAGGCCTGAGCCACTGCACCTGGCCTAGGTTCTACTTCCTAAAGTTAGAGTTACTGCTCAAAGTAAAAATTGTGATCATATCACTGCAGGATAATATCCAGGTTCCATATGTTTCCATTCAAGGCCTTCGTAACCCGCCTCTTACCTTTGCAGCCTTTTCCCCCATCACACGTACCTACACTGGGATTATAGAAAACCATTTAACCCAAATCCCTTTGCTCTCATTTGCTTATGTGATTTTTTTCACCAAGAATTTCCTTCACTACATTCTAACACTATAGCCAATATTCCACCAGTCAAAAGCCAACTGATTCTTCAAGACCAAGTCAAAATGCCATTTCCTTAATAAACCTGTCAGAGCCCCCTTTTTTCCCTCTCTCCCCATCATTTACTAACGACTCTGTTTTTAATCCAATAATACTGGATGATGTCCCCCTCCAAAGGACATTCAGCAATGTCTAGGGACCTGTTTGGCTATTACAGCTGGGGGTGGGAACTACTGGCAGCTAGTGAGTAGAATTCCAGCTGCTGCTAAACATCCTACAATGCACAGAACAGCAACCCCCGACACGCCCAACAAAGAACCATCATCCCAAAATGTCAACAGTACCACAGCTGAGAAACTCTGGGTTAAACAAATGCATTTACTACTGCTCCTTCTTCAAGTCCCACTAAAGTGAAAGGTATTAAAAAGGATCACAATTTGAAAAAGACCAAAGTATAGGAGAAGAGACATCAGTGAGCCAGAGATCCACAAATTTTTGCATATGGAAAGTGATGGTGAAACTGGTAACTGACTTAGAGTGAAGAAACCACTTAACCTAAATCACTTTGATCCCTACCTGCTCATGCGGTTTCTTTGACCCAGAATTTCCCTCTACATTCTAATATTCCAGCCAATCTTTCAATAATCAAAATCTAAGGGGTTCTTCAAGACCAGTTAAAATGCCAATTCCCTTGTAAATCTTTCAAAGGCCCCTTTTCTCCCTTCTGTCTATCATCCACTGATAAATTTATTTTTCTAGACATCCAATAAAAAATGATGAAGAAGATGAAAGTGAAAAGGTAAAGAAAGTGGGATCTTAGGGCAAGGGAAAGGTGTCAAAAAAGCAAGACAACTCAGATGGCAGCACCCTGGAAAGGCTCCGAAACTGGAAGCCCCCCTTGGCAATTACGTAGTGAGGGTAGGACTGAATATCAGGATTGGTTCAAATTGTAATGAACAGTAGTCAGATCCTCAGATGCCTACCTTCACCCTAAAGAGTCAGGAAGCTCCCCCACTGGGTTTATTCTCCAGAGTAGCCAAACCAGAGGGTTCTGTGGAAGATAGAAGAAGGGAAGCAGGAGCACCTTGTTGAAGTCAAAAGGGTACCAAGTGCATACTGAATAATGAGACCCACAACTGCCTTCCCCCACTTTATAGAACTTACCATTTAAAAAAATAAATATAGAAATACTGGCACTCAGGGTCCCATCTAGCCACCTTTTGGTCCATCCCACAAATCAATAAATCCTGTGTAGATAGATACACCGAGCTTGTTTAGCTTTTTAGTGCCTCACTTTTAACTCTAAAAGGACAACCAAGGATCAAGGATCATCAGACATATAAGAAGCAAGCATGAAAGATAGAGACCAAAAACCAAGGAAACAAAGACATGGAAAAAGAACTCAGAAGAAATAGACAATGTAGGTAGAAGGGACAAAAGAAAACTTGAAAATGACTCCAAGTTATATTCTCAAAGAGAATTTGTTTCTATTAAGCAAAAAAAAAGGTTTATGTTTTTAAAGGAAGGAAGAAAAATGGAGAACAGCCAAAAAGAACTCTTGGAAATTATATACATATATATGAACATTTAAAGTGTAAGTTATTGGAAAATAACGTTGAAAAAATCTTCCAAGAAAATAAAATAAAAAGATATAGGTGGAAGAGGAAAAGCTAAGAGACCCAGAGGATCAAGAAAGGAGGTTCAATACCCAACTAATACGAGTTCTAGCAAAAAAAAAGAACAGCAAAAAGGGAGGGAAGAAAATTATTATTATTTTTTTTTTTTAAATTTATTTATTATTATTAAACTTCAAGTTGTAGGGTACATGTGCACAACGTGCAGGTTTGCTACATATGTATACTTGTGCCATGTTGGTGTGCTGCACCCATCAACTCGTCATTTACATCAGGTATAACTCCCAATGCAATCCCTCCCCCCTCCCCCCTCCCCATGATAGGCCCCGGTGTGTGATGTTCCCCTTCTCGAGTCCAAGTGATCTCATTGTTCAGTTCCCACCTACGAGTGAGAACATGCGGTGTTTGGTTTTCTGTTCTTGTGATAGTTTGCTAAGAATGATGGTTTCCAGCTGCATCCATGTCCCTACAAAGGACACAAACTCATCCTTTTTTATGGCTGCATAGTATTCCATGGTGTATATGTGCCACATTTTCTTAATCCAATCTGTCACTGATGGACATTTGGGTTGATTCCAAGTCTTTGCTATTGTGAATAGTGCAGCAATAAACATACGTGTGCATGTGTCCTTATAGCAGCATAATTTATAATCCTTTGGGTATATACCCAGTAATGGGATGGCTGGGTCATATGGTACATCTAGTTCTAGATCCTTGAGGAATCGCCATACTGTTTTCCATAATGGTTGAACTAGTTTACAATCCCACCAACAGTGTAAAAGTGTTCCTATTTCTCCACATCCTCTCCAGCACCTGTTGTTTCCTGACTTTTGAATGATCGCCATTCTAACTGGTGTGAGATGGTATCTCATTGTGGTTTTGATTTGCATTTCTCTGATGGCCAGTGATGATGAGCATTTTTTCATGTGTCTGTTGGCTGTATGAATGTCTTCTTTTGAGAAATGTCTGTTCATATCCTTTGCCCACTTTTGGATGGGGTTGTTTGTTTTTTTCTTGTAAATTTGTTTGAGTTCTTTGTAGGTTCTGGATATTAGCCCTTTGTCAGATGAGTAGATTGCAAAAATTTTCTCCCATTCTGTAGGTTGCCTGCTCACTCTGATGGTAGTTTCTTTTGCTGTGCAGAAGCTCCTTAGTTTGATGAGATCCCATTTGTCAATTTTGGCTTTTGCTGCCATTGCTTTTGGTGTTTTAGACATGAAGTCTTTGCCCATGCCTATGTCCTGAATGGTACTACCTAGGTTTTCCTCTAGGATTTTTATGGTATTAGGTCTAACATTTAAGTCTCTAATCCATCTTGAATTAATTTTCGTATAAGGAGTAAGGAAAGGATCCAGTTTCAGCTTTCTACTTATGGCTAGCCAGTTTTCCCAGCACCATTTATTAAATAGGGAATCCTTTCCCCATTTCTTGTTTCTCTCAGGTTTGTCAAAGATCAGATGGCTGTAGATGTGTGGTATTATTTCTGAGGACTCTGTTCTGTTCCATTGGTCTATATCTCTGTTTTGGTACCAGTACCATGCTGTTTTGGTTACTGTAGCCTTGTAGTATAGTTTGAAGTCAGGTAGCGTGATGCCTCCAGCTTTGTTCTTTTGACTTAGGATTGTCTTGGAGATGCGGGCTCTTTTTTGGTTCCATATGAACTTTAAAGCAGTTTTTTCCAATTCTGTGAAGAAGCTCATTGGTAGCTTGATGGGGATGGCATTGAATCTATAAATTACCTTGGGCAGTATGGCCATTTTCACGATATTGATTCTTCCTATCCATGAGCATGGTATGTTCTTCCATTTGTTTGTGTCCTCTTTGATTTCACTGAGCAGTGGTTTGTAGTTCTCCTTGAAGAGGTCCTTTACATCCCTTGTAAGTTGGATTCCTAGGTATTTTATTCTCTTTGAAGCAATTGTGAATGGAAGTTCATTCCTGATTTGGCTCTCTGTTTGACTGTCACTGGTGTATAAGAATGCTTGCGATTTTTGCACATTAATTTTGTATCCTGAGACTTTGCTGAAGTTGCTGATCAGCTTAAGGAGATTTTGGGCTGAGACAATGGGGTTTTCTAAATATACAATCATGTCGTCTGCAAACAGGGACAATTTGACTTCTTCTTTTCCTAACTGAATCCCCTTGATTTCTTTCTCTTGCCTGATTGCCCTAGCCAGAACTTCCAACACTATGTTGAATAGGAGTGGTGAGAGAGGGCATCCCTGTCTTGTGCCAGTTTTCAAAGGGAATTTTTCCAGTTTTTGCCCATTCAGTATGATATTGGCTGTGGGTTTGTCATAAATAGCTCTTATTATTTTGAGGTACGTTCCATCAATACCGAATTTATTGAGCGTTTTTAGCATGAAGGGCTGTTGAATTTTGTCAAAAGCCTTTTCTGCATCTATTGAGATAATGATGTGGTTCTTGTCTTTGGTTCTGTTTATATGCTGGATTATGTTTATTGATTTGCGAATGTTGAACCAGCCTTGCATCCCAGGAATGAAGCCCACTTGATCATGGTGGATAAGCTTTTTGATGTGCTGCTGAATCCGGTTTGCCAGTATTTTATTGAGGATTTTTGCATCGATGTTCATCAGGGATATTGGTCTAAAATTCTCTTTTTTTGTTGTGTCTCTGCCAGGCTTTGGTATCAGGATGATGTTGGCCTCATAAAATGAGTTAGGGAGGATTCCCTCTTTTTCTATTGATTGGAATAGTTTCAGAAGGAATGGTACCAGCTCCTCCTTGTACCTCTGGTAGAATTCAGCTGTGAATCCATCTGGTCCTGGACTTTTTTTGGTTGGTAGGCTATTAATTATTGCCTCAATTTCAGAGCCTACTATTGGTCTATTCAGGGATTCAACTTCTTCCTGGTTTAGTCTTGGAAGAGTGTAAGTGTCCAGGAAATTATCCATTTCTTCTAGATTTTCCAGTTTATTTGCGTAGAGGTGTTTATAGTATTCTCTGATGGTAGTTTGTATTTCTGTGGGGTCGGTGGTGATATCCCCTTTATCATTTTTAATTGCGTCGATTTGATTCTTCTCTCTTTTCTTCTTTATTAGTCTTGCTAGTGGTCTGTCAATTTTGTTGATCTTTTCAAAAAACCAACTCCTGGATTCATTGATTTTTTGGAGGGTTTTTTGTGTCTCTATCTCCTTCAGTTCTGCTCTGATCTTAGTTATTTCTTGCCTTCTGCTAGCTTTCGAATGTGTTTGCTCTTGCTTCTCTAGTTCTTTTAATTGCGATGTTAGAGTGTCAATTTTAGATCTTTCCTGCTTTCTCTTGTGGGCATTTAGTGCTATAAATTTCCCTCTACACACTGCTTTAAATGTGTCCCAGAGATTCTGGTATGTTGTATCTTTGTTCTCATTGGTTTCAAAGAACATCTTTATTTCTGCCTTCATTTCGTTATGTACCCAGTAGTCATTCAGGAGCAGGTTGTTCAGTTTCCATGTAGTTGAGCGGTTTTGATTGAGTTTCTTAGTCCTGAGTTCTAATTTGATTGCACTGTGGTCTGAGAGACAGTTTGTTATAATTTCTGTTCTTGTACATTTGCTGAGGAGTGCTTTACTTCCGATTACGTGGTCAATTTTGGAGTAAGTACGATGTGGTGCTGAGAAGAATGTATATTCTGTTGATTTGGGGTGGAGAGTTCTATAGATGTCTATTAGGTCTGCTTGCTGCAGAGATGAGTTCAATTCCTGGATATCCTTGTTAACTTTCTGTCTCGTTGATCTGTCTAATGTTGACAGTGGAGTGTTGAAGTCTCCCATTATTATTGTATGGGAGTCTAAGTCTCTTTGTAAGTCTCTAAGGACTTGCTTTATGAATCTGGGTGCTCCTGTATTGGGTGCATATATATTTAGGATAGTTAGCTCTTCCTGTTGAATTGATCCCTTTACCATTATGTAATGGCCTTCTTTGTCTCTTTTGATCTTTGATGGTTTAAAGTCTGTTTTATCAGAGACTAGTATTGCAACCCCCGCTTTTTTGTGTTCTCCATTTGCTTGGTAAATCTTCCTCCATCCCTTTATTTTGAGCCTATGTATGTCTCTGCGTGTGAGATGGGTCTCCTGAATACAGCAGACTGATGGGTCTTGACTCTTTATCCAGTTTGCCAGTCTGTGTCTTTTAATTGGAGCATTTAGTCCATTTACATTTAAGGTTAAGATTGTTATGTGTGAACTTGATCCTGCCATTATGATATCAACTGGTTATTTTGCTCGTTAGTTGATGCAGTTTCTTCCTAGCCTTGATGGTCTTTACATTTTGGCATGTTTTTGCAATGG